>NC_081407.1:969798446-970437196 GCF_030272615.1 Cryptomeria japonica
TCATACTTGATACTGTCAATTTTCAAAACAAAGGTTCATCCTTGTTTACAATTCTTGCACTTTTCATATATTTAATGTATTATTCTTTAGGTGCTGTCAATGTTACTGTGCAAATGCCGCCGCCACCTCATTAGAGGTTACCCTCACCTATATTGCCGACTGCAATGTCAGCAACATGTAGCATGCAAACATCCTCTAGTGCACATCATGTTGGCCCGCCCATTGTTGGTAGATCCCTCTTTTTCTCTATCTTCTGTTATGTGTTTATTTCCCTTCAAGCGTTCTTTATTGAATTCTAATGCCATTTCATAGTGGATTCATTTTTTGCAGGAGGAGATGCACATGAGGATGTGCCAGAAGTGACTACTATAGATAACATACCATCATATCCCAGATCTTCTCGTATTGCTAGTACGGGAACGCTGCAAGCCACATTGGTGGTGAGCGACGAAGAAATGATTCCCTTAAAGATACAAAAGGTTCCAGGTACTTTAAAATTATTATTATATATACTCTAATTGTAGTTTACTTTATGATCACTCATTTTGGACTAATGATCCCATGATTTTTTTGTAGGCAATGATATTTTCTATAAACATCTTAGTGACATTGCATTGCAGATATTTGGGCCCACCATACGTAAAAGGTGGTACATCATATGTGAACTAACCCTAATCCACTTTTGATTTCATATCATTGCTAGAATAGTTTTCCTTTGATCCATTTCTTAAAGTGTAATAAATGTAGCTTCAATTCATTTCTGAATCTAACAGGTTTGTTTTTTCTTTAAAAGGTGGAATGACCAAGAAAAAAGGTTAAAAGATGAATTGACAAACCAAATGGTTGAGTGGTTTGGCAATGACACCTTTGACAAAACCAAGCACCTTGAAAAAGCTGGCACATATCTAAAGTATGTGAGGGACCAATACAGGACCCATTTGGAGAGTAACCTAAAGTACGAGCGTCCCCCCATGATTCCAGAGAGGGAGTGGAAGGACCTCATTTTGGATGCCAAGAAGAGAATTGAAAGGAAAAAAGGCAATACACCACTAGATGCTAGAAGAAGGTACGAGATACTATTAAGAATGTAATTATGTACTAATTAATTACTCTTTATATTTATATAATCTAACATATTTCAAACTTTTTATAGACTGAGTGACACGACAAAGGCAACCAAGGCAAGGCAAGAAAAGCACGGGCAACACAAACTTAGCTCTGGTGGTTACATGAAACTTGCTACACGAATTGTAAGTATCTCATGTAAATGAAATATTGCATCAAAATATTAATAAATTGCGAATGTTTTTTCTATCAAAACAATGCAAGCAAAATTCATGGTACCAAGCAAAAATGCAGGGCTCTGAATTCAATAGAATTCCCATAGAAGATGACAAGAGAATTGCCTACCAGCAAGGCTATTCAGCCGTGACTGATCGGCTATGAGAATTGAGTGGGCATACACAACATTCGAGTGCATTGTCACACAGGTAAATATGCTAAATGGAAGTTGTTTCAAATTGAATACTTTACCAATAATCTAACTGATGTTGAGTTCCAACATAAAGTGACTATATTTGTTTTAAATAAGCAAGTAATGATAACAATGTGCATGTCATTGGAATGCAGCCTGCTAATTGTGAAACACCACCTGCACATGAAGGTCTGGATGTGCATCCCAGTAGTGGAGGTATTCATTTGCTATTCAAATTTATTTATTTAGCTATTGATACAATTAAACATCTTAATTTGTAATTAGAGTAGTAATTAATGTAACTTTTTTTGTTAATATTTTAGAGCATGTAGTCGATGGTGAGCAAGTGGAGCATGATCTGGGTACACAACTCTTAGGCCCAATATGGAAAGCTAATGTACTGAGAGGGGAGGGGTGAATCAGTACTTCAAATCTTTTCTTCAACAATAACTTTACTGTTAAGCATAAACCAAAAACTGTTGTAACATAATATAATGCTAAAACAAATAAATAACAATCATACATGATTCACTCCATAACACATATATTTTGATTATGCAAAAACTCTTGGTTAGAGAGAAAAACTATAGTGGGGATGGCACCCACAACTTCACTACTGCAATAATAAAGGTTGCTTGGTTAGAGCTATATGTTTAGCTATTTCTAATAGCTTACCTTGTTAGGAGTATCAAGATGTTTAGATCTACCTTGCTAAAGGATTTTACAACACTTAAACTAAATGTTGCACCTGGTTAAAGGCTTTACAATTTATAGACTTTGTTAGAGTCTTTTACCCTGTTAAAGGTTTCTCTTACAACTCAAAATATTACAATAAAATATTTACAAATATCTGCAACTTTACATCTGAAATGTTATAGCAGATTCTATGTGCTTAAAATGAGATTACCTTGCTTATAGCATACCTCGGTAACCCATAAAATAACTCGGTAAACCTTTCTGTTTACTCTGTTTCTTGACTGTTCTCTGAAATCCTTCTTTGTGACCTCTGTATATCTGCAACAGTCATAACACTCAGTGCTTTCCCATGATTTTTCTTTTCACATGTCTTGCTTTCTTCTCACCTGTTGATCCTCAATTCATGCTGTATAAATAGATCTCCTATGACGGTGATTGTGTTCATGCAAAGATCTTACAAACAAGATTCATCGAATGAATAACCCTAGAAATTATTTCATAGGATAGATGTCCTCAAAATCATACACAATCTAGAAGTGCAATTTCCTATGTGATAATGGTTCTTTGTTCCTCAATCTTGTAACACGTTTCCACACATGTGTCCAGGTTCAATGAATCTGGTAACACATTTTCACTCAGTGTGTGTTGACTCGGTATACCATTTTTGCTGCTAGGTAGACATAGAGTGTTACTCGGTAGACAACTCGGTGTATACTAGACTCTATGACTTCTATCTTTTGTAATCGACTGCTTTAGTGCTTACCAACTGAATGTTCTGGTAGTATTAACTGACTAGAGTATATAGGATGACTTTGGACATAAAACTAATGACAACTTAGTAAATAGTAACAATCTCCCCTTTTGACATTAGTTTGGAAATGTTTGACAAAACTCCTTTCAAAGTCATAACTCAAAATCTGTATACTTACAAAATTTGACTAAACTGATAGTATATACAATAGTCAATAAATAGTATACTTAGATATACTCCCCTTATCAATATACTATACATAATTCTGATTTTGCATGCTCGATGATCAATGTTCTATGTTTACTGCACTTGTTCTTTTCTCTTTGATCATTGCTCGGTGTTTACTTCTCCCCTGTCAAAGCATTTGGATACTCTGTTATGCTCGATATACTCCCCCTGTATACTACACTCCCCCTTTGATACTTTGATACTATACTCCCCCTTTTTGACAAACATCAAAACTAGTTACCATTTGGTGGAGGCAACTGGTCAAGAATGGATTTATACTTTGTCCTTGCATCGGTGAGAGCGGTAGAGAGGGCATCCTTGACACTATCCATGAGTGAATTTTGAGCTATAATGTCAGCTAGGAGTGATATCAGACTATCTAGTGTGCTTCCCTCTGGTTGAGTGGATAAATTAGTGGCTCGATTGATCTGCTCTTGAACAGGTGAAAGATGAGGAATGAATAATGTCTGAAGAGTCATTATATCCGTCCTAATCTTGTGCTCTTCATTTCAAAGTTCCAACTGTTGAGCCATAATATTTTACAATTTGATGTAGAAATTCTGAGTGGAATTTGGCTCGGTAGTGAATATATTGGAGAGGTTGGTGACCTCTTGTTCAATGACTTTGATTTTATTTTTGATATCCTTAATGAATAAAGAGAATGTACAGAGCTTTTGAAACAAATAAAGAATATGCTTAAGTTGAGGGGACAACTCAGCTATGAATTTGACTAGTTTGACTTTACCGATAGCAATCACTTTCTGTACCTCTTCAATCATTTTTGTAGTTAGCTCTTTGTCCTTCAGCATGGTAAGGTATTCAGATGCATCTACACCTAATGCTTTGACTTAAGTGAGGAGTTAATCTAGTTGCATATGGATGGCAACATCTTTATTCACGGTAGCTTTAGGTAGCATGTCTGACAATAATGCCTTAACCTTCTGAAGTGCATGGTTCTTTTTTTGAATAGCCCTCTATCTTTCATGTTCAGCTTTGGCTTTGCATAGCTCTCCGAATTCAATGAGTGCTTTCCCTTTCAGTTTAGAAATGTCAACATTTGGCAACACAATTGGTTTTGACAAATCTATCTTGGAACTATGCCTTTTCATTTTCTTTTCTTTAGAGGAGGAGGCTTTCACCGGTTGAGCTAATACAATGGATTGGGAGGCTTGTTTACCCTCAGTAGGTTGCTCGGTAGAGGCAACACTTTTGTTAGTTCCCGTAGCCTCTGTTTTCTCCTTTGGTGCTTCTATGCTTGGGGTCTCGATGGCAATAGTTTCTATGCTTGCAGGTGCTTGAGAAGTCCGTTCCCCAGTGGTCTGAGAAGTAGATTCTCCTTTGGTAGCCTGTTGACCCCCTTTTACTTGATCAATATCCTTAGGATGCTCGGTTGGGACTTGTTGAGTGACTAGAGGATATGACTTGACTTGTTCCAAAATTGATTCACTGGATACTAGTTTGGCATAGGCATTGCCTTCTAACATTTCTTGTCCCTGATCCTCAAAAGCCATGACATCCTCATCTAATTGAATAGTTTCAGTAGGATCTTGTTTGGTGATGTCAACTATTTCAACTGCACTTTGAGGTTCAGCATGAGGTTCATCATTCTTGAGTTGGAATATTTCTTGCCATTTTTCCTTAGTTTCATTCTTGACTTCAAGATAAAGACCGTTCATCATTTTCAATGCTCTCTGCTTTACTTGAAAGTTTGTTTGTGAGGTCTTTAAATGATCTTTAATGTCATCTACCGACATGTCTAGAAAGAGATGTACCAAAACTCTTTCTCTAACCTGTTTCTCCGAGTCCATAGCATATTGCCACCTGGTGTCAATATGTGAATACAATATTTTAGGAAGGAAATTAGTCACTTCCAAATGGGACTATTCAGAATTTAAGTAGTGTACATACTACTACTTCTTCTATTTGCCTCTTTTCATCTTCATTTCTGGAATCATATTTCACATATCTAAAAGCTCCAAATCCACCATATTGCATCAGATTAGCACAAAAGTTATCAACACTATGTACTTCTTCCTTTTTACTCTTAACAATCTGAAATTTGCTTGCATCTTCAGACTCTGTGTCACTTGACTCTTTGCTCAAAATGAGTCTTCGAGGTGTTTTCTTATAAGTCCTTGTGACCTTAGGCATTGCGACATTTTTCTGCTTCTTACTCGGTGACACTACAAATGATCTAGTATTAGGTCGCTTTGCTGGAGGAGTCGGTGATACTTGTGAGGAGTCTTGTTTCTTCCTTTTCAAAATTTTGCCTTTGGCAACTCGGTGCTCAAAGTAACAACAACTTCATGAGCTTCAAATTCTTCCTCAATTGCAAGTAGTTCACTCTTGACAGGAGTGGAGGAAGAACCTTCTCCAAATTTCTTAGTTAACACTTTAATCATTTTAGTTGCTTTCCTTGTAGCCTTAGGTACTACAATGCTCATCTTAACTTTTTCTTTAACCTCTTCATAGGTTCCGTACCTGATTTCTGTAGCATGCCTTGGAAGTGCAAGAAAGGCATCTATCTGTTGTTGTGAAATGTCAAAATCAATATCATAACCCATAGGTGACAATGATTGAGTTCTCGGTTCCACCGCATTGACATAGTAGTAGTCGGTGTCTACTTCAAAGCATATATCATCATTGTATTTCGCCACTAATTTGGGTGGAATCCTATACCTGTTATGCATCTTTTCTTGAAACTTGCTGAAGTAATCATCCATAATCTCATTAAAGTTATCGCCTAGCTGTTGCGAAGTCATTGATTTGATGGGTGATTGGTCGGTGTAGCTCCCAAACTACATTACCGAAAAATGGAAAGAATTTATGAAAATAGAAAAACATGCATATCAAGAGTGATCCAAACTTCAGTTTATTAGCCGAGTTGTTCTTCTTCAGCTTCCTTATGGTGTTTAGATTTTCAAATAGATTCTTCAACAACACTTCACAAAGATCAATCTTCATTCCCTTCTTCACAATTTTATATGCTAAATCAACAGCTGCACATGGTACACTATTTTCCCTTGCCGATTGAAAGAAACAATAACCTATTACTCTAATGGAAAACTTCAGCTCTGCATCTGTGACATTATTTAGTTTTAGACCTCTGTAATTGGATTCAACTCCGATTAAAGTGATCAATTCCTTCTGTGAAATCATTTTCTAAGCTCGGGCATGGTCATAAATAGGGTATTCGGTTATCAAGTGAATGATTTCTTTGGTGATCTTGAATGGTTGCTCCTCTAACCACATGAAATCATCATGAACTCTGCTCAGAACAAACTTGACCCATTGGGGTTTGAAGACATGGGGATAGGTTAGGGCTTCGGTCAATCCCTTGACTTTAATGTGTTCAAACTTGTTATCTAGTTTTCCATCAGTACACAATTCATCATATGTGTCCTTGATCTCAACATGACCTAGTTACTCAACATGACATTTGGTGAAAAATCTAATATCCTCAACCAGTAAAACCCTATCCGGAATGAGTGAAAATGTCATTTTATCATCCGGTTCAGATGCTACTTTGGGAGGTAGGGAATATTTCAATGAGGGCTTCTCAATGGTTTCAACAATAGTGGGTTTCTGAATCTTTGGAGCCATTACAAACTCAGGATATCTACTAACAAAAAAATCTTAGGGTTTGAAACTTAACCAACAAATGCTTTTACTTAGTAAATATAAAATAGATAATCACACTGATATTTCCCGATTAGCTAGCTCTAAGAAATGCTTGAGATCGATGTGTAAATACCTTGAAATTCGCTCGAGAGGTGTTTGATCGCCTTTGAATCGCTTAGCTCTGCTCTTTGAAAACTTGGTAAGTGTGAAATGACCATACAAAGTGCTTTAAGTACACATTTTACCTTGTCGGGCTCCGTGCGGTTAGGTCAAAAGACATTAAATGCACTTGGTTCCACTAAACCAATTTACCTTTCTTTTTGTGCTTTTATTGAGTAGCTAGACTTCCTATATTTACCGACTAGATAGGCTTCCTGTATTCACCGACTTGACTAGTGCTCCAAAAGACTTGATATAATTTCAAAATTTCTAATGCATCTTAGCTATGCAAATTTTGAATTACATACATGATAAAATAGGAACTGTTTAAGATTTAACCTTGAGAGAATGCAGTCCCTTCATACCTTTACCAATTAGTTTGATGTAGATGCACCTAACTCGATAGGTAAGGTGCTTTCTTCATTAGTTGATCCATTTTCCTTCTTTTTCCAAATCATCTGTAATTTGCTTCTTATTACCTCAGTATCTCCTCTAGGTTGATCTCTGCAATCTCTAGCAAAGTGTCCAACTTTGTGACAATGAAAACATGCCATACCAGGATTTCTCCATGATCTTCGGTTGTTCATTCTAAACCTTATAAAGCAATTGGAACTTATATGTCCATATATTCCATAACATTCACACCATATCCTTGTATTGTAATCCCATGGTACTACAACATATTGTCGGTTAGGATTTGTGTGAGTTTGGTAGCTTCCAGTATTTGCTCGGTGTGCAGACCACATATAGTTCTTCTGCTTAAACCAACACTTCTCGGTACTATGTCCATATCTATTGTAGTTTTTACAAAACCCTTTGAATTTTTCCTTCTGATAATTGCTAACAGACTTTGTCCTACATTGATTAGATGCGTGACCATACTTATTGCAATTGTTACAATAACCACTAGACCTAGTGACATTCGGTTGCTTACCTTTTCTGATTTGGCACAAATTGGCAGTATGTCCTTGTTTTCCATAGTAGTTGCAAATAGGCTTCTTTCCTTTGATTTTCTTCTTGTTTCCAACTTGCTTTGATGATTCTCCTCTCTTGGTGCTGTGGATTCCCTTCTCGGTAGAGTATTTTCCTTTGTAATCGAGTCCTGCATCTTTGTTGGGTCTTCTTGTATTCAGTTGCTTATCCAACATCCTTGATGCTTCATAAATTTTCTTCAATGATTCTTTTTATTTCTTCTCTGCTTCAAGTTTATCGGTTAATCTTGACAGTTCAAGTTTCAATGCTTGATTCTCATTATCTTTCAGATTTGCTTCATGATGTGCATAACCCAATTGATCAGACATATTGTGTTGAATTCCAGTCATCCTTGTGATTTCATCATTCTTTTTAGTCACTAATACTTCAAGTTTATGTTTTTCTCTTTCTATATCTCTTATCTTATCCTCAGCTATTCTCAATGCATCTAGATTTTTTAGTCATCTGTGTGCTGAAATGCTCATGTTCTCTTTTCATTGCTTTTAGCTGTTCAATCAATGATTTGTTCTTTTCTTTCAATTCTCCAATCATCTCTTCAGTCTCTTCAGCTATACTATTCTCAGATGATGTCTCAATTTGTTCCACCAGCTCTTATGAGTCCTATAGATCATCAGATAACCTTCTTCTGACTTTCAATGATTTTTGCATTTGTCTTTGCATGTCTGCAATCACTTGATTAGCATGATCCAACTCTTCTTGCAAATACACAATTCTCTGAGATTGTTTATAGCCTTCCATTGATAAGATCTTTTTCTTTAGGCTGTTAAACCCTTTTCCAAGATTGAAGCTCTGATACAAATTGTTAGGCCCAATATGGAAAGATAATGTACTTAGAGGGGAGGGGTGAATCAGTACTTCAAATCTTTTCTTCAATAATAACTTTACTGTTAAGCATAAACCAAAAACTGCTGTAACATAATATAATGCTAAAACAAATAAATAAAAATCATACATGATTCACTCCATAACACATATATTTGATTATGCAGAAACTCTTGGTTAGAGAAAAAAACTACGGTGGGGATGGCACCCGCAACTTCACTACTGCAATAATAAAGGTTGCTCGATTAGAGCTACAAGTTTAGCTATTTCTAATAGCTTACCCTGTTAGGAGTATCAAGATCTTTAGATCTACCTTGCTAAAGGATTTTACAACACTTAAACTAAATGCTGCACCTGGTTAAAGGCTTTATAGTTTATAGACTTTGTTAGAGTCTTTTACCCTGTTAAAGGTTTCTCTTACAACTCAAAATATTACAATAAAATCTTTACAAATATCTGCAACTTTACATCTGAAATGTTATAGTAGATTCTATGTGCTCAAAATGAGATTACCTTGCTTATAGCATACCTCGGTAACCCATAAAATAACTCGGTAAACCTTTTTGCTTACTCTATTCCTTGACTGTTCTCTAAAATCCTTCTCGGTGACATTTGTATATTTGCAACAGTCATAACATTCAATGCTTTCCCATGATTTTTCTTGTCACATATGTCTTGCTTTCTTCTCACCTGTTGATCCTCAATTCATGCTATATAAATAGATCTCTTATGATGGTGATTGTGTTCATGCATCGATCTTACAAACAAGATTCATCGAATGAATAACCCTAGAAATTATTTCATAGGATAGATGTCCTCAAAATCATACACAATCTAGAAGTGCAATTTCCTATGTGATAATGGTTCTTTGTTCCTCGATCTTGTAACACATTTCCACACATGTGTCTAGGTTCAATGAATCTAGTAACACGTTTTCACTCGGTGTGTGTTCACTCAGTATATCATTTTTGCTGCTCGGTAGACATAGAGTGTTACTCAATAGACAACTTGGTGTATACTAGACTCTGTGAGTTCTATCTTCTGTAACCGACTGCTTTAGTGCTTACCGACTGAATGTTCCAGTAGTATTAACTGACTAGAGCATATAGGATGACTTTGGATATAAAACTAATGACAACTTAGTAAATAGCAACAACAACATCAAGAACATGATGTTCCCCACTCAGGTAAAGAGGACCACTGTTATTGCTTTAAACAAATATAATTGCAATTGGTGTTCAACATTAATATAACCTTTAGTATTTCAACTCTAGATAATCTAGAGGGTGTTCAACATGTTGAGGTTGAGGCTACACAAAATGATGTGGCCCCATCAGGTAAAGAGCACAACAATTATGCTCTCTAAATTAATGAAATACTTGTAACAATAATATATATATTTTTTGAATTTAACCCATTTCTTTGTTATTGCAGAGGACCCCCCTTCACTTCAGTGTCCTCATCCTCAGTATAAGACTAGGCATACATCAAGATCATGAGCAGTTGGTGGAACATCTGTAGAGGGGGGTAATGATGAAGAAACCGATGCTCCACTTAGTCTTTTCATAGCTTCAAAGAAAAAACAAAGAAAGAAATGATTGTAATCTAACTTATTTGATAATGACTGATTTTTATGTGTTAGTGAATATAATTATGTGCTAGTTAATGGTTATGGATGATATGTGCTAATTAATATTGATGAATTTTGCGTGTTAATTAATGTTAATCAATGTTATGTGTTAATGAACATTATGTGATATTAATGAATGAATGCTATATTTTATTAATGGTAGAAAGAAAGAATGAATGAATGTTATAAGATGTTAACGGGGAATTTAGAGTGATGTTAGGGGTGGGGGGCAGGGGCCAAATGAGCTTCCACCTTCATGTGGTTGGCCCTATTAAGTAGAGAATATTAAACTATTCTCGAAACCAAGCAAAGCTCAACAAGATAACACACTTTTCAATATTTCATTATGTTGCACAGTTAATCTTATTGAATAATGTATATTGAATCTTAATTGCAGGGTCCAACAGAGCCAACACAAACAACAACACCACAAGTTGTTGGGTATAATGAACTCCCATATTGTCTTGTCTGTACACTAACAAGATGAGTTGCTTCTAGTGTTGATATCCAAGGTAGGACTGCAAAAGTTATGAATATGCCTCATCCTTGTAATTTTTTTTATTACTTGTAAGTAATGAATATGCCTCATCCTTGTAAGTTTTTTTATTACTTGTAAGTCATGAATATTTCTCTTTAGTTGATTAAACTTAAATGAAAATCTTTAATGAATACACAAAACTATATACATATGCAGGCACACCATGGTTGAGATGGTCCAGCTCCCTAGTCTCACTCTACGACTAAGCTCATGCCATATCTAAATCAAAGACATCTCAAATACATCGTCGGTGGAAAGCTACAAAATGCCATTTTCATACATAAGCAAGACATACACAATTGGGAACAATCACCAAGAGAACGGTAAAAAGTGTGTTTGAGATTGTATCATGGATGCTTTTAAGGATTGTATCATGGATGCAAAAAATCTCTTCATTAATCCTTGACTCATGATTGCTATAATACTTCTTTAGACTTCTCAAGTCATTTGTTGTACTTCTTCACTATTTTGGACTGAGTTTCAACTATGTATTTGCCTTGACTTATGACTGTACCTAGCTTTGTCCTATCTTTGTAAGCTTCCTCTTTGAATTGTGGTTGTAGCTTTGATAATACCTTTTTAATGTTGCACTATTTGTAAGGAGGACAACTCCTAGTACATGTTGCAAATTGTGTTCTAGTGACTGAGACTAACCTTTTTGTACTTGATGTTTTTGACTAGTTGTCATAACCTTCGACTTTCATGCTTGTGCCTTAATAGAACTAGATGTTTCTTGTATGCATACTTGGTCAAGGACTGCATTATGATGCTATAGGGCTACAAACTAAGATTATTTATTGTTTTGATTTGCACATTTGACATGAGTTGCCCTATGACTTCTATGCCTCTTGAGGTTATAAGGTGTTGTTCTTGTCAAGTTTTGACAATGCTGCAACAATAACGTTTTATTTGTTGCTAAGGTTTGAAAAGACCTTTTAGAAACTTATAGCCTGCTCTTTTTCACTCAGTAGACTTGATTACTGTCATTTTATTTGGTACTAGGTATGACTGCCTACTGGCTTTACTGTAGACTGCAATCTCTCTAGACTGTATTTTTTGAGTGTTGTTGTTCTATACTTGACCATCTATTAGGAAAACATAGCTTGAAATGTCCAAAACAATTAATGAATGACTGCACTATCACCAATCTATCTTGAAGATTTGACTACTCTTTAGATTATGATTATGACTGTCATGATATTTCATGTGACTGCTTTATCCCCATATGAAAACCTTTGTTCCCACAAATCAATGCTTTGAACTTGACTGCAACTTTATAGTTTTCACTGTCTTTGTACAGTAAGCTTGCTACTTTCTCAAATTTTGATATATTGGAGGCTCCTAGGATGTTTTCTATCTTATAGTCACAATACCTTGCTATAATTTGCATTTCAGATCACTGCTCAATGATCATATGATGTCTTTGTCTTTTGAATTTGACTCTCGAGCTTGCTCTATTTCTTGACCTTTTGAATAATTTTGGGCCACTAATCATTACTTTTATTACCCTATATGTAAAAGACCTTGCTCACTGCTTCCCGTACTTGATCTTTATCTAGTTTGTGTCAATCCTACTATTGCACCTTTTCTATTTATGATTGAGATTTGTTTTGGGATTAAAAACTCTTGATGATTTCACTAAATGACTTTTGCATGACTGTACTTTCTAAGCTATCCTAGGGAACAAAAGAGACCTAGGTATTTACTCACTTCAAGGAAAAAGAAAATCTAGCAAGACAATCAACCCTTTTAAATAATATGTGGAACCCTTATGGTGAGCAAGAAAGCATTGACAAACTTATAGATGTTGTCATAACACAAAGCTGAAACTATATTATTTTTTATAGATAATTAGATTTCTCCTTTAACCCAACTTTTGCTTGAATCATTACTGTAGGTGTATCCAATGCATGATTTAAACAATAAGATACTAAAAATTCTAAAATAGGGTTTTGAAAACCCTACCTCCAAATGTGGATATCTACTGTTATGACTATGACAATTTCTCTCCAGAAGCTTTGATGCTAACTTCTATCATGCCTAAACTCTGCATGTGGTTTGCATGGTTTTGGCATGAGGTGCTTTGTAAATGTCCTTATGGATTCTCTTCATATTTTTATGAAACTCCTTCATTGAAGAGGCAAACCTCTCATTCAAACTTTGAAGTAACCCATTGACTGTTGCATGCAGTCCTTTTCTTATAAACCTTCCTCCTTGTGGTGATGTGCTAGGACATAAATTGAAGGTGTAGCTTATGGAACCTATTGAGCATCAAATCTGAATTAAGTAAAATATCTTGATTTGAGAGATTAAATAATAGAAGCCATATATCTTTGGAAGAAATCATCATTTTCATTGATATCGTAATAACCCATAAGTTATCAAACAAGTCTAATAGCATTCTATCGAAATGTCCAAAATTCAAATAGTATCGATGAGACCCAGCGATGTCTCATCGATATAAAAAGGGCATTGAAGGAAAGGTAACACCGATGAACTCTAAAAGGGACTCATTGAAAGCAATGATTCCACTGAAAGAGGATATCGAAGAAAGCAGAGACGGTTTTCATCGATGGGAAAAGGCTTCCGAGGAAATAATACCATCGGTGCAACATGAAGGAAACTTACTGAAAGAAGCGTTCTTATTGAAAGAATGATATTGAACAAATAGAAGGAAGCTACATCGATAAAAGATATCGATAAGGATATGAGTTTCGAGGAGGCTAAAAGGCATGTTACCGATATGTGTGGTTTTACCGATGCAATTTTATCGAGGAAGATTACTAATGAGCTCATCGATGAAAGATGATAGTGGAAGAAAATCATCAAAAGAAAGATGGCCTCGATGAAACAATAGACCCATTCATCGAAGGAGTGCAGTGATGTCGATATAAAAAGTGTTTCGATGGAAGGATAAAGGAAGTTACCAAAGCTCAAGGTTTCTTCGACATGAAACCCGATGGACATAAGATATATATCGATGAGGAAATAGGTTTTGAGGAGGCTAAAAGGAATGTCTCTGATATGCGTTGTTTCACCGATATAACTTTATTGGTGGAAGATGACAAGAGAGGATAAAGAAAGGCTTCGGTGAGATAATAGATCCATTCATCGACGGGGCATAGTAATATTGATGGAAGAGGTATTTCGGTGGAAAAATAAAGGAGGTCATTGAAGCCCAAGGTTTCTTCGACATAAAAACTTGATGGATATCAGATAGGTATCAGTGAGGAGATAGCCATAGTGACCGAATACAACATTTCGATGAAGGGAGAAAATACCTAGTCGAAGTAATGTTCGAAACAAAAGTGTTAGTTGACGATTATATGTTGAAAAGCCACGACGCTTGGTGATAATGTATACTCTCATATAAAGGAGGGAGCTTTTGTAATATGGAGGAAATTTAGAGAAAGGAGTATATTATAGCCTCAGGCTTACCACTGTACTATTTTGGTGAATATATATAATATAATCAACTGCTTTTCCTTTGCATATGTGTTGCGGATTATTGCATTTTTCTGCAGGCAGTTGCTTGTGATATTATCTAAAGGAGATAAGGTTACTTGTGTTCTTCCAGTAAAACTTTGTGTTTCATATTGTAGATTTGAATTAAAGATTTACTTGTGAATTGTAATTGTTCCTCGTATTTCTTCCTTGGATGGTCTCTTAAGGTTAGAGTTAAATTCATTCAAGCAATTTACAATAAAGACATCAACGTAGAGCTCATAAGAAACAGTAATTGATAGACTCATCGAGAGGGGGTGGGTTTAAAAATTGTCTCATAAGTTTACACAATAATTCCTAAAGAAATATAAAGACTCTATAGCCCAAACAACAAAGGAAGGCACTGGTCATCTATAAAACACAACCCATCAATTCATACTTTCACATAAAGAATAATAAGAGTAGTTGAGTAGGAATTCTAGGGTAAATTAGCAATAGTGTATATATAAATTTCAAGCACCAAGATCGAATAGCTTCTACAACAACAATCTTGAACTCATCTACTATATCTCCATTCTAGGAACTGATGCCATTCTGAGATAGGGGGAAGTCAGATCAAGACACTAAATCTGCTATAAAAAGCATTAGTTGAAGGAACAACTAGTGAGTAGGTATACCCGCCTAGGTCCTGCAGAGCCTAAAGTGAGAGAGTTAGTAACCAAATAGGTTCACTCTATAAGTTGGCCAAGTCAATTGGAGGGTTTGATCATAGGAGTTGGCATTTCCTTAGAACCTATCCAATCTGTTGATTTGAGACCCAACAAAACCCTAGCATAACTTCTAAAAATTGGCTATAAATGGTTCTTTTCATTTGAAACAAAATGCAAACCCTTAAATCACATGAAAGCTTATACTTTTAGCTTTCTATTTCCCTCCAAGCTATGCATGAAATTGATTTTCTTGATAATCACATGGAAGGAGGCCTTTAGAAAACTTTTGTAAATAAATAAAGAATTTTATTTGTCTTTACATCTTTTGAATTAAAATGCCTTTTCAAGTGAATTATTTTCCCTCCAAACCTTGCATTGTGAAATCTCATCCTTTTAAATAAGCTCAACCTTATAGACACCTTCAGGGTATTTAATAAATCCTTTCTCTAAACTTTCCTAAATTCATGATAAGACATGAGCTATATAATAATTCTAGTTTTTATCTCTTGAAGTCACGCCTTCAAACCTTAATTTTTAGATAGTTAAATGTCCATTTTACATTTCTAAAAAAATTGGAGGTCTTATGATATTCCATGTGATGGATACATGTTGACAAAGTTACCCCTCACAACTACAGGTTCCTCTCCCTAATAGGGTATTTGCATGAAAATCCAAGTCCAGCTATGTCAAACCCGAGTTTGACTCCTTCAGACTCAAGTTAATCATTGGTCTCATGTAGAACATGCATTTGAAGACTTGAATGACCTTCCCTCCAAATTATTTTCTTTTGGAATAAACTTTTGCTTTCATGAAGTCACATGAATGTGCTTCTTTTCTAAAGTTTTTACAATATAATAATAAGAATATGGCCCTTCTTTTCATTTATAAGGTACATTTGAAACCTTTTGGAGCCTTTTAATGATATTTCCAAAACAACAAGGACCTAGGACCTTAGAAAAGACTGGAATAAGCTTCAGGATATTAAAATTTAGACTCAAAGCATGAAGATGCTAACAACAAAAAAACCCCTATTAAATGCAATTGACATATAAATGAAAATTGGATAACAAAAATAAGTAGGGATATAACATTAGGTATTATAATAATATCATATGTGAAAACAACCAGTAATAAAATCAAACCAAATGATATATAGGATTTGGTCATATATGTATATGTAGATATATAGATATATACATAATATGTATATGTATATGTATATGATGCTCTGCAAAAAGAAGGATAGTTAGAAAAACCTATTTGATTGCTACACACACAAAGAGAAGCACAAGAAACAAATGTTAGTCATTAGGGTTAGCAAATCAAAGATTAAACATTATCCTAATCAAGCATATCAAGAAAGACACTACACAACAAATAAAAAGCTTAATTAATCTAAGAAAATATGAACTCTGTGGTCTAACTACCATAGATAGCAAGAAAATATCCAACCAAAGCAGGGGAGACAAAACTAACAATCTCTTCTTAGGGAGGAGCTCTAGACCCCAAATCTAAAGAAAGAAATAGAGCTAAAGTAAGTGAATTGGATAACAACAAGAATGTAAAGTGCACCCCTGATTTGTTAACGAAAATGCTCAAAATTAAACGAAAATATTTAATGAATACACAAAACTATATACATATGTAGGTGCACCATGGTTGAGATGGTCCATCTCCCTAGTCTCACTCTATGACTAAGCTCATGCCATATCTAAATCAAAGACATCTCAAATACATCATCGGTGGAAAGCTACAAAATGCCATTTTCATACATAAGCAAGACATACACAATTGGGCACAATCACCAAGAGAACAAAGTGTGTTTGAGATCATTGTCCTAATTGTGGTGTGGTCACGAAGAGGTTGACAAATTTGCGGTGATCTCTTCGTGACCACACCACAATTAGGACAATGATCTCAAACACACTTTTTACCGTTCTCTTGGTGATTGTGTCCAATTGTGTATGTCTTGCTTATGTATGAAAATGGCATTTTACAGCTTTCCACCGATGATGTATTTGAGATGTCTTTGATTTAGATATGGCATGAGCTTAGTCATAGAGTGAGACTAGGGAGTTGGACCATCTCAACCATGGTGCGCTTGATCATATTAGTTTGAAACCATGCGCCTCATATTAGCCTCAAACCTATGCCCCTACTAGTAGGTGGTGGAGATAGAATATCATTTGCTGTACATATCAATGACTGGATAATAATTTTTTTTTTGATAAAAATTATCATCATCGGAATTATGACGAATACCAAGCTTTCAACTGATGATGTAATCGGTGGACATACAACGTTTTCATCGATGAGATGTTCTGGATTCATCACACTTTCAACTCAAAACACACAAACATCTGACGAGGATGCTTTACGTGCGAGGACACTTCATAGTCGGACGGTCGTCCATGTCTCCGAATGGACCGATGACCCAAGCATCAGATAAACAACATCACCGTTAGTGCGAATTTCCAAATCATTGTTGGCTTTGCGATGAAATCTACTGATTCTGACGACTTCTTTGACCATTGGCAGAGTCCATTGGATTGTCGTATTTTCGACGGGCATGGCATCATCGACCAATCTGACGTCAAGTTTTCGACGGCTGATTTTGTACGCACTCTGACAAAAATTAGTCGCAAATCTAACAAACGGCCATCGGATATCATCTCTAAATGTATAGTGAACCTGCCTCAGTATTCTATCCTTTTTTGAATTTAGACTCAAGATTTGATCAATTAGAGCCATCACTTGTCCTTCTATACTGCTGGTAAGGGATACATTGGAATCAAATGACTCAGATATAACATCAAGCTTGCCCTGGAAAACATTGATATACTTGTCTATATATGATGTGAATTTGGGAAATATGAGGCATGACATATATATTTCCTCCTTCTCTCAATGCTTCAGAGATTGTCTATATTCCTTTGTTCAATCTGACCCTATCATCTTCCAAAAAGTTTGTATACGCACCTCCTTGAATCTATCCAAAACTTGCTTGGTGGTTGCCTTTTCCAATGACTCTAAATTGGTACTGATATTGTTGATCAACTGTAACAGCTTGGCAAAGGGGTTAGAATTTTTATCTAAATTCATTTCCGGTACCACCTTTTGCAAAACACCTACAGACATCTCAATCAACTTTTTGTCCTCACTCTCAGACTTAACCAAGTCCTGACTAGATTATGAATTGCTACAACAACCATTATCCTTTCAGCCAAAGACATCTATCCAATGTTAAGAGGTGCATCAAAATTAATGAATATTTGAGGTAAAATACTTTTCTGTTTGTTATTTGGTGTGTCAATTTCCATGATCACTGGGACATCATCAATTTTCGGCTTTGCCTTATTCACCTATTTTGACTTATCTTATACCTTGTCCTTCTCTGATTCCTCTTTTCCTGCATCTTTTCCTTAAACCTTTGCATCAGTGTCACCAATTGGTGCAGTATCATCTTTTGGTATCTCTTTTTCTTCTTCAAATTTCCCTTCCACCATCTCCAGGTTGACCATGTCAACCGGAAGATTTTGACTATCCTTTACATCAAGGGTTATGTTGGGCCAATCTTTCGGATCTGCCTTTGTTTGAGTTTTACCCTTTAGATTACCAAGAGCACCTACATGTACTTTTAGAGGGGAAGTATCTTCCTTCTGAGAGCCATCATCAAACTTGGGGTTGATTGGAACCCGATTGTTCTTTATGAACCTTTTCCATATCTCTTTAGTTTCTTTTCTGACTTCCTCAACCTTGCCAATCATATGCCTGTTTACTCTATTTTTACATCAGAATTCCTTCATGTTGGCTTTCTCCATGAGTCTTATCAACTTCTTGTGAGATACAAACATTGACATTGATTAATTCACGTTTTGTCATTTCCTTATCTACTTGGCTTGAAGTTAGCCTTATAGCATCAAGAATATTATATAGATCTTTTGGAATGCTACATTATAACTCAATTAATGATATGCTAAAGTTATGTGAATGCAACACAACATCTTCCTCAATTTCCCTCTGATCATTCTCATCAAGATTTCCATAGTATGCACTAATATTCTTGAGATTACCATTAATAAATATTTCATCAACCAATTATTTTGCAGTCAATGGGGGAATGATGGTATATTTATCTTCCACATTTCTAGATTCAAGATCTTCATCAAGCTTTGTCCTTATATTTCTTCTTCTTTTTGGCCTACTGGTTAGAGAAGGTTCTAATTTTCTCTTCTTTCTTTACTGGGCACCATGAGACTATGGTTTCCTAACCACCATGACAAATTATCCTTTCTTCTTTGCTTTCTCGACTTCCTCATCCGACTTTGTCTTAGATGCAACAATGACATACATTCTTTTTGGTTTCAGCTTTTGTTTCAGTACTCCTTTTCTGGATGATCTTTGAGCTATTGATTGGGGAGATGGCTTCACCGAAGTAGGAGAAGACTTAGTCTTCTTAGGCTTTGCCTTGAAGGGAACCGGTTCAGTCTTAGGATTCTTTGATTTCTCCTTTGCTTCCATTTGAGCCTTCTTCTCCTTGGATTTATTGATAGCTTCTCTGGTAAAGCTCATTTGTTCAGCCATAGCATCGACCATTTTTGTTACCTTCCTTTTCCTTTTGGGTTGAGTGGACTTCTTAGGCAATTCCATATCTTTTTCTCTGAATGTGCCAAACTTTGGTTCTTGAGTGTCAACTAGTTTTCTCAAAAGATGTTGAGCATATCCTTCAAGAGTTTGAGCATCAACCTCATAGCCTAGTGGCATTATCCATACTATCCTTGGCTCTACTACCTCCATATGGCACTGGTCCTTATCGACCATGAAACAAATAGTGTCTACATATTTGTCCACTACTTCCTTAGGGATCCTTTCCCTATTCTTCATTCTGCCTTGGAAAGTTTTGAAGAAACTCCATAGGGAAGATGTTTGATTCTCTTTATTTCCTAATCTTTGTAGACCTTGTTTGATCTGAGTGGCTACTGGTAAGTCAAATGCCCATTGGACCCTGCCTGTCCCAAGGATTTCATTCGTGAAGTATAGTGCTAGAAAGATAATCAATGAATCGAATTTAAAAACATGCTTCTTGTCTGATTTGATTTTCTTCAAATTTCTTAGGAGCTCTTCAAGAAGAATTGTGCACAAGTCATACTGCATATCATCTTTCACCATCTGATAGGCTGCATATATTGTAGTACCAGAGATTGAATTCAATCTGCTAGACTGATAAAATTTGTACCCAATAATAATTGATGCAAATTTGACACCATGCTCTGAGATATCATCAATCGTCATTGACTTGTTGTCATATTGAGCACCGGTTAGTTTTGTGACGGTTGGGTTTATTACCTTCCTCAAATTAGGTTTTCCACAGGTTTGGTACAAACATGTGACTGCATGAATGACCTGCTTGGTTATCTTATAAGTTTTGTCAAGCCATATGAATTCATCATGGACATGAATCAAAATATATCTTACCCATTCATATTCATCGAACATCAGAAAATGAACAAATTGCATGAAACCCTTCTTTTGTAACTGTGCATATTCCAATTTAGGGTTTCTAACTTCATCCATTATATGTTATGTATAAAAGGTTAAGATATCCTTACTTCTAGTTTCCTCAATTGTGCAGTGAATGTATGCCCTAACATCGTCGACGTGTAGAAATTTGTATGGCATAGATGAAAAATAACCATTGGGATTTTCCTCAACAAATTTAAATGGTCATCTTTTGAATTGTGGCCTTGCTCGTTCAGAGATTTCTACTATCAAAGGTGTATCAACAGAAGAAGATGACTCCTATGAAAATGATCTCAATGGAGCGGAGCAGAGGAGAGCGGAGTGGAGGGGACAAGGGGAATGGTTAGGCCCAAAATTCAAATGTTTTGGGCAGGAGACCTAGAGAATCATTAGGACAACAGGTAGCAGGAAGATTTTCTGACCCTTTGGAGGGGGAGGGATCAAAAGGTCCAGAACCTGATGTCCCTTTGGATTCGGGGGACCCATGTGGGGGTTCCAAATCATGTGGACTTAGGCTTGAGAAGATTGGTAAATGGTCTTATCTGTTTGGAATCAAACCTAAAGGTAAGTCGACTTTGCCTCCTGTTGAAAATATATCAAATATTTCTCAGGGAAAGTATGCCATATCCATTCCTAATCAAATAATAGATCATAATATTGCTCAGATGGAAAGCACCCTGATAGGAAAATTCTTTGGGGTGAGACCTAATATTGAGGTTGTTTGTGGATTCGTGAAGAGAAAATGGAATCTAAAAGGTCAGGTGGATGTGGTAGCTATGAATAAAGGATGTATCTCCTTTTCCTTCTCATGTGAAGAAGACTGCAGAGAGATCCTCTGCAATGAAACCTGGATGATAGGTAAATACATAATGTATATCAAGAAATGGTACCCTAACTCAGGTCAGGATGATGAGTTTGTGGTCCAAGTGCCTGTTTGGATAAAGCTTCCAGGTCTTCCAATGGAGTACTGGGAGGAAGATGTGTTTGTCGGGATAGCTAATGCTTTTGGGGAGCTTCTTTCTATTGACCCGGTGATAACGTCCAGAAGAAGACTCATTTATGGCAGAATCTACGTAGGGGTTGGGCCTGATACAGATATGCCAGAGGAAATAGAGATAGATTCAAAACTTGGTAAATGGATGCAAAAAATTGTTTATGAATCTATCTGCTTTGCCTGTTTTCACTGTAAGAGAGTTGGGCACTGGGCTAAGAAGTGCCCAAACAAAGTTTCCAAACCTCAAACCCAAACCAGCGTTTGGAAAAAGATGGAAATGAACCCAGATAAAAAAATAGAAAAACCTTTGAAGGCTCTTCCTTCTGAAGGTTCGGATCAGGAGAAATAGTCCCAGATGCGAAGAAATGAGGAGGAATCAACCAGGGAAATAGGAAGTGAGATGGTGGATAGAATGGAAGGTAAGATTTCCCAGTAGGAAAACAAGCAGCAGAAAAGTGGAAAGGATTCTAATGATGGCGATAAGAACTCACAATGCAACTACCTAAGTGACCAAAAGAACACAACAGATTAGAATATAGCTGAGAGTGAAAAGTGGGAAAGTAATCAGATGCATAAGGGAGATAGTCAAACCAAGGACAATAAGGAGGAGGGAGATGTTCCTAACTCTTCGGGGTCAGAAAATACAGTAAGCTGGTTTCAAGATGCTCAACATGATAATATCCTAGAGCAAGGACTTTCGGAGATATCGCTGGTTTCTCTGGCCAAAGTCAAGCCGAATTTCCCAGAGGAAAATGCTCCAATATGGGGAAATGAAGAAGACATAAACAAGGCTCTAAGAAAGAGGGATAAATAAGGAGGAGGCTAAAATATTGGAGGAAAATAGAAAAGGCAAGAACAATAATAATAATAATAATAATAATAATAATAATAATAATAATAATAATAATAATAATAATAATAATAATAATAATAATTGATGCCCTGCAAAATGGACAAGGTTAGTCTAAGAGAAACAACACAAAACACACAAGAAACCGTTAGTGTTATTCAATCAAAGACTAATCTAAATAGGCATACCAAGAGAGACACTAAAAACATGAAAGCATATTTAACTAAAGAAGCAAATATGATGAGGCATCTCCAAATACCTCCTAACATGCTCTTAACTCTTTCTCCCTTGTTCCTCTCCTCTCCAAGTTCCAAAATAGTGTAGCTCTCAGCAGCTTTTTGCACTATGGATGCTTATGGAGGATTGAGATTGTAGTATTGTGCTCCAAATCTGAAATGAAAAGCTAATACTAAACTATTGATGCTAAAATGATTGATTTTATCCAAAATGACAATACAAGAATTAATTATGCTAAAATTCTCTCTTAAAATGCCTATAGCTTAAATGCATGCAAGTTTTCAGGATCTGGATTATGAAGAAATGGGCTCTATTTATAGGAAAAATGGAGCAATGGATGGTTGAGATTGAGCAATCTCAACAAGGGTCAGGATTGAATGATTTCAAATCCATGTGAGGGCTTTCAACCCAATCCCAGGATGACAAGTGTCAATGTGAGATAGGTTGAGAGGGGAGGGAATAAGCATTAAATGCTTGACATGACTTTGGGAGTTAAAGTCAAGGTTGGTTGAATGAATAAACTCTTTATTCAAAGAATAAAGCTTTTATCCAATGGATAAACTCTTGTGCAAATGTGAAAAGGATGAATATGGTCCAAAACAATAAATGTTTGGGGAGATAAGTTTGAAATAACCATAAATGGTTATGTAAGAGCCATAAATGGTCATGTAAGAGCCATTCGTGGTCTTTGAAGACTTTGGGGGTTAATTTGTTGAACACACAAAGCATTAAATGCTTTTCAAAGACTTTGGAGTCTTTGAGAAGTGACTCCATTTTGCTTAGGAATGTGATAATAATTAGGGGATGGATTAGGCTAATTAGGAAGGGGTTAGAAGAATCTAGAAGGGGATTAGATTTTGCAAGTGGATTTGGTGGGTGAGAGAAAATAGGATTTTATTAAAATAAAAATTCATTTATGTGTGCAAGTTGCATTTGTAGGAAAATGCAAGTGGGGGGGGGATAATGATTTAAATAAATGTTTTATTTAATTTATTTAAAAGAGGAAAAAGGGGATTTAATTAAATAAATAGATTTTATTTATTTAATTGATTTGAATTTGGTTTAATGAATTAATTAAAATAAATTGAATAATTTATTAAATTAATAGAAGAATGTTTGGAGATGAATTAATTAAATATTAATTTAATTAACTGATGGCTAGTGGAATTTTAATCAAATAAATACGAAATATTCATTTAATTAAAATGGATAGATTTGTGTGACTACATTTGCCCCTCTTTGAGACGGTGCGGTTTATCGCTTCGTTTCAAAGAAAGAAAAACTGGTGTGAAGAAAATGCCCCATAAAATGTAAATTTAATGCATGGTATGCCCCCTCGAGAGATGGGCCGAAATTTTTTGAAAAATCGGGCGATCTCTCGAAAAAGAATGAAAATGGGCACGGTGGTAGAAGAGAAAAAGTTAGGCATACGGGTGAAAAATAGAAGAGAAGGGGGGAAAAATAGAGAAATGGGGGGCTCGGGAAGTTCACGGGGACAACGACAATGAGCGGGGGGAATTTACGGTGATGGCGAAGGGTATAAATGGGGTGAAAGGGATGAAAACATGATCATTTGTAACCATGACCATTTGGAAATCAGAGCTCTGATAGGGACATTTGGAAGAGCGAGTAGCAGTCAGGATGCCGATTTCGATCACCGAGCACAGATTTGAGCGAGTTCGACGGTACCAGCACCCAGATGACTATGGACCAACGGTACGCAAATTCAAATTTTTAATTTTTATGCATTTTGGATAGGTTTTTAGCTGAGTCCAAGTTAAGTCAGAGCAAGAGCGCTGGAACTACGGTTTTGGCGCTTTTGCTCCATAAACTAGCGCTACTGCGCCATAATGGCGCTATTGCCCCATTGTTTGAGCACATTTGTTTTGTTGTAGCGCTATTGTAGGCAAGTTTGGACGCTATTGATTAATAAGCACTATTGAGGGCTTAATTGAGCGCTATTGAGTTAAAGTGGCGCTACTGTGTAGTTGTTTTAGCGCTTTTGCAGTTCGAGCACTGTTGTATAGCTGATTGAGCGCTTTTGCTAGGGTTGTAGCGCTATTGTTGAGAAACTAGCGCTTTTGCCTTAGAATAAAGAGATGCCCCAGTTTGGATGAAGAAAATCTCCTGATTGCTAATGATGGATGGATGGCGAGGTGAAGTGGGAGTTGTTTTGAACCATAGCAGCCTGATGAGACTTAAGTCATTTGTTAGGAGAAATGCCCGTTGAAGTCTAGGTGGCCATGATTGCTTACCTGTTGAGACCTGAAGATACTTGATCAAAGTATCTGTTGATAGTCTAGGTTTAAACTTAAGAAAGTTTGAAAACAAAACAACTGATGGTGATTGATGGATGCTCATGTGCAGAGGAGCTGCGCGTGTTGCAGTTACGGGAGCGACATCCTGTGACATAGGGGTTGCGGGACTGATTGACACAGGTAGAAATAGACTGCATTGCCGCGATTGGTCTATATGAGGTGATGCACATGCCCGTGATTCATATAAATCACAGATTGATCACAACACTAGTAGAGCGGTGGCACAACGAGACATGCACCTTCCATTTGGCACAGGGGGAGATGACAGTGACCCTGGAGGATGTGTGGCGCATCCTACGGATTCCAATTCGAGGAGAGCTGGTCACATACAACAGATCCTAGGGGACTCTTGCGGTGTAGAGGATTTTTGATGAGGACGTTTATATTGATGATGGCTCCGTTACTTGGGAGGATATAGCGGCATTATATGAGCCTCTACCAGTAGTGTTGTCAGGTATTGTGGGAGGACTGTTGTGTCCAGACAGACGTTCACATGGTTTGGCCGTGGGATGGGGGCAGGTTATCAAGATGATGATGACCGAGGGGACCCGATTTGTGTGGGGGCCGTGCATGTTGGCGCACATGTATCAGGAGCTCCATGAGGTGGTTTACCGGGGGAGGGGTTCCTTAGCAGTGGGCATGACGTTGCTGCATATTTGGGCGTGGGAGCACCTACCAGTGACTCGACCGGTGAGTCTTAGATTCCGTGTAGTAGATCAGCCGTACATGTTTATGTACAGCGGCATGATGAGTCAGCCCCACTTGGGGAAGGTAGAGTGGTGGCGGCGGGCATTGGACGACTTGGATGCAGTGATATGGCAGCCATACTTGGAGTGTGAGCCATGGGATGATGACGTAGAGGCACTGCCATATGTGTTTATGACTCGATTCCTCATTGGGAGGACCTCATACCACGTGGAGAGACAGGTGCCCGGATGAGTGCTAAGACAGTTTGGGTGGCAACAGGGATTGCCTAGGGGATCAGGAGAGTATGCTCGAGTTATTTGGGAGAGGTATGCATGGGGTCCAGTGCTACCATATGATTAAGCATTGGCAGAGTTCCAGACACTGCAGGTGAGACCATGGGACATATGACCAAGGGTCATTGATGCAGGTGTGATAGATGAGTATACGCAGTACCGAGCAGTACACCCGATCCCATGGATATCGAATCCAGCAGAGCCGATCCCAGCTTTTGAGGATGAGAGTGGACGGAGACAGAGGAGGGTAGGAGGTCGAGGAGGAGGAGTAGGAGGTGGAGGAGATGGAGGAGGTGGAGGTGGAGGAGATGGAGGAGATGGAGGAGGTGGTGGAGGAGATGGAGGAGGATTGGGGATGCGGAGTCAGCGGAGAGGGAGAGGTGGACTGCCTCTACGGATATCACAAGGACCATTGATACATGGAGGAGTTCAGCTAAGTGGGAGGGGGATGGAGAGGGAGATCCTGATGGACAGAGGGGAGGGGATTACTGGAGAGGGTGGTGCAGGGGAGGCAACTATGGAGACCAGGGAGGGAGCTACTAGAGATCTACGGGATCATGTGATAGTACGCTTGCAGACGCGGATAGAGGATTTGGAGGCGGAGGTGGCAGCTAGGGATGTGCAGTTATTTGCATGAGAGTCAAAGCTGATGGTGGTGCTGCGGGAGAGAGATAGTGCAGTGGAGAGATTGGCGGAGCTACAGGAGAGAGTGTGGATTGGAGTAGGAGCACAGGGGCCTACGGGGGAGGTGATGAGGGAGATGCGACAAGCATGGGCTGAGATAGAGTACTGGTGGGGTTTATATGAGCAGATGGTGCCAGTGAGTCAGTGAGCTCTTAGCTATTCGCAGATGTGGCAGGCGAGATCAGAGCGATCACAGAGGGTGCAGAGTAGTGGGGGTGTGATGGGTCCGCTGTGGAGGGAGAGATCAGGGGATGCAGAAGGGAGTGGTGTTTCGATGAGGCCTCCACGGAGAGATGGATCAGGTGGTGCAGGCACCAGTGGTGGAGCAGAGGGAGGTGTTGGGACAACATCTGGCCAGAGTGGCATTTGAGAGAGCATTTTTGCATATATGTATTTGTATCATTTATTTATTTTTTGGACTATATCTTGGATGGCTCTTGGTAGCCGATTTTGTAGACTTCATTGTACTCTGATATATGAGATGAGATATATATGAGGAGATCTCATATTTTGATGATATGCATTTGATTATGTATGGATGTTTATGCAGGATGATGAGTTCATTGCTTAGATGAATATGTGTACATGTATGCATTTAATGAGATGTTTCTTATATGCATGTTTTGATGATGATACTGACATATGAATGCAGGTTGATATATGTATGATTTGTTTGATTTTTGATGTAATGCTTTATGTATGTAACGCCATGATGATGATGTATGCTTATGATGATTTATGAACAGGATTTTTGGTGTTTCCTATTTTGATATAATGATGAGATGATTTATGTGATGATGTTAATGCAATGGTCGAATGAATGATGTTATGTATGGATATGCATCTAGATGTTTGTTAAATAAATGCAATATGGATAAACAAAATGTAAAGTACAAATGTTTATATGATAATGTGTTAAATGAATGCATATGCATAATGGATATTTATAAAATGGTATGAATCAATGTGTTTGTAAACAAATAGATTTATGAATCTAAATGCTTAAATATGATAATGTTATGATACTATAACTAATGTTTTAATAACTGCACCTTAATGCAATTAAAAAGAGGATAATGAATGCAATGTGAATGAATCCTAAAATGAGCATAATAGGATACTTAGTTAATGGATGAATGAATGCACCTTTTAACTATAAATGAATGTATGCAAATGATAAAGGATAATAAAATGATAATGGATAATCGACACTATATGAATTCCTAGTAAATGATTTAATATAATCAAAGACAATTTAATCCCACAAACGAATCTAATTATTAATTGATGCAATGATGTAAATGTTTAATGAAAATTAATGTCAAAAATGAACTATATGCAATGTAAATTAAAATGACGTGAATGTACTTAATGCAAGATGCAACTAAAATGACCATGAGGAATGCAAGGCTTTTGAGACTTTGCATGATGCATTGATGATGTATCAGAGTACTCGGTCATGATTGTATCCAAGACCAGTTTTAATGGTCACTTTTGCATATAAAACCTACATATGAATGAATGAATGAATGGGTGATATGCAACGGAATGCAAGATATAAATAGATGAGATGAAATGATGATCCATAGTGCTCTATTTTCATCATTGAGCTTTAAAATGTTGGAAGAGAATACAAGCATCTTGACATAATGATTCAAGATGACCTGAGTATTCCTTACATGGATTTTATATAGCAAGTTAATACAAACGACTTGATATAAGGGTCAAGTCAACCAGAGTATTGCTTGCGGAACATACAAGGATTATCTCTGTTTATGCATGACTTGGATCGTCCTCCTTGATCTTAGACTGATCATATCCTGAGACAAGTGCATACCGTACTAAGAGATAAAAACCGCTATCTAGTTTGGACGAGGTAGGAGGAACCAAAGGAAGAGCATTGTACCTGTACACAAACAGTAAAAGAATAATGAATAAGGATCCTTGGTAATGGTTCATGCCCATATGGTCAAGGTATACTCTGTAGTCAGCAAGCCATAATGATCTATGACATTTGGCATAAGATCACGTAGCTTGGTGAACTTCCCACGTAGACACCATTAGTACATGCCCCAGAACTTCATCGGAAATAAATTGCAGAGGATACAAACAATTGCAGCAAGAACCTAAAATAAATAACCCATAAATCAATCAAGTATATGATAGCTTTAAATAGAATTTTCTTGTCAAAGAAAATGTCATCTTGTCTTTGTTTTGGTAGGGAAGGATGCATCCTTGTTGAAGACAGTTTGTTGTGTAGATTGTTGATGTTGTTTGGTTTGATTGATAAATGGTCATTTTGTTAAGTATATCACAATGTTTGTTTGGTATCTGTGCGGATGAGTATGTACAATGTGTTGCCATGTTTTTGTTTGATTTTCGATGGTTTTTTGTTGTTTTTTGGATTTTGTATTGTTTTTGAATTTTTTGGTTTTTGAAGTGTTTTGAATGTTTTTGGTTTTTTGTGAGACAGTTTTGAATGTTTTTGGATTTTGTGAGATAGTTTTGAATGAAGAACTTTAATGAATCATAAGACAATGTAGAATCCTCTTCCATCAATAGGTTAAGGCATTGCACCCAGTTTAGACATGACTATGAAAAAGCGGGATGCAAGACACATGGAGTACTTTCTTAATTGCAGATGAATAATAAGCCATGGTTTTGGACGGATGGATGTATGTATGAAGTAGATGTGATCGCAACAAGTCTGAAAGACAATGGAGCCATAACCTTTATGAGTGGCGCCTGTTTGCCAGGTTTTAACCATCGTACTTACCCAAGGTGCCACTAGAGTGGTTGTTCACCATTTGGATGCATGATTTTTCTTTACTTTTTTGAATGTTTTTGTATTTTCTTCAAGACATTTTTCTGAATGTTTTTGGTATTTTCTGGTATGCAGGGGAGCCTGATGCTCTATACACTTTAGGTATAAAACCGTTTGAGGTGCATTCTGTTGATTGGATCTGCAAGCGGTTCTCCTTCTGATGTAGCCAACTGATATGCCCCGGACCTAAACACAGCAATGAGAACATATGGGCCCAGCCAGTTTGATTCAAACTTGCCCTGATGTTCTCGATTTGGTTGTTGCAAGGATTCTCTCATAGAACAAGATCACCTACCTCAAATGTATGAGGTCTAACTCGGTGATTGTAGCTTCTGCTCATGCGCTGCTGATAGGCTTTGAGGTGATTGTACGCAGCTTGTCACTTCTCATCAAGTAACTCTAAGTCCTAAAGGTGTGAGACTCTGTAAGCTTCATCATCTATTAGATTATGCAAGGAAACCCGTAGTGATGGTATCTCAACCTCAATAGGTAAGATAACTTCTGCACCATAGACCAATGAATAGGGAGTTGCGCCTATAGGGGTTCGAATGCTAGTTCGATATGCCCATAGTGCTGGATTCAGTTGAACATGCCAATCACGACCAACATCATTGACTGTCTTTTTTAGGATCCTCAATATGTTCTTATTGGATGCTTTGGCCTAACCATTGCCTTGTGGGTAGTAGGGAGTGGAAAAGCGGTGTTGGATATGAAATTTCTCACAAAGTTCACGGACATCCTGATTTTTGAAAGGAAGACCATTATCTATGATGATGGACATGGGCATACCATACCGGCAGATAATGTAGTTGAGGATAAATGAGGTGATCTGCTTGCCAGTGACTTGGGTAAGTGGAACAGCTTCGATCCACTTTGTGAAATATTTGGTGGTGGTAATAATGAATTTATGGCCATTGGATGAAGATGGATGGATTTTACCCACAAGGTCAAGGCCCCATTGACAAAAAGGCCATGGTGTTGTGATTGGTTGCAGTTCCTGGGCTGGTGCATGTATCAGGTCACCATGAACTTGACATTTCTTGCATTTTCTGACAAAGTAGTAGGAATCTTTTTCCATTGATGGCCAATAGTATCCATTGTGCAGGAGTTTCTTGGCAAGTGATGGACCACTTGAATGAGTCCCGCAAATGCCCTCATGGACTTCTTCCAAAGCCTTTGTTATCTCATCTTGTTCCAGACATCGAAGGAGAGTACCATCAAGACCGCATCGGTATAGGGTTTCGGCAATAATGGTATATCGAGCAGTTTGGCGAATGAAGGTTTTTCATTGGTTATTCGATTGGTTGGGAGGAAGGGTGTGATCGCGGAGATAGGTGTAGAACTCACCATACCATGGGGATTCAAAACCAACAAGGCGACATATCATTTTAGATTCGGGGATATCATAAGCGGGAATCCAAAGCTGTTCTACCAAGAACTCGTAGTGTGTTGAATTCTATGGAAGGTCTAGGAGAGATGCGATGGTAGCCATGGCGTCAGCAGCTCGATTCTGATCTCTTGGTATTTGCTCAAAAGTGATGGTAGTAAATGATGTCTTTAGAGTCTCCACCATTTGTTTATATGGCATGAGTTTATCATCCTTGGTCTGATATTCATCAGTTGCTTGTCGAATGACCAGTTGTGAGTCGCCATATACTTGTAGTTATTGTAACTTCCATTGTACAGCTAGCCTGAGTCCTGTGATCAAGGCCTCATACTCTACTATGTTGTTAGTGCATGGAAATGTGAGCCTGTAAGACTTTGGGATACTGTCACCTTGGGGTGTGATAAACAGAATGCCTACCCCCGAGCCATGCCTAGTGTATGAACCATCAAAGTATAATTTCCATGGTGGTGTTGTTGTGATCATGAATATCTCTTCATCTGGAAAATTGGAAATGAGAGGATGATCACCTATGAGAGGTGCATCGGCCAATTGATCTACAATAACTTGACCTTTGATAGCTTTACGGTCCATGTACTCGATGTCAAATTCACTTAGAATCATTACCCATTTGGCCAAGCGACCTGTCAATGCTGCTTTGCTGAGTAAATACTTGAGTGGATCAATCTTTGCAATGAGTTGTACTTTGTGTGTTAATAGATAGTGCCTTAGTTTAGTGGTTGCTAAGATTACTGCTAGGCAAGCTCGCTCAATAGGTGTGTAATTGAGTTCATAGCCCATCAGTGTGCGAGAGATGTAGTAAACAACACACTCTTTTCCTTCTGCATTATGTTGTGCCAGTAGTACACCCAATGCTGTACTTGTTGCTGAGATATAGAGTAACAATGGTCTATTTGGATCTGGTGGCATCAGCAATGGTGGATTCATGAGATAGTATTTAAGCATCTGAAATGCTTGTTGGCATCGGGCATCCCACTAAAAGCGGATGTTCTTGTGTAGCAGATGTGTAAAAGGATGACACTTATCTACCAACTGTGCAATGAATCTTCAGATGGATTGAAGTCGCCCTTGTAATGTCCTTAGTTGACTGATATTCTTTGGTGGTGGCATGTCCATGATTGCTTTTACCTTTCCTGGATCGACCTCAATGCCTTTGCTTGAGACAATGTATCCTAGAAGCTTCCCGAAGGTTACTCCAAAGACACATTTCTTGGGGTTGAGTCGAACATGGTATTGTTCCAGTCTATCAAAGATTTTATCTAAGATGTGGAGATGCCCTTCTTTGGTGAGTGATTTTGCTAGTAAGTCATCCACATAATCTTCCATCATAGTATGCATCATGTCATGGAAGATGGTGGTCATTGATCTTTGATAGGTTGCTCCTGCATTCTTGAGACCAAAAGGCATTACATTCCAGCAATATGTGCCCCATGGACATGTGAAGGCTATCTTATGTTGATCTTCTGGTGCGATCTTTATTTGATTGTATCCTGAAAAGCCATCCATGAGTGAAAGCATGGCCTGTCCTGCTGTCAGATCCACTATGATGTCGATATTTGGAAGGGGGAAGTCATCCTTAGGACATGCCTTATTCAGATCTCATAAGTCAGTACAAATGCAGATGCCCCCTTTTGGTTTGCCGACAGGCACAATATTGGAGATCCATTCTGCATAATCAATTGGTCTAATGAAACAAACATCTAGGAGTTTCTTTAGTTCTGTTTTGACTAGCACTGCAATCTGAGGATGCATCTTACGAAGCTTTTGCTTGACAGGTTTGGCTCCTTCTGCTATGGTTAGGTGATGCATGACTAAATCAGGATCAAGCCCAGGCATGTCTGCATATGACCATGCGATGTTGATTTGATGCTTCTGGAAGAACTCTATAAATTGAGGCTGTTCTTCTGGAGTGAGAAGAGATGCGAGATGTATGATATGAGGATTTTCAGGAGTCCCCACATTGTATTCTTTGGTTTCCTCGATGAGAATCGTTGATCGTTCCCGTTGTGCATTAGCAGGGAGAACGTCAAACCCTTCATCCTCAGGTGCCTCAGAGAGGTTTTCACCATTGGATACGCTCTTTCTTTTTACTTTTGTTGAATCAAACAGTGCCATAGTGTGGTTTTCACTAGAAGATCCATGCTTTTTTGTTATATTTTTGCAGCTGAAAGGTTTGGCATCCACCCCAAAGTATGCTACGCTATTAAGTTCAATGGCAAATCCAGCTTTGTGATCCCCGCTTGGTAGGTTATCCCTTAATTCCAAAAAGTCAATGATGGCCTCATCGTTTTGGAAGAAGTCAAGACATGGAGGATTTGGTTGGTTCCATTCGATGAGTTTAGGATGGATAATGGGCATTACTTCATCGATTAGGTTAAGTGCGTTAGATGTATCAGTGAGGGTTAAGACATTATGGTGAAGTTTGTTGATGGTACTCTCCCTATCAGAATCAGGCATAGGATGAGACGTAGGGTCTGTGGAAGATGTTTCTAGCTCAGGAACCCAAGAAGTCTTTATCTGTGATTCTCCGTAAACAGGGATGTCTTTGCGTGGTGGAGGTAGTGATGTGTCTTCCTCATCTGAAGTATTAAGTTGTACATAATCAAATTCCCACTCATGTGAGTCAGTCTCTGAGTCACTTTCCAGCATCCAATTACTATACCATACTGGGATGTCCTTGGAGTTAAACACTGCAGGTGTGATTGGTTGATGTACCTTTGTAGTGATCGGTGCTGCAGGAAGGTTGATGGGGATTAAAGGATCCAATACGGGGAGTGTCAGTAATATTGACTTGGCGGCTTCTGTTGGTACTGCTGGTGCCATGGATGCTACTGCGGGTTCTGATACAGTTGCTGCTGCTAACGGTGCTGCTGATGGGATTACGAGTTTGTTTGGTGGGATGAGTGGCATTGGTGATGGTTGTGTTGGGGTTTTGAGCCTTAGTGGGGCAGTTGGGATGGTTCTTGATGCTGCTTTGATAATGAAAGGTGTCTTTTTTGCCATAGGTGGACAAAATGGTTTGTTGGGTTTTCCTTTGAATTTTAATTTAGGAAAGATCTCTTTTTCAAAGCCTAGGCCTGTATTACCTTTGGGCTTTGATTCCGGCAGCAGAGGTTCATGTCATCCTTGTTTGCAATATTCCAAAGCACTCTAACCATCATACCCCATTCTTTGCATAATGAGGAGACCTTTGCCATACTGATCCGTAGGAAGTTTAACTTGTGGTATATCAGTGGTGATGGGATCTTTATAGATCCAGTCCGCCAAGTCCTCATCTTGGGTTTCTTCTTCTTGACTCTTTCCAAGGATGAAAGGGGTCAAAGCACATGCTGGCGTGACTAGTGGTTGCTAGAGTACCTGCTGTGGTTTACCATGTGTTCTAGGAGAAGTGGGCATTTGTCCCACACAAAAGAGTTGACTCAAGTTGTATTCCCCAGGACCTTCCTCTGCTATTTTCATCTTAAGCTTTTCTTGCTTGGGTATAGTGGTGTTTGAACTAGTAAGAGAGGCGGGACTTATATATGATGTGGAGGAAATGGCTTCTCTATTATTAGGAACGGTAATCTCTGGTTGATGGCTGATATTATGGCAATATGCAAAGGGATTGGCATCGCCCAGGATTGTGATCTCTACACCGTTATGTGGGAACTTGATACATTGATGGTAGGTAGATGGAATGGCTTGCATGGCATGTATCTAGGGTCTTCCTAATAATAGATTGTATGGCAGAGGAAGGTCCAGAACCTAACAGATGATGTGCTTTACCACAGGGCACACGTGGATTGGTAGTACCACAGCTCCTTTGGATGACCGCTCTGCATCGTCATAGGCTTTGATTGTGATCTTCTTACGGGGATCCACTAATTCTACCGCATATCCCAATGTTGTGACCAACTGTAGTGTACAAATATTCAGGCCTGCTCCATTATCGATCAAGACTCGCTTGATCCTATGCTGGTTAATAAATCCTTCGGTGTGGAGCGAAGCGTTATGAGGTTGCTGGAAGGAAGAGTTGTCACTTTCGGAAAAAGTGAGACAAGGTGATGACTTTAGACTTCCAACCATGGCTTGAAATTGGTCTGTATTCAGATTTGCAGGGATTGACGCCTCTTGGAGTGCTTGATCCAAGATAGTTTTATGAGAGGGCGATAGGCGCAATAGCTCTAAAATGGATATAAGAGTAGGGGTTTTGTCTAATTGTTCCACAAGATTGTACTGCTTTGGGATGGAGGTGGTGCCTTGTGGAGCTGCCTTTATGGTAACCTTGCCACGACGTGTAACAACATTGCAATTTGAGTTGGGATTTTTGAAGGTTATGGTTGCAACTTGTTCACTGGCATCATACAGATGATTTACAGTGTAATTATACGCAACCTGCGTATAATCTGTGGTATCAGTGCCTCGCCTAGAAGTGGAAGGACCCTTTTGATCTTGTTATGGAAGTGAATTTTCGAACATCAGATGATCATTATTTGTTGTTTTTGGGTCATATCCTTCTATTTCAATTTCTCCTCGGTCAATAAGATCCTGAATAAGATCTTTTAATTGGTGACAATTACTTGTCTTGTGTCCTCTTCCTTGATGGAATTCACAGTGTTCAGTATCTCTCCACCATGTCGGTTTGACCTGAGGCTCATAGTTTGATAGTTTAGGTAGAGTGACCAAATTTTGAGAAATGAGTTGTCACAATACCGTTTCGATGGGTTCCCCTAAGGGAGTGTATGTGCGTTTTTGTTTTTGCTAACGAGGTCTTGGTTCATCGTGAGATGTGATGCGACCTTGATTGGAAGGAACATTTGTGTTATTCTAAGGTGGAGGATTTTGTCCTGCAAACCGAACCACAGGTTGTGCATTTTGTATAGTCCTAGCATCCACAACCCCATCATTGATGATATTCTTGTTTTTATTCCAAAAGTTTGGTTTATTGCTATTGAAGCGTGGGCGAGTACCATCTTTTGGTTCATTAAATATTTTGATGAGTCCTTTCTTGATAAGTGCCCTTTCACATTTCAAACCCTTGGTGATCATATCATTAAAAGAGTCTGTGTCTTTGACATCCAGGTGAAATTCCATTTCTTCGTTTAAGTTGGAAATGAATATTTCCACTAGTTCACGTTCAGGTAATTGAAGAGAACATCTGCTAGACATTTGGCACCATCGTTGTAGGAATACTGAGAAAAGTTCACCTGGTTTTTGTTTGGTGTTGCATAGATCAGCCATGGTGATGTCGCGTTCAATGTTATGAAAGTAATGAGTGAGGAATTTCTGGATAAGTTCCTCAAATGTTATAATGGTACCTGGTAGTCGGGAAAACCATGATGTGGTTGTTCCTCCCAAGCTTTGGGGAAAAAGGCGGATTAGGTATGTTTCTTCATATGCCACTTTGAGACAAGCGGAATGAAATTCTCTGACATGATCACGGGGATCCCCCTTTCCTCTATATTTTTCAAATTTGGGTGTTTCGAATCCTCGTGGAAAGGGTGGCATATAAAGATTCCGATCAAAAGGATAAGGACATATGTCATTGAGTGAGAATTGGTTAGTTTTGACACCACTATGAAGTTGTTGGGCGAGATTCTCGACTTGTTGCTGCAACATCTCCATTTCAATTGGAGGAGGAGGTGGTGGGTTACCTCGAGGAATGTTATATCTGATGGGATCTCTACCTCTTTCCTCTTCATGGCGACTTTGTCTTTCTGATGCTTATCTTAATTGGGCAAGATCAAAGTCAGAGGGGAGTTTTGCTCCTTCTTGAGTGAGCTTTAAGAAGTGAGCATCCGCATTGCTCCTGAGTATTTCGTCAAACAGTCTGTTAAAGAGAGGGTTATGCTGAGCCCTTTCTATTGTTGCAGGAGTAGGAGTACTTGGGTTTTCATCATTTGCATTTCCTCCAAGTGCTTCTTGAAATTCATTGAGATTTTCTTCTTCTTCTTCTTCTATTTCTATTTCTCGTTGCCTTGACTGTGATCGGGTTTGAGCCATTTTGTTTATGAGTCTTTGTTGAAGTTGAGTGAAAATGATGATGAGTTTTTGATGAAATGAGAGATTGATGATTGGTGAATTGTGTTGCATGTGGATCTCTAGCACTTTTAAGGTAAACATAACCGAAATTCCTTCTTTGAATTGCTTGCTTGTTTGATAAGATTTTTGATGTGATAAGGTGTAGAGAAATCTGAGATGTGTTATAGATTTAACTACCTAGTAATGAGAGGATTCACTCATGAACTAGTTTTAACCTGCGTAGATGTGTCTCTTAGGATGAGCTTATCCTAGATGTAGAAACAATCTGAAAAAGTGATGTGATGTGTTTGATTTCAAGCAATATCTAAAAAAGAGAACTTTGGAGCAAGAACCTCTTAATGTTTTGAGAGTTGGAATGAATTGTTGATGAAGTGATGATGGATGAATAAGATGATGGATGAAAATGTTTTCAACTTTAATAAAAACTTTGTGTCATAAATGGAACAAATTCTACCTCTTCCCTTTTGGGCATTGGTGGCACTTCTTGAGCTGTGTTGTATGTGATACAGACATTTGGGAAAAAGTTGGGATTAATCTTACCTCGATTTTTGTGATAACCCAGAGCTCTATATTGCATAAAAGCTCTGCAGTTTAATGTCTCTGAATCAAATTTGTTTGTTTTGCCTTGAAGGTAGAGACGCATGTGACGCAGAAAAACTCTATGGGAGACAAAGATTTGTCTATTGATATAGAAGAATTTCCTCCTTTTGATCAAAGCCTTTGAGCTTAATGGTCTTCTTTTCAAGTTGATATTCTAATGACGCTTCTTCTTTCGCAAGATGTGAAGAATGGTCATAAATTTTTGATTCTTTATTGTTTGCACTTTGTTTTTGATATGTTTGGTTGGATGAATACTTTGTTTTTGGGATTGATTTTCTAATTTGATGTTTCTGTGACAAGAAAACAAAGCAAGCACACAAACACAAGAATGTTGCCTAAAAGGCACAAATGAGTATGGGTCTTAGATCAACCCAATCCTTGGACTTGCATATGACCCTTCCTTTAGATGTATTTTAAGGTGTATTTCCAAAGCCTGAAGTCGGCTCAATTTGTACTTGGTCTTTTAAAATGAACACACTTCAAACACTTTTTATCCCTAAGGTCAAATGGCTAGTTGTGATAAATTTAGCCCACATCTTGATATTTCTTCGCCTTTGGTACTACATACCTTATGAATCCCACCGTGGCAGGTAAGGATGTGATATACTAAGTCTTGCACGAGCATAACAAATAGATGATCCTTATGATGGGGGAGTCACCACTTTTATCAAGCCACAAGTGACTTTTCAAAAAGCTATGTTTCTACTCAAGAAAATATGTATGGTGAGTATCTTGGGAGCAAAACCATCTCTGCTCTTGCACTAAATTATATCACAAATATCCTCAATCAATAGAACGGGTGGGATACTACTTAAAGGTGTTTAGTCATGTTTGATGTTTTTGGACATAAGTTCATTTTGCAGTGATTCACTTAAGAGCCTTGTAACTGGTGGTGGGGCCCATTTGTCCTTTCGGCCAGTTACACTGTAGGAACAGCTATACCCAAGGCTACAACTTTCGCTCTCACTTGATTTCTATAGCGGCTCAAAGGATTTACCACTCGAGGTCATTCCCAAGAGTATCGATCCCTTGGCAGGCCTCTCTTAAAAAGATAAAATTTGAGTGTTACTAACACTTTTCTCTTGCACCTAGGACCATGAAAGCCAAGGGAGAGGATAGTGTGTGTTAGAGGTAGGACCACTCGACTGACTTTTTGCACAAGTGTGCCAAACACAAAATTCACTTGTTATTTTTAATCCATCATTGCAATGTGATCTAACTATTTGGAGATGTTGCTCCAACAGTCATTATGTTCTTTTTAACTTCAAAAGCAATGTGTTTTGTAATCTAGAATTCAGAAATCCTGGTCAACTTAATGAAAAACACGTTTGCTTGAAGTAAAATTTGTTTTTGCAAAAATCAAAACAAGTGGATTGTTCTTTTTATTTTCCCAAAAATTGAAGTGTGGCTTGTGAATTTTAAGTTTGATGCAAGAAAGAAAATTTGTCTTGTTGATTTTAAGTACCAAAACAAAATGTATCCCTAACTTGCAATGAAAGCAAAATTTTGAAGTTGTTGTTCTTTTTACCTTGCAATAAAGAAAGATGAATTTTCTTTTTAAGCACCAAAAATAAGTTTGAGGTTCATTTTATGCACTCCGAAATAAAATGTGAGGTTTATTTTAACTTGTGCAAGAAAGAAAAAAAATGGATTCTTTTTAACCAACTTTTGTTAAAAGAAAGTAAAAAAGAAACTTTTAAAGCATCTAAACTAACTCCTTCCCTTGCACAAAAAGATTAGAACCTGCATAAAAGATAATTAGTTAGAAAAATCTGCATGTTTTGGTGGGCTTCTACAAGCCTAAAATTTTTGGTTTTTGGTTACGAGGAATTTTCATACAACTCTCTGTTACAATAGCGCTAGTCTGTGTTTGAATAGAAGCACTATTTAACACAAAAGCGCTGAAAGAACAGGAATGACAGAGAGGCAAAAGCATTAAAAGTTTATCAATAGCGCTAGAATAACGACAAAAGCGTTAAAACTGCTTCAAAAGCGCTGAAATTTGGACAATAGCGCTATTGTAAAAACAATAGCGCTAAAAACAGGGGTGTCGGTAGCGCTAGAATGTGTGCAATAGCACCAAAGCGCAACCTGTGTGACACTTTCAACAATCAGACATATTAGTTTACAAAAAAAAATGGTATTTTTGCGTGTTCGATTCACGTTGGGTTCACCAAATGATGCCCTACAAAATGGACAAGGTTAGTCTAAGAGAAACAACACAAAACACACAAGAAACCGTTAGTGTTATTCAATCGAAGACTAATCTAAATAGGCATACCAAGAGAGACACTAAAAACATGAAAACATATTTAACTAAAGAAGCAAATATGATGAGGCATCTCCAAATACCTCCTAACATGCTCTTAACTCTTTCTCCCTTGTTCCTCTCCTCTCCAAGTTCCAAAATAGTGTAGCTCTCAGTAGCTTTTTGCACTATGGATGCTTATGGAGGATTGAGATTGTAGTATTGTGCTCCAAATCTGAAATGAAAAGCTAATACTAAACTATTGATGCTAAAATGATTGATTTTATCCAAAATGACAATACATGAATTAATTATGCTAAAATGCTCTCTTAAAATGCCTATAGCTTAAATGCATACAAGTTTTCAGGATCTAGATTATGAAGAAATGGGCTCTATTTATAGGAAAAATGGAGCAATGGATGGTTGAGATTGAGCAATCTCAACAAGGGTCAGGATTGAATGATTTCAAATCCATGTGAGGGCTTTCAACCCAATCCTAGGATGACAAGTGTCAATGTGAGATAGGTTGAGAGGGGAGGGAATAAGCATTAAATGCTTGACATGACTTTGGGAGTTAAAGTCAAGGTTGGTTGAATGAATAAACTCTTTATTCAAAGAATAAAGCTTTTATCCAATGGATAAACTCCTGTGCAAATGTGAAAAGGATGAATATGGTCCAAAACAACAAATGTTTGGGGAGATAAGTTTGAAATAACCATAAATGGTTATGTAAGAGCCATAAATGGTCATGTAAGAGCCATTAGTGGTCTTTGAAGACTTTGGGGGTTAATTTGTTGAACACACAAAGCATTAAATGCTTTTCAAAGACTTTGGAGTCTTTGAGAAGTGTCTCCATTTTGCTTAGGAATGTGACAATAATTAGGGGATGGATTAGACTAATTAGGAAGGGGTTAGAAGAATCTAGAAGGGGATTAGATTTTGCAAGTGGATTTGGTGGGTGAGGGAAAATAGGATTTTATTAAAATAAAAATTCATTTATGTGTGCAAGTTGCATTTGTAGGAAAATGCAAGTGGGGGGGGGATAATGATTTAAATAAATGTTTTATTTAATTTATTTAAAAGAGGAAAAAGGGGATTTAATTAAATAAATAGATTTTATTTATTTAATTGATTTGAATTTGGTTTAATGAATTAATTAAAATAAATTGAATAATTTATTAAATTAATAGAAGAATGTTTGGAGATGAATTAATTAAATATTAATTTAATTAACTGATGGCTAGTGGAATTTTAATCAAATAAATACGAAATATTCATTTAATTAAAATGGATAGATTTGTGTGACTACATTTGCCCCTCTTTGAGACGGTGCGGTTTATCGCTTCGTTTCAAAGAAAGAAAAATTGGTGTGAAGAAAATGCCCCATAAAATGTAAATTTAATGGGTGGTATGCCCCCTCGAGAGATGGGCCGAAAATTTTTGAAAAATCGGGCGATCTCTCGAAAAAGAATGAAAATGGGAACGGTGGTAGAAGAGAAAAAGTTAGGCATACGGGTGAAAAATAGAAGAGAACGGGGGGAAAATAGAGAAATGGGGGGCTCGGGAAGTTCATGGGGACCACGATAATGAGCGGGTGGAAGTTACGGCGATGGCGAAGGGTATAAATGGGGTGAAAGGGATGAAAACATGATCATTTGTGACCACGACCATTTGGAAATCAGATATTATTTATTTAATTTATTTGAATTTGGTTTAATGAATTAATTAAAATAAATTGAATAATTTATTTAATTAATAGAAGAATGTTTGGAGATGAATTAATTAAATATTAATTTAATTAACTAATGGCTAGTGGAATTTTAATCAAATAAATACAAAATATTCATTTAATTAAAATGGATAGATTTGTGTGACTACAAAAATAATAATAATAATAATAATAATAATAATAATAATAATAATAATAATAATAATAACAACAACCATCTGACTACCAGAAACACCAGAAGTAGACTAGGGGATGTGGGGGCTCAACACACATCACCTGAAAGATATTCAAATGCAAAGAAGAGGGCCATGGAAGCCAGTAAGAATCTAGCGGATGGTACTCAAAGAACCATATTTGAAGCAGGTATTTCCAAAAAATCATGAAGATTATTTTCTAGAATATACGAGGATTGAATAATCCTCATAAACAAGATTTAATAAAAAGTATGAGTAGAGACAAAAACCTAGATGTTATTATGATTCAGGAAACTAAAATGTCTAGGGAGAAGGTTGAATGTCTAAAAATGTTTAGTAATGGGGGAGCTAGTGGTGGTAGTTCTGAAGGGGCTTCTAAGGGTGTAGCTACTTTTTGGAATAATAATAATGTTAAGGGAGAGGTGTTGATTCAAAATAACAATATGGCTTGTATTAGATTTAAGCATATGAAAGATGGTACTTCATGGGTCTTGACTAATGTGTATGCCCCTAACACTAAAGTTGGTAGAAGTGTTTTCTAGAAGAACCTATCCTCAACTAGAAGTAAGTTTGTTGAAGATATCTGGATTATTATGGGGGCTTTCAAAACCCCTCTGAGAGAAAATGAGAAGAAGGGAGGAAGCCAAACCAATCTGGACATCAAATTGGACTTGATGGAGCTCATTATTAACCATGCTCTCCATGATCTAGAATTGCAAGAGGTTAAATACACATGGACCAACAGAAGGAGTGGTGAAGACTTAATTCAAGTTAGGCACAATAGAGCTTTAATTTCTCATGACTGGTTTAATTCCTACTTTTGTTCTTTATCTGCTCATATCAGGGCCAGGTCAGATCTGATGAATAAATGATGAATAGTTAGTACCAAACCGGTACTGAGAGGGGGGTGAATCAGTAAAGGAAAAAACACCTTTCCTGAACCAGTTTGACTACAAACAGTGCACTTGACTGGCAAGCGCTAACAGCGGTCTAAGCCAGATTACTACCAGTAAAACACAGTGAGAATGTGAAAGGCATAAACTGGTAACCCTTAGCTTTCCATACAATCTAATACCTCATTTCCACTTCACCCTTATGCATAAACAAGTAATCTATCATAAAAATATAATGACTGCTAGTTCAACATATTTTACCAGTTTGACATAAAACACTAAACCATCACATGAAAGGCATCACACATGACACATTGATTTTTCACATGTAAACCCAACTGGGAAAAACCACGATGGGAATGAATACCCACAATCTATTCTTGAACTCTTTTGAAGTCTACTCTGTTAGGAGCCTAGTCTGGTTAAAGACTATTACAATAGGTTCTGCTAGGAACCAATCCTGCTAGGGATCACCCGATTTAAGGATGGCTAAATACCCGGTTAAAGGTTAGAACACTGTTAAAGGTTACGTCACAAGAGGATTTGAAGAACTCATTGAATTGAGTCACCCTGTTAAAGGATTTACACAAAAGCCTATTAAAGTTACCCGGTTAAGGGATTTTCCAACTACTAAAATGGTTAGAAGTCAATAGGTAATATGCTGATCTGATAACAACACTCAATGCCAAGGCAGATCCACTTTAGCTCCTTTTCATTTGCAATCACACTCTGCAGGTATCAACACACTTTTTGATCTGGAAAGAGTCAAGTATCACTCACTGGGATACACACATAACATTTGCCAACAACTTCAACATGAAAAACATCATCGACCTTATAGGAAACAGATAGGTCAGTAGCATAAACCCTAAACCCTAAACATTTAGGTTTTACAATCCAGTCAGTTCAATCTTGACCGTTAATCACTATGCATCGAATACAATAGTCTTGAATAGATCTCAAGATGTTCTCCAATGTTCATTCTTTGCCACTTCAGGAAGATGATAACTCATCATGCGCTCTCCACCGTTTACAAAGACTTCGCACATTCCAGAGGTAGATAGGATCACTCTCCATGCAAGATCCTCAAGGAAATCCTTCACATGCACAATACTGATGTGGCAACACTTATCTGGTCTTCATATAATGCTAACTCATCATAAGAAGTCATCAGTTGAATCGCACAATCTTGGAATGCATCAACCGGAAACCCTGAAACTAAGACTACCAACCGGTCTTCATGCCAAATGAAACCCCGATGCAAAACTTCCATTTACCGTTTGTCATTCCAACATATTGGTTCATCTTGAACAAACATACCGCTTCACTTTTTCACAAATACTGGTTTACTCTTGCAAGTTTTCTTACTACACCATACCAGTTCATACTTCAGCATATTGACATCAATGACAACATACAATATCATCATGTCATCATGCTCTGCACATATGCCAACAATCTCCCCCTTTGGCATTGATGGCAATATACAAAGATATCTATTTGCTTCTGCTTCAGATCTTCTCCCCAATACTACAGATATCTTCTTCGCTTCACATCTTCTCCCCCTTTGACAACAATGCCAAAGTGGAGGCATACACATCTATGTTCCACTATGCTTCTCCCCCTAAGGAGTAGCATCCTTCAACACACCAATCCTAAAAAAGATATATCAATGTAAGTCCTGACTGATGTGGAGCACACACCTTTAGTTCACCTCTTGAAGGGGAAACACCCCTAATTCACCTCTTAAATTGGTAAAGGTAGCCTTCGGTAGAGGCTTGGTGAATATGTCTACTAACTCCTCCTTACTGGAAACATGTTCCAATACAACTTCTTTGTTCTGAACCTTTTCCCTCAAGAAATGATACTTGAGCTCAAAGTGCTTGGTTCTAGCATGTAAAATCGGATTCTTGGAGATGTTAATTGCACTTGTGTTGTCACAAAATATACTTACCAGTTCAAATACAAGAACTTTGAAGCCATTTAATACATGCTTCATCCAAATTGTCTGGGTGCAGTTCATAAATGCTACAACATACTCCGCTTCTGTTGTAGACTGAGAGATACAACTCTACTTCTTACTCATCCATGAGACTATTCTACCACCAAGAAAGAATGCACCACCAGTTGTGCTCTTCCGGTCATCCACATTACCAGTCCAATCATCATCTGTAAACATTTTCAGGTTGAAATCATTACTGTATGGATACCATAATCCATAGTCAATAGTTCCCTTCAGATATCTAAGAATTTCCTTCATTGCTACCAAGTGGGATTCTCTTGGGCTTTTTTGGAACCGTGCAGTAATGCCCACTGTATGTGCAATGTCTGGTCTGCTATGTACTACATAGTGCAATTTACCAATCATTGATTGGTATTCCTTCTCATTTACCAATGCCGAGTCATCCTCCTTTGATAGTTTACAACTGGTCACCATCGGTGTACCAACCAGTTTGTTGTCTTCCATGCCAAAGGTCTTCAACACCTCTTTGACATACTTGGACTGAGTGATAAAGATTCCATCTTTCATTGGTTGAATCTGTAGTCCAATAAAGAACTTAATCTCCCCTATAAGTGACATCTCAAATTCCTTTTTCATCTCATTTGCAAAATCATGACTCATCTTGTCATCTCCTCCAAAAATTGTCATCAACAAATACTTCACAGATTAGAATCTGATCTCCTTCTGACTTCAGATAGATATTGCTATCTTCACTTGTTCTCTCAAATCCAATCTTCACAAGATGGGAGTGCAAGCGTTCATACCATGCTCTAGGTGTCTGCTTTAGTCCATACAAGGCTTTATGTAGCCTACACACCATATCACTATCTTTTGATAGGGGAAACCCATCTTGTTTCTCTATATACACCTCCTCTTCTAGTATTCCATTCAAGAATGCAAATTTTACATCCTTTTGGTATACTTTGAATCCCTTGAAGGCTGCATATGCAAGAAGCATACAAACTCCTACCAATTTGGCTACTAGAGCAAAGGTTTCTCCATAGTCTTCTCCTTCTTCTTGAGCATATCCTTTGCACGCTAGTCTGGCTTTGTTTCTTACCACTATGCCATCTTCATTCAGCTTATTTCTGAAAACCCATTTGGTGCCTATGACACTTTTATGCTCAGGTTTGGGTACCAAAGACCATGTACCATTATTTTCTATCTGGTCAAGTTCCTCTTCCATTGCCTTGATCCAGTCTTCATCTTTATGTGCCTCTTTGAATGTTTTAGGCTTAAATTCAGAGATTATACAAGAGTTTTCTCTAACCTTTCTTCTTGTAAGAATTCCTGCATCCTTGTCTCCTATGATCTGCTTTGGATCATGATTCAACTTTACATACCTAGGAATGATCTTAGTTGTTTCCTCTTTCTTTTCTTCTTCATCCTCATCTTCATTAGCATCAGCATCTACCGGTGTAGGAGCACTATTACTGGTGCTACATTGTTTTGCAACTGGTTCCTAGAAGGTTACTACCAGTTCATATCCTACTTTCTCACTACCGATTTCCTCAAGTTTCTCAGAGGTTTCATCAACTCTAACATTGATGTTTTCAACAATTCTCTGAGTCCTATTGTTGAAACATTTGAGAGCTTTCCTCTTTGTGGAATACCCTAGGAATATTCCCTCATCATATTTTGCATCAAACTTGCTCTGATGTTCACTCCTCTTGATATAACATTTGCTACCAAATACTCTAAAGTAGTTTACCACTGGTGTCTTACAGGTCCAATACTCATAAGGAGTTTTATCCTTACCTTTCTTGATGAGTACCCGGTTCATTGTGTAGACTGCAATGCTCACCGCTTCTCTCCAAAAAGTGTGAGCAACTTCTCCTTGGATCAACATAGTTTTGGTTGCTTCAACTACAGTCCGGTTGTTTCTCTCTGCTAGGCCATTCTCCTGTGGTTTTCGGGGGGTAGATAGTTGCCTCTTGATGCCATTCTCTTCATAGTACTTGTTGAATTCATTGGAAGTGAATTAGCCTCCTTGATTAGTTCTCAAGCACTTAATCCTCTTACCACTTTCTTTTTCAACTAGTGCTCTGAAGGCTTTGAACTTTCCAAAGGCTTTAGACTTGTCCTTCAAGAATGTGACCCACATCATTCTTAAGCAATCATCAGTAAGAATCATAAAATACCTATCTCCCCGCACACTCCTAGTTTTCATAGGACCACACAAATCTGTATGCACAAGATCAAGTAAATTGTTTGCAGTGAAAGATTTACCTTTGAAGGTTGAGGAAGACATTTTCCTCAGTTGACACTCTCTGCACAAAGGATTCTTTGGTTTTCTCGGCATAGGAAATCCTCTAATTGCCTTGATCTTACTGGCCTTCATAATATTATCAAAGTTTACATGGCAGAGTCTCCTATGCCATATCTAGCTATCATCAAACTTAGCCATTAGACATGTACTGATATTTGCATTCAGCTGAAATAGGTTACCTTTGGTCTACATACTAGTGGCCATTAGTTCACCACTCTTACCTTTTATTTTACACACTCCATCTTTGAATTCTAGAGTGAGTCCATTATCATTCAGCTGGGCAACACTCAAAAGGTTGTGTCTGAGACCTTCTACCTAATACACATTGTCAACATTGCTTTTTCCATTCAGAGAGATTGACCCTCTACCTTTTACCATATATGGTGCATCATTACCAAAATGAACCACACCACCATCATACTCTTCTAGAGATATAAACTTACTCCGGTCACCAGTCATATGGTGAGAACAACCACTGTCAATAATCCACTCATTGGAATTATCAAAGCGGGATACAAGAGCCTTCTTATCTAACACATCTTCCTTAACAGCTACAAACACAATGTCTTCACTTTCTTCATCTTCTGATTCCTCATAAGTGAAACCTTCATCAACTACTACAAAACAGTTTCTCTGCTTTCCTCCTTTGAACTTCTTGAACCTTTCTGGTTTGTCCTTATTATCACCATTAGGACAGTTTACAACAATGTGTCCTATCCTATTGCAAGAAAAAAATTTCAAAGGGAGCTTACCTCTGTATTTACTGGTTCCCTTAGGAAGTCTCTTGGTAAGAAGAGCTTCAAATTCCATCAGGATCTCCTCATCATCCATTTCTCTGCTTTGTCTTGGTTCACCACAAGTACTAGCTTCTTTGCCCTTTCTAGATGGTGCAGCAGATGCTCTAAAGGCTGATTCAGTCTTCTGAATACTACCATCATAATTATTTAGCTCATAAGCTATTAACTTAGCAATGATGAGTCTAGGGATACCTTTATCTTGTCTATAGACCTCAACTCCTGAATAACAGCAACCCTTATTGCATAGACCGCTAATAAGGATCTCAAGACTTTGCTAATGACGGTGGAATCATCTATTATACCACCTACACTCTTGATGTCTCCAACAACAATTTTGATTCTTATTCCATATTGTTGAATGGTCTCTCCTTCAACCATCTGCATGTCTTCAAACTTTTCCCTGAGGCTCTCTTCCTTAGCTTGTTTCACATGCTCATCACCGCCATAGATATTCTCAAGAGCATACCATACTTCTTTGGGATTATCTTTATCCTGAACATCAATAAACTCAATGTCAGATAGACTGCTGATTAGGGCTTCCATGACTTGCCCATTCTCCTGAATCTCTCTCTTTTGATCATCGGTGAGAGTACCGGTAGGGATAACATAAGCATTCTCAACATAGCTCCAGTGTTGAGCACCCATGCTTTTGATGTATATCTTCATTCCATCCTTCCATATTTTAAATTTGTCTCTATTGAACTTTGGACCTTCCCTCTTCATCATTAGAGTAGGATCTTTTCCTCGAGTGGTTAAGCTTACAACACAAAGGACCTGGAAGATGCTCTGATACCAATTGATGAATAAATGATGAACAGCTAGTACCAAACCGGTATTGAGAGGGGGGGGTGAATCAGTACAAGCAAAAACACTTTTCCTGAACCGGTTTGACTGCAAACAATGCACTTGACTGGCAAGCGCTAACACCGATCTAAACCAGACTACTATCGGTAAAACATAGTGAGAATGTGAAAGACATAAACCAGTAACCCTTAGCTTTCCATAAAATCTAATACCTCATTTCCACTTCACCCTTATGCATAAACAAGTAATCTATCATAAAAAATATAATGACTGCTAGTTCAACATATTTTACCAGTTTGACATAAAACACCAAACCATCACATGAAAGGCATCACACATGACACATTGATTTTTCACGTGGAAACTCAACTGGGAAAAACCACGGTGGGGATGAATACCCACAAGATATTCTTGAACTCTTTTGAAGTCCGCTCTATTAGGAGCCTAGTCCGGTTAAAGACTATTACAATAGGTTCTGCTAGGAACCGATCCTACTAGGGATCACCCGGTTAAGGGATGGCTAAATATCTGGTTAAAGGTTAGAACCCTGTTAAAGGTTACCTTGCAAGAGGATTTGAAGAACTCATTGAATTGAGTCACCTTGTTAAAGGATTTACACAAAAGCCTGTTAAAGTTACCCAGTTAAGGGATTTTCCAACTGCTGAAATGGTTAGAAATCGACAGGTAATACACTGATTTGATAATAGCACTCAATGCCAAGGTAGATCCACTTTAGCTCCTTTTCATTTGCAATCACACTCTAGAAGTATCAACACACTTCTCTGGTCTAGAAAGAATCAAGTATCACTCACTGGGTTACACACATAACATTTTGCAACAACTTCAACATGAAAAACATCATCAACCTTATAGGAAACAGATAGGTCGGTAGCATAAACCCTAAACCCTAAACATTTAGGTTTTACAATCTAGTCAGTTCAATCTTGATCATTAATCACACTGCATCAAATACAACAGTCTTGAACAGATCTCAAGACGTTCTCCAACATTCATTCTTTGCCACTTTAGAAAGCTGATAACTCATCATGCACTCTCCACCGTTTACAGAAACTTCACACATTCCTGAGGTAGATAGGATCACTCTCCATACAAGATCCTCAAGGAAATCCTTCATGCGCACAAGACTAGCGTGACAACACTTATCTGGTCTTCATATAATGCTAACTCATCACAAGATGGCATCGGTTGAATCACACAATCTGGAATGCATCAAACGGAAACCCTAAAGCTGAGACTACCAACCGATAGTCATGCAAAATGAAACCCCGATGCAAAACTTCCATTTATCGGTTCTCATTCCAACATATCGGTTCACCTTGAACAAACATACCGCTTCACTATTTCACAAATACTAATTTACACCATCATACCGGTTCTCTTGCCAGTTTGCTTACTACACCATACCGGTTCATACTTTAGCATATTGACATCAATGACAACATACAACGTCATCATGCTCTGTACATATGCCAACATGACCATTATCCTATATGTTTTAATGTTGTCTCCAAGTAGGGAAGGAGACATTTCCCTTATAGATTTGAAAGAATATGGACCAAACACTCGGACCTTGAAAGCAAAATCAAGGACTAGTGGCAGGTTATAGTTGAAGGAAATGCTATGTATAAGGTGGTCAAAAAGTTGAAGGTTGTGAAAGACAATGTTAAAGGATGGAATAAGGACTCCTTTGGGAACATTTTTGTCTCTAAAGATGCCACTCTCTTAGATCTAAAAGATATCCAAGATGAGATTCAGAATAATGGCTACAACAATGTCTCTAGAGAGGTTGAAGATGAGATCCTTATGAAATATCATGATATCATAGCCAAAGAAGAAACCTTCTGGAAACAGAGATCGAGAAATATATGGTTGAAGGAGGGGGATAGAAATACTAAATACTTTCATATGTCCACTTTGAAACACAAGGCTATCAACATGATTTCTCAGCTTAAAGTGAATGGCATAATTATTGATAATGAAGATTCCATGAGGAAAGTTTCTCTGGGGACTAAGGATAGGAATTTGAACCTTCAAGCTCAAAGGGATCTTTTGGATTGCACCCCTTCTATCTTGGATGTTGACTAGAATTTCAATATTACTACTATCCTTACTAATGATGAGATTTTGAAAGCTGTCAATTCTTTTGAAGGTAATAAGACCCCAGGCTTGGATGGCTTCCCTATGTTCTTTTTTCAAATGTATTGGCATATTGTTGTAAGGGAGGCTTCCAGTGTTGTGAAAGAATTCTTTGGTGCTAGGAGAATTCTAAAAGAATTGAATGGTACTTTCATTGCTCTTATTCCCAAGAAGATGGGGGTTGACTCCATGGATATTTTTAGACCTATAAGCCTCTGCAATTCCCTGTATAAGATTATTTCTAAAGTCTTGACCTCTAGAATTTTGACTGTGCTCCCCTCGATGATATCTCCACAGCAAAGTGGGTTTGTCCCTAGGAGGCAAATTTTGGACTCGATAATCATGGTCCATGAGAACATTCATTCTCTTTATAGGCTAAAAAAGAAGGTTTTCTTCTGAAGCTTGACTTATCTAAAGCCTATGATAGAGTTGACTGGGGCTTTATGCAGAATGTTCTTTCAGCCTTTGGATTTTGTTCAAGAAGCATTTGTCTTATTATGCAACTAGTTTCCTCTGCTTCTTTTTCTGTGCTGGTCAATGGGTCTCCCTCACCCTTTTTCAAGTCCTCCAAGGGTCTCAGATAGAGGGACCCTCTCTCCCTTGTTCTTTTCATAATCATGGCGAAGTGCTTGGGAAGATTTATTGGAAAACTTGTTGAGAAGGGAGAGTTTAGAGGGCTTAAACCTTCATCTGTTGACCAAGTGTGTTCTCATCAACAATTTGTGGACGATTCAATTATTATGGGGAATTATTCTGTGAAAGATTCTAGAAGCTTAATGAAATCTTTGGATAGATAAGGGAGTGCAACTAGTCAACTGATTGGTCTAAAAGTTCTGTTTATTTCATAAACACTCTAGAGAGGAGACAAACAAAGATCAGTAATATTTTGGGTAGCCAAATTGGGAATCTCCCTGCTTCCTATCTTGGGCTCCCTTTATGTTAGGTCCCTCCTGATACCTTCTGGGGTGCTCTGGTGGATAAAGTTCATAAGAAGTTAGCTGGATGGAAAGGCTCTTTTCTTAGTCAAGCGGGAAAGGTCCAACTTCTGAAATCTACTCTCCAGAGTATACCTCTTTATGCCATCAGTCTTTTTAAAATTCCTCTTAAGTTTGCAGAGGCAATTGAAAAAATTCAAAGAACCTTTCTTTGGGCTGGGGTTGAGGAAAATAAGAGAATGAATTTGATTGCATGGGACAAGGTGTGCAAACCTATAAGAAAAGGAGGACTTGGTCTTAGAAGAATCAAAGATATGAATGAGTTTCTCATGGCTAAGTAGATATGGAGAGGTTATAAAACTGAGGGAGAATGGAAACTGATATGGGATAAGAAGTATAAAAGATAGCTCTCGACCTTTCATAGTTTCCTTAAGGTTGAATATATTTTGATTGGATCCAACATCTGGAAAAATGTCACTAGAACTAGAGACATAATACTCAAAGGAGTGAAATTGAAGGTCGGGAAGGGTAATTTTATTAAATTTTGCGAAGACACTTGGTTGTTAGACTCTCCCATTAGGGACAATCCTAATTGGGGCAAGTTTTAGGATCGGTGTAAGGAAAAATTTGGTACTACTATGGCTGACTACTGGAATTTAGGTCAGTGGAAGGACCTATCCACTATTGATCCTTCTCTTGAGCATCTGAATAAAATTATGAATTCTATGGTGGTGGTTGATGACGAAGACCAACTTATCTGGAAACTTACTGTTGATGGTAAATTTTCTGTCTCCTCTCTTTATTTTCAACAATATTCTAGTCAGGATAGTCCTTGTTGGGCTAAGGCTTGGGTGAAAGGTCTTATTCCCAAAATTAATATTTTTTTTCTGGATTGTTCTTCAAAACAAGATTCTGATGACTGACAATCTCAAAACAAGAGGTTTTTGTTTGCCTAGTATTTGTCATCTTTGTATGCAGAATGAGGAAACCATTAATCACATGTTTATTCATTGTCCTTTCTCTACAAATATTTGGGCTAGATGCCTGGACAACTTCAATGTCAGATGGGTCTTTCCTGAAGCTGTCCAAGATGTCTTCAATTCCTGGTTCCACCCTTCGAAGAACAATTCAGTTAATCTGCTATGGAAATTTACTTTACCTCATATTTGTTGGGGAATCTCGAAAGAGAGAAATGATAGAGTGTTCAGAGATAAGGCATCAAAAGCTCAAATTATTTTTGAGAAAATCAAAAGACATATGGTGGAGAACCTCTACATCATCGGTGGAATAATGAATCCCAAAGATCAAGGTGATAACATCATTTTTAAGAATTAGAGAAGAAAGGGGAGTGAAATCATACATGCTAATCCTAGAGAAGAGGTGAGATGGGAATGCCCCCCTCAGGGATGGATGAAAATCAATTTCGATGGCGCTTCCAAGGGTAATCCTGGTAACGCAGGGTGTGGTGTGGTAATAAGATATGAAGGGGGAATATGTAAAGCTATAAAATGTATTCCTATAGGTCACCAAACAAATCATGTTGCTGAGGGCATTGCTACTTATCAGGGGTTGGTTCTAGCTAAAGACTCAGATTTCACTAAAGTTTGGGTTGAAGGCGATTCTTTGAACATTATTAACTGCTTGAATAATGTTTCCCCCCCCCTCTTGGTCTATACACAATTCCATCGAAACTGCGAAGGATATAAGTAAAACCTTTTAAATGTGTATTTTCACACATGCATATAGAGAAGCCAACAAATATGCTGACTGGGCTGGCAACTTGGCTTGCCGCTCTGACAAAATTATTACCCTTTATGGTGAGAGTAATCTCAAGTGTGAGGCAAAATATTTGATTGAACTGGACCGGATCCAGATGAAGCAACTTGTCTTAGCTAATCATAATCTCTAATGCCTTTTCCTCATTTGTCTATGATTGATCACAACGACGACAAGGCTTGTTTTATTTGTCATATCATATTTATTTGGCACAGATTTTGGGTGGCTCTGCATAACAACAATAAAATTGTTAGGTTTTTTCATAGAGCTTGCAGAGAAAATAATAGAGCTATGATAAGGAAGAATTGGGAATTTAAGGATAAAATAGGGGGGTAATAAAAAGAGGTTTGAACCGGCTTCTTGCTCAGATTGGAAGAAAAACAATGAAGTATGAGATATTCTTCAAGAAGGAGGTTTGAATGTTTTTATGGAAAGGCTTTGTGGCAAAGACCCTACTGTTACTAAGCATTTCATAAAAAACTAGAAGAGTGGTAAGATTCTTGTTGGCACTCAGAGATGAAAGTGGATGAGGATGTCATTACGGAAGCTATGGGTATGGTGAAAGAAGGTATGAAATTTTATAGAGATTTAAGTGTGTCTGATAAGGCCGTGGATAGGTTTCCTTTCATAGATGGTGAAAAAAGAAAATTGGTGAAGGCGGATAATCCCTACTATTCCCCTAAGCGTATTTGCAGGTCGTGGAGGTTTGTTCTATTTTCCACCATCAGCTACATTACTCTGGACGAGAGATTCACAAGGGCTTATGGGCATCACTTTGTGCTGCTCAACCACTTTCACCATGACGATAAGGTTAGTCTGCCTTACTATCTTGCATGCTCTATGGATCATACTATTCATGAAATGCAAAAAGATTCTCAAAGAGATCATGCCCTTCACTAGGGTTTAATGTTTTTAGTTTATCAGATGTAGAAAGGGAAAATGATTGAGAAACCCATTAGTAAAGGAAAACAAATTAGAGATGATGATACTAAAAGTGAGGATAGTGGGTTCAATCTCTATTCTGAAACTGAGAGTGAGTCCGAAGATTTTAGCAACAAGGGGAAGACCAAAGGAAAGAGCAAGGGGACTATTGTGGATTCTAATCTTTTGGACTCTAAGGAGGATTCTTTTGATGATAAAATCATAAAAAGTAAGAGGAGAAAGGGAATGGGTAAGCAAACCCAAAGGATCAAGAAGATCAGTAAGGGGATAAATAAGGTGAAAAGGAAGATTATTATTTCTTCTGATGAGGATTTTGAGGTTGAAAAATGGACAAGAACAAGGGTAAGGGGGAAGATGAAATGCTAGATGTTGACCATGGGGAGAACCTGAACACACAGAGAATGCAAAATGAGGGCCAAGAGAACAACATGGACAATCACAATGTTTGCCAAGGTGCCATAGGTAATGATAGCATCAAGGTTTTCTATGAGGTCATTATCAAAATGGCGAAAGAGATTGGTGACTTGAAGACTGATCTCAATATGATCAAAAAGGAAACAATGGGTGAGAGGCCTCTCTTTGAGAATGTTAAAGAATTAATGGTTCTATTAACAAGGCTAAAGCTATTGAGGCAATGGTTAGTAAAATTATGGAAATGGAAAAGAAGGTGAAGGAGCTGGAAGGAATCATAGATGATAAAGGTCTGGAAATTAACTTGAACAACCTGGTCAATAGAGTGGATAAGATGGAGCTTACTATGAAGAGGATTGCTGAGCAAAATTTCAAAATCCTTAAGGCCACTATTGACCATGTTAACTATTGGCAATATTGCATTATAACAGACAATGAAAGATTGTTGGCATTTCAATAAGGATATTGAGAAGGTTTTTGATGATTATGGATATAACTAATTAAGGATGTTTACTGTCTTGATATTATTATTTTGTCATTGATGTCAAGAAATTGATTTTCTAATTCAGTATGATGTTGCCATATCTTGAGAAGTATGATTTAAAGAGTATAAAGATGTTGGTAAAAGACACAAAAAGAATATGATAAATAAGGGGATGAATAAGGTATTCAATGGGCAACTATTACTGAGTCAGACAATGATGAGATCATGATGTTTAGATTGTTTTAACATCATACATATGTTGTAAAGTGAAAGGATAATACTATACTATGTTACCAAGCAAAGAACCTAGTCGGTAAACCCTAAGGTTATCGCTATCAGTTAATGAAGGCGGAATGTCTATCGAGTGAAGTTTAGTATTTATCGAGTTATAACCAAGTTGTAACCAAGCTATAACAGAATGCATTAAATGATTACAGATGATATTTAATAAAGGAAGCTAATGAGCTGGAACTGATTAAATGATTGGTATGTCATGCATGAAGTTTGTTAATGAATCTAAGGCAATGGAAAGTCAGCATGAAGATCTATACCGCAGATTGAACCGCAATACCCTAGCACAAGTTCCAAGAAATATATGCAAGTTCCTAGGCGGGGTAAAACATTTTCAGATCGAAAGATGCATTGAACCCGGACAAGATTGAAGATTTGATGGCTATGATTGATCATGGGAAATGTGATCAAGGAGATTAAGCGGTTAGCTAATTGTTTATAAATAGGAAAATGTTGATAAACAATGTATGCGGGCAAGTGTATGCACAGGGATGCTACATAATGATTACCGAGCACAGAAGCTTGAAGACCTATTTGAATAATAGAGTATAGAAGCCCAGCAGATGGACAAGATTAGTTCTATGTCTAGATTGTATTGAACAAATAAGAATTTGCTTTAGCATTTTAGATGTGAAGTTGTAGATAGATGTTTATTACTGTTATTTTGTGAAAGTGACAGAAAATCTCTTAACCAAGTGGACTTAACAATCTTATTTGTAAAACCCTCTAGCAAGGTGACATTTTGATTGAGTGTTTGAAATCCTTTAACAAGGTCACTTTTAACAAGGTGAAGATCCTAACAGATCTGAGGGAAATCCCTTAACCGGGACACATTTAGCAATGTGTTTGTAATCTTTAATAGGATTTGCTTTTAACCGAGCATACTCTAGAAGAGTATATTTCTTAGTGGGTCTGAAATCCCACAGTGGTTTCTCCCTATTTGCGTTTCCATGTTAAATATGGTGTTATGAGGTTTATGATGTTTATATGCTTTTGAGTTTGCATGTTTAATAGTTTTGGTTATATTATTGAAGTATATGTTACCGAGGTTGAATCTGATGTTTTTATGGAAGATTAAGTTTGTATGATTCACCCCCCCTCTCATCTTATTGGCTATTGGATCTGTACTTACATTTAGTATCTCAATTGGTATCAGAACTTTGGACTCTAGAAGAAAAGTTTAAAGGCACTTGAGTTAAAGATCCAAAGACGTATAAGAGGGATGCACCGAAGTTGAACAAGTCAAGTTTCTCTACATGGTAGAAAAGGATGAAGTTGCATCTATCAGGAGTTGGAGAATATGTTGTATACTATCTAGAGAATGATTGTGTTACACCGAGCACCTATCCATTGACTATAGAAGAGATAAAGGCAAAGCAAGAACATATTCAAGCAATGATTGAAATAACATCTGCATTGACCAACTTAGAGTTTAATGATCTAGAAGGTTGCAATGATGCAAAGGAAATGTGGGATAAGCTCATATTAGTATATGGAGGAGATGAACATGTTCAAAGAGCAAAAGTAGATAGTCTAAGAGGACAATTTGAATCTATGAGGATGAATGAAGGTGAAAACATAACTCAGTACAATACAAGACTAAAGGAGATTGTCAATCAAATCAAAGGAGCGGGTGGAACTATTAAAGAAAAGGATATAACTGTATATGGTGAAAATGGATAACAATAATAAAAATATTGAAAGGCTAAATGAATTCAACCACAAAACCCTAGCCTAACAACAATAAAGATCCACCATAACATATGAAGATTACCTAAGACAATGCAAATCAAATGAAATCACAAAGATTATACCATCACATGTCCAATAGGGTTTGAATCTCCATTCTTCCTATCTCCATTGATCTTGCTTGATATATTTGCTCTCAGATTTTATGTGCACAAGAGCTCAACAAAGAACGGAATGTGGTTGCAAGTAGGATCGTAGTGTAGTTGAGTCCTTAAGATGATTCATTAGGATGATTATTTAGGGTTTGATAATGAAGGAAGCATCTCCTTATATAGAAGACACTATATGAAATGGAGGGATAAGATTGAGAGGTGTAAAAGGAAGTCGGCTATGATTAGAGGGTAGGTAAAAGAAATAATAAAATAATGAAAGGGGTAGGTAGTGTATGAATTAAGAGATGAATGACATGTGTCATGGGTGGAAAAAACTAATGAATTAATTAAATAAATAAAGATTTATATAATTAATAGAAGAAGTGGGATCAAATTAAATAAATAAGATATTTATTTAATTTAGGAAAAGGGTAATTTAAATAAATAAATGTATTTATTTAAATGAGAAATAAGGCTAGAAGAGGATAAATGAATTAATTAAATAAATAAAGATTTATTTAATTAATAGAAGAATTAAGCTTAGATAATTAAATAAATAAAATATTTATTTAATTAGACTGGACAATTTTGGGTGTCTACATTTTGCCCCTCTTTGAGACAATGCGGCTTGTCGCGTTGTTTCAAAGAAGATAAGATGAACTGATACAGAGTTGCCCCAAGATGGGAATGATATGCCCCCTCAAGAGATTGGATGAAAATGTCTAGAAAGATCACAGACAATCTCTCAATAAAAAAGAAAGGCTAGAATGGACTAATTGGATAAAGTGACAAAGTCACGGGATAAAGAAGACTGACTCGGGAAATGAAGGCTAGGGGTAGTCTATAAGATAGACCACAGGGGAAATACATCCTCATTGTCATCTACACATCCACGAGAGTAGATTGCAGAGTGAAAATAGAGCAGCAGCAGTCAGCAGCGATGACTTTCATTCACAGATTTGACCGCGTTCACCGATTTTAGAGGCCAGTAGAGGCAGGAGAGCTGGTAAGTACCACCAAACCTCCTCGTAATTTGACGCATTTAATTTTGTCATTAATGCATGAAAGATAGAGCAATAAATGCACTTAGACTAGGGTCCAAAAAGTGTCCAAAAATGTCTAGGCGTGTCTGTGTTGGTGCCAGGCGCGTATGTGCTCGCGAGGCGCGTCTGTGTTTGTGCTAGGCACGTCTGCATTTGAACCCACGTCTGTGTCAAATGTGGCCGCGTTTGTGATGGTCAGTCACGTCTGTGCCAAGAAGGCACGTCTGTGTCACCCAGGTGCATCTGTACAGAGCATAGGCACGTCTGTGTTTGTCAGGCACGTCTGTGTTTTTCAGGCGCGTCTGTGCAGTCTTCAAGCGCGTTTATGTCAAGTAAGCGCGTTTGTGTTTTAAAAAGTGTGAAATTGTGTCTTCTAGGTCAAATCGGCAGTTCTGTGATGAACATACACTGTCGATTGGATAAGCTGCTGAGAGGATACACTCAAGCAGGTCCTCTAGGGAAGACTAGAATAGATCAAGGCACTTTGTGATGAACAATGAGTACCAAGATATAGTACTTTGTGATGAACAGGGAGTACTAGAGTATGAGCAGCACTTTGTGATGAACAGTGAGTGCAAATGTGAGCAACACTTTGTGATGAATAGTGAGTGTCACACATGTAGTACTTTGTGATGAACAAGGAGTACCACTAGGATAGAAGCAACACTTTGTGATGAATAGTGAGTGTCACGAGGATAGATAGCAACACTTTGTGATGAATAGTGAGTGTCACTAGGATAGAATGCCATATGCATTTAGATAAAAAGTAGCATTTTGTGATAAACAGGGAATGCCACTATGACTGACATGAGTGATTTGCTTGACTGCAGGAGTATTTGCCGATGCTGGAGTCACGGGAGAGATTCCCATCTACTCAGAGGTTGCAACTTGATCTGACTGTCGAGGAACGAGCTGCTATTGAGGAGATGGGATTGAGACACGTTCTGTATGTGCCTGAGTTTCGGGTGAACATGGGACTGTTGACTGCGCTGGCGGAGAGATGGCACTCCGAGACCTGTACTTTTCATTTACCGATGGGTGAGATGACAGTCACCCTTGAGGATGTATATAGGATACTAAGGATACCGATTGATGGGGAGCCGATCCCATACGATCAAGATGGAGACAGGGAGGCCCTGAGACAAGTATTCCAAGACCCAGGACTGGGGATGAGGGCAGGACATGTGGCATGGGACACCATGACAACCATAGGGCTAGCGCTGCCAGCAGTGGTAGGAGGAGCGATCAGTGGGTTCCTATGTCTAGATAGGGCGACATGAGGGTTGGTTGTGGGTTGGGAAGGAGCACTGGAGACATTGGTGACGCAGCGCACCAGATATGCTTGGGGACCATGTGTGCTGGCACACCTCTATTATGAGCTACATCAGTTCGTGTACCACGGATCAGTGGGATTGGGCTGCGGGGTGACATTGTTGCAAGTATGGGCTTACGAGCATCTGCTAGTGATGAGGCCGATACACTTCAGAGGCAGGGGACATGGATGTAGCTTTGTGCACTTATATGATATGATCACGTCGCAGCCATGGATTGGCAGGTTGGAGCACTGGCGACGGGTGATAGACGATATTGATGTGGTCATATGGAGGCCATATCTGGGATGTAAGCAGTGGGAGGATGATGTAGTTGAGCTCCCTTACACCTTCCGGAGCAGGTATCTGATTGGGCGGATGCCCTATGTGCTAGAGAGGTAGCTAGTGGACAGGGTTGGCCAACAGTTTGGCAAGATTTAGAGGATGCCACGGGGCTCAGGCATGTATGCATGGACTATCAGAGATCAGGCACAGTTTGGGCCCTTGCTGTCATATGACTAGGTAGTTACACAGCTGGTAGAGATGATGCCCCTACCCTGGGACATGTGGTCAGAGATTGAGGATGTCGGCATGGATGCTGAGTACACAGCATACTGCGTAGAGCATCCCTTCCCACGGTTGACAGATCTAGGAGAGCCATTGGATGGAGATGGGGGTGGAGAGGATGATGATGGTGGAGGTGATGGGGGTAGAGGCCGATAGAGGAGGAGGGGAGCAGTTGGAGAGAGGAGGGTTGCACCTCGGAGGGAGGGTGGTGAGGAGAGACAGGCTTGGGTGGTGAGGGGTTGCGGTGGATTGCCGCTATAGGTGCCAGTAGCACAGGGTCCCAGACAGGTACAGGTACAGGTACAGGGACAGGGATAGAGACAGATACCAGTACAGGTACAGGTACAGGGGCAGGCACTCGTACAGGGGGAGCCATAGGCAAAGGCGGAGGGGGCTGACCTAGAGGAGGATGAGCTGATAGAGCTGAGGGAGATCTGTCAGGGCTAGGCAGATGAGATCCAAGAGTTGGAGAGGGAGAGGGATTGGCTCAAGAGGAGGCTCAGAGATACTGAGCGGGAGCATGATCAGGCTATTCAGCGTTATACTGAGGCTGAGATAGCACTGAGGGTGGGGAGACAGGCAGCGGAGGACACAAGGGTAGGATATGCTTATGTCCTGCGAGCAGAGGAGGAGATTGCCTATTGGCGAGATCTCTACTATGGTGCAGTGCCAGCAGATCAGTGAGCGAGGAGCTTCCATAGACCATCGTGTACAGCGACAGCTATGAGAGGGAGCCGGAGGAGACAGGCATCGAGTGGTGGGGTTATGGGTCCTCCACCACCACAAGATAAAGGGGACAGGCGGGATGATCCTGGGGTGGGTCCTTCAAGGGCTTAGATTCCATCGAGGCCGGGTGGCTCCGAGGGAGGGAGTTCATCATAGCCATAGAGGGCTCCCTATGTATCAGTTTTGTACCATTTTTGTATGATGATGTAGACACCTGCGAGTGCTTTTGTAGCCATATGATTTTGACATCATTGTATCATGACACTTTTATGATTATATATATGAGATGATTCATCTTTGCGGCAGCTATATGCATGTGTACCTATGTGATGAGATGCTCTTATGTGATGTTTGTTTTATGCTATGGATGCAAATATTTATATGATGTAATGCAATATTTGTTCTTTTATGTTTTAATGTGTATGCATGATGCAAATGTGAATGTATGTAATGCAAGTGAATATGATAATGCAAATGTAAATTGTGCTAATAGGTGTTGTGTGCAGGATGTGATGCAATTGTAATATCTATATGTATGTATGAAATTCTTATATGTGGTAATGCAGGTGTAACTACATGAAATGCAAATGTTTTTGGTGTGTCATTATACTCAGTCATGTGATAGCAGGCTACACGGACTCGAGAAGGACAATGGAAGTCAATCAAGAAAGGGGATGGAAGATAGAAGATATGAAAGTGAAAGAGCTTCTTGTGCGTTATCATCATTGAGCTTTATTATGGCAAGTAGGTTATGACAATCGAGGCATATGTTCGACCCAGAAAGTCATTGTACCCATTTGCATGGAGATAAGATAGTCACAAACAAGGAATGCCCCAGTTCATACTAGACTCACAGTGTCCTCATATCCTTGGACAAGTCATAGCATTACTAAGAGACAATCCACAGATAGCAAATACAAATAGGTGACGATACCCCATCCTTGCCTTTCTAGTCGAAGACATCCTAGAGATAGAATCCCTAGTCAGAGACATCTTGGAAAAGCTAAAAGACATGTCACCAAAAGATAAAATCAAAAGAAAACCAAGACTCGACACCAACATCCACTGTAGTCCTCAAGTTTAGTGTCTCTTGTCACTTGTATAAGTCTTATTTGATTGTGGTCACAATGTTTACTTTCACAGAAAGGATAGATAGCACTGAACCATATGTTGTCTGAGTCTGTTGAAAGATTTGATTTGTTGAAGCCCATTGTTGTTGCTGTGTCTCATCTGAAACTGACTGAATCCATGAAACTGATACTTTATTGCGGAGAAGACAAAACTTTATTGTGGATTTGTGAAGAAAATGTTGCTTTATTGTGGATTGTGCGTAGATAGACTGAAGGAAGCTAGAAGAAACTATACTCCTCAAAACATGTGATGTTCTCAGTTCCACACCCATCACTAGACGTAGGATTTGCCTTAGCCACAGATAGGATCTGATTTATTATGGATGGAAAGGGATGAAAAGGGAGGTTTATTATGAATGGCTAACCAATCTTAGGGAGATCAATAACAAGCCATGATGCGAATGGGTAAGTTTATTATGAATGAAATAGGTTGTGAGTGTGTGCAAAGTGAAGTGATGAAAGAGAATCCTGAAGGAGGGAAGAGCAATGTCTCTACGCATGGCGTTGGTGACCCAGTTTTCACCATGGTACTTGTCCAGGGTGCCACAGAAGTGGTTTTCACCATTGGACGAAATTATTTCTCTTTACTTTTTTTGATTTTTCAATCTTTTTTGTTTCACAAGGCGCCTGTTTGCCAGGTTTTCACTAAGTAACGATTTTTTTGTTTTTATGATTTTTTTGTATTTTTGAATTAAGATATTCCAAAGAGCTATGTGTAGAACCTGTGAAGTGCATGTTGTTGATAGGATCCTCCAAAGGTTCACCTTCTGTAGTTGAGAGCTGATATGCACCAGATCCATATGCTGCTGTAATAATGTAGGGTGAACTCACAATACTGGTTCCCACTTTTTGACCAACTTTGACACTTAGATGAACATTTTGCAAAAAACCTTCACTTTCTGACACCTATAACTTTTAAATCGTTAAGAATTTGAAGATGATGTAAACTAGTGATTTGTAACATCCTTTTTGTAGATTCTAAATAATTTTTTTTCAAATTTTTTTGAATAAAATTTTATTGAGTTTTCCATCTCCCTCAAAAGTAGTATTTTACAGGAAACAACATTTTTTAAGAGTGATGTGCATCCCGAAACGTATAAATTTTTTTCTATAAATGATAAAAACTTATCTCTTTTAAATTTTGGTTTGTAACATCAATACCCAGGGCATGCAGTTGGTTTGATAGTGATATGTTGAATATTTTTTATTTTATTAAGTTTTGAAGTCCGACTAATTATAATTTAGATATAGGTGTACGTTTGAACACATAACTTACTCTATATATCAAAATTAAGTTTTATTTTTTTTGTTAGAAAGAAGACATCAATACCTAGGGCATAGATATTTTTCAGAATTTTTTTGAATTAGTTTGCTATTTTTCCCAATGCATTGAACAAAGAAGTTCATGTTCGGTGAAAAACCTACATTCATAAAAAATAAAATAAAAATATATTAATAAACTTAAATATATTAAAAATTATACTATTTGGAAAGCTTATAATAAGGACTAAATCCTCAAGAAAACAAAACTTCTAAATGAATTCGTTTGACCCCTCAAAAGCTAATGTAAAATTGGTTTTTTATCAGCATTTGATAGATGCAAAGGAGACTCCATTGCAAGTATGATTTAGAAGTAGAGAGGTTCTATCCAAGAAATTTTGATCTAAGAGCCTTTGATCTAACTCTCTTCAATTAATTATTTCAAATGGGACCTCTTAAAGCTTAAATAATTATATTTTCCAAAAAATGTATGATTTCAGCAAAAATCAGGATGTACCAAAAAGTGGGAACCAGCTTTGTGAGTTCACCCTGTAGGGACCAAGCCAGTTTGGTTCGAACTTGCCCTTCTTCTCTCTGTCTTATTTATTTTTAGGATTTTCTCTGAGAACTAAGTCCCCTACCTCAAATGTGTGAGGCTTGACTTTGTGATTGTATCTGCGACTCATTCGTTGTTGGTAAACTTTGAGATGGTTAAAAGCAGTTTGTCTTCGTTCATCTAGTAGTTCCAGCTCTTGTAAGTGAGAGACCCTATAGTTTTCATCAGTGATGATGTTTTGCAAAGAGACTCGTAAAGAGGGTAACTCAACCTCAATAGGCAAGATAGCTTCAGTGCCATAGACAAGTGAATAGGGTGTAGCTCCTGTAGGTGTGCGGACACTTGTGCGGTAGGCCCAAAGTGCAGGATTAAGTTGGATATGCCAATTATGACCAGCATCATTGATTGTCTTCTTAAGGATTTTAAGGATTGTTTTATTAGATGCCTCAGCTTGGCCATTACCTTGGGGGTAATATGGTGTGGAGAAATGATGGGAGATATGGAAGCGGTCACAGAGTTCACGAACATCTTGATTTTTGAAGGGATGTCGGTTATCAGTGATAATGGAAACAGGAATACCGTATCGGCAAATGATATAGTTAAGGATGAATTAGCAATCTGTTTTCCAGCAACTTGTGTGAGAGGCACGGCTTCAATCCATTTTGTAAAATACTCTGTGGCAGTGATAATGAATTTATGACCATTGGAAGAAGGAGGGTGAATCTTGCCTATGAGATCGAGTCCCCACTGACAAAAGGGCCAAGGAGACGCAAGTGGTTGAAGTTCTTGTGCTGGCGCATGTATGAGGTCTCCATGAATTTGACATTGCTTACATTTCTTGACAAACTGATATGAGTCTTTCTCCATATTGGGCCAATAATATCCAGTCCTGATGAGTTTCTTGGCCAAGGTAGGACCACTAGCATGTGAACCACATATCCCTTCATGCACTTCCCGTAACGCAATCTGAGCTTTGTCGCTTTCTAAACATCTAAGAAGAGTGCCATCTAGACCTCACCGGTATAGGATATCAGCTAAAATGACATATCGAGAGGATTGGTGAATGAAAGTGCGACGTTGGTTATTTGATAGAGTAGGAGGTAAAGTATTGTCACGTAGGTATGTGAAAATGGAACCATATAACTGGGATTCGGGACCAACAATGCATACCATCTTAGTAGACATGATCTCATATGAAGGGACCAAAAGGTTATCCACCAAGAACTCATAGCGGGTCTCGTTTGGAGGTAAATCAATCAGGGAAGCAATTGTAGCCATGGCATCTGCGGTGCGATTCTGCTCTCTTGTTATCTGCTCAAAGTCTATCTTTGTAAAGTGTTGTTTCAGGTCATCCACCATTTGTTTATAAGGCATTAATTTCTCATCTTTTGTTTGGTAATCATTAGTTGCTTGATGGATGACAAGTTGGGAGTCCCCAAAAACACGAAGTTCCTGGATCTTCCATTGAACTGCAATTCGTAATCTTGTTGTTAATGCCTCATATTCTGCTATATTGTTAGTGCAAGGAAATGATAAGTGGTATGATTTTGGTATAGAATCCCCTTGAGGAGTTATAAAGAGGATGTTAGCTCCTGCCCCATGCTGTGTGTATGAGCCGTTGAAGTACAGTTGCCATGGCTTGGCATGTGACATTGTCAAAATGGATTCGTCTAGAAATTCTAAACTTAGAGGAACATCATCTATCATGGGAGCATTTACTAATTGATCTACGATGGCTTGTCCTTTTATTGCTTTTCTATCTACATACTCGATGTCGAATTCACTCATGATTTTTACCCATTTGGCCAGTCGCCCAGTAAGTGTTGCCTTATTGAGAAGGTATTTCAATGGGTCTATCCTTGCAACTAACTTAGTCTTATGAGTAAGCATGTAATGTCATAATTTTTGCGAAGCAAAGACCACAACAAGACATGCACGCTCAATTGGTGTGTAGTTTAGCTCATATCCCACCAATGTGTGATTGATATAGTATACTGCTTTTTCCTTGCCCTCAGCAATTTGTTGCGCTAAGAGTGCCCCCAATGCTGTTAGAGTAGCTGAAATGTATAATAACAATGGTTGATCTGGAACTGGCAGATTTAGAAGATAATCTTTGAGCGTCTGGAAAGCCTGTTGATAGTTATCATCCCATTTGAATTTGATGTTTTTATGTAGTAGGTGCTAAAAAGGATTACACTTATCTGCCAGTTGTGCTATGAATCTTCAGATGGACTGGAGTCTGCCTTGTAAGGATCAAAGTTGACTGATATTTCTTGGTGGTTGCATTTCCAAGATGGCCTTGACTTTTGTTGGATCAGCTTCAATTCCCCTTTTGGATACAATGAATCCTAGTCACTTCCCAGAGGTTACTCCAAAGACACATTTCTTGGGGTTTAATCTTACTTTGTATTTTTCCAACCGATCAAAGACGACTGAAAGTATGTCCAAATGTGTATTTCTGTCTATTGATTTGCCCAAGAGGTCATCAACATAATCTTCCATGGTTACGTGCATGAGATCATGGAAGATAGTAGTCATGGCTCTTTGATATGTCACACCTGCATTCTTTACCCCGAAAGGCATGACATTCCAGCAGAAAGTTCCCCACGGACAAGTAAATGATGTTTTATGTTGATCCTCGGGTGCGATTCTTATTTGATTATAACCAGAGAATCCATCCATCAATGATAACATTTCATGACCTGCTGTGAGATCAACAATCAAGTCAATATTTGGTAATGGGAAGTCATCCTTTGGACAAGCTTTGTTGATGTCTCTGAAATCTGTGCAAATTCTGATGCTGCAATCTGGTTTACTGACAGGCACTAAGTTGGAGATCCATTCGGGATAATCGATTGGGCGTATGAATCCGACATCCAATAACTTCTCAAGTTCTGCTTTGACTAGTAATGCCACTTGTGGATGCATTTTTCTTAATTTTTGTTTTACTGGTTTTGCCCTCGGTTTGATTTTCAAATGATGCATTACCAAATCCGGATCTAATCTAGGCATATCAGTGTATGACAAGGCAAAGTTGATTTGTCGTTCTTTGAAGAAACTTATGAATTTTGACCTTTTAGACTCTGTCAATGATTGAGCTAGGAATATGTTGTGTGGAACCTCTTCTATACCAATGTTTGTTTTGATAGTCTCCTCTACCAACATGGATGACTTTTCCTCATATGATGCTGGGAGAATGTCGAGCCTTCCATCCTCGGGTGCCTCAGAGAGGTTTTCGCCCTCAGATACGTCCTTTCTTTTTACTTTTTTGGGGTCAGACAGCGCCACAGTGTGGTTTTCGCCATAAGACCCTTGATTTGTTCTTATTTTCACATTTTTGCGACTGGAAGGTTTGACACCCTCACCAAAATATGCCACGCTATTGAGTTCTATAGTGTATCCCACTTTATGGTCTCCAGGAGGAAGATCATCCCGTATCCCCAGCTAGTCTATAAAAGCTTCATCATTTTGGAATGTGTCAAACTGTGCAGGTCCTTCATGATCCCAGTCAATGAGTTGGTGGTGGACAAGGGGAAGGTCGTTAATGTCTTCAAAGTTAGGGGAGCTAAGAGTGAAGATGCAGTTATATTCGGGCATGTCAAGGTAATTATCGAGGTCATCGATGGCACTCTCCTCATCAGTCTCGATCGTGAGTGAATCCAAATTATCATCACTAGTAGCATACTCTAGGACAGGTGTTCTCATCCTATGTGATTTCAACCTAGAACCTTGAGACAAGGACTGTGTAGACTCCTCATGGGTTGTTTCTTGACCAACTCTGAACTTGTTATAAAATTCCTCTTCTTCTATGGGTTCATCTAGCTCTCTGAATATCTCGGTGAGCTTGTAGTCACTGGAAGACTTGTTTGAACCCCATTCCCATTCGTTAGAATATGTGGAATAGTGATCCTCTTGTTGCATTTTGGCATCTTTGATTTGCAAGGCTTCTTCTGTCCTTTGGGTGTGGACCTTAGGAGTTAAGAAACCAAGTCCTTTCGAGCGTTCCTTCTTGAAAGTCAATTCAAGTTGTAAAGGTTCAATGATGCCTTCCTTTCGTAACCCCAGAGGGCTTTTTCCATCATACCTGAATTTTTGTAGAATTTTGAAGCCTTTGCCATATTTCTCACATGGTAGATTGATGTGATCTTGTGTTTCCTCTTCATTGTCTCTGAAAAGAATTTGGTATAAATCTTCCTCTTCTAGTTCACCCCATCTTTGAAAGGTAGTAGGGTCCCATTTGAGCATCATGATGGAGATTTGCTTGTTAGGATGTGGTCTTCCATATTCTTTTGGGGAACTCATGACTTGTCATAAGTACATGGTCTGATTTAAAGTATATTCCCCCATGCCCTTGTCTTGAAACTTGCCTTTAAGCTCACCTTGTTTTGTTGTCGAAGGTTTTAATGACTCAGGATCAATGTATGCCGAGGAAGGAACAACCTCACGATTACTGGGAATGATGGTCTCAGTCTTTGATTTCAGGTTATTGCAGTATATGAATGGATTTTGATCACCATTAACTGTTACTTCCACGCCATTATGAGGAAACTTAATGCATTGGTGATATGTGGATGGGACTTCCCTCATTTCATGGATCCAAGGGTGTCCTAGCAATATGTTATAAGTGAGATTTAAATCCAGGACTTGACAAACCACATCCTTTGTAACTGGCCCAACTCTGAGAGTTAAGGTAACTGTGCCCTTGGATGAACGCTCTTCATTGTCATATGCCTTGATGGTGATTTTGTTTGTAGAATTCACGGCTTTATCAGAATATCTCAATTGTGCAATAGTGCTTAATGTGCAAATGTTTAGACCTGCTCCTCCATCTATCAGGACTCTTTTTATTCGATGCTTGTGTATGAAGGCTTCAATGTGTAATGGTGCATTATGTGGCTGACTTACGAAAGCGTCATCAACTTCTGTGAAAGTAAGCGAGTGTGGAATGGAAAGGTATCCCACCATGGCTTGAAATTGGTCCACGTTCAGATCAGTAGGAATGGCAGTGTCTCTCAAGATTTTGTCAAGAATGGCTTTATGTGCTGGAGATATGCGTAATAGCTCAAGGATTGAGATAAGCACGGGTGTCTTCCCTAGTTGTTCTACAAGGTCATACTTAGGTTTGGTTGATGAAGAAGTGGTGTTTTTAGTTGGAGCACCTTGCAAAGTGATTTTACCTCAACGAGTTGTGACATTACATTCAGAGGTAGGTTCCGAAGAAGATCCAACACCTTTTAAGACAATCTTGGCTCTCTGGGTAGAATTCTCAGACGCTTTGTCCTTGATGATAATGGTAGAGACATAATTGTCCATTGAGATGTGATTGATAGTTGAATCATAGTTATAAGATGCTCTGGTATAGTTGGTTTGATCCTTTGTGGCTTTTGCTTTTCCCTTGTCATGTTTTGGGAATGGTTCCTTAAACATCTCATGTTCTTGATTAGACGAATGTCCCTCAATCTCAATGTCACCTCTATCAATGAGATCTTGTATGATGTTCTTCAGTCAATGACAATTTCCTATTTTATGACCCTTTCTCTTATGAAATTCACAATACTCATCATCATTCCACCAATTTGGTTTAACCTTTGGTTCATATGGAGGAAAATCTGGAACTGTGATTACCTTGTTTGCCACAAGCTTCTTGAAAACTGACTCAAGTGGTTCTCCCAATGGAGTGTACTTCCTTCATGATCTGGAAGTTGTTTGAGTATTCACTTGATTGTTTGTAGAACTTGATCCCGAAAAGATGAATTTGGGTAGCACTGTATTGGCATCAACAACACCATCATTGACTATGTTCTTATTTTTATTCCAAAATCTTGGCTTGTCTTTTCCTTTAAAGTCATCTTTGTTTTCCTTGAATATCTTGATGACTCCTTGTTCAATTAGGACCTTTTCTATCGCCAAGCCTTTTTCAATAACGTCCTTGAAGGTGGACAAGCAGGCTTTTCTTAGATCATAGCCAATGTCTTTGTTAACATTTTGGGTGAACATTTCTACCATTTGTTTTTGTGGAATTTCACAAGAGCATCTGTTGGCTAGATTTCTCCATCTTTGTAAGAATGATGCAAAAGATTCTCCCTCTTTTTGCTTAGTGTTGCACAAAGTAGTGACTGATATGTCTGTCTCTATGTTGTAGGACAAATGTTGGATAAATGCTTCTGCTAGATCACCCCATGACGTAATACCAGGTGGAAGTTGGGAGAACCATTCCATAGCTTGATCACCTAAGCTTTGTGGGAATAATCTCATCAAATATGTCTCTTCTGCTGCTATCTCAATGCAAGCTATGAAAAACTGTCTTATCTGTGCCTTAGGATCCCCTTTTCCTCTATACTTATCAAATTTAGGCGTCACAAAGTGTGTAGGAAAAGGAGGCATTGGAATGCTCTTGTCAAATGGATAAGGACATATGTCTCTCATTGTGTATGTTGGCTTTGGTGTATTTATGTCCTCCATTTTCTTTTGTAAGTCCCTGATTTGTTGCTCCAAATTTCTCTTAGGTGGAGATCGACTTCTTGGACCATACCATATGCTTGAGGCACCAATTGGAGGAGGAGCATGTTGCATATATGGATGATATTGATCATACACATGTTCATATGGAGGAGGTCTATAGTGATGCTGCATATATGGACCACTTGGTATAGATTCATGTTGAGGAACGCCATATCTATTTTGTGCATGTATACCATACTCTACAGGCATGTCATGTTCTAATGTATTGCCCCCAAATTTAATGCGGGGTTTCCTTGTGTCCAAATTTTGAGCATGCCTTTGAATATCCAATTGCTTTGGTGGTTGATCCTTAGCATTGCAATGTGATTGAGCATATTTCTCTCCATAAGACTTCCATAATGGTCTGTGAAGGTGAGTATCATATGTTTGACCATGTGTATATGGGACCTCTGGTTTTTGAAGCAAAGCTGATGGTGATTCAGGTACCATATGTGGTCCTCTATTTCCTCCACTATTAGGTCTCCTTTGATCCATGTTGGAGTGAGGTTGTTGCAAAGGTCGATTTTCCATTATTTGAGACATGTCAAAATCATGAGGTATCTTGGCTCCACTTTGTGCCATCATTTGTAAAAAGTATTATCTATCCCTCCTCATTATTTCCTCAATCAATCGATTGAAATGGGGATTCATAATGGATTCTTCCACATCTGCTGAATGTACAAAAAAGTTGTCCATATTGTCATTGTGTGTAGCATTGTTGTTTGTAGTGTCCATTTTCTCAACATTTGGAATGTTTCTATAGGCATCCATGTCAGGTAATGTAGTATGATCAAAATTGAAAAAGATATCATTGTCATACTCATAAGAACTCATGTTTGCAGACTCTTGAGCCTCTTTAGTTTCTTTCCTAGATTTTTGAAGACGGGTTTCAACCATGAACTAGGTATTGACCAAGATGTGTGAGACTAGATGAAAAATGGGAAAAGTATGAAAGACCAAGAGTTGGATGGAATGTAAATGAATCTGAGGTGTACTTGCAATGTCCAAAGTGTAAGACCAAGTATGTATGTAGTAGAGTAGGTGTGACTTCCAAAGAGATGATAGTTTCTCTTGATGAGGTAAGTTGACCTTGACTCTAAGTAAGAACAAATGAGACCCAAAGGTAAGAAACCTTGATGAGGGACCACTTAGCAAAGTGTTGTTGTATGTAGTGTGTTGACCAAGTATGATGAGGATAAGCAAGTGACCTTTTGACTCAAGTTTAGACAAATGTGAATGTAATGTAAGGTGTAAAGCAATGATGGATTTTGTGAGACCCAAAGACAGGTTGAATGCTAAATGAAACCCTGGAGAAATGACCTAGGAAGCTCAAGAATTCTGAAACTGACTGTGTTTGTTTGCTGGACTGTAACAGTTTTTCAATTCTGGACACAGACGTGCCTGTATACTTCACAAACGCGGTTTCCTGACACAGACATGGCTCTGTTTAACACAGACGCATTTCTGAGATTTTTTTTGCAAAGTGTGATGTTGACTATTGGAACACAGACGTGATTCTGCCCTTCATAGATGCGGCCATACAACACAGACGCTATTATGTCCATCACAGATGCATTTCTATAAAATTTGTGCAATTTTTTCCAATCTGTGAAGTCATTTTGTTGTGACCAAATCTGACTGTTTGACTATTTTTTTTCGTGACAAGAGGACTCAATGTTTGCAAGTGTCTAGACTCAAAATGACTCCAAGAAAAGTGTGTTGTTTGATGTAAAAATGTTTTGCATACACTTGAAGACACAAAAGACACAATGTTTTGTTGTTTGGTCTTGAATGTTTTGAATGTTTAAAATAAGTCAAGCATAATTCTTATGGCTGGCCAAGACAATAGTTGTTGATCCCACATGGGGTTTTACCCCCGAGGCTACGCTATTCAGAGTGGATACTTAGATGCTTGACCTCACTGGCTCCACCCTCAGCACTCACTTCTCAGGTCAACCAACCATCAGTCCCCACGAAAACTCCCCGTGGCGAACTTTGTATCTCTACTAAGAACCGTATGTGTGTGGGCCGCTACCAGAGGTCTGACCTCCTACCCCAACAACTAGAAGGATTTGGGCTTCTAAAACAAAAAGGTGCTAGTAAGGGCATCTACTTGTGTGGCCATACATGCGACACTTTCTGCTCTGTAAATACAAAAGGCTCCCAGCCGGTAGGGGTTACGCCCTACAACTGATTAAATAAATTTGATCAAACGGGTTTATGGAGAGACAATGTCGGTATGAACTAATCAGCACATGTTATTCATATTTTTCACCATGAATACATTTGTTTATAGTGGTTTGGAAGAGGTGGATTTTCCTCGCTACCACTTGGGTCATTCTCTTCTCACTAGTAGTCCTAATGACCACACGGGAAGACAGGCCCTCTAAAGATTAAACAAAAAGAGCCTATTGCTCAAGACACAAAAGACAATGATTCAATTTTAGTGCACCAATTGAAGTGTTTGCTAATCTATGAAAACAAGGCACACAATAAAAATCCAAAAACCCTTGCAAAGGACCTGCAACAAAGAGTTGTTAGTGGTTTGGATTGTTTCAAATGATCACCCCTTCCTGCAAGCACACAAGTTAGGTAAATTTTAAACCCAAAAGACTTTGTGAAAATAGGGGCCTTCAACCAAACGATTTAGCTTTCAAGACAAGCTGCACCAATTTCGTTAGCTAGATCTGAAAATGTTAGCTCAAAATAAACCAGATCTGAAACCCTAAATGCAAAATCCAAAAACTGAATCAATAAAAACCCAAAATTTGAAACTGGTGAACACAGACGCAACTTTGTGACACAGACGCGGTTCTGTGAGACACAGATGCGACCATAGAACGCAGACGCGTCTTATGGATACAGATGCAGCTAAAATCAGTGCAGATGTGACTTTATAACACAGACGCGTTTCCTGGAACCTGCAAAATAAAATATAGCCAATAACACAGACGCGGCTCCAGATGTCGCAGATGCGCTAGAAAATCAAAAATGCGATCCGAAAGTACGCAGATGCGGAAATATCAAAATGCTGCCAAAAACGTCGGATCTGCAACTTCAAAATACAAAATTTGCAACAAGGAAGTTAAATGCAAAAGGGACAAGAGTCCCACCGGGCATGCCAAAATGTATATGGTGAAAATGGATAACAATAATAACAATATTGAAAGGCTAAATGAATTCAACCACAAAACCCTAGCCTAACAACAACAAAGATCCACCATAACATATGAAGATTACCTAAGACAATGCAAATCAAATGAAATCACAAAGATTATACCATCACATGTCCAATAGGGTTTGAATCTCCATTCTTCCTATCTCCATTGATCTTGCTTGATATATTTGCTCTCAGATTTTATGTGCACAAGAGCTCAACAAAGAATGGAATGTGGTTGCAAGTAGGATCGTAGTGTAGTCAAATTCTTAAGATGATTCATTAGGATGATTAGTTATGGTTTGATAATGAAGGAAGCATCTCCTTATATAGAAGACACTATATGAAATGGAGGGATAAGATTGAGAGGTGTAAAAGGAGGTCGGCTATGATTAGAGGGTAGGTAAAAGAAATAATAAAATAATGAAAGGGGTAGGTAGTGTATGAATTAAGAGATGAATGACATGTGTCATGGGTGGAAAAAGATAATGAATTAATTAAATAAATAAAGATTTATATAATTAATAGAAGAAGTGGGATCAAATTAAATAAATAAGATATTTATTTAATTTAGGAAAAGGGTAATTTAAATAAATAAATGTATTTATTTAAATGAGAAATAAGGCTAGAAGAGGATAAATGAATTAATTATATAAATAAAGATTTATTTAATTAATAGAAGAATTAAGCTTAGATAATTAAATAAATAAAATATTTATTTAATTAGACTGGACAATTTTGGGTGTCTACAATAACAAGTAAGTTGTTAAGAACCCTTCTACCGGCTTATGCAATCCGAGTCTCTGCAATCAATGAATTAAGGTCTGTACCTAATATGCCAGTTTCTTTAGATGCTACTATTGGTAAGCTACATGCATTTGAATTAAGTAACTTTGATAATAGTGGATCTTCGGTAAATAAAGTTGAATCTGCATTTAGTTCTTTTCATCTTGAAGAATCTAATGATTTCAATGAAAGAAAGTATAAGTACTCTGAAGGATATCACAGTGGAGCAAGTGAAAGATTTCGTAAGAACATGGAAGAAGTACACAAACTGTATGAGGAAATAAAAAAGCAAGAAGAGTTTGAAACACTATTAGCCAAAAGGTTACCGAGAGGCAAAGGTAAGTATAAAGGAAAATTACCTTTGAAATGTTTCAATTGTGATAAGATAGGACATATGGCTCTAACTGTCCTGACAAAGATTCTACTGAAAGGAGAGATTATCGAGATGACAGACAAAAAAATAATCATTATAGAGGACACCTAGACTTCAGAAGAAGAGATTCAGATATACAATTTGTTGAGTGTAGCACAGCTAAACAACATAGGTTACCGAATAGAATTTCAGAAAGGAATTGTCAAAGTTCATGTCAAAGTTCATGACAAAAAAAAGGTAACAAATTTCACCTTGACTCAACTCTTAACAAGTGTTTGTATGCAAAGATTGATGATACCTAGTTATGGCATAAAAGGTTTTGTCATGTAAATTTTGATAATCTGATCAAAATAAGCAAGAAGCACCGAGTAAGAGGTCTACCAAGTCTTGAAAAACCTGAGAATGCTATGTGCCGAGGATGCCAGATGGGTAAGATGACAAGATCAAGCTTTACAAGTAAGTCTTACGCTTCTAAGGGAATTTTAGATCTAGTGCACACTGATCTTTGTGGTCCTATGAAAGTTCAAAGTTATCATGGTGATCAATATTTCATATTATTTGTGGATGACTATTCAAGGATGATGTCAGTAATGTTTTTAAAAGATAAATCGGAAGCTTTTCAAATGTTTAAATGGTACAAGGCAAGAGTTGAAAATGAAACAGGAAGACAATTGAAATGTCTTAGATCAGATAGAGGAGGAGAGTTCACATTTGATGAATTCAACTTATTCTGCAATGATCATGGTATTAAAAGACAAGTCTTTGCACCAAGAACTCCATAACAGAATGGAATAGCTGAGAGAAGAAACAAATCTATTGTGGATTGTGCTAGAACACTGATGATTGAAAAGAAGGTGCCACAAACATTTTGGAGAGAAGCAATAAGCACAGCAGTTTACACCTTGAACTGAGTACAATTGAAGAAAGGTACTTTGAAGACACCATATGAAATCTGGTATGATAAGAAACCTAATGTAAGTTATTTTAAAATCTTTGGAAGTAGATGCTATGTTCACAAAGATGATAGAAATGGCAAATTTGATCAGAAAAGTGAAGAAGGAACATTTCTAGGTTATTCTTCTAGAAGAAAAGCATTTAAATGTCTAATCAAATCATCTAACAAAATAGTAGAAAGTGCAAATGTGAAAATTGATGAATTTGCAGAAAGAAAGGATGAAGGAAATTCCAAAGAACCAGAAGACTATGATGAATTTGTCTATGTTCAACCGAGAAGTCTTACCGAGAAGACTATTGAAGAAAATGAAGAGAATATCCAGTTACCGAGTGATGAAGAAGATCGTATAGAGCCTAATGAGCCTGTATTAGCCAAGTATGTCAGAAGACATCATGCACCAAGTCAGATTATAGGAGATAAGGATGATCTAGTGATGACAAGGAACAAACTGAGATAGAACACATGTTTGATATCTGAATTTGAATCAAGAATAGTGAAAGAGGCATTTAACAGTGAAGATTGGATAAATGCTATGACAGAAGAGATTGATAAAATCAAGAAGAATGACACATGGACACTAATCCCAAGAACAAAGGACAAAAATGTAATCGGTACAAAGTGGATTTTCAGAAACAAGCTGAATGAAAAAGGAGAGGTCATTCGAAACAAAGAAAGACTAGTTTGCAAAGGTTATGCTCAAGAAGAAGGAATTGATTATGGTGAAACTTTTGTACCTGTTGCTAGTCTTGAAGGAGTAAGAACATTATTGGCCTATACTGCTTTCAAAAACTTCAAGGTATATCAAATGGATGTCAAATCTGCATTTCTGAATGGAATATTAGAAGAAGTTTTTATTAAACAACCTGAAGGATTTGTTGAAGACAATAATAAAGATCAGGTATGTAAATTGAACAAAGCTTTATATGGTTTGAAACAAGCACCTAGAGCATGGTATGAAAGATTGCACTCTTATTTGATTAAGATTGGTTTTTATAAGGACAAGTGAGAACAACAATATGTACATGAAGAATGATGAAAATGGAATACTGATCTCATCCATATTTGTTGATGATATTATATTTTGTGGAAATGACTTTTTATGCAAGAACTTTGGAAATGAAATGAGCAAAGAATTCGAGATGTCATTAATTGGTGAGATAAAGTATTTTATAGGTTTACAAATACTGCAAATGAAAAATGAGATTTTCATTACTCAATCCAAGTACATAAAGGAAATCTTGAAGAAATTTGGAATGGAGGATTCAAAACCAGTAAGTACTCCTATGACTACCAACTGTAAATTATCAAAGAGTGATGAATCTGCATCTGTTGATGAGACACTTTACCAATCCATGATTGGAAAACTACAATATGTTGTTCACAACAAACCAGACATAGCACATGCAGTAGGTATAGTTGCAAGATTCTCTGTAGATCCTAAGGAAACACACATGACAGCAATCAAAAGAATTTTTAGATACTTGAAAGGCACTGAGGATTATGGCTTAGTATATCAGAAAGGAAATAATTTTGATTTGAAAGTTTATACTGTTGCTAATTGGGCAGGCAACATTGATGACAAAAAAAGCACAAGTGGAGGAGCTTTCTTTTTAGGAGAAAGACTAGTGAGTTGGCTTAACAAGAAACAAGGATGTGTTTCACAGTCAACAGCAGAAGCTGAATACGTTGTTGTAGCATTGAATTGTACTAACATTGCATGGATCAAACAACTGTTGGAAGGTATAAATGAAAAATTTACCGAGCCAGTAACTATTTTCTGTGACAATACTAGTGCCATTAATATTTCAAAAAATCCTGTTATGCACTCTAAGACAAAGCACATCTCTATCAAATATCATTATCTTAGAGAAGAAGCTCAAGAGAAGAAAGTGGTGTTGGAGTATGTTAGCACAAAGGAACAAATAGCAGATATCTTCACCAAGCCACTACCAAGGGACACTTTTGAATATCTCAGAAGTAAGTTAGGGGTCCTACCCCTATCTTCTACTCACTGACCGAGTTCGGTGAAAGCATCAATCCGATGACTCTATCAAATATCTTTTAGGAGTTGATGCTGCATTACACACTTTAGGATGTTTTCTAAAGGTGTATAGGAAATATTACAGGAAACAATATAGGGAACAGGAATTAGAAGACAAAATGCTTTGACCGAGACTCAGTTGATACACAACAGCAGGAAATCACTCCATATAGGAAGAAATTATGTTTTAGTTCTTTACTTTTTGGCATTGTTGTCAAAGGGGGAGAAGACCAATTTAAGGGGAAGAAAACTGAGAAGACTATGGATTGGAAAGAAGACTGAAGAAAAGAGGAGAAGTCTAATGTATGGGGGAGAGAATTTTAGCATTTCAGAATCACAACAATCCAAACCTTTTAAGGTCAAATCAATTGGTTTTTCAATCAATGCCAAAGGGGGAGATTGTTGGCAATATTGCATTATAACAAACAATGAAAGATTGTTGGCATTTCAATAAGGATATTGAGAAGGTTGTTGATGATTATGGATATAACTAATTAAGGATGTTTACTATCTTGATATTATTATTTTGTCATTGATGTCAAGAAATTGATTTTCTAATTCAGTATGATGTTGCCATATCTTGAGAAGTATGATTTAAAGAGTATAAAGATGTCAGTAAAAGACACAGAAAGAATATGATAAATAAGGGGATGAATAAGGTATTCAATGGGAAACTATTACCGAGTCAGACAATGATGAGATCATGATGTTTAGATTTTTTTAACATCATACATGTGTTGTAAAGTGAAAGGATAATACTATACTATGTACCAAGCAAAGAACCTAGTCAGTAAACCCTAAGGTTATCGCTATCAATTAATGAAGGCGGAATGTCTACCGAGTGAAGTTTAGTATTTACTGAGTTATAAACGAGTTGTAAGCGAGCTATAACAGAATGCATTAAATGATTACAGACGATATTTAATGAAGGAAGCTAATGAGCTGGAACTGATTAAATGATTGGTATGCCATGGATGAAGTTTGTTAATGAATCTAAGGCAATGGAAAGTCAGCATGAAGATCTACAATGCAGATTGAACCGCAATACCCTGGCACAAGTTCCAAGAAATATATGCAAGTTCCTAGGTGGGGTAAAACATTTTCAGATCGAAAGATGCATTGAACCCGGACAAGATTGAAGATCTGATGGCTATGATTGATCATGGGAAATGTGATCAAGGAGATTAAGCGGTTAGCTAATTGTTTATAAATAGGAAACTATTGATAAACAATGCATGCGGGAAAGTGTATGCACAAGGATGCTACATAGTGATTACCAAACACAAAATCTTGAAGACTTGTTTGAATAACAGAGTGTAAAGCGGAAAAATCGAACCCTAGTTGTTCTCCCCTCCCCAACTCCAAGGAGAGAGAAGGGAGAGTCACTAGGGTTGATGGTTTTCACTTAGGGGAGACTTTACATTCAAAAGAGGGGTTGAAACCCACAAGATCCAATCCCACGCAATGCAAGATTGGATTCTAAATGAGTTTCAAGGGTTAAGACATCAAGGATACCCTCTTTTGTAAAGAATATAGCTAGGAAGATTGAACTAGGAATGCATGTAAAGTAGGAAAGATTCGCTTATAAACAGAGATAGGGATATGGGATAAAGTTGTGGACTTGGAATTAGCAGTAAAATGTAGAGACGGTGCTGTTCTAAAAATTTGAGTGAAAGTTGACGGGACGATGGCGCCCGACGTGCACACGGTCCTTCGAAAAATCTGCGAAACGAAGGGGGATCTGTTCGTCTCTGCACAAGGATTCCAGATCTTCAATTATAGCCGCATACCTGCAACCTACACACAGAAAAGAGAGGATGATTGGGGGGTTAGGGATGAGGGGTTTGCCTTTAGGTCAAACCCCAGTTTTGGAATTAACCAAGAAATGAGAATGCTGTAAATGTAAATGTTTGTAATGTAAACAAGTACTGATACCTTGTTGTAAGAATGTTTGTATTCTTACATGCGAAGGTGTAATGTATGTAGTATGCTGTATGTTGTATGTGATCTCCTCTTCAATGGTTGAATCCTTGTCTTGAATGCAACACTTAGCCTTGAATGGAGACTTAGAATGCTCAATTGCTTGAAGGAATGCTTGAATGTTTAAATGCTTGAATGTTTGAATATCGCTTTCGCCTCTTGCTCTTGCTTCTTTTCTTCCTCCCTTTCTAGGAGAGGAAAAGTAGTTTATATACTTGTCAATTAGGGCTGATAGACTGATTTTCCTGACCTTAGGCCGACCAAGAAACATTATTTTCCAAATTGCAAACTTAAAGACCCGATGCCCACAAGAGATCGGGCCCAAAATAGGGCTAGGGACTAGGGCGCTAGGCACCGTGGTCTTGGGGGACTAGGGCACTGGGTGCCCTAGTCCTGAAGGACCAGGGTGCTGGGCGCCATGGTCCCACCTCCCGAGACAGCAGGGTGCAAGGAGGGATCAGGCCAGGGTGCAGAAAAATGTAGTTTTTGGTGTTATAAACAGGTTTCGGGATCTCCATTCAGGTTCAATGTTGCGCTGCCATCGTGAAGACCCAAATGCAGTCAAAATTGCAAGTGTCACAATTTTAGGATGCTACATTTAGCCCCCACTTTAGCAGGAGTATAAGCGTACGCTCATACTTCGGGTAAAGTACAAGGAAACAACATTGAAAAACTTTCACCACGTCAAGGAGGAAAGATACACCAAGGCCCCAGTGGACTAAGGATCTTACAACTTCGATTGACAAAGTAAAAGGGAAGATCACGAGGGAGAACCATGACTGTCAGTAGTAAGGTTCCATCACTATGAGTCATGCAAGAAAGATATCAAAAATTTTCAAGGCAAAGCTAAATTTGTCAAGAAATTTTCAAGTATCTTGAAAAGATATGGACGGGATGTATGCCCCCCTACGTTAAAGCGATCGCACACGCCTCACTGGGGGTGATTTCTTTAAGGTAGTGATACATATAAGAAATGAGAAAGGAGCACGTTATCACAAGGATTTAGCCCCCAAGTGTGAGATAAGCCCAAGGATAATAGACGCAAAACACAAAGCACGAGGTGACTTCGCTTTCCTTGGGGTCAGTATGCTGTATGATAATTCATGTATATCATATGTATGTATGTGTAGCATCCTAAAATTGTGACACTTGCCATTTCGACCGCATTTGGGTCTTCACGATGGCGACGCAACACTGAACCTGAATGGAGACCCGGAAACTTGTCCACAACATTAAAAACTGCATTTTTCAGCACCCTGGCCTGATCCTCCTTGCACCCTGCTGTCCCGGGAGGTGGGACTAGAGCGCCCAGCGCCCTGGTCCCTGGCCCTATTTTGGGCCTGGTCTCCTATGGGAGTTCTGGTCTTTTTGTTTGCAAATTGGAAAATAACATTTCCTGGTCGGCCTAAGGTCGAGAAAATCAGTCTATCAACCCTAATTGGCAAGTATATAAACTACATTTTCCTCTCTCATTTAGAAAGGAGCGAAAAAGGTGGAAACGATACTCAAACATTCAAGCATTCAAGCATTCAAACATTCAAACATTCCTTCAAGCAATTGATCATTCTAAGTCTCCATTCAAGGCTAAGTGTTGCATTCAAGACAAGGATTCAACCATTGAAGAGGAGATCACATACTACAACATACAACATACAACAAACAACAACATCTATACCTTCGCATATAAGGATACAAACATCCTTACAACAAGGTACTAGTACTTGTTTTACATTACAGTCATTTACATTTACAGCATTTCTCATTTCTTGGTTAGTTCCAAAACCGGGGTTTGACCTAAGGGCAAACCCCTAATCCCTAACCCCCCAATCGTCTTCGCTTTTCTGTGTGTAGGTTGTAGGTATGCGGCTAAAATTGAAGATCTGGAATCCTTGTGCAGAGACGAACAGATCCCCCTTCGTTTCGCGGATTTTTCGGAGGACCGTGTGCATGCCGGGCGCCATCGTCCCGTCAACTTTTGCTCAAATTTGCAGGACAACGCCGTCTCGACATTTTACTGCTAATTCCAGGTCCATAGCTTCATATCATATCCCTATCTCTGTTTATAAGCGAATATTTCCCACTTTACATGCATTCCTAGTTCAATCTTTCTATCTACATTTCTTTACAAAAGAGGGTATCCTTGCTATCACAACCCTTGAAACTCATATAGAATCCAATCTTGCATTGCGTGGGATTGGATCTTGTGGGTTTCAACCCCTCTTTTGAATGTAAAGTCTCCCCTAAGTGAAAATCATCAACCCTAGTGACTCTCCCTTCTCTCTCCTTGGATTTAGGGAGGGGAGGACAACTAGGGTTCGATTTTTCCGCTTTACATTTTGGTGAACCCGACGTGAACATCCATTCTGATTATTCATAGTTAGATCTGAAAATTGGATTCCTTGATTACATTTCCATGTTTGATCTCTTGCAAAATTTTAGAGGTTAACTGCATAAAAACCCTAAATTTTCTTTTTAAGTAATTAAACTTGTGAAATGTTTAATTGTTAATGCTTGTTTCAGATCTGCCCTTCTATTACAAATTGTCAATTCATATTTGTGCTTTAATTCTAAAAATTAAGTGGTTAAGTGTCAAAACCTTGATTTTTGAAACCCTCTTGATTCAACCTTTGTCCGACAATTTCACTGATCAAAACATCTCCAAATCGGCTGTAACTTTGGATTCCGCAATAAAATCACAATAACTTTCATCCCTGAAAATTTGGAAAAAAGTTGCGAGGACCGTGTGCACCCCGAGCACCATCGTCCCCGACATTTTTTCCGAAATTTCGGGAGCTAGATCTTACTATATTTTTCTGCTAAAATCCAGAATTTTGGCTGATTTTATCAATTTTAACACTTTCAAAATTACGGTCAAAGTTGGTCTAGCGATTGCTTGGATTGAGGCTTCTAATCATTCAAAAATTGTTGAAATTGAAATTTGTGTCAAAATTGTGTTTCTTACAGTCCTAAATCTGAAAAGTGTGTTATCATTCATTCGAAATTTCAGTGATTTATTCAAATTTTTGCAATTTGTGACTTTTGAAATTAAGTGCTTAATTACAACAACTTTGATTTCCGCTTTCAAAATTGAATTTTACGTGAAATTGAGTCAACTTCTAAAATTCAAAACTTGCATTGCTCTTAACATTCCCTCTAAAATCATAAAATTCAAAATTTCAGTTTCCCTCTCTTTTTCAAAATTCAAATTTTGCATTTTTCGACAATCTAGGTAGGGTTCAATTTTGAGATTGCAACTTTAATTTGGCCTATCTACAGATCGTAAAATCACTCAATTTTTTTAGGTTAGCTGTAAAATCATCATAACTTTCATCCCTACAAATTTCGAAAAAAGTTGCGAGGACCGTGTGCACCCCGAGCGCCACGGTCCTGGACATTTTTTCTAAAATTTCGGGAGATTGTCTTGATTGTATTTAACAGCTTAAATCTAGAAGATTGGCTAGTTTTACTAAAATTTGCTACCTCTAAAATTCAAAATCTTCTCTCTTTCTTTAGTGCATGAGTTTTACAACAATAAGCCCTACCTACACTATTCCAGTTAGACGAAGCCTTAGAATTAAGTCTTTCCAAGGTTTAATTACTGAGGAGATGGAACCTAATTTGAATGGCCTTTTTAATGAGGACATGGGTAATTCCTCTAATCCTCTTAATGATGAAGAAGCTCTCCATGAGGTTTCTGTAGAACAACTTTCAAAATTGGATAACCAATTTGATGATTTTCGACAATGGATGTCTCAAGAATACCCTGATAGTCAAGCTCTTCCTTTAATTGAGGGTCTAAAATGTATGCTTCAAAGTGATAAGAATGGAATTGATATTTTGCGTGGTATTGCACACATTGTGGATTCGAATGTGATGCCTATGAAGAGTTGTGCCGAAACTTTGGGTTATACACAACCTCCTATTCAAGTTAATCATTCTATTCCTTTGACGACTCCTATTGCTAGTATACCTACTTTTACATCAAACATAATGACTACTTCAATACAAGACATTCCTCCTATGATCACTAATCATGGGGGCAATCCTTCTTCTTCAATTAACCCTCTTCCTTCATTCAATCCAACTTCTTCATTCATTCCTTCAATGAGTGTTCCTCTTGTATCTCCACAAATGAACATGACGCAAGGGGGCAATTCATTTAACCCTTCCATTCCTCCTTGTAGTGTTCCTCCTGTCCAATCATCTCCTATGACTAACTATCATAGTGTCCCACCACCTTACTATCTACCTTCTTTCAATAACATAACACCTCCATCACAATCTAACACGTCTAATATGAACTCTTCAACTGAAGCGACCATTAACAATCTTGCACAAACTGTCTCTTCTTTACAGCAACAAATTGCCTCTATGAATCAATCTAAGTTTAGTGTGCCCACATTTGATGTTGCGAGCCCACTTTCTCTTGATATTGTTCGAGCTATTCCCCCTAAACATGTTGAAATTCCGCATTTGGAGCTTTATAATGGTAAGGGTGATCCTCTAACACATGTTAAGACCTTTCAAACAATATGTACTGATTTTGCTTATGACCAAAGGTTGCTTGCAAAACTGTTTACTAGAACATTAAGAGACAAAGCCCTACAATGGTATTGCTCGTTGCCTTCCTATTCTATTACTTCTTTCGAACAACTTGCAAATGCTTTCATTCAACAATTTCAAAACAATATAAGTCCTAAAGTTACTTTGATTGATTTAATGCATTGTAAACAAGGTGTTAAAGAAAAAGTGACTGATTTCATTGGTAGATATAAGCATTTGTATGCTCAAATTTCCTTTCCAGTGCCTGACAATGATATTCAAAGAATCTTTATTTCTAATTTACAAAAAGATATTAGAGAAAAACTCCTGTTTTCTGAGTTTACTTCTTTCCAATAGTTGTGCGCAACTCTTCACAATTATCAACTGACTGTGAGTCAAATGGAACAATCACATCCTATGGCTCCGAGTGATAAGGGTGATAGTAGTCAACAACCATTTGGGAAGTTTAAACTGAATAGAGAGTCCATTAAATTCAATGAAAACATCATCAACAACAATGTGAATGCAGCATCAAGTGTGCCTCCTATTTCTAAGTTTTTCAAGAAAGAAAGAAAGTTTACTCCTTTGAATGAATCATTGCATAGTATTATGAATAAGTTATTGGAACAAAATGTGCTTACTCTTCCCCCTATAAGGCAAATTGATCCTGTAAAGATTACTTCACCTTATTTTGATAACAAATCTTTTTGTCAATTTCATCGTCAACCTGGGCATGATACTGAAAAATGTTTTGCTTTAAAGGGTAAAATTCAAGATTTGATTCATAATAATACTATCTCTGTTTCTGGAGTGAATGATAAAGGCAATACATCTGTAGCTCCTCCTAACCAAAATCTTCAGATTTTTATTGATCCATTGCCTTCTCATACCTCTAATGCGATTGATACTACTGATTCCTCTGTCTCACCTGATGATCTTGTGTCTATGACTCCGAATGTGATTAACTTTGTAGAGCAGCAGAAAATCCCTAAAGAACTTTCCATCACCTTTGATTCTAGTGAAACTATCAGGGCACCTGATGGTCCTTTATATATAGTTGCAAAAGTCAAAAATACACCTTGCCGTGGAGTGCTTATTGATCCTTCTTGTATGGTTAATATCATTACTGAAGAATTTCTTTTTACTTTGCAATTGAATCAAGTAATCTATGATGAAACAGATGTGGTTGTGAAATTATTTGATGCATTTTCTTCTCCTGCAATTGGTTCTATTATATTACCTATTGAAGTTCATAACAAATCCCTTGATGTGAACTTTACTATTATTCCATCTTCCGAACAATTTCGCGTGAAGCTTGGCTATCCTTGGCTATCTTCCATGAAAGCTATTGCTTCTCCTATTCACAAGTGTTTGAAATTTCACCATAATGGTGAAGTTGTTACTGTCAATCATAGGCTCTTTAAACCAGCTGAAAGAACTTCTAGCGTTCCTATTGATTACTTTTGGCCTAAACAATTCCAATCTCTTCCTCCGCGAAGTGATCATCTTTTCAAATCTTATCAAAAGTGGAAAAAAGATATGATCCTTTCTCTAAGTGAACCTAGAACACCCAAACTTGATATTCCTATCATTCTTGAGAAGGAAGTTCTTCCTTTGAAAGATAAAACTAATGTCTTTCCTCAAGAAGATTCCTCACCCATTCCTATGGATGTGACTATGCCTATATCTAATAAACTTCCCAAAAGTAGACCTATCCCTCCTCGTCATGATGGACTTGGTCTCCTTCCAAAACCAAATATTCCTCCCTTATATGGAGCAGTTCCTCCTCCTTCCTCTTATGGAGAGAAGAGACCTTCCTCTTCTCCTATTATTCAACCTAAGAGACCACAACCTAAACACCCAAGTGATAAGGATGAGAACATTCCTCCTCCTCAATCTTCTCAACTTCCTACTAAGACTAGACGAAATCGTTCTGCACGTGAACGCCGGCGAAAGCGTCGTCTTAGAGCTCAAACTTTGCAATCCCCAAAAACACCTTCAACCAGCATTATTCCATTTTCTCCTCAACCAGAAATTGAGCCGAAATCTCCTAAACATAAGATGCATGATGGTCTTGATCCTGTGCGAGTTAAAGATCCTATTTTTATAAATCTTGATGATGATATAGATGAAAATGTTATTCATGATGAAAATGTTACTTCTATTCATTCTGATAGTGAATATGAATATGTTGATGTTGATAACCATCTATCTAACGAATTTTCTAAAGCACTTGTCCTAGCTCCTAGACAAGAACAACATGGCTTGGAACATGAACATAGCCCTTGTTTGGATCTTGTGATAGCTCCATCTGCTGTGTTGGATGTTCCTCCTCTAGCATGTTCCCTACCTTCCCGAAACTTTGATCAGCAAGATCGGGGGGTAGATGACGTGCTAGACTAGTTTTATTAGCATAGCAGATTCTCTCCTCCTCTATTTCTTTTCTTACTTCTTCTATATGTTACTCTCATTCTTCTATTTGTTGTCCTTAGTGTTGTCTACTTGAGGACGATGCAAAACATTGAGATCTCTTTTGGTCTCTCTCATGTTGACTCAAAAGACACATGTGTTCCCTTCTTCTAGGTGACCTTCCTTGATTGGGGAATGAAGAACAATTATGCATACATACATATGATATACATGAATAATCATACGGCATACTGACCCCGAGGAAAGCAAAGTCACCGTGTGCTTTGTGTTTTGTGTCTATTATCCTTGGGCTTATCTTACACTTGGGGGCTAAATCCTTGCGATAACGTTCTCCTTTCCTTTCTCATTTCTTATATGTATCACTACCTTAAAGCAATCACCCCGGGTAAGGCGTGTGCGATCGCTTTAACGTAGGGGGGCATACATCCCATTCATATCTTTTCAAGATACTTGAAAATTTCTTGACAAATTTTGCCTTGAAGATTTTTGATATCTTTCTTGCGTGACTCATAGTGAGGGAACCTTACTACTGACAGTCATGGTTCTCCCTCGTGATCTTCCCTTTTACTTTGTCAATCGAAGTTGTAAGATCCTTAGTCCACTGGGGGCTGGGTGTATCTTGCCTCCTTGACGTGGTGAAAGTTTTTCAATATTGTTTCCTTGTACTTTACCAGAAGTATGAGCGTACGCTTATACTCCCGCTAAAGTGGGGGCTAAATGTAGCATCCTAAAATTGCGACACTTGCAATTTCGACCGCATTTGGGTCTTCACGATGGCGACGCAACACTGAACCTGAATGGAGACCCCGAAACTTGTCCACAACATCAAAAACTGCATTTTTCAGCACCCTGGCCTGATCCTCCTTGCACCCTGTTGTCCCGGGAGGTGGGACTAGAGTGCCCAGCACCCTGGTCCTTCAGGACTAGGGCGCCTAGCGCCCTGGTCCCTGGCCCTATTTTGGGCCCGGTCTCCTATGGGACTTCGGGTCTTTTTGTTTGCAAATTGGAAAATAACATTTCCTGGTCGGCCTAAGGTCGGGAAAATCAGTCTATCAACCCTAATTGGCAAGTATATAAACTACATTTTCCTCTCTCATTTAGAAAGGGGTGAAAAAGGTGGAAACGATACTCAAACATTCAAGCATTCAAGCATTCAAGCATTCAAACATTCCTTCAAGCAATTGATCATTCTAAGTCTCCATTCAAGGCTAAGTGTTGCATTCAAGACAAGGATTCAACCATTGAAGAGGAGATCACATACTACAACATACAACATACAACAAACAACAACATCTATACCTTCGCATATAAGGATACAAACATCCTTACAACAAGGTACTAGTACTTGTTTTACATTACAGTCATTTACATTTACAACATTTCTCATTTCTTGGTTAGTTCCAAAACTGGGGTTTGACCTAAGGGCAAACCCCTAATCCCTAACCCCCCAATCGTCTTCGCTTTTCTGTGTGTAGGTTGCAGGTACATGACTGAAATTGAAGATCTGGAATCCTTGTGCAGAGACGAACAGATCCCCCTTCATTTCGCGGATTTTTCGGAGGACCGTGTGCACGCCGGGTGCCATCGTCTCGTCAACTTTTGCTCAAATTTGTAGGACAGCGCCATCTCGACATTTTACTGCTAATTCCAGGTCCGCAGCTTCATATCATATCCCTATCTCTATTTATAAGCGAATATTTCCCACTTTACATGCATTCCAGTTCAATCTTTCTATCTACATTTCTTTACAAAAGAGGGTATCCTTGCTATCACAACCCTTGAAACTCATATAGAATCCAATCTTGCATTGCGTGGGATTGGATCTTGTGGGTTTCAACCCCTCTTTTGAATGTAAAGTCTCCCCTAAGTGAAAATCATCAACCCTAGTGACTCTCCCTTCTCTCTCCTTGGAGTTGGGGAGGGGAGGATGACTAGGGTTTGATTTTTCCGCTTTACAGTATGCATAATTGTTCTTCATTCCCCAATCAAGGAAGGTCACCTAGAAGAAGGGAACACATGTGTCTTTTGAGTCAACATGAGAGAGACCAAAAGAGATCTCAATGTTTTGCATCGTCCTCAAGTAGACAACACTAAGGACAACAAATAGAAGAATGAGAATAACACATAGAAGAAGTAATGAAAGAGATCAAGAGAGGAGGAGAGAGTTTGCTATGCTAATGAACTAGTCTAGCACGTCATCTACTCCTCGATCTTGCTGATCAATATTTTGGGAAGGTAGGAAACACGCTAGAGGAGGAACATCCAACATAGCAGATGGAGCTACCACAAGATCCAAACAAGGGCTATGTTCATATCCCAAGCCACGGTGTTCTTGTCTAGGAGCTAGGATAAGTGCTTTAGAAAATTCATTAGATAAATGGTTATCAACATCAACATATTCATACTCACTATCAGAATGAACAGAAGTAACATTTTCATCATGCATAACATTTTCATCTATATCATCACCAAGATTTATAAAAATAGGATCTTTAACTCACACAGGATCAAGACCATCATGCATCTTATGTTTAGGGGATTTCGGCTCAATCATCGGCTGAGGAGAAAATGGAATAATATTGGCTGAAGGTGTTTTTGGGGATTGCAAAGTTTGAGAAGCAGCTATCTGAGCTCTAAGACGACGCTTTCATCGGCGTTCACGTGCAGAACGATTTCGTCTAGTCTTAGTAGGGAGTTGAGAAGATTGAGGAGGAGGAATGTTCTCATCCTTATCACTTGGGTGTTTAGGTTGTGGTCTCTTAGGTTGAACAATAGGAGAAGAGGAAGGTCTCTTCTCTCCATAAGAGGAAGGAGGAGGAACTACTCCATACAAGGGAGGAATATTTGGTTTAGGAAGGAGACCAAGCCCCTCATGACAAGGAGGTATAGGTCTACTTTTAGGAAGTTTATTAGATATAGGCATTGTCACATTCATAGGAATGGGTTGGGAATCTTCTTGAGGAAAGACATTAGTTTTATCTTTCAAAGGAAGAACTTCCTTCTAAGAACGATAGGAATGTCAAGCTTAGGTGTTCTAGGTTCACTTAGAGATAGGATCATATCTTTCTTCCACTTTTGATAAGATTTGAAAAGATGATCACTTCACGGAGGAAGAGATTGGAATTGTTTAGGCCAAAAATAATCAATAGGAACGCTAGAAGTTCTTTCAGCAGGTTTAAAGAGGCTATGATTAACAGTAACAACTTCACCATTATGGGGAAATTTCAAACACTTGTGAATAGGAGAAGCAATAGCTTTCATGGAAGACAGCCAAGGATAGCCTAGCTTCACACGAAATTGTTCAAATGATGGAATAATAGCAAAGTCCACATCAAGGGATTTGTTATGGACCTCAATAGGTAATGTAATAGAACCAATTGCAGGAGAATAAAATGCATCAAATAATTTCACAACCACATTTGTTTCATCATAGATCACTTGATTCAATTGCAAAGTTTAAGAAATTCTTCAATAATGATATTAACCATACAAGAAGGATCAATAAGCACTCCATGGCAAGGTGTATTCTTGACTTTTGCAACTATATATAAAGGACCATCAGGTGCCCTGATAGTTTCACTGGAATCAAAGGTGATGGAAGGTTCTTTAGGGATTTTCTGCTGCTCTACAAAGTTAATCACATTCAGAGTCATAGACACAAGATCATCAGGTGAGACCGAGGAATCATTAGTATCAATCGCATTAGAGGTATGAGAAGGTAATGGATCAGTAAAAATCTTAAGATTTTGGTTAGGAGGAGCTACAGATGTATTGCCTTTATCATTCACACCAGAAACAGATATAGTATTATTATCAATCAAATCTTGAATTTTACCTTTTAAAGCAAAACATTTTTCAGTATCATGCCCAGGATGACGATGGAATTGACAAAAAGATTTGTTATCAAAATAGGGTGAATTAATCTTTGCAGGATCTATTTGCCTTATAGGAGGAAGAGTAAGCACATTTTGTTCCAATAACTTATTCATAATACTATGCAATGATTCATTCAAAGGAGTAAACTTTCTCTCTTTCTTGAAAAACTTAGAAATAGGAGGCACACCTGATGCCGCATTCACATTGTTGTTGATGATGTTTTCATTGAATTTAATGGATTCTCTATTCAGTTTAAACTTTCCAAATGGTTGTTGACTACTATCACCCTTATCACTCGGAGCCATAGGATTTGCTTGTTCCATTTGACTCACAGTCAGTTGATAATTGTGAAGAGTTGCGCACAACTGTTGGAAAGAAGTAAACTCAGAAAATAGAAGTTTTTCTCTAATATCTTTTGTAAATTAGAAATAAAGATTCTTTGAATATCATTGTCAGGCACTGGAAAAGAAATTTGAGCATACAAATGCTTATATCTACCAATGAAAACAATCACTTTTTCTTTAACACCTTGTTTACAATGTATTAAATCAATCAAAGTAACTTTAGGACTTATATTGTTTTGAAATTGTTGAATAAAAGCATTTGCAAGTTGTTTGAAAGAAGTAATAGAATAAGAAGGCAACGAGCAATACCATTTGTGTAGGAGAAAAAGTGACACTAAGCAAACATGCCCTAATCTCACTTTCAAGCACACATTTTTGGAGTACGAAAGAGCCTAGAGGTATCACACAATTGGCTACTTCTTCTTGTGGAAGAGAGAGCCACGGGATACCTATTAGGATTTCTATTCCTTTGTTGTAATTGAAAGATGAAATGATGCAAGTTCAATCCCTAACCCCAAAGTGCAAGTATGAACGAATAACAAGATTACAGAATTGAACTTAAATGATGGAAAGCTGTAAACACAAGGACAAGACAAGAATGCAAATGCATACCTGGAGTTAAAATCTGACTGAAAATGTTCGGGACGGGGGCGCAGGCGCCACTGTCCTGAATCTGCCCCTGAAACTGCTCCGGAAACTGCTGTTTTTGCACTCTGGAAAAGCTGTCAAAAATGCTGAAAATGTTGTCTGTCAGGAGGACCAGGGCGCCCAGCGCCCCTATCCCAAGGACCAGGGTGCCCAGCGCCCCTGTCCTGGCAGGACCAGGGTGCCCCACGCCCCTGTCCTAGCTTTCTGGGCTGGAATTTGGTGTGTTGTTCTGTCTCAGTCTGCTTCTTTCGGATCTGCAACTTGCGGCATCGTCTGAATCCCGAAATCTACACTTATATCTGAAAAGGTGTTTTGGGTGGCTATATAGGGTTTTGCCTTAGTCAAACCCCCGCTTTGGTGATTTCCACCTCCACGAATAGCCAAGTTGGTTTGTAAAATGTATTGTGTGTGCAGAACTTGTGTGTGTGCAAGATCTTAAAATGCAAGAAAGCAAACTAGAGCAACCTAGAAAGTAAACCCTAATTGCTTGTAAATGATAATGTAAATGCTCTAAATCAAGATGCAAAGTGATCTAAAGCATGAATAAAGGATATATTGAAGCTTATGCAAAGACATGAAAACAACATGAAATCATACCCAACCCTCAAGGGAGGAGTACAAGCCAATCTTCAGTCGGTAATCTCCTATTGTTCTTCAATGTCTTCCAAGCCCTAAATGGATGAATGAATTTGATAAGTTCTTGATAGAGGAATGTTGAATGTTGTTGAAGTCTTCAAAGATCTGCTCTTTCGCTGCATATGAGGTTCCTGAAAACAAAAATCAGATCCTTTCAAATGAAGAAAGAGAGCTCTTATGTATGAAACCCTAGGTCTTAATTTCAACTTTAGGCCGACTTAGAGATTGAATCTCCCACCAATTTCTTGGGGTTAAGCTTTATTTTATGATTGGATCGCGGTCCTAAAATTTTGAGAAAAATGTCCGGGACCATGTTGCACTCTGGGCGCCATGGTCCCGACAACTTTTCACCAAATTTTCAAGACTGTCGGATATGATGATTTTAGAGAGAATCCCGAAGTTACAGGTGATTTCGAGATGTTTTGACCCCTGAAATCAAGCCCCCAAGTTCAAAATAGGACCTAATTAGGGTTTTTGATTAAATGATGTATTGGAGGAATAAAATGAAAATGGCACACTTTAATGAAAGGGCCCAACTTTATGATGTGGAGGATGATGAAATGGGACCTTAGACCTAATTAATTTAATTAATTAAGTGCTAAAGGGGAAATGCAATGCAAAATACAAAATGCACCAAGGCGGGTGCTAAACTAGGTGTGAAATTGTACCACCCTAGCAAGTGCGTACAATTTACGACGCTACATTTAGCCCCCGCTTTAGCGGTCATATGAACACTACGTGCATATGCAAGCTAAAGTACAGAAAAGTAAACATTATTTGAAAAAGGATATATCCATAAGTCTGTCGAACGAAGCCCCCAGCGGTATCTGCAGTACACAGTTAGGAACCGCACCCTACAAAACACACGTTAGATCACAAAATCACCTAATGCTTACTAAGGAAGGTGATGAAAATTCGAGGGTAGCTATATGCCCCCCCTGTTTCGGCTTGCTAATTTTAGTGAGTTGAAATAGGGTATCATGTTTACCACTTCGAATTGTTAAAGAAAATTGATGACAAATGCTCACAAGAAGATTTGATATGAGAACAAAAACTAATGGAGAATCATTTGGTAAGAAAGAGGACTAAATCTCAATTCCAACACAACAAAGAGTGTGAGGATTTGAGAGTTCTCTAACACGAGATGAAGGATGTAAATGGAAACAAAATGCAAAGAGAAGAAAAGAAAGGAAAAAAAGCATGAATACACACATTGGTGATCCATGAGAAGAATAGTGAGAGAGAAAACATGGACTTCTCGCCCCTAGATCTTGTCTAGGTGATCCATGGGAAAAAGGACATGGAAAACTAGCCCCTAGAGTCTGTCTAGGTGATCCATGTAAGGGAGGAGAGTGAGAAAGTCTAGCCTTATGCCGCTAGTTCCACTCAACCTCGTGCATGTGTGTGTAAGGGAGGTTAGAAGCACCTCATAGGAGTCTATGCTCGAGTATGCTACAACCTGTATATGTATAGTACAAAAGCGTGACATCTCGTTCTAAGAGTCTGTGCTCTGGTTCCGAGAATAATCACCTTGCATAAAAGGAAAATGGAGACATCTCGCTCTAAGAGTCTATGCTCTGGTTCCGAGAATGACCCATTGCTCAAAAAGTGTAATGTTTATGTCATAAGTAAAGTAGAACAAGGATACCTACCTTTATTACAAAAGAAGATACCCAAAAAATGCAACAATGTCATAGATCCAAGCAAGAGAGTTTTGCACTCTTTAAGCAAGGATAAGATAGTTGAAAAGGGATATCTTGTAGTATGTGTAAAGGAGATCCTTAGAGGAGAAGAGATCTTTGTACAAAAGACACCTATCCCCAAGAGGAATTGTCCTAGACAAATATAACATCTTCTAGAATAAGACAAAGAAGAGAATAAGAATGCAATACTTCCTTCTTTTGCGAGGTAAAAGTGATTCTTAATGAAGGATGACACTCTTTTTAACCCAATTGGGAGAGTGAATTCATTATGGATGTATTTTACCAAGTGCAAAAGAGGTTGTAGTCAAGGACTTACACCTCTTGTAAGAGAGAATCCTTGAACAAACAACAACAAATGCATACAAGGAATAACATCAAGTAATAAATTTCACACCATCCACGAAATAGGAAAAAGTGGACCCTTAGATAAAAATAAGGAAAGATCATTGCCTCCCAAGGATAAGGACAATGAGAAGGACTTACACAATCTTCTAGGGAGAGATTTGGACATAAGAAAAAGAAGAGATGTATGAAATCATTCTTGTCCCCATAGGAACAAGAAATAACATAGAAAAATAGGCTATTATGTTGCTTCAAAAATATGATTGCACTTGAAATTGTACGATCATGAATGACAATGAGCCCCCAGTAAATGAGCTACCCATGTCACATAATGATGAGCAACATAATAGCCATTAATGTTATTTAAAGACATGATAGACTAAATGAGGTATTTGAATATGACATGTTAAATGCTCAACTATAAGTGAGATCAAAAACATGTATAAAGTGAAAAAAATTGAAGAAGAAAAGTCACAAGAAATCTTAGAAGAGGGATGAGTGTAATTTATTAGAGCCTTATCCCTAGAGGAAAGGACTTTATGATGAATAGGAGATAAAGATTCATAAGTGGATTTAGAAATTTGAGGGGAGTCATAAAGAGATTTGTTCATCGCCAAGATTTCCTTATGAGGGGAATGAGAGTTGATAGAAGTAGAAGATGATTTAGTTGAAGTGAGATCATCATCACTACTAAATATAGCATTCACATTAAGAGATGGTCTTTTAGATGCTTTAGTGTGTTTGCAGGGATTATAGCCAAGTCCAAAGGCATAATTCTGAAAATTAGTCTCTAGAGGAACTTTTATCCCTTGTTCATGAGCACCACAACCATTTCCATGATACCCATGCTTAGCAAAAATGCAAAAACCACGACCATAACGATCAGCCATTTCAGGAAGAGAGGGTGGTTTTTCATAAGACAAAGAATCAAACTCTTCATAATTAGAGGTGTGAGGAGAAGAAGTTTGAGAGGCGGCCACAAAATTATTGCTCATAGGTTCAAGTAAGACTGATTGATCTCTAGTTTCTTCCTTCTTTTTAACTTTAAGCTCTCGAGGAGGAACCCTATACTCACCTACAAAGGTGGGATTAAAGTCAAGAGATCCCCAATCATCTTCTGCAAGAACCTTCTCAGGATCAAAAGCCTTTTCATGTGTAGATTCAAGTCGAGAAGAATCTTCTTCAGGAGCTCCAGACTCATCCAAAGAATTTTGATTATCATAGGGTAATGATTTGTTCATAGGTATCTTGTTTAAAGAGTCATCATTAGAAGAGGAAGATTTAGAAGAACTCCCTTTGGAAGTAGATGTTTGCAAACAAGCCTGAAGATTATTATCACCTATCAAGGTATATGTCTTATTGTTATAAATAAATTTAACTTGTCTATGCAATGTAGAGGGGACAGCTTGCATACTATGAATCCAAGGTCTCCCTAATAATAAGTTGTATGTTAGATTCCCCGACATAACATGGATAGGAGTAGGCAAAGTAACAAGTCCCACTGTGATTGGTAAGGTGATAATACCTAATGAAGACTTAGCCACATTATCAAAGCCTCGAATGGGACGAGAGTCAGGCTCAATAAGGGATGTATCCACATTCATCTTATGCAATAGATTAATGCTACACACATTAAGGCCAGAGCCATTATCTACCAGTGTTCGTCTTATAGCAGTGTCATTTATGATAACCACAATCATCAAGGGATCATATTGATGTTGAATTTCACTAGTAGGCAACTCATCTTGGGTAAACACAATTTGAGCTTTAGGATTCATCACAGAGTTAACTAAAGATGCTATATTACTAGATGTATTAGGTGGAGGAACATTCAAATCTTTCAAGGCATCTTGTAACATTCCATGATGAGCGGAAGAAGTTTGGATCAAATCCCAAAGGGATATCTTAGCAGGAGTAGTTTTAAGTTGTTCTATGAGATCATAGTCCTTACTAAGCATTTGTGAAATACGAGGAGCTTGCGGAAGAATAGGTTGAGAAGGAGGAAGTGAAGTTGGGCTAACTAGAGGAGGATTAGGTTGCCTATTGTTTCTTGTGTTATAGGTATGAGCAACTGCATGATAACTCTCTCTAGTCAGTTGCTTAGCATACTCATAAGGGCTCTTAGAAGAATAACCTCCTTGCACAGTAATAATAGGTTTCTTAGGAGTGCAAAAAGAATCATTAGCATAACCACCTTGAACCACTAAGATAGGCTTATTTAAAGGTTGAGAATTTTGAGAAGGACAAGCACCTTGGACAGTGAAAAGAGGTTTGTTAGGTGTTCCATTCACATGTATTAAATTAATTGAGGATGGTTTAGGAGAATGAACAAAAGTGTTGAAAGAATTATTGATAGTCTTCTCTTGCACTAAAATCTCATCACGAATTAAATCAATTTTAGGAGAGAGACAAGGGGTAGGCATTGATGTCCTAGTAGGTAGAGTAATACTAGGAAAGGTCATATCATCCTCTATCATCAAAGGATCTACATGGGGAATAAACTCTCTAGGAGAAGGATCAACATTACTCTCTAAAGTCTCACTTTTGAGAGGGAGATCTTTGAAAGAGATGTTAACCATCTTGCTTTGAACTAGGGTTTCCTTATGAGTAGAACCAAGTTGAGGAGAGGGAGATGCTTTATTTTTAGAGGGAGAATAATTGAGATTCAAGGAAGGTGAGAAACTATCAAGGGAGTTTTCAATCTTGATTTCATCCCCTTTGGCTAGGGGTAAAGAATAATCTATACCTTCTTCTAATGGTTCATCCCAAATAGTGAGGTTGTTGAAAGGAATGTTTGAAGTATTGTCAATTTTGGGAGAGGAGATAACATTGTTTATTAATTCCTCATCCTTAGGAGGGAGAGCATCAATAGATGTGTTAAACTCATCCTCTTTCCTCAAAATATCTTCAATATGATCTTTAGGGGAGAGAGAATTAAGGAAATTGCTTATTATTTCATCTTCTTTCTCTAAGGGATGCTTATGGGTAAGACAAACTTTAGGAGAAGGGTAAGCATTTATCATTAATTCATCATCTCTAGTGGGAATTTTGTTGGAAAAGGAAATGCCATCACTAGGAAATGTAGGGATAATGTCATCTTCTTGCACAAAAGGATCCTCATGAAGGGAGTGTTTTTTAGGAGGAACATGAACATATTTCTCCAAAGATTCATGCTTAGGAAGGAGATCTTTGAAAGAAGTGTTCATAACCTCTTGTTGCACTAACATGCCCCCATTGGAAGGACCAACTTTAGGAGAAAATAATTCAATGTCCATCAATACCTTTTCTCTTAGAGAGGCATCATGGAGGGAAGGTGAAGTAACATTAAGAAAGGTGTTTATGATATCATTCTCTTCCTCTAGGATAGCTAAATAGGAAGGGCACATTTTAGGAGAATTATCAAGATCACTCTTAAAGACTTCATCCTTAGAGCATGGGAGAGTCTCAAAGGGATTGGTATAAACTCTTTTAGGCACTAAAATGTTGTTATAGATGGGGGGAGGTTCTTTAGGAGAAGGAAAAATTGAAACAAGGGAAGCTAACCCATTATCACATCTATAAAATGAATGCATCATGACAACAATTTTCCTCTTTCAAATGATAACACATGCAAAATAGAAGGAAATGTTTAATTTTAACCAATGAAAGCACTTAGAATGTAGATTTAGAAAATGAAATTTATGATTCAAATGAGTTCCTAAATCAGATTTGAAATTATTGATCCAAATTAAGCTATCCACAAGTTCAACTTTGAATTGAAAAATTAGGGTTTTAGCAAAAATTTCCTCTAAATTTTTGAATCCTGCAAGAAATTAAAACTTGTAAATAGCATAAACACTCAAATTTGAAAATGTAAATCAGAATTAGAGAAGATTGGAGTTCACGTCGGGTTCACCAAAATGTGTAGGAGAAAAAGTGACACTAAGCAAACATGCCCTAATCTCACTTTCAAGCACACATTTGTGGAATACGAAAGAGCCTAGAGGTATCACACAATTGGCTACTTCTTCTTGTGGAAGAGAGAGCCACAGGCTACCTATTAGGATTTCTATTCCTTTGTTGTAATTGAAAGATGAAATGATGCAAGTTCAATCCCTAACCCCAAAGTGCAAGTATGAACTAATAACAAGATTACAAAATTGAACTTAAATGATGGAAAGTTGTAAACACAAGGACAAGACAAGAATGCAAATGCGTACCCAGAGTTAAAATCTGACTGAAAATGTTCAGGATGGGGGCGCGGGTGCCACTGTCCTGAATCTGCCCCTGAAACTACTCCGGAAACTGTTGTTTTTGCACTCTGGAAAAGCTGTCAAAAATGCTGAAAATGCTGTCTGTCAGGAGGACCAGGGTGGCCAGCGCCCCTGTCCCAGGGACCAGGGCACCCAGCGCCCCTGTCCTGGCAGGACCAGGGTGCCCCACGCCCCTGTCCTAGCTTTCTGGGCTGGAATTTGGTGTGTTGTTCTGTCTCAGTCTGCTTCTTTCGGATCTGCAACTTGCGGCGTCATCTGAATCCCGAAATCTGCACTTATATCTGAAAAGGTGTTTTGGGTGGCTATATAGGGTTTTGCCTTAGTCAAACCCCCGCTTTGGTGATTTCCACCTCCACAAATAGCCAAGTTGTTTTGTAAAATGTATTGTGTGTGCAGACCTTGTGTGTGTGCAAGATCTTAAAATGCAAGAAAGCAAACTAGAGCAACCTAGAAAGTAAACCCTAATTGCTTGTAAATGATAATGTAAATGCTCTAAATCAAGATGCAAAGTGATCTAAAGCATGAATAAAGGATATATTGAAGCTTATGCAAAGACATGAAAACAACATGAAATCATACCCAACCCTCAAGGGAGGAGTACAAGCCAATCTTCAGTCGGTAATCTCCTATTGTTCTTCAATGTCTTCCAAGCCCTAAATGGATGAATGAATTTGATAAGTGCTTGATAGAGCAATGTTGAATGTTGTTGAAGTCTTCAAAGATCTGCTCTTTCGCTGCATATGAGGTTCCTGAAAACAAAAATCGAATCCTTTCAAATTAAGAAAGAGAGCTCTTATGTATGAAACCCTAGGTCTTAATTTCAACTTTAGGCCGACTTAGAGATTGAATCTCCCACCAATTTCTTGGGGTTAAGCTTTATTTTATGATTGGATCGCGCTCCTAAAATTTCGGGAAAAATGTCCGGGACCAAGTTGCACTCCGGGCGCCATGGTCCCGACAACTTTTCACCAAATTTTCAGGACTGTCGGATATGATGATTTTAGAGAGAATCCCGAAGTTACAGGTGATTTCGAGATGTTTTGACCCCTGAAATCAAGCCCCCAAGTTCAAAATAGGACCTAATTAGGGTTTTTGATTAAATGATGTATTGGAGGAATAAAATGAAAAGGGCACACTTTAATGAAAGGGCCCAACTTTATGATGTAGAGGATGATGAAATGGGACCTTAGACCTAATTAATTTAATTAATTAAGTGCTAAAGGGGAAATGCAATGCAAAATACAAAATGCGCCAAGGCGGGTGCTAAACTAGGTGTGAAATTGTACCACCCTAGCAAGTGCGTACAATTTACGATGCTACACCATTGTAGGGCTTTATCTCTTAATGTTCTAGTAAACAGTTTTGCAAGCAACCTTTGGTCATAAGCAAAATCAGTACATATTGTTTGAAAGGTCTTAACATGTGTTAGAGGATCACCCTTACCATTATAAAGCTCCAAATGCGGAATTTCAACATGTTTAGGGGGGATAGCTTGAACAATGTCAAGAGAAAGTGGGCTCGCAACATCAAATGTGGGCACACTAAACTTAGATTGATTCATAGAGGCAATTTGTTGTTGTAAAGAAGAGACAGTTTGTGCAAGATTGTTAATGGTCGCTTCAGTCGAAGAGTTCATATTAGACGTGTTAGATTGTGATGGAGGTGTTATGTTATTGAAAGAAGGTAGAGAGTAAGGCGGTGGCACACTATGATAGTTAGTCATAGGAGATGATTGGAAAGGAGAAACACTACAAGGAGGAATGGAAGGGTTAAATGAATTGCCCCCTTGCGTCATGTTCATTTGTGGAGATATAAGAGGAACACTCATTGAAGGAATGAATGAAGGAAGAGGGTTGATTGAAGAAGAGGGATTGCCCCCATGAATAGTGATCATAGGAGGAATTTCTTGTATTGAAGTAGTCATTATGTTTGATGTAAAAGTAGGCATACTAGTAATAGGAGTTGTCAAAGGAATAGAATGATTAACTTGAGTAGGAGGTTGTGTATAACCTAAAGTTTCGGCACAACTTTTCATAGGCATCACATTCGAATCCACAATGTGTGCAATACCACGCAAAATATCAATTCCATTCTTATCACTTTGAACCATACATTTTAGACCCTCAATTAATGAAAGAGCTTCACTATCAGGGTATTCTTGAGACATCCATTGTCGAAAATCATCAAATTGGTTATCTAATTTCGAAAGTTGTTCTATAGAAACCTCATGGAGAGCTTCTTCATCATTAAGAGGATTAGAGGAATTACCCATGTCCTCGTTAAAAAGGCCATTCAAATTAGGTTCCATCTCCTCGGTAATTACACCTTGGAAAGACTTAATTCTAAGGCTTCGTCTAACGGGAATAGTGTAAGTAGGGCTTATTGTTGTAAAACTCATGCACTAAAGAGAGAGAGAAGATTTTGAATTTTAGAGGTAGCAAATTTTAATAAAACCAGCCAATCTCCTAGATTTAAGCTGTTAAATGCAATCAGGACAATCTCCAGAAATTTTGGAAAAAATGTCTGGGACCGTGGCAAACGGAGTGCACACGGTCCTCGCAACTTTTTTCAAAATTTTCAGGGATGAAAGTTATGATGATTTTAAAGCTAATCTGAAAAAATTGAGTGATTTTACGATCTGTAGATAGGCCAAATTAAAGTTGCAATCTCAAAATTGAACCCTATCAAGATTGTTGAAAAATGTAAAATTTGAATTTTGGAAAAGAGAGGGAAACTGAAATTTTGAATTTTATGATTTTAGAGGGAATACCAAAAGCAATGTAAGTTTTGAAATTTAAAAGTTGACTCGATTCCATGCAAAATTCAAATTTTGAAAATGGAAATCAAGGTTGTTGCAATTAAACACTTAATTTCAAAAGTCACAAATTGTAAAAATTTGAATAAAGCACTGAAATTTCGAATGAATGCCAACACACTTTTCAGATTTAGGACTGTAAGAAACAGAATTTTGATATGAATTTCAATTTCAACAATTTTTGAATGATTAGAAGCCTCAATCCAAGCAATCGCTAGACCAACTTTGACTTTAATTTTGAAATGGTTAGAATTGATAAAATCAGCCAAAATTCTAGATTTTAGCAGAAAAATACAGTAAGATCTAGCTCCCGAAATTTCGGAAAAAATGTCAGGGATGATGGCGCTCGGGGTGCACACAGTCCTCGCAACTTTTTTCCAAATTTTCAGGGATGAGAGACATTGTGATTTTGTTGTGGAATCCAAAGTTACAGCCGATTTGGAAGTGTTTTGATTAGTGAAATTATCAGTCAAAGGTTGAATCAAGAAGGTCTTAAAAATTAGGGTTTTGACATTTAACCACTTAATTTTCAGAATTAAAGCACAAATATGAATTGACAATTTGCAATAGAAGGGTAGATCTAAAACAAGCATTAACAATTAAACGTTTCACAAGTTTAATTACTTAAAAAGAAAATTTTAGGGTTTTTATGCAATTAGCCTCTAAAATTTGCAAAAGATCAAACATGGAAATGTAGTCAAGGAAGCAAATTTTACAGATCTAACCATGAATAATCAGAATGAGGATGCTCACGTCGGGTTCACCAAAATGTAAAGTGAAAAAATCGAACCCTAGTTGTTCTCCCCTCCCCAACTCCAAGGAGAGAGAAGGGAGAGTCACTAGGGTTGATGGTTTTCACTTAGGGGAGACTTTACATTCAAAAGAGGGGTTGAAACCCACAAGATCCAATCCCACGCAATGCAAGATTGGATTCTAAATGATTTTCAAGGGTTAAGACATCAAGGATACCCTCTTTTGTAAAGAATATGGCTAGGAAGATTGAACTAGGAATGCATGTAAAGTAGGAAAGATTCACTTATAAATAGAGATAGGGATATGGGATGAAGTTGCGGACATGGAATTAGTAGTAAAATGTCGAGACGGTGCTGTTCTACAAATTTGAGCGAAAGTTGACAGGACGATGGCGCTCGGCGTGCACACGGTCCTCCGGAAAATCCGCGAAATGAAGGGGGATCTGTTCATCTCTGCACAAGGATTCCAGATCTTCAATTACAGCCGCATACCTACAACCTACACACAGAAAAGAGAGGACGATTGGGGGATTAGGGATGAGGGGTTTGCCTTTAGGTCAAACCCCGGTTTTGGAATTAACCAAGAAATGAGAATGCTGTAAATGTAAATGTTTGTAATGTAAACAAGTACTGATACCTTGTTGTAAGAATGTTTGTATTCTTACATGCGAAGGTGTAATGTATGTAGTATGTTGTATGTTGTATGTGATCTCCTCTTCAATGGTTGAATCCTTGTCTTGAATGCAACACTTAGCCTTGAATGGAGACTTAGAATGCTCAATTGCTTGAAGGAATGCTTGAATGCTTAAATGCTTGAATGTTTGAATATCGCTTTTGCCTCTTGCTCTTTCTTCTTTTCTTCCTCCCTTTCTAGGAGAGGAAAAATAGTTTATATACTTGTCAATTAGGGCTGATAGACTGATTTTCTTGACCTTAGGCCGACCAGGAAACATTACTTTCCAAATTGCAAACTTAAAGACCCGATGCCCACAAGAGACCGAGCCCAAAATAGGGCCAGGGACCAGGGCACTGGGCGCCATGGTCCTGGGGGACCAGAGCACTGGGCACCCTAGTCCTGAAGGACCAGGGCACTGGGCGCCATGGTCCCACCTCCCGAGACAGGAGGGATCAGGCCAGGGTGCAGAAAAATGCAGTTTTTGGTGTTATAAACAGGTTTCGGGATCTCCATTCAGGTTCAATGTTGCGCCGCCATTGTGAAGACCCAAATGCAGTCAAAATTGCAAGTGTCACAATTTTAGGACGCTACACAGAGTATAGAAGCCCAGCAGATGGTCAAGATTAGTTCTAGGTCTAGATTGTATTAAACAAATAAGAATCTGCTTTAGCATTTTAGATGTGAAGTTGCAAATAGATGTTTATTACTCTTATTTTATGAAAGTGACAGAAAATCTCTTAACCGAGTGGACTTAACAGTCTTATTTGTAAAACCCTCTAGCAAGGTGGCATTCTGATTGAGTCTTTGAAATCCTTTAACAAGGTCACTTCTAACAAGGTGAAGATCCTAACGTATCTAAGGGAAATCCCTTAATCGGGTCACATCTAGCAATGTGTTTGTAATCTTTAACAGGATTTGCTTTTAATCAAGCATACTCTAGAAGAGTATATTTCTTAGTGGGTCCAAAATCCCATAGTGGTTTTTCCCTATTTGGGTTTCCATGTTAAATCTGGTGTTGTGAGGTTTATGATGTTTATATGCTTTTGAATTTGCATGTTTAACAATTTTGGTTATATTATTGAAGTATATGTTACCGAGGTTGAATCTGATGTTTTTATGGAAGATTAAGTTTGTATGATTCACCCCCCCCCTCTCATCTTATTGGCTATTGGATCTATACTTACATTTAGTATTAGAACTATCATTAACATGCTGATAAATAAATCTGAACAGATTAAAGGCAAGGAAGAAGAGAAGGATCAGACAGAGAAGATGGGTCATGAAAAAGAACAAGGGCCAACACCCGAAAACAGGTGGGCATCAAGGAAAAAGAGATCGATGATATGAAGAACTTTGTGGTCAATATGAAGCAGATGGTGGTTCATGCAGAAGAACTCATAAGAAACATCTAGTTGTCCTTGTCTTTGTGATGTCTCGGTGTTGTCGTTGTGTTGTCCTTAGGTTGTCTTGTGTTGTTCTCTTTGTCTTGTGATCCCTTTTTGTTTTTTTGGGATCTGATCTTTGTATGGGTGTCCACACACTATTATTTCTTACCACTTTAATGCTTTATCTTTCTCCTTCTATGTAATCAAGGTTCCGGGTTCCTTCCAAAAACCTATTTTTAATTAACCAAAATAGAAGAAGACGCCATTTCAAGAAACTTAGGGTTCAAAGGATGAACATGCTTTGGTAAATACCTTTTTCTTTTGTCGGATGCACAAGAACTTCTTGTCGGATCACCTCAAGCCTTTTGATTGCCTTGAAAAATGGTTTGCCTCACTCTGCAGCTTCAACTCTTCACTCACAATGTGAGAAATGATTCATACTTTTCCGCTTTATAACTTTGCAAACCCTAACTTTAAGTTGAAATAAATAAAACTGTAAAGTTCAACTAGATGTCCTGTTCAACGTAATCCAATCCACTAGATTCCAAGATTGGTATGATGAATTCTGGATAATCAACTCCAAGCATTTGCAATCAACCTTGATTGATCATAGATCTCTTTAGGGGGTTATGCAAGATTTTGCATGAAGATGCCACCCCCTAAGGCCAAATACCTTAGTTACAAGATGAAGATCCTACACCAGATTCAAGTGCAGATCCACTAGCTGCCTTGGATTCATCTTTCTTGACCCACATCTTCTCATGCTTTTTCTTGATCTCTTCTACCTTTGCTTTTCCTTTTCATCAACTTTGTTCTTGTCTACCAGAGCATTTTCATTCATATTCTTGCTTCTGCAATACTTTGCAATGTGACCAGGCTTGTTGCATGCACGACAAACAACATTTCTCTGCATAGATCTGAAATTCATTTGATTTGGTCTCATCCTACATTGGCTAGAGATATGTCCAAACATCCCACAAGCATATAATCTCTTGTTCTGAAAATTATTCATTATTGCTATGCACATGTTTGACTTGTGACCAAAATTATTGCATATGAAGCACTGAACGGTAAATATAGCACCATTGATCGCATTATTCATTCCATTATTCACCCTACTTTTGTATTGATTTTCCATATGACCAAACTTATTGCAAGTAAAATATCTACCATTGAATCTATAGGCATTAGGCTGTCTTACCAGAGTATTCTTGTTCTTCTGATGATTTGTCTTTGCATTGCCTTGTCCAGAACTAGAGGATTCTCCTTTCTCATATCTAGGTCCTCTCATGTATTTTCCATGTGTCTACCTATCCAGCATCTCATCCAGCCTTGCTGAGATAGCGTTAAATTTTTCTTTGTATTCATTTGTATTAGCAAGTTCATCTCTTAGGGAAAAAATATGTATTTCAAGTTCTTGACCATTATTCCTTGATTGTGTCAACTCAAGCTTCAACTGATCATTCTCATAGGTAAGCCTGAAGCATTCATTTGATTTGTCTTTCAATGATTGAGTCAAATTTTCTTCATTCTTCTTCTGGTCTTCAATTTCCTTAGTCAACTTCATCACAATGGATTGCATCTCATTCTTTAATACAACATTCTCTCTTGCAAGCTTTTCACATTCCTTAGTTTTGCTTTGGTCTTTAATGCTTTGCTCCTATTTGTCCTTCAGCTTGTCCATCAACACTTTTCTCTTATCTCTTGAAGTGTTGAATTGATCTTTGAAATCATTAATGAAGTCTTTAGCTGCACTCAAGTTTCTCTTTAAGGAACTTATTTCATTTTTTGTTGCATCAAGATCCTCAAGTGCCACACAAAGATGTCTCTGCCAACACGAATCCATTGATTCAATCTCTCAGACCTTCCTCAAGAGGTTACACTTCCTCGGAGAAACTAGGCTTTGATAACAATTGTTGGAATCAAGGAACATTGAGAGGGAGGGCGGGGGTGAATCAATGTTCTACTGGTAAATGTATTTTGAAACTTATTCTCAGATCACCAAAAGTAAATGCAAGAACACAAGATAATCAACCACAAATTTATAACACCAATATTTTTACGTGGAAACCCAAAAAGGGAAAAACAACGGTGGGACTGAAACCCACAATATTCATATACTGTGATCAAGAGTACATAAATATTACATAAGGGGATTGCACTTGCATTCAAGCACACTGCCTAGAACCAAAGGTTCAATTACAATATGGAAGTCTCAGTGACTTATAGATAATTTACAATGATAACTATAATGATTGAACTCCAAAATAGCATCAAACAATGCTTGGATGAGTTCCAGTTAAGTACACAAAGTCTGACTGTAACTGTTTTGTAACTCTGCCATGTTCTTCTTCTTAGTCAGCTACTAGATCAAGAGTGTGCACGTAAAACTACACCAAATAGGTTTCTCGATCACTACTCTCTCATATCACACCTCTAAAAGATCTACTACATTGGTCATATATATCCGCAACCACAAAATAAAATATTCATCAAGTCAGCCAACCATATTATGCAATGTAACATGTAACCAAGTGTCGGCTTAGACCGGATCTCTAAAACATATGCGGATCAACCAAATGATGTCAACATGATTTCTTCATATCGGCCCTATAAGCCCATGCACAAATCTAACCATTGCAATCATCGCAAAGATTTCAGACCAAAGGTGCTCTGCTATCCTGAAATACCAGTGACAAATGACCGAACCACTCAGTCTGTCGATTACCAAAACCTATAACTATCAGATAGGATTTCCATGGAGAGTTCCCATCAATGAAAACCCTAATCCATTATACATGCATTGGTATCCCCTGGATGAGTGTCGATTGCCAACAATTACCTTATTGATCTCTCATCACCTTATCTCACTTTCAAATTTGTGAATACGGATCGTCCCATCACACTAAGATTTCCCCTAGTATTATGAGTTTTTTCCAATCCATCTAATCTTATCTTGACTTGTGCATGGACCAAACACCCATTTACAATGTGCTAATAAAATCTAAGCAATAATATTCCTATTTACAAACCTTGCACCACCACACTCTCTTTTGTCACTTATTCGTCGTGTCAGCTATCTTTACCCATCGGGATACATCCTTCTCATACCTAGTAGCCTATCAAAATTCTCATCCCACTCTTGGTAAGAGATGTCAGTTGGCCATATGTGTGTTGTTTGCATGATTGGTATTTTATATTTGATTTTCATTTTGTGTCCTATGCCCATACCTATCAGGGTTAGCTTGATCATTTCATATCTTGGTATGTCTTGGGTTGGTATATATTGGGACATCTATTTTGTGGTATGACATGTTTGATAGTTTCTCTTGTACAATCCAACAAGTGTCGCATTTACACCATCATGGACATTTGCAAACTCATGTGCATTTATAGCCAGTGGTGTAGATAATTTAATGCAATATCAAAACTTGGGTTGCTCTCCACATTTTACACAACAAATCACATACATCTATCTAGTCATTGAAAAACCCATCTTTCATTCATCTCATTCATCATTTTTGTTCACTTATCTTGAGACTCCAATTTATTCACCTATCTACCTTCTTCTTCATCTATCCCACATATTTTTGTTGGCAATTAACACTCAATCAGTTGGTTTCACTATGTTGTCATTGATGGCAACATGGTATTGTGTTCCGGCTTCATGTTTTGGTATACCAACATGCACTTCACTGATACTAAACCAGCACCGGCACCAATAGGACAAAATGATATTTGGTCACCGGAAATACATGCCGACATGGTTTAGTAAAATTTATCGGTATTGGAGGCCAACATATCTTAGATCCGACATTGACAATTGATTTTAATATTTATGTATTTATGTTATCTGGACGACATGTAATTTGTTATTTTACATATCTTTGTAAGCCAACATAAGGCATGTAAAATTGTATAGGGTATATAGGACAATTTGATAGATCAATTTCAAATATACAAAAGAGACATGATATAAGAGATAATGGATACGCTAATGTAATATGATGCAAAATAGTTCAAAGAGATTATGTATGTGAGGAAATTATTGTAAGGGTTATTCCGGTAAAGGGTTTAGGGATTCATACCAGAACATATAGAGCTTAAACTAGAACTATATTCTGGCATAGAAGATGCTATCTTAGCAGTTCACATTTCTCTGGATTGAAGTCTAGAATTTTATGTAGTCACTAAGGATCCTTTTGTGATTGGGAAGTGTGCTCTAGGTTGTAAGCCTTCTTGCAAGTGCAAACCCCTCATATTTTGTAATATCTCTTCATATGGCCAATGTATTGATATTGTGGGTCACAAATCCCACCGTGGTTTCTCCTCTTTGATGTTTTCCACGTATAAATCTATGTGTTATGATTCTCATTTATGTGATTGGCTTATTGGTTGCTTTACTTAATTCAATTCTGTATGTATCGATATACTGGTTGGTGTATGCATGTTTTAATAAGGCTAAAACTTATCATTTTGGTATAATACTAATTCACCCCCCTTCTCAGTGTTATTGGTTTCCAACAATTGGTATCAGAGCCTTGTGACTCAAAGGAAGTTTAACAACTTGAGGAAGATCCTGAAACTAGGATCCATGGATATGGCTTTGGAGAAGCAACTTGAGATACCACTTGAAGATTATGATGATGAAAGGTTGAAGAACTTAAAGCTATAAGATGAATTGAATTTTGCTAGGGAATTCATTCTTGTCCTACAAGAGAGGCTATCCTTGTTGGAAACCAATAACACTGACAGGGGGAGGGGGGGGGGGGTAATCAGTGTTATACCAGAATAATAGATTTTAGCCTTAACAAAAAATTCATACACCAACCGATATACTAGTATAAACAAAATTGAAAGAAGTAAAGCAACTAATAATCCAAACACATAAATGAGAATAATAACATAGATTTATATGTGGAAAACCTCAAAGAGGAAAAACCACGATGGGATTTGTGACCCACAATATCAATCCATTGGCCATATGAAGAGATATTACAATATATGATGGGCCTGCACTTGCAGGAAGGCTTACAACCTAGAGCACACTACTCAATCATAATAGGAACCTCACTGACTACATAAAATTCCAGACAATAATCCAGAGAAGTGTGAATTGCTAAGATAGCATCTTCTATGCCAGAATATAGTTGCGGTTTAAGCTCTGTCTATTCTAGTTAGAAACCCTAAACCCCTTTACCAGAATAACCCTTACAATAAATTCCTCACATACATAATCTCTCTGAATAATTTTGCATCATATTACATTCTCATACTAATCCATTCCATACATCATGTCTATCTCCTTATATCAAAATGATCTAATCAATCTTCCCTTTGTACCCTATACAACTTTATGCCTTATGTTGGCTTACAAAGATATATACAATATCATATTACATGTTGGCCAGATAACATAAATGAATAAAATTTAAAACAAATTGCCGATGCTGGATCCAAGATGTGTCAGCCTCCAATACCGATAACATTTAATATACCATGTCAGCCTCCATTGCTAGTGACCAAAGAAATCTTATGTCCTGTCGGTGTCAGAGACGGTGTAGAATCTGTGAAGTGCCTGTCGGTACACCATATGAAGCCGAAACAAAAAATCATGTTGTCATCAATGAAAACATAGTGAAACCAACCAATAGAGTGTCAATTGCCAACAATCTCCCCCTTTGGCATTGACGACAACACTCATGTGAAAAATGGTCAAGGTTTCATCTGCCTGTTTCATTCTGCCCTACTCCCCCTAACCTGAATATGCAAAATACTCCATATCTCCAAAAACTCCAAATTTTTGTAACTCCCCCTAATGTATGCAACTCTTTTATCTTTTTCACATCTATACTACTCCCCCTTTGACATCAATGCCCAAAAAAAATGTAAAAGAATAAGAACTGTACAATGAATACCTCCAAAAATGTCTTACCGGAGCTTGACCAACTTCAAATGTTTTGGATAAGCCTTCTTTAGTAACTCCACATAAGTATCCCATCTGGTTTTGAATGTGCCAGAAATAGATACAAGTCAACTCAATAAATGTGCAAATGATTCTTTCTCATTTGCCTCTGCTGGTGTGGGCTTTCCCACCATATCCATCCATTCTTTCTTATGACACAGAGTGAATCCAATCATGGACTCACCAAGCCTCTCAGAATTTTGGCTCTTCAAATTATTTGTCCCTTTCCTTCTCAAGAGCAGAAATTTAATTCTCCAAAATCAAAATCTGACCATCAATGGATGTTGTCAATGAAATTAATCCATCAAAAGAGTTAGCAATACTTGCAATTTTCTCCTGAATCTCTTTTATCTTTTTATATACATTTGTTGTAAGTATTTCAGTATTGCAACATACCCTATATATATATATTTGTACATTATTTCAAAGAATTGTCTATTAAGATTAGCTTCTCCTCAATATTTTTCTTCTCTATCTCAATTACCTGATCAAAAGCGGCTCTCTTACCTGAGTAAATCTTTCTAGTGCTTGTCGGTTAGAGATTTGTTGTAAGGATTGAAAGTCTTTTGATATGTGCTCAGTGATTACCTTAAGCTTGTCGGAAGGGCTCGCTTCATTTTCAATCTTACACTCTAGGACCAATCTGTGTAAAACAGTGATTGATTGATCTATAATCCCCTTGTCTGTGGTTCCCTCCAACATCGGTTTTGAGCAACCATCATCATCAGTTTAGTGGGACTCATTTTTGTGACGGTTTTCTTTTCTACTTGAGAAGTGTCAATTGACAATAATGATGGGCCAACAACTGGTTCCCTGCCAGATTCCCCTTTTTTCTCCTTTATGACCTCTTCACTTACACCGATGGCTTCACCACTTCATGCAGTTTGTGTAACTGTTGGTTCCTTTGTAGGAACAGTATCCTCAACTTGTACATTTGTATCTAGAGGATAATTGTCCTCAATATTTGTATCATGTACAATGTTAGCTTGTTCATTCTCAGTATTAACAGGTATCTATACATTTGTATTTATCGGTGGCTCAATTTCCACTATCTTGTTATTTTTTAAAACTGATGGTGAAGTGCCCATAATCCCTTTTCCTTTTCCTTCAACCGGGGTATCTACATTGTCTATCTTGGTCTCTAGTGAAGTAAGGAATCCTCTGTGTTCTCCCAAAAATTTAATTCATGCTTTCTGAGTTTTCTTTATTACTTCATTCACTCTCCCTAGCATCAGACTAGTTATCCTATGTTTGATATTAAAAAAATTTCTATCTGCCACCCCAATTGTCTTTTTCATTTCATTTAGAGTTATAGTAACACAAATAGCTAATAGTTCTTGCATTTTAATGTGTTTATCCTCTTGCATAGCCAATAATCTTCTAGCATCTAACATGTTATATAACTCAACCGGTATTTGATTTTCTCTCTATTAAGGCTTTCTTATAGATATCCACGTATAGTAGGATTGCTTCGTCTACCTCTCTTTGTTCATCATCCTCTAAGTTTTCATAATAAAATTTAATATTCTTCAACATGCCATCTTTAGTGATTTCATCTACAATTTCTGCACAAGTCTTAGGTGAAACCTTACCAGAATCAGTGTCATCCTTCTTCTTCCTCTTGATAGTACTGGATGCAACTGTAGGTGTAGCTTTAGGTGCTTGCTTCTATGCTGGTAGCTTGATTGTGACCTTCCTAATCAATTGCTTCTTTGCTTCCACCTTTGTTTCCTCTGGGTTTTTCCTAATAAACTTCTTAAATGCTAACGGTGTGTCATCCTCTGATTCAAATTTTGTAGTAACAGGTTCAATATGAACTTCTGGATCCTTCCTCTTTCTACCTTTCTCCGGGACAACATCAATTAGTGCCTTTATGTCCTTTGAGAGCTTATGTAGAAACTTACTTGCTTTTCCTTCTTGTTTCTCCCTTTTATTCCAGTTGAACTCTGTTTCAACCTCTTGATTTTTCTGTTGTACTAATAGATGAGGGCTTCTCTGCCTCATCTATTGGTGCATCAATTAGCATTTTCGCATAGGCATCAAGAATATGTGCATCTACCTCATAGCCCATTTCTTCAATCCAAATATTTCATGGCTTAACTGCTTCCATGAGAGCCTCATCCTTCTTCACCATGAAGTAAATGTCGGTAGAATATTTCTCTACAATATGCTTAGGTACCCTTACCCTAGACCGCATAGATTTTTGAAATGCCTTAAAATAACCCCATATCTTATCTTCTCTCTGACTTCCTAATACAACAAATGACTGTTTCAATTATCTTCCTACCGGAATGTCAAAAGCCCATTGCCTCTTACTAGAACCAGGTGAATCATTCAGAAAATATAACATCAAGTAGACTAACAAGTTCCCATGCCGAAAAGTGCCTTTCTTCTCACCCTTAATCTTTCCTAAGTTGATTAACAACTCATCAAGCATCCAACCGCATAGATCTAACTTTACATTATCTCTCATCATTTTATATGCAGCCAAAATGCATGAACTAGAAATAGAATTTAGTCGGTTTGACTGAGTTACCTTATATCTGATAATCATGTTTCCAAATTTGATGTTGGTGTCGGTGATGGTGCTCACTTTCATGGATCTTTTATCAAATGTAGAACCGGTGATCTTCCTCATGAAGTCGTTTGAAACTTTCTTGTCTGGATGTTGCGCTACCGATGGTAAACTAGTAATTGTCCGGATGGCTTCCTTAGTGATTTTGTAAGGTTTGTTCAGCCATATGAATTTCCCATGTACTATTCTCAGTGCATATCTAATTATCTCAACCTCAAACTCTAGAATATCCAAAATGTCTGTAAATCCTAGTTCTTCAATATGTTTATATGTCGGTTTGATCTTTCCAAATTCTCCCATTAGCTCACTCATATACATTCCCTTGATTTTTGAAGTTCCTAAGTCCTCTATATGATAGTGAATATATACCCTAACATCCTCTACATACACAACTCCCTCCTGAATGTGAGCAAACGCTCCAACCAAATCTTCCTGGGTAGCCATATGTGGATATTGCTTGAAAATTGGCCTGGGGCGGTCCTTGACCTCCATGACAGTTGTCTTTGCAACAAAAATAGGAATCAAAGATGATCCCGCTTCCATGTTTCAAGATAAATACCTTTTGTTCGCTCTCGGTGAAAACCTTCAACAAGTTCTTCCAGACGTTGGTGAAATCGCTCAAGAAGAAATCTGATTGCCTCTGAATCACCTCTGATCACACTTAGTCACTCTAAATCGCTCTTAATGCAGGGTGATTAACAATGAAGTGTATTTGACCTTTTAACCTTCGAGAAAAACCCTAATCTTCCATTGACATAAATGACTACCGGTGAAAGATACTAGATCTCGCTCAAAACTTATCCATGCCAGATAATCCTCTCCAATATCTGGAACATCTTCTAGAATCTCTACCTAGGGCATATGCAACATCTTCATGAATTTTGCCTACCCCCAAGGCATTTGCCTTAGTTACCAGATGAGCTCACTGTTGGTGCAGGAGAAGCCTCTTCTGCCAGATAAGTAACCAGGACATTCCCATATGATGATTGTTCTTCAGTCTTCCTAACCAATCTCTAAGTATGATCTTGTCGGATCTCACTAACCTTCTCTTATTCCTTTCTCATTTGATCCTCCATAACTAACCAGTGGATTTATGCTTCTACAAAACTTAGCAATATGTCCAACCTCATTACATGCATAATATGTAACATCGCTCTTCTGAATTGCTTTACTAAAACCGGTGAAATTGCTTGACCTGCACTGATTAGCCATATGTCCAAATTTTCCACAAGCATAGCATTTTACATTCATTTTGCAATCTTTTGTCTTATGACCAAACTTATTGCATTTAGAACATTTACCGGGAGCAGAATCAGGGTTCTAATTTGCTCTGTTTCTACATTGCCTAGCCATGTGACCAAAGCTAATGCAAACAAAATATGTACCATTGAATTTATAAGTATTGAATTGTCTTATCAGTGCCTTAAGGTTTTGATCATCATTAGCAGTACCGGAACTCTGTCCTTTCTCAAATCCAAGTCCACTAGAATCTCCAATCAGCCTTTGTCTCTTCAATAACTCATCAAGTTGTGCTGAGATCTTGAATTTTTCTTTGTACTCACTTGCAACAGTTAAATACTCTCTTAGTATTATCATTTGTCTCTCAAGCTCTTGCTCATTGATCTGTGATTTTACCAAATCAGTTCTCAACATATCATTTTCATGAACCAACCTACCAAATTCTTCAAATTTGTTCTTAAGGGATACAACAAGATTTTATTCTTTTTTCTTTCTATCCTCAATCTCCTTAGACATCCTCATAGTTATAACTTGCATTTCATTCTTCATAACTATGTTCTCCTGACTCAATTTCTGACATTGTTCCTTAAGTGCAGTTTTCTCTTCATCATCTTGATTTTGCAAAAGTTCCTTTCTCCTAGCTTGAACAAATGATAGCCTCTCTTGTAGGACAAGAATGAATTCCTTGGCAGAATTCAATTCATCTTGTAGCTTTAAGTTCTTCAACCTTTCAGCATCATAATCTTCAAGTGCCATCTCAAGCTGTTTCTCCAAAGCCATATTCAATGATTCTAGTTTCAGGTTCTTCCTCAAGTTGTTAAACTTCCTTCGAGGCTCAAGGCTCTAATACCAATTGTTGGAAACTAGTAACATTGAGCGGGGGATGGGGGTGAATCAATGTTATACTAGAATAGTAAATTTTAGCCTTAACAAAACATTCATACAACAACCGGTATACCGTTATAAATAGAATTGAAAGAAGTATATCAACTAATAAGCCAAACACATAAATTAGAATCATAACACACATATTTATGCATGTAAAACCTCAAAGAGGAAAAACGCACAATATCAATCCACTGGTCATATGAAGAGATATTACAATATATGATGGGCCTGCACTTGCAGGAAGGCTTATAGCCTAGAGCACACTGCTCAATCACAATAGGAGCCTCACTGACTACATAAAATTTCAGACAACAATCCAGAGAAGTGTGAACTGCTAAGATAGCATCTTCTATGCCAGAATATAGTTTTGGTTAGAAACCCTAAACCCCTTTACTGGAATAACCGTTACAATAAATTTCTCACATAAATAATCTCTCTGAATAATTTCATATCATATTACATTCACATAATAATCCATTCCATACATCATGTCTATCTCCTTATATCAAAATGATCTAATCAAACTGCCCTATATACCCTATACAACTTTATGCCTTATGTCGGCTTACAAAGATATATACAATATCAAATTACATGTCGGCCATATAACATAAATGAATAAACTTTAAAACAAATTGCCGATGTTGGATCCAAGATGTGTCGGCCTCCAATACCGATAACCTTTACTATACCATGTTGACCTGCATTGTCAATGACCAAAGAAATCTTCTATCCTGCCGGTGCCGGTGCCAGTGTAGAATTTGTGAAGTGCTTGTCGGTACACCATATGAAGCCGGAACACAAAATCATGTTGCCATCAATGACAACATAGTGAAACCAACCAATAGAGTGTCAATTGCCAACAATCATCTATTTAAGCTAGGAGGAGGAAACTTTTGCAAAGTCAGGATGATGAAGAGAAAGATGCACTTAAGGAACAATGTCAGAAATTGAGTCAGGAGAAAATTGTTATGAAGAATGAAATGCAAGTTATAACTATGAGGATGTCTAAGGAGATTGAGGATATAAATAAAAAAGAAGAAAATCTTGTTGTATCCCTAAAGAACAAATTTGAAGAATTTGGTAGGTTGGTTCATGAAAGTGATACATTGAGAACTGATTTGGTACAATTCCAGAGTAATGGACCAGAGCTTGAGAGACAAATGATAATTCTGAGAGAAGATTTAACTACTGCAAGTGAGTATAAAGAAAAATTCAAGATTAGCTCAGCACAACTAGATGATTTATTGAAGAGACAAAGGCAGATTGGGGATTCCAGTGGACTTGGATTTGAGCAAGGACAGAGTTTCGGTACTGCTAATGAAGATCAAAACCATAAGGCACCAATAAGGCAATTTAATGCTTTTAAATTCAATGGTAGATGTTTTGTTTGCAATAGATTTGGTGACATGGCTAGGCAATGTAGAAATAGAGCAAATTAGAACCCTGATTCTGCTCCCAATAAATGTTCTAAATGCAATAAGTTTGGTCATAAGATAGAAGATTGTTGAATGAATGTTAAATGCTATGCATGTGTGGAAAATTTGGACATATGGCTAATCAGTGCAGGTCAAGCAATTTCACCAGTTTTAGCAAAGCAATTCAAAAGAACAATGTTATATGTTATGCATGTAATGAGGTTGGACATATTGCTAAGTTCTGTAGAAGCAAAAATCCACCGGTTAGTAATGGAGGATAATATGAGAAAGGAAAAGAGAAGGTTAGTGAAATCTGACAAGATCATACTCAGAGATGAGTTAGAAAGACCGAAGAACAATCATCAGATGGGAATGTCCCGGTTACTTATCTAGTAGAAGAAGCTGCTCCTGCATTAACAGGTAGCTAATTTGGTAACTGAGGCAAATGCCTAAGGGGTAGGAAAAATTAATTAAGATTCTGCATATGCCCTGAGAAGAGGTTCTGGAAGATGTTCCAGATATTGGAGATGATTATCCAACATGGTTATGTTCTGAGCAAGATCCAATATCTTTCACCAACAGTCATTTATGTCAATGGAAGATTACGTTTTTTTTTTTTTAAGGTTAAAAGGTCGAATACACTTCATTGTTAATCACCTTGCATTCAGAGTGGTTTCAGAGTGATTAAGAGTGACTAAGTGCAATCAAAGGCAATTTAGAGGAATCAGATTTCTTCTTGAGCGATCTCACTGACGTCTGGAAGAATTTTTTGGAGGTTTTCACCAAGAGAAATCAAAAGGTATTTATATTTAAACATGGAAGTGAGATTATCATCTATTCCTATTTTTGTTGCAAAACCGACTATAGTAGAGGTCAAGGACCGCCCCAGGCCAATTTTCAAAAGGTATCCGCATGTGGCTACCCTGGAAGATTCAGTTGGATCATTTTCTTGTGTTCTGGAGGGAGTTGTCTATGTAGAGTATGTTAGGGCATATATTCACTATCACATCAAGGACTTGGGAACTTTAGGAATTAAGGGCATGTATATGAGTGAGCTGGTGGGAGAATCTGAAAAGATCAAACCGACATTCAAGCATATTAAAGACCTAGGGTTTACAGAGATTCTGGATATTACAGAGTTTGAGGATGAGATAATCAGATATGTTCTGAATAGAGTACATGGGGAATTTATATGGTTAAACAGACCTTACAAAATCACCAATAAATCCATCCAAGCAATTAGTGGTTTACCATCAGCTAGGCAACATCCAGACAAGAAAGTTTCAAATGATTTCGTGAGCAAGATCACCGAAGCGACATTTGACAAAAGATACATGAAAGTGAGCATTATAATTGACACATACATCAAATTTGGTAGCATGATCATCGAGTATAAGGAAACTCATTCAAACTGACTGAATTTAGTTTCCAGTTCATGCATTTTGGCTACATACAAAATGATGAGAGAGAATGTGAAATTAGATCTATGCGTTTGGATGCTAGATGAGTTGTTAATAAACTTAGGGAAGATTAAGGGTGAAGAGAAGGGTACATTACAGTACGGAAACTTGATAGTTTTCCTGATGTTATATTTCATGAATGATACACCCAGTTCTGGTAAGAGGCAATGGGCATTTGACATCCCTATAGGGAGACAATTGAAACAGTCAATTGTTTCTTTAGGAAGTCAGAGAGATGATAAGGTATGGGGGTATTTTAAAGCATTCCAAAAATCTATGAGGTCTAGGGTAAGGGTACCTTAGCATATTGTAGAATTCAACTGACATATGCTTCATGGTAAAGAAGGATGAGACACTCATGGAAGTAGTTAAGCCCTGAAATATTTGGATTGAAGAAATGGGCTATGAGGTGGATGCACAGATTCTTGATGCCTATGCAAAATATTTGATTGATGAACCAATTGATGAAGCAGAGAAGCCCTGTGGCACTGCACAACAGAAAACTCAAGAGGTTGAAACAAAGTTCAATTGGAAGAAAAGAGAGAAACAAGAAGGAAAAGAAAGAAAATTTGTGTAGAAGGTCTTAAAGGACATCAAAGAACTAATTGATGTTGTCTCGAAGAAAGGTAGAAAAATGAAGGATCCTAAGGTTCATATTGAGCCTGTTACTATAGAATCGGAATCTGAGGATGACACACCATTGACATTTAAGAGGGTTGTTAGGAAGAAACCAGAGGAAACAAGGGTAGAAGCTAAGAAGCAACTGGTTAGGAAGGTTACAATCAAAATAATGACACAAAAGCAAGCACCAAAAGCTACACCTACATCTGCATCTGGTACTACAAAGAGGAAGAAGAAGGATGACACGAATTCTGGTAAGGTTCCACCTAAAACTTGTGCAAAATTAGTAGATGAAGTCACTAAAGATGGAATGTTAAAGATTGTTCAATTTTACTATGATCACTTAGAGGAGGATGAATAAAGAGAAGTAGAGGAAGCAGTCTTATTTTACTTGGATATTTATAAGAAAGCCTTAATAAAAATAGAAAATCAAATACCGGCTGAGTTGTATAATATGTTAGATGCTAGAAGACTGTCAGCTATGCAAGAAGATAAACTTAAAATTCAAGAGATATTATCTATTTGTGTTATTATTGCTCCTGATGAAATGGAAAAGACAATTGAGGTGGCAAACAGAAAAGTTTTCAATAGCAAACGTAGGATAAGTAGTTTGATGCTTGGAAGAGTAAATGAAATAATAAAGGAGACTCAAAAAGCATGGGTTAAATTTCTTGGAGAAAACAAGGGATTCTTTACTTCACTGGAAACCAAGAAAGACACTGTAGATACCCTGGTTGTAGGAAAAGGAAAGGGGATTATGGGTACTTCACCCTAACTTTTGAAAAATATTAAGATAGTGGAAATTGAGCCCCTGGTAAATATATATGTATAGATAAATATTGAGATACCGGTTAATACAAAGAGTGAATAAGCTAATATTGTACAAGATACTAATATTGAGGATAATTGTCCTCCAGATACAAATGTACAGGTTGAGGTTACTGTTCCTATAGAGGAACTGATAGTTACATAGACTGCACCAAGTGGCGAAGCCACTGGTGCAAGTGAGGAGGTTATAAAGGATAAATCTTCAGAGGAGAAGGCAGGGGAATTCGACAGGGAACCAATTGTTGGTCCATCATTATTGTCAATTCACACTTCATAGGTAGAAAAGAAAAACATCACAAAGATGAGTCATACTAAATTGATGATGATGGTAGGACAAAAACTAATGAAGGAGGGATCCATAGATAAAGGGATTATAGATCAATCAATCACCGTTTTACACAGACTAGTCTCGAAGTGTAAGATTGAAAATGAAGTGAGCCCATCTGACAAGATTAAGATAATCATTGAGCATATTTCAAAGGATTTTCAATCCTTATAGCAAATCTCAAACTGATAAGCACTAGAAAGATTTACTTAGGCTAAGAGAGATGCATTTGATCAGGTAATTGAAACTAAGAAGAAAAAGATTGAGGAGAAGCTGATACTAATAGAAAAATATTTGAGGCAATGTACAAATATATATAGGGTATGTTGTAACACTAAAATACTCACAACTACTGTGGATAAAAAGATAAAAGAGATTCAGGTGAAAATTGCAAATATAGCTAACTCTTTTGATGGATTGATTTCATTGACTACATCAATTGATGGTCAAATTTTGATTTTGGAGAACCAAATTTATGTTCTTGAGAAGGAAAGAGACAAAATAATTACAAGAGCCAGAAGTCTAAGAGGCTTTGTGAGTCCCCGGTTGGATTCACTTAGTGTACACAAGAAAGAATGCATGTATATGGTGGAAAAGCCCACACCGACAGAGGTAAATGAGAAAGAATATTTTGCACATTTATTGAGTGGACTTGTATCTATTTATGACACATTCAAAACCAGTAGGGATACTTATCTGGAGTTATTGGAGAAGGCTTATCTGGAAATTTTCAAGTTGGTTAAGCTCCGGTAAGACATTTTGGGATATTTATTGTACAGTTATTTTTCTTTGACATTCCTTTTAGAATTTTTTTTGATGGCATCGATGTCAAAGGAGATTAGTATAGATGTGAAAAAGAATAAAAGGATTTGTATACATTAGGGGGAGTTATGGAGTTATGTAGTTATGAAGTTTTGGAGATATGGAGTATTTTGCATATTCAACACAGGGGGGGGCAGGGCAAGATGAAACCGACAAATGAAACCTTGACCATTTTTCATACGAGTGTTGCCATCAATGCCAAAGGGGGAGATTGTTGGCAATTGACACTCAATTGTTTGGTTTCACTATGTTATCATTGATGACAACATGGTATTATGTTCTAGCTTCATGTTTTGGTATACCGACAAACACTTCACATATACTACACTGGCACCGGTAGGATAAAAGGATTTCTTTGGTCACCGACAGTTCAGGCCAACATGGTTTAGTAAAGGTTATCGGTATTGGAGGCCAACATATCTTGGATCCAACATCGGAAATTGATTTTAATGTTTATGCATTTATGTTATTGGCCAACATGTGATTTGATATTGTATATATCTTTGTAAGCCGATATAAGGCATGTAAATTTGTATAGTGTATACATGAAAGTTTGATAGATCATTTTCAAATATACAGAAGAGACATGAGATAGGAGATATTGGATATGCGAATATAATATGATGCAAAATAGTTCAAATAGATTATGTATGTGAGGAAAATATTTTAAGGGTTATTCCGGTAAAGGGTTTAGGTATTCAGACTAGAACAGACAAAGCTTAAATCAGAACTGTATTCTAGCATAGAAGATGCTATCTTAGCAATTCACACTTCTTCGGATTGAAGTCTAGAATTTTATGTAGTCAGTGAGGCTCCTTTTGTGATTTAGCAGTGTGCTCTCGACTGTAAGCCTTCTTGCAAGTGCAGGCCCCTCATATTTTGTAATATCTCTTCATATGGCTAGTGGATTGATATTGTGGGTCACAAATCCCACCGTGGTTTTTCCTCTTTGAGGTTTTCCATGTATAAATATATGTGTTATGATTCTCATTTATGTGATTGGTTTATTGTTTGCTTTACTTCTTTCAATTCTGTATGTATCAGTATACCGGTTGGTGTATGCATGTTTTAATAAGGCTAAAACTTATCATTCTGGTATAACACTGATTCACCCCCCCTCTCAGTGTTATTGGTTTCCAACAATTTTATTGTACTCTGGTGGGCACATCACAAAAATCAATCATTCTCATTTTCTTTTACCTTTATTTGTTAGGCCGCATTCATTTAAGATAGTATTATCTAGCTTGCATTCACTTTATTGTGTTGCATCTTTTCATTACATTTTCCATATCATTTTATGATTCATATCCACGTTACTTCATTTTAGGGTTCATTGCATCTTTTTTTTTTCTTGTCACACCATTCCCTCTTAGCATTCATGGTATTTCATTTGTTTGCATCTCACTATAGGATTCATCTTATTTCATATTGCTTCATATCATCTTACATAATTATAGGTTTCATTTTATCTTAGGACTCAATTCATTTTCATGTACACATCATATCATTCCATTCTGTAGGATTCATGTCATCTTAAATTATTTTAGGGTTCAATCCTTGCATCTCATTTTTAGGATTTATTTCATCTCACCTCATGTTTTAGAATTAGTTTCATTTTGCATGATCCTTATAAGATCCATTTCATTTCATTGTATATCATTTTAGAATTAATTTCATTTTGCATAATCCTTATAAGATCCATTTTATTTCATTTTATATCATTTTAGAATTCATTTCACTTTGCATAGTCCTTATAAGATCCATTTCATTTCATTTTACATAATCATATTAGAGAAACTTTCATTTTGCATAATCATTTTAGGATTCAATTTATATCATTTTAGAATTAATTTCATTTTACTTTATATTATTTTCAAGATAATTTCATTCCATTGTAGAATTCATTTCATTTTCATTGCATAATCATTTTCACAATCATTTCATTGCATAATCATTTTAGAGAACATTTCATTTGAATCCATTTTGCATATCCTTATCATCGTAATAGCCATAAATATGCATCATTATAACATCATATTCATATACATTATCACATATCATAACCATTACACAAATAATAATAATACACATGTATCATCACCATCTAATCCTACGTCCATCAAAATCATTAGTACATCATATAGGAATCATCATATATAGTTGCATTCATAATTCATCCTACATACAACATGTGTTAGGAACATCATATTCATCATACATACATATCATAACATCTCATATATACATAGCACACACAACACATGGATCCATACTTACATACATCCACCCTGCATACACAACATGTTAGTAACATAATAATAATAATAATAATCATAGCATAAGAAACATGAATCTATCATAAATCCATCATCAAATACATCACAACCCATAATAAAAGTCCATCATAATAAACAATAAATGAATTGCTGCCAAAATCATGAGTCATCTCATATATATATCAAAAAATAATGATGTGTCCAATCATACTATAATGAAATACATCCTTGAAGGGTCATAAAAAATGCCAGAGTCCTTGAGCTACTTAGTTATCTCTCTGTAGGCACCTAGTTCTGCCCATCCTCCTAAGGGTCCTACTATTGGAGGTTGAGGTATGTGCATGCCTACCAATCCTCTTGATGTTTGGGACTATGTACACTAGGATCTGGTGCTCTTAGTGTAGGAAGTATCTCTCTCCACTGCGAGCACAACCTAATGATAGATATCCCTATAATACTAGGTCTCTCATGCCATCCACTCTATCTATATCCAAGAAAGCATGATCTCACTAAGGACCTATGTCATGCTAGCTGGTATCATTAGTTGCCTCACCATATCCCTCTCTCCCCTCAGTTGGGTGACATCAGCCCATGCCCATGTCAGCTCCTCTCTTAGCCCATCTAGCTCTGATGATATCTGTTGTAGCTCTTGCACCATCTCTCCCCCTCGTGTTTCTTGTAGGGCCTCTGTGGTAGCATATATCTCCGTCCAAAATGCATCTCACTATATTGTCATAGCCTCTAGGGCCATCTGTAAAGTGTCCCTCTTAGCTTGTACCATGTCATCCCAACCTGTAGGCTCTCTACATGGGCCTACTCCTCATCTATCCTAACCCTCTCCTAGTTTACCTCATCCTATAAGCTCACTTCTCAAGCTCTCTCAGTTCCCCTCTCACCTTCTATCTAATCCAACATACCTTGTGTGATCATCGACTATGGTTGTGGCTATGGAGGTACCTATTATTGTTGTTGTGTTGACATTGGTGGAGGCCCTATTGGTGGTAGTACTACTGTTGAGACCTATACCTATCTACGCATTATCTGCACCTATACCCAAGGACCATGTCCTCTCCTCCCTCCCCCCCTCCTCTGAACTCTCCTCCCCCATCCTCTCTCTAATCCTTTGGTTCTACCATTTTGTCATCCCTCCCCTCTACCTCCTTCGTCCTACCCATCTCCTCCAACAATGTGATCTATTATTGACACCACTTCATCTAGTCCCAATATCCCTGACATGGTTAGTCGTGCTAGTCGATTGAGCCCCCACCACGTTGCATAGGCAAATGTAGTCCCTGAATATATAAAATTCAGCCTTGGATCCCAGTCCATTGGAATCATCCTTGTGAAACTAGTATGTTCAAAAAAGGGGCCTATGGAGTCCCCCCACATGGCAGTCTCTCATATAACTTGTGGGTGCATATACTCCTCACCAATGATATCCTACTATAATCCAAATTCTCTCATGACTCAATAAGGCATGTACTAATCTATAACATGAACCATACGACCCATCAACCAATACTGTGTCTACACAAAGGATAAATTTTATGCATCCTTGACCTACTGCTCACATAACCTATACAACCACCATGTGAAGTCCATTATCTCATCAATACATTGTCACTAGTAACCCATGAATCCACTTGATTATAGTGCACTATTCCTCCATATCTATCTACGTACAAAAACTATGACAGTCGATCTCTAACCCCTAGTGGCTGACATACAGCTATATGATTGAACACCCATATATGTAGCAGTGTGAGTCCAATATCCAGGCTCTTGTAGCCTCGATAGACACACATGTGAATACCATGGTTAAATTTTCCTAGTATGGTGTACCCCTAGGGCATACCATCCTCCATAATATGGTATAGGCATTTGGCCCACCCTATCGATAAGCCATGCCCATTGAGGTCAGGAATCATTTATCCACTAATTAGCCCATAGAGATATAGCACCAACCGCGAAATCCATCTATGCCACTCCATAGACCACTATAGTATCATCAGTGTTTGATCCATGGGCAAGTCCTCTATCTAACAAAGATTTCATAGGTAATGATCTCCATGCTCGAATCGATACTCTGAGATCACTCCTTGAATCAACACTTGTACTAAGCACCACACGTCCTCTAGCGTAATGGAAACCTCCCCTATTGATAGATGGAATGAGGACGTGTCACTATGCCATCACTCTACAAGTGTCATTATTTGATTGTATGTCCTCGAATCTGTTGCCACTCATGCACCCACTGCAATCCGACCTATAGTAGAACCATCCTCTCTGTGCTTCTTAGTTTTTGTCGATAATGCATGGTTGCTAGCCAACACTCCCATGACTTCAATGGACCTAATGACTCTTGCACCCATGTCAACCATCTCCTCTTCACCCTAGCCTAATCGTTTCCCCTCCCAATGGCTTGGGGTATCCCCTGATGCCCTTAAAGTTTTTTCCTCCATCCCTTTTCTCCCCCATAACCCTTTCATGTGGAGACAACATTTCTCCTAGCAGAGATGCTGAAACCGCGTTACCTGCGCCATTTCACAGAGCATAGACAAAGTTTTCTAGACTGTTGTTCCCCCTTCCCCGACACAGTACATATGCTAATTCCTAAATCATTGCATGCATATGCAACCCTGCATCTTTGTGGACATTGATCCACTGCAGAGATGTCGATCCTTGAGCATAGACACCAAACAGGCGATCGACGTCTATGCCTCGACATATTTCCCCCTTCATTAATGAGCCTAATTAATGCCTACCTACCATAAATTACAAGTGAGATAAAGGGTGCGTACCAATGGCCCGTACTTGGGCGGCCATTAGAACAGTTTGACCTACTCATGACGATGCTCAGGACGTGGGCTTCCCACCATCTTCGCTCGCTATGTTGGACTCCTTCTAGGTTGTATAACTAGGTGTGTAAAAATTACCCTTATATGGGCCTCATGTGCCCTATATATGCCCTTCCTTCACCCTTTCGTTGTTTGATCTCTACTTATTTCCCCCCCTTTTTTGTCCCCTTTTTTGTTTCTCTATTCTCTCCTCTTTTTTCCTCATTTCCTGTTGTTTTCTTCTTTTTTGAGAATTTTCTCGTAAAATTTAAATTTCCTAATTAAATTCTCGAGGGGGCATCCCTTACTCGTGTTTCCACATTGGGGCATCCTTTTTTCTTTTACCCATTGCCACATACAAGAGGGGCAAAATGTAGACCTCTAAAACTAATTAAATTAATATTTAATTAATTTAGCCTTTTTAGATAATTAATCATAATTAATTTTGTCAGTCCTCATTCTTCTCAAAATTAATTAAATGTCACTTTAGCCATATAATTAATTAATTAAATTAATTAAATCCAATTGTTCTAAAATTTATTTAATTCCCAACCTTAGCCAACATTTCCTTTAATCTTGATCAGTTAATTAACTTTAATTAATTAACAATGCCTTGATTCCTCCAAATATTCTTCCTAATCATCATCATTTAACCTAACTAATCAGACCTAATCATGATCATTATTTCTGCCAATTTTAAATTCCTCCACTCATTCTCTCTCCCCTTGTCACATACTCCTAATTCATCCACTTGCATCCCAATCCTTCATTATCTCACCTAATCACCCTAACTAATCATTTGCACATTCCTAATCACCATGATTAGGGGTGGGTCAACTCTTCACCATAAATGGCTTTTCCATCTCACCTGTCAACCTTAAATGCCTCCCACTTTTGGTATATGCAAGGAATTTTGAATTCCTTGAGTCTCCCCATGCCCTCTCTTCCCAAGGGATTTTTAAATTCTTTTATCCTTTATTCTTCCAATGCCCCCTATTTCTTGGGAATTTTTAATTCCCTTTGTCCTTCCCAAGGAATTTTTTAATTCCTTTCTCCTCTTCCCAATGTACTTGGGGATCACTTCCCCATGTACTTGAGAAGTGTGCAGATAAGAAACATCTTTATGAAAAAATCTCTTGGATCTCCCACTTGTCCTCTCAAATCCACTTCACCTTCTTGTTGGCAGTGGGCCAACGTCACTCGCGAGGATTCACGACATGCTTTAATAGCCTCCTACGGATTCTCTAAGTCTAGTGGTTGTATCGAGAATTGACAGGTCGATCTTTTGGTGTAACGACAACCCTAGCTTGTAACAAGTGGTATCAAAGCTTGGTCACAGGTTTGAATTACGCAGGCCAGGGTGAGTGACGCTGGGAGGGGGATTGTTGGCAGTGGGCCAATGTCCCTTGTGGGGATTCGTGACATGGTTTAACAACCTCATGTGGATTCTATAAGTCTAGTGGTTGTATCGGGCATTGATAGGTCAATCTTTTGGTGCAACGACAACCCTAGCTTGTAACACTTCTTTCAATCCCAACCCTCCATCTCCTTTCAATATTGACCCTCCATTCTGGGCCCCTCAAATCTATAAATTAGAGTCTCCTCCCTTCATAAATCATCCATCTTATTCATATTGTTATGCTGTCAACTTGAGTCAATAAATCCATCAACCATATCCATATTATGCCAAAATTTGGCCACACATAGCCTATCATCCATCATTCAATCATCATCTTGTTGTGTTTGGAGAAAAATCCACATCCCTCAATATTAAGGAGCAAATCAAGTGGAGACAAGGGTGCAATTCCACTTCTAGTTCAATCAGAAGAGGTGAGAAGAAAGGTATAAAGAGGTTATTTGTTTGTTTTGAATGCTTTTGTTGCGTTTCATGATTAATATAACCATTTAACCTCCTTTTCCATTTTTATCCACTTCATTTTAGCAAATCTGGTGGGACCCCAAGTCCCTTAATCTAATGATCGACATTTAGACTTGAAAGTCAGCGTCTCCGATGAAAGAACGACATCTCCGATGACAGATTAACGTCTTTTCAACCTCATTTTTTTTGTTATTTTTTTGTAGGTTTTGCAAATCGGCGTCTACGTCTTCAAAATGCCATCTCTACGGTCCTAAAACATCATCTCCACTCTAATAAGTTTTTGTGTAGGGTTTTTTCTATTTTTCAGCATATCTAATATTTAAGTAGTTATCATGGGCAATTTTGTACATCATGATAAATTTAATTTCATCAAGAAGTTTATATGTTCTCACAAGTTGCTGAACTTATAAAAACTTTCGAAAAAAAGGGCATTTTAGTTCTAGTTTTGATTTATTTCCTAATGTTATCAATTCTATTGGCAGGTTTTCTTTGCGAAGGAAGAAGTTGATGCCGTAGTTAGTTCTTAGAACTAACTTAAAGGAAATAACAAAGAATTGCATAAGGACATCCATCAAAGCATGATGGTGTGAAGATTTTCCTTAGATATCATGGTTTGAATGCACTGGTTGTGATATGAATGCAAAATGTGGAATCATAGATAATGTACTTAAACTATTTGCGAGCTTGCCTTAAAGAGAGAGCACTATAAGGAATGAAATGAAATGAAATGATAGTAAGTGTGCGCAAAATGAATTTTGCAAGGAAGCCTTGAAGATATATGAATTAATGAAGCACCCTTGATTGCATCCTAATGTTGTAAGTTTTTCTCGTATTCTTGCAAAATGTGGTTTGGCACAAACATGGCATCAACTAGTTTGGGAAGAATGCTTCCAAAAGTTGTCATTTGTGCAACATGATGTATCAAAAATGGGGTTTTTTTGCAAAAAGTTTTAATTCACATTCAATATTCATTTGAAAGGACACAGGAGTCTTGTGAGATGTTATAGCTACAATTATTGTAGTTGATATACGTGCGAAATGTGAAATCATAGCGAAGCCAATTGAATCAATTGAAAGAGCACCACAAAGAATTCTCATCTTATGGAATACAATGATTGCAACACTTACATAAAATTGATTTATTCAATCGATTTCAAAAAATTTCAAGCAATTTTTATTTTTTTTTTTGGGCTATTGTAAAGCCAAAACTCACATCTTCCACGCCTCATAACATGGGAGCATTATCAAGGAATATAAATGTTTCAATGGGGTGCTCGAGAGAGACCTCTCTTTGATGAATACATTCATAATGTCGAATTCAAAATTCCCGAGTGGAACCATAACACAACAGCCTCTGCATCATGCTGGGAGTCAAATAATTCCTACTACTAGATGAGTTTCTTATTCTACTTTTCTCATTGCAAGACCACGTTTAATGGAATTGATGTTTATGTAGAGGCGAGGGCATTTCATAGCTGATGAATAAAAGCCCGAAACACCATCGTATATTGTAAAGTTTTATAGTTGGAACATTCTCTTCAATGTGCAAGACAAATGTGGAGGCTTAAACAAGGCATATAAAACATTGAACAAAATGCCTCAAGGAGAAGTTATCCCATGGAATGCGATAACTACAATATTTGGAGAAGATGTTTGTTATTAGCAAAACAAAGAAAATGAACTGTTTGACAAAATGCCTCAAAGAGATGCGTATAAAATGAAATTGTTGAAACCGCAGGTGTAAAGTTAAAAATCCATAATCTTTTCCAGTATCCATCACGCCTATGATGAATATGAGAGCTCTAAACCAATGTATGGGCTTCCTTATGACTGTAAAGATTGGAGGATTTATGTCAGATATAAAATAGTTGAAGCCACCTTGCATGCCGAATGTGGAACGATAGACAAAACATGTGAACCATTTTGTTTAAAGACTGCAAAATATGAGAGAATGAACAAAACTTTTGATTTTTTTGATAGAATATTTCCGGTTGTAGAGAGATATCACTCTTCTAATGGCTGTGGTGAAATGATGACTCGATGTAAAAAAATTGAAATCAAGACAAGTCTATGTGAGAACCATAGAATCATTATAGATGTTGTTAAGAGTATTGTGATTGAGGAAACTGTGAACTACCAATTGCACAAGAAAGAATTGTTAAGAACTTGAAGCATAAGGTTAAATAGAATTGTTAAGAACTTGAAGCATAAGGTTAAATAAAACCCGTCAAGTGTATAGAGGAGTGCAAAAACTAAATTGAAGACATTACCATAAAATGAGAATCAAGTAAAAATGAATTGTAGTGCAAATGATGCTGCGAGCATGGACACCGAAAATAAATCTTCTTAACAATGGAAAATATATGAAGAAATTCATGAGTCATTCTAAGGAAATCAAATTGAAGTGGTCCTTGAAGTGAAGAGTGGGGGAACATATTGCAACAAGAATGGAAATTGTCAAGGATTACGGTTTGGGATTTTCTTCTATACCACAATACTTGACAAACTTTTACAATATGTTTTAAAAGACTACGCCTTCATGAAAGGAAAGGATGTCTAAATTGATGCAGTTGTACACTATGTGTTTGAAGGAATGTTGTTGGTGAATGACTACTCTATGTGAATGATCAACATGGTGGTACAGTTGTAAGTGTAAATTAAGCAAGCAAAGACAAACAATGCTCAATTCCAAGAACATTTTCAAAGGTATTAGAGATAAAGCAGGTGAAGATGGAAAACTACCCTGACAAAGATGGTGACTTGCTCTTTTCAAGAATTACAAGTTGATGCAGCCACAACATGAGGGTCCTCAAAGAGAACTGTCTGGATCGTGTAGCAAGATCAACACAATAGTAACAACAACACAGAATAGAGAGAATGCCAGATCGGGCCCTGATTATATTATGAATTCAATTACAACTAGCTGACAACATCCAGGATACAATAGGCTAACAAGCCTGATTACAAAACATACAATCCAGAACCCAAGAGATGTTCAAAATTTGATCTATATCTATCTGATCATCATCTACTATCTCTAACTAACTGATGGGGAGGTATACTCAAAGAGAGTCAATCCTTTGTAAAAGGTAGTCAAGTGTAGTCCTAGCAGGCTCCCTTCATTGTTCATTTGGTCTACTAATCAATTTAGACATCTCAACTCTCTAGGAGTGCTCCCAATCAAGATGTGCTCACTAGTTGCTCAGGCATGGTTGAGATTCACAAGGGTAAATCCAACCTCACACTCTCAAACTCCTAACAAATGCTTGCAGAGGTTGTAGTAGGTGTTTATGATGTTTTCCAAGGGCAATCAACTGGTTTTGAGTATGGGTTTGATTCATTCCCCATCGCTCCTTCCTTTCCCTATTTTCTAGGCCTAGTAGCCCTAGAGCCCCAATTAGCCCTACCTAACTGGTTTTTGTGGATTTTCTTACAATTTCCCCAAAGACCCACACAAACTCTTTGATGATCAGGATACCCTTTTTGGAGTACTTTCCAATTTATGACATGAGAAATCTCGGTATGACCGTACAGGTACGGAACTCGAGAAATGCTTTTTTTGGTCTTTTTCTAAGGGTTTAGTGTTTTCCTTGATCTTCCACACCTCCAAAATCTCACATATGCCCTTCCACACCCCACTTGTTCATGCCAAACACTATGCACTTCCAACCTTGGTCATCCCTGCAAGCACTTGCATAATTTCATTCATTTCCTAACTGGGCTATGACTGAGCTCGCCTAGGAAAGGATGCTCATTGGCCTTTCAATGACCTCCAAAGGAAAATAAAGAATATGTACACTGTACAAAGGTTCCATGGCTTGAGTCCCAAGGGTTATTGAGAAGAACTCAAATGACTTCAAGTTGGAACCATGTTTGGGCCTCTCAAGCCCTTACTCAGGTCGAGAGCTTGCAAAAATGAAAACTCAATTCAAACCTGCAACAAAACTAGCCAAATTGCTTCCTGAGCACTACAAGAACATGTACAAAACAACAAGAAAAGAAAAAAAATACAATCAATCCATTAAGTATGGACTACTGCTCTAATTCTTGAAAAATGCAAGGTAAAACTAAAAAATGGTCTCCAATTTGTATTCCAATCTACTCCAAGGCATTGAACAACTTCATTACATTCATTCTCAGGGCATTTATATGTCATTTTTGTCCTAACTAACTCTCCATCGGTTTCCTAACCAACCCTTTGCTAAAAAATGAAAAAAGTTGCTCAACATTGCAAAAAGTTGTCACGCAACTTTGACAACTTTTGCCAAAAAGTGCATTTTTGCCTTACATGCTTTGTTTTCTCCTCCAAACCATCTAGGATGACTAACTATCATTACATTAACATGTCCCAATGCCAAACATGACTATTCAAGGCATTTTGCATCAAAATGCAAGATTATGCAATTTTAGGCTTACAAGGGCTTACAAGCCAAAATTGAGCAAATGCATTGTCCTAAGGACATTCAACCTACCAAAACATTTCAAAAACATATGAGGATGTAAGAGAAGACTCCTATTCACCATCTCAAACCAAACTATGAACAAACACACCAAAAAGAATAAGTTGTACTCAAAACTAGGTGCTCCTGCACCACTAACTATCTAGGATCTAATACATCAATATATAGCATTCGAAACACATCTAGTTCGGCCCAAGAAATAACACAACCCCTAAGGTAGGAGAATTTAATGTGCAAATATGTCGGCCCCAAGTGTGAAGAAAATCATCCAAAAAAGAACTGAAATAAGATGTAGACTAAAAGGAAGGTTGGACAAGCCTTTGGGAACATCGTATGAGGTGCCAAATAGCCCCGCAAGTCAAGGAAATGCTCCACAAGGTAAGGAAACACCATCTAGCCATTAAGGTTCAAACTGATTTGGAAATTGAGAATTGCCAGACATTTCAGAAGTGAAATCCTATCAAAAAAAGATCCAAACAAGCTGAGATCCAGGATCCAAGTACAATAACATGTCTACACGTTAAATATAGCTCCACACTGAAAATGAGCAACTCAGAGGGGTTTTGAGTGAAACACAAAAATTGAACTGAACAAGAAACAAGAAAACAAAAAGCAACTATTTTTGGTTGATGCAAGATTGCTAATGAACCAAGGATGCTCCTGCATCAGACATTTGGGGTTATTTGAAAAGTGAGTCCCTCACTTTGGTGGGGCTAGAAGAAAACCAAGATGGTCTACCTTCGCTTGAGATATCCAAGAAGAATCTTCCACTAGTCTTCCTTTCCACTGCACAAGATATTCTTTGTAATACCGGCTTCGTGTGTTCTTACCAATTCCGTTGTCCAAAATCTCCTCAATCTCGTTGTATTTCTTCTCAGGAAATTGTCTTTCTACATCTGGTCCACTCTCACCATTGAATTATGCTTCATGGTACTGATAGAGATCTGCTATGTTGAATATAGGTGATATACCCAAGGCATTCGGTAACTCAACTTCATTTGCATTGTTCAAATCAAACTTCTTCAAAATCTTACAAGGTCCAAACTTCCTCATCTTCAACTTATTGTATGTTCCAACTGGAAATCTTCCCTTCCTCAAATACACCATTACCTCATCCCCAACTTCAAATTCTTTATATCTCCTTTTCTCATCTGCCTTTTCCTTATAATTTCGGTTCATATCTTCCAAATGTTGTTTTACCTGATTATGTAATGACTTCATGTGATCTGCAAACATCTCTGCTTCATCACTTCTCTTATCCTCATGGTTAATGTCTCTCAGTTTTGATATACCTTTAGGGTTCATTCTGGTAACAATCTCAAATGGTGTTTTCCTAGTACTCTTGTTCACTGAATTGATGTATGCAAATTCTACTTGTGCAAGAATCAAGTCCCAACCTTTGGGTTTATCTCCAACCAAACATCTCAACAAATTTCCTAAACTCTTGTTTACTACCTCTGTTTATCCATCTTCCTATGGGTGAAATATAGAGCTGAACTTCAATTCAGTCTTCATCTTCTTCCAAAGTGTCTTCCAAAAGTAACAAACAAAATTAGTATCCTAGTTTGAAACAATGCTTCTAGGTAACCTATGCAACCTCACAACTTCCTTGAAAAATAGGCCTTCTACATGTACTACATCTATTGTCTTCTTATAGGGTATAAAATGTGACATCTTTGAGAATCTATCCACTACCACAAATATAGAATCATTCCCTCTCTAGGTTTTAGGCAATCCAAGTATGAAATCCATGCTTATATCCTCCCAAGGTCTCTCTAGTACTATCAAAGGTTTATATAATCCTATGTTCTAACTTCTACCTTTTGCAACTTGACAAATTTTGCAACACTAAATAAATTTCCTTACATCCTTATGAATCTGAGGCCAAAAGTAATTCTCACTTATCAAAGCCATTGTCTTGTCAATACCAAAATGTCTTGCTAATCCTCCACTATGCTTCTCCTTTATCAAACTCTCTCTCATAAAGCTCTGGGGCACACACGATTAATTTCCTCTTAATAGCATCCCATCTTGAATAAAATAATCCAACCATTTGCTTCGATCCATCACAATTGGTTCTGTACAATATTTCCAAGGTTCAACAAAATCAGGGCCTTCCTCATATAAGGTCTTCAACTCATCAAATCCATGTACTTCAATTCTCATTTTGGTCAACAAATTTCTTCTCCTACTCAAGGAATCAACAACTCTGTTTCATTTTCCACTCCTGTGTTTCAAAACAAAAGTAAATATTTTCATGAATTCAACCCATCTCATGTCCCTCTTGTTCAACTTACCTTGACTATTCAAATATTGCAATGCTTGGTGATCTGTATACAACACAAACTCCTTAGGCAACAAATAATGTCTCCCCTTCTTCAATGCTTGAATTATGGCATAAAACTCTTGATCATACACTGAATATATTCTCCTTCCATCATTCAAATTTTCACTAAAGTAGGCTTTTGGTCTTCCTTCCCAGCTTAATACTACTCCAATGGCACTCCCACTTGCATCACAATCTACTTGAAATACTTTGCCGAAATCTGGTAGGTCTAAGATAGGCTTCTCTGTCACTTTTTTCTTTAGCAATTCAAAACTTCTTTTTGCTCCAGATGTCCATCTAAAATCCTTCCGGTCTCCTTTCATTGTCTTAGTCATAGGGCTACAAATTGAACTAAAATTCTTAATGAGATTCCAGTAGAAGCTAGCCAATCCATGAAATGAAATTACCTCTCCAATTTTCTTTGGTGTAGGCCATTCAACAATTGCTTTTACTTTCTCTAGGTCCATCTTCAATCCATCTGCAGATATCATAAATCCCAAATATACTAGTTCTTTCTTCATGAAAATACACTTCTTAAGGTTTATCGACAATTTCTCTTCTCTCAACCTCTACAAAACTTATCTCAAATGCAACAAATGCTCCTCTTTTGTCTTATTGAAAATCAAAATGTCATCCAAATACACAATCACAAACTTACCCAAGAATTTCTTCAATACCTTGTTCATCAGCCTCATGAAAGTACTCAATGCATTAGTCATTCCAAAAGGCATCACCAACCACTCATACAGTCTTTCACTTGTCTTGAATGTAGTCTTCCACTCATCTCCTTCTCTGATCATGATCTGATGGTATTCGCTCTTCAAATCTATCTTTCTAAAATATCTGGCTCCACTCAAACAGTCCATTATGTCATCCATTCTAGGCAAACAAAATATGTACTTCACTATGATCTGGTTTATGGCTCTAGAGTTTGTACACATTCTCCATTCTCCATCCTTCTTAGGTGCTAACACAACATGTACTGTACAAGGACTCAAGCTTTCGCTGATCAAACCCTTCCTCAACAACTCTTATACTTGTCTATTCAGTTCTTCATTCTCTACTGGTGTCATTCGGTGTGCAGCTTTATTAGGCAAACTAGCTCTGGGAATCAAATCTATGCAATGACTAATACTCCTCATAGGTGGAAATCCTTTAGGCATGTTATCTAAAATTATGTGTTCATATTCTATTAGAAGCTCCTTTATCTCCTCCAGTTGTCCTTCTTTTGATTTTGGATCAGACTTCTTAGGGATTTAGGTATAGCACACATTCTCACTCCTCATACCATCCAGGAATTTTTGTCCATCAACCAAAAAAATTCTCACACTAGTACAAATCTCACTCTTAATTGTCTCCTCCAAAGGTAGAAAAGTTTATTTTATCCTATTTGCAACAATAGTATATATGTTCTTCCTTCCATCATGCAATGGTTGTCTATCATACTGCCAAGGTCTCCCTAATAGGATATGGCATACGTCCATGGGCATAATATCATACAGAACTTCATCATGGTAGGATCCAATCTTAAATTTTACCAAACATTGTTCACTCACTAGTACCTTATGATCGTCCTTAATCCATGCTATCTGGTAGTGTTTAGGGTGTTTCATCCTCTACAACTGTTCACTAGCTCCACTGATGCTAGATAATATGAACTTCCACTATCAATTATGACTTGGCAACACTTACCTTCAACCTTACATCTTGTCTGAAACAAATTCTTCCTTTGCAATGGTTCTTGGTCAATTTCACCCTAACATAGGGTTCTCCTTATCATCAAATCTTCTCCATGTTCAGGTTTATTCAAGGATCCAGTAGGATTCTCCTCAACCAAACCAGTTCTTCCACTGTTCTTTGTCCTCCTATTACCTTGCTTACATTCAAAATCTTGGTGTCCTTCTTCTCCACACTTAAAACAAGTTCATCCAAACTTCTTCTTTTCATCCCTCTTATAACCCTTGTTTTGGTAACCACCCTATCCACCATTCTCATAAAATTTCCTATCATCTCTTCGATGCAAATTATCAAATTTTCTTTCTTCCTTGCCTTTTTCTGCTTTGTTAAAGATCTTCCATTTTTGGTAAATGTCTGCCTCTTTGAAATTTTCCTCCTCTTTCTCTTTGTCTCTGCTCATGTCTTTTGTTCAACTTTTCCTTAGCCTTCAAGGCATACTGATAAGCCTCTTCCACACTCTGCAACTTGATTAAACTGATCTCCTCCTATATAGACATCCTCAATCCATCGATATACCTCGCAATCTGTTCAACCTCATCCTCAATATGTTTGGATCTGATGTTTAGCTTGTAAAACTCTTTGGTATACTCCTTCACACTAGACTCCTGCTTCAGGTTTTATAACTTCCAAAAAAAATTCATTTGATAATCTACAGGTAAGAACTTCGCCTTCAACTTACTCACCATGCTATCCCAAAATTTAATTTTCTCCTTGCTTCTTCTCTATCTATTTGTCTGCAAATGTTCCCACCACAACGACGCATGTAATTTCAACTTTGTGCAAGCGTACCTCACCTTCTTATCTTCACTTGTGTTTTTAAAGTCAAAATATTTATCCATCTCGGTAATCCAATCGAGCAATTCATCCGAATCTAACTTGCCATCATAGTCTGGTGGGTTGAAATGTGGTTTAGTGTTCACTTATGTCAAGGCTCTTATGAACCTTTTTTCATCCGGATTGATCGTCGGTGGATTCGCTTCTACTTCTCCCACTCCCACTTCTTCTTCTTCATCTTCACTCTAATACTCAATATATCGACCTCTTCTCTGAGCCATTTCAATAGCTTTCAATCAGGCCACAATTTGCCTCAACGTATCCATCACCGCCAAATCTGCATCTCTCTGTGCTCCACCTCTAACATTTCCTCTTCATGCCATTTAGACAAATCCTCTACAGTTCTAGGTTGGATCTGCAATTCGTTGTTGGACATTGCTACTGCTAGGATATGTTGTTGTCATTGATGTCAACATATTCTTGTTTCAATGATTGCATAATTGGTTTTGCAGTTTGTTTTTCCGATCAATGCTTTGTAGAATTCAGTATTTCCTCTGGTATATTCCAGTATGATCAGATATTGAGTTGATATTTTGGGAGATTGTTTGGGATGGTCTTGTGTATCTTCATTTTAGATGGTTCATAATTTGGTGCTCCACAAGTTATCTTTCTTTGTGACAGTTGATGTTGTTTGAGTATTCTTGAGTTTCAAATGTTGATCGACGAAGATTTGATAAAGATTTGATAAGTGGTGTTGGTACAGCTGTCATTGATGATTATAACATGCTTTCTGGTGTTTCCTAAGTATGTCCTATTTGTTTTGATGATCAACATTGATCGTTGTATATGGTAAAAAGTGGATAACAAAAAATGACAATATTGAAAGACTAACAAGGATTCAACCACAAAACCCTAGCCTAACATTGAAAGCAATCCACCATACACAAATGAAGATACCTAAGACCATGTAAATCAACAAAAATAAACCAAAATATAGCATTCACATGTCTAGTAGGGTTTCAATCTCCATTTCTTCCTACCTCTATTGATCTTGTTTGATATATTTGCTCTTAGACTTTATGTGTGCACGAGAGCTCAACAAAGAACGGAAATGTGGTTGATAGCTTGGTTGCAAGAAGGCTTTATTGCATTGTTAGGGTTGATAATGAAAGAGAGTATCCTATTATATAAAAGACACTGTAAGAAATGGAGGGATAAGATTAAGATGGTAAAGATAAATGGTCGGCTAGGATTAAAGGGTAGGTAGAGAAAATAATTAAATGATAAAGGGGGTAGGTAAGAGAATAATTAAGAGATGAATGACATGTGTCATGGGTAGAAAAGGCTAATGAATTAATTAAATAAATAAAGATTTATTTAATTAATATAGGAAGTGGGATCAATTAAATAAATAAAATATTTATTTAATTTAGGAAAAAGGACAATTTAAATAAATAAAAGTATTTATTTAAATGAGGAAAGTCTTAGAAGAGGATTAATGAATTAATTAAATAAATAAGCATTTATTTAATTAATAGAAGACTTAGAATAAAATAATTAAATAACTAAATTTTTATTTAATTAGACAAGACAATTTTAGGTATCTACATTTTGCCCCTCTTTGAGACAATGCAGCTTGTCGTGTTGGCACAAAGAAGATAAGATAAACTGATACAAAGTTGCTCCAAGATGGGAATGAGATGCCCCCTCGAGAGATTGGATGAAAATGTTTGAAAATATCGTAGACAATCTGTCGATAAGAAAGAAAGGCTAGAAAGGACTAACAAGATAGGGTGACAAGGTTACACAGGGAAAAGAGACTGAATCAAGAGGAAATCAGGGTTAAGTAGCATATAAGATAAGGCCACAAGGAAAACATCCTCATTTGCATCCACACACCTAAGAGATCAGAGTGCAGAGAGAGAGAGCTTAGAGCAGTCAATGACGATGGATAGAGTTCACAGGTTCGACCGAGTCCAGAGATATCAGAGACCAGACGACATGGGTGAGCCGGTAAGTACGTCAAAGCCACTTTGTACATTTTTGCATTTATTTATGTCATTAATGCATTTTAGAGTAGATAAACAAAAACTCAAAATCAGCGTTTTCACTAAAAACGCGTCAAGGTTGATGTCAAGCATGCCCATGATGGATAATCATGTTTAGGTCAGGTTTAGTCACATTTGTGAATGTAATCACGTCTATGTTCAGTACTAACACGTCTATGTATGGAAAACATGTCTATGTCATGATGACATGGTTGTGTAGGGTAGTGGCATGTTTGTGTTGTTCAGGTGCACCTAGGGCAAGAAATCATGTTTAGGTTGATAAAAACCATGTCTGCGTTGTTAAAATGTGTTTGTGTCTAAGGGGGCACAAGTCGATAGTTCTGTGATGATCATATGTTGTCAATTGGATAAGCTGCTGAGAGGATACACTTAGGCAGGTGTTGCAAAGAAGACAAAACTGAGAGATACGCTAGAATTGACAATTTTGTGATGAACATATGTTGCCAATTGGATAAGCTGCTGAGAGGGTTCACTCGAGTAGGGCCTCTAGATAGAATCAAGTGCAATGTGATGAACGTATACACTAGGATGCAGTGCCATGTGATAGAAATAAGTACTAGGATAGGAGTAGCACTATGTAATAGACATGAGTACCACTAGGATTGACATGATTGGTTTGATTGGAAGCAAGAGTACTTTCCCCAGATAGAGTCACAGGAGAGATTCCCTGTGACACAGAGGTTGCGACCAGAGTTGACCTTTGAGGAGCAAGTAGCTATTGAGGGTATGGGTTTGAGACATATCATGTATCTGCCTGAGATTCAGGCGAATGGGAGACTACTGACTGCTCTAGCAGAGAGATGGCACTCGGAGACTTGTTCATTTCATTTGCCGACTGGCGAGATGTCAGTCACGCTAGAGGATGTCTACATGATTCTAGGGATATCGATCCACAGTGAGCTAGTGCCATATGACAGAGAGGGAGACAAAGATCCACTGAGATGAGTTTTACATGATCAATGTTTATCATAATAAAGTGTTACAATTTGTCTGGGTTGCCTTGCCTCTACCAATTTAGTGGATTTACTCCTTTGCACCTACTTTTGGTGATTGATCTTTTTAGGAGATGATTGTTGAGTGGTTTTAGATGGTTTGCTCAAATTTTATTTTGGTCCACATGTTGATTTTGGTTTCTCTCAGAAGGTAGTTTTGACAGTGGTCTTTAAACGATGCGACAAGAGGAATTTTGAAGTATAGTTAAGCCTTCGGTTGATCTACAACCTAATCTTGGTCCATGACATATGTGTTTAGAGTTGACCTATATTGGGTCATGGTTTCATTTGCTAGGTCCTATTCGAGCCAACCTAATTAATATTTTGGTGTGTTGGAGAGGGTATATAAGGAAGGATAAATCATTTCTGAGTGCACATTAGTGTTGTGATGTGTTAAATAATCTAGTGATAAGTTAGTTGAGTATGAAATGCATGAAATTAATATGACAAGTAATTGTGGTACAAAAAGGACTGTAGCTTCAACATATGTATGTTGGCTCTTTCTATGGTATTTTTTCCCTTGATGTCAAAACTGGCTTTGGATGGTGCCTTGGCTCATTTGGTTTCTCAGATTGATTCATGGACACTTGGCTCATTTTTGCCACATCTGATATGATATAGCTGACATGTTTATTTGGTTGGTTATGATTTTAGTTCAGTTTGGACGCTCTTGCACTATTCAGATTTTGTTACTTTTGGTTGGGCTAATTCCTTGTACTCATGTGCAATTGATAAGGATAGGTTGTTTGTCATCTATTTATAAAACATTACAGGTGATATCATACTCATTGGTATATGGTTATTGTTACATCTCAATGTAACTAATTACACATTCTTTCATTGAAGTATATACAACATACATTTAGAGTTTGATAAGTGCTTTGATAAGAACTAACAGGTTTTCTTGTTTATCAAAGTTTATACTTCAGTGAAATATATATCTTTATTTGGTTATTGTGATTCATTGGCAATATGAATAATCTCATGTTGGCATATTTAGATGACAGTTATAACATGGCATTGGAATGACATATATATAGGTTGTAAGGTCCTTTTCAAATGAAGGTTTTATTTGCTTGAGCCACACATGTTTCAAATAGAATCTTCTTTGTGATTTTTATCAGGCTTAGTTTATTATTGAGCCTATTGCTTTTCATTTGACATTGACTTAGGATTGATCTTCACATATTTCACATTGTGTCGATATATCATCTAGCTCTTTATAATTTATATGGTTTATTATATATTTTCGAGCTCAATGTTTTGGAACTTACATTTGGTAAAGAATAGTCAAAGTGACACTGGGACAGTCGGATTTATCTGGTAGTTAGCCTTTTTATGACTATCATCTTATCATATATCACATGGAATTTTGTCTTGGACAATTAATATATTGAACAGTTATAATTGTGTCGAGCTTGTCGACTTGGCAATCTAGTTTAAATGATGACTTAATCACATTTTGTAAGTCACGCGGATAGTGGCATAGATATGGACAATATTATTTGGCAATCAAGCTGGCAATCTTTATGTTTGTGGTATTTTGATATTCACATGGATTTCGAATGATATTATCTATCATTTTCCTTAGATTTGAAATGATTATTTATTTTGGCAAAGTTCTCGAAACTTTGCAAAGGGAAAATAGGGCGTAATCAATATTATTTTTGTTTGCAAAGGGTTTTGAAACCCTAGTCGCCACTATCAAATTGCAGAACCTGTATGGTTACCATGGTGACATTATTGTTGATGCTAGTTGAAAGCAAGGAAAGGATAGTGAATTTTTTATTTGGTTGAGTTGGAGATGGAGGCAATCCTAACGGTTTCTATGTGGTTTTGTTTTGACTTTTGGCCGATATGAAAGAGGTAAAATCTAGACAAGATCTTTCTTTCATTTTGAAATGAAAATGCAAATAGTTTTTTATTTTCAGTGAAAGTGATATTGGTAAATATCTTCCATTTGGCTTTTCCTTCTTCAGTTGGAAAAGTATTTTGAAACAAGGAAATACAAAATAATTAAGGATAACTGTATTTTTTAGTTTTGTTTACCTGAGGTTAAACTCAAGGGTTTTGAAGCTCACACAAGGTTTTTTTGTTCTTTTAAAAAGCATAGCATTTGGTAATTGCTCGGTTACAATTTTGGAAGGGAAAAATGAGTTATTCTTGTTATTTAAAAAAAGGAACATAAATGTTTGTATCTTTAGTTTTACATACAGAGATAATGATTTACACTTGGGAACTTGGTTGTTTATTTAGAACACAATATTGCATATTTTTCCGTTTTTATAAATGTATGAAGGTTATGTCATATGTATTGGATGACCTTCATAGGGTTTCATTGAACATCATTTTTATAGTATCCGATTGAGATTCTAAGATAGAAAATCAATGCTCTTTTAGGGTCCTAATGGTTTGTTGGTTGACATATGTAAAACATGGAATTGGTGCTCCTAATTTGAAGTGGGTGCTTCAGTTTATTGTTGGAGTTGGTGCTCCACTATTGTTACAAAGTTGGTGTTCTATTGGAATAATAAAAAAGAAATTTTACGAGTGGTTTTTTATACCCCAAGAGGGTTTTTCCACTTAGGAAATTCTAGTGTTATGTGATGGATTTTTGTGCATTCAGTTTGTCTGTTCAGTCTTCATATCATTAAATGTTTGTCTACAAATATGCATAAAAAATTTAGTGGTCATCTCATTCATTTGTTCATGCAAAAATATGTTAAGCTCTGATACATTTCAAAACACTTCAAACATTGGCTTCAATCTGTTTTTGAAAGTTCATCATTCTGTTAAAGTTCTTTATGCAATTAAAGATTTTGTAAAGATTGGTCAAAGTTTATGTATGAACAATTAGCTATTAAAAGCTTTGACAATTGTGGTTAAGTTCTGTATGTTTTAAAATTTATGTCAATTCTGCATATTAAATCTTCAAGTCAAAGTTAATGAATTTTTTTCCAACACTCTGATTCACCCCCCCCCCCTCTCAGAGTGTTTAGTCTTCCAACAATGTTAAATGCTTCAACTATAGCAATTCATATTACATATTTCGTTGTAATATTCATGTATCTTGCTAAGAGATAGTGTGTCTCTTCAATAAGACTTTTGTATCTTTCTCTAAGGTAGTGAACCTTAGCCTGCAAGTCCTTCCAGGAGAAATGACCTTCCTTGGTAATGCGCCTAAAATAAACACATAATTAATATTTTATATGTGTGAATTAATTCTCACCATCGGCTTTTCCTCCTTGGGTTTTCCACGTAAAAAGTTTGGTGTTCTTTTATGATGATTTGTTTTTTTTTTGCAAATTTGATTTAATATTTGAATGGTTAATTAATCCAAAAGTTTTAGTTAATGTTGATTCACCCCTCCCCCTCAACATTCGGTTGTGTTCAATACCATAGGCACCACAACCATAGACAAAGGTGACTATGTAAGGACCTAACCAATTAGGACTAAACTTCCCATTTTGGTTAGGTGGCACATTTACATTTCTTTGATTCTCATAGAGAATGAGGTCACATATTTTGAAAGTACGAGAGAAAGCATTTTGGTTATATTTCTTTGATAAAGATTTTTAATAACCTTGAAAGTGCTCAAGGGACTTTTATTAGTTCTCATTGAGAAACTCAAGCTAATTGAGACTGTTAGTATGATAAGTTTTATCATCAATTAACACCGTAAGGGAAACTCGTAATGAAGGAATTTTCATCTCTAGAGGTATGGTAGTATCAACACCATACACAATATTATAGAGAAAAGTACCATTATAAGTTGTGCAAACACTTGTGTGATAGGTCCAAAATAGATAGGTTAACTGAGTATGCCAATCTTTACCATGCTTATTAACTATCTTACATAAAATTTTCTCATTGGTCTTGTTCGAGCTTTTAGCTTGACCATTGGATTGAGGATAGTAAGATGTAGAAAATTAATTTTAAATATAAAATTTATCGAGAAATTAAATCCGCTTATTGTTCTTAAATATGTGCCATTGTTAGAAATAAGGGTAGAAGTAAGTTAAAAACAAGAAATTATGTTGTTTTGAAGAAAACTACAAATTGTGTGGATCTTAGCAAAATAGACTTGACCTACTTCGTGAAGTAATCAATAACAATTGTGTTGGTGTAAATAAATATTCATTATGGATATTATTACACTTACTTAAGTTAACTTAGGATAATGCATTTCATAGTAGTTTGGATATGAGACACTTGGGTGTTTGTGTCACATTGGGATAGTGTGTGTAGGAGAAATTCCACCTTTTATGGTGTTGATCTTGTTATTACACTATCATATCCACTTATTGTGGAGTGATAATTCCACCTTCGGTGGGTGATCCACCTCATGTGGAATATTATATTATTTCTCCTACCTACCCACACCTATTTCCTACCTACCCTTGTTTCTCATTGAGCCACTTGTCATATTTGTGTGCTCATACATCCATATGGCCTTGCCTATATAAGCAGACCTCTATTCATTGTATTGGTTAATCCAGTTGATCATTTTTACATTGATGAGAATACAGTTTGTTCTTGTCATTCTATTGTCTCTTTTATGCTTTTCATTGTGCCCTTGATCTTGGCAAAATCCAACATGGTATCAGAGCCATTGGGGCTTCATTGATCAGTTTTTGGAGACATCGTGGAAGGCTTCTATTTTCGGATTTGGGGATCTTCATTTTTTGGAGGCATCATACAGCAATTTGGACATCACCGTTGAATCCGGGAGGCCATTTCCATAAATTTCGACTATAAAGTCGACCTATTTTGGTGAGGAAAAATTTTTTCCCCAATTTTGCTACATAGTACGGATTTTCGGATTTATTATTTATTTTTCAAAAAAAAATTTCTTCTTTTTCTGGAAAATGTTTTTCAAAAATTAGAAAAATCAAAAAAAAAATTTCAAAAAATCCGAAAGCAAAAAAAAAAATAAAAATTTTCAAAAAAAAAGGGAAAATTATTGAGGGGTCCGTAGACCCCCATACCTAGCCGTACCCTCGCTGCAGGTTGTGCAGGTTCTGCAGGCTGACGGTACCCGCAGAACCGGACAACGTACCTGCTGTGCGCAGGTGTTGCAGGGCATCGTACCCCGCGCCGCCGCCGTGATCCCTGCGCATCGTCCTCCGCACCCGAGCCGCGTCCTCTCCCGCCCGAGCAGCGGCATCCGTCTCCTACCTGAGCACCACCGTCTCCCGCTCGAGCCACGTCCACGCAGCGCTCGAGCAGCTCCTCAACCGCCGGCCTCAGACCTCCGGCGAAGCCACTCCCGCCGGCAGATTACCCTCCGGCAAGGCCACGTCAACTTGACCCAGCCACGTGGCCCGCAAACAGGTATCTGTACACCGCCATGCATGCATTCCGTACTACACAGTCACACAGCCGCGTAAGCATCCGTACAGTGCCACGTCATATGTACGGACTGCACAGTCAGCAGTTCGTACAGTACGGACGCCCAGTCAGCAGTCCGTACAGTACGGACGCCCAGTCAGCAGGGAGGCGAAGTTTTCATGACGGTCATACGGCCGTCAAATTTAACATAGTGTTTTACTGACGTCAACGCCACATCAGCACTTTTGGAAATTTTTTAACCCCTCTCCATTGGGCTTTTCAGTTTTGCAGTCCAACTTTGGAAGGCCATATCTTGCTCATTTTTGCTCCTTTTTTGGTGCAATTTTTTTTGAAATGGGCTAAAATTTCGTGATCTTCGCAGTGGTGTGGTTATTTTCTGATTTTGATGCACAGGTTTTTTGGAATTTTCAGATTCTCTCAGCTGTACCTGTCCAATCCTCAATTCTGCAACTTTAAAGGCCTCGTTTGAGCTCATACAACCTCCTTTTCAGGTGCCGTTTTTTTTGAAAGTGCTTATTTTTTCGTCTACTTTCAGAATCTATGATCAGATTTTAGAGATTTTGAGTGAAAATTGTACTTTTAGATATTGGTTTTATTTGGCCTATTAGGTACTTGTAAATTGCTTGGATCTTAGTTAGATCTCTTGCATTATCAGTTTGAGTCTCTTTTGGCCTTCTTGAGGCAGTTGTAAAATTGTAAATCAGAAGTCCACTTTGCCATTTTTTGCAAGTGGCCCATTGTATACGCACTACTTATAAAGTGCCAAAATCATCACATTTGGGGGGTGTGTCTTGTGTGATTGTGCCTCTCTTTGTGCTCTTTCCATTCTTGTTGCAATGAGTCCTAATAAGTTTCCGCCATTAACTCCACATAATTATGCATCATGGAAAATTAAAGTATGGAGTAAACTAATGGAAAAGGGTCTCACACACTACATAGATGGAACAATAACAGCACCACCTAATCCTAAGGCTGATCCAAATGCTCAATTAGAATGGCTCACAAAGAATTGCATGGCTCTTGGAACATTACGCAAGTATGTATCAGATGACCTCATTTTCCACATTGAGAAGTGTAAAACAATTAAAGAGGCTTGGGATATGTTTCAGAAATTGTATGGACAAGTTGATGAAATCAGAGGCTATCAGATTGATAATGAGCTCACCAACTTAGATCCCAAGAATTTTGATACAATCCAAGATTATGTAACCAAAGCAAATGAGCTAAGAGCAAAGCTAAAGAATTGTGGAATTGACAAAAAGGATGCTCAATTGATATTCAACTTGTTGGACAAGCTTGCACCAGAATATGCAGCATTTGTATCTAGCTTTCAAACTCATCGTTTGACAGTGGGGAGTTCTTATGTTATGCCTTCTTTTGATGCTTTCACAGAAATGTTGATATTGGAACAATCTAAGTTGTTGAACATGGGGTTTCTCAAGTCTTCAAAGTCCAAGGCTTTGGTAGCAAATCAAGGAAATCAAGGAAATCAAGGAAGTCAAGGCAAAAATTCCAACAAGAAGAAGAAGCAATCTAAGTCTCAACCACAACAGGAAAAAGGACAATCATCCTCTCCATCACAAGGCAATCTTCAATCCTCTTCCAAGAAGGGGACACCACCTAAGAAGGATAAACCAACTTGTGCATATTGCAAAAAGTATGGTCATGATGAGCATCGATGCCACGTAAAGCAAGTTGATGAGTTAACCAATCTTCTCAAGAAAAACAACATCAACTTGCCATCCGCCTACACAAAGAAGGATTCATCTTCTTCTTCTTCCTCACAGTCTAAGGGAAAAGGGCAAGCATTTGTGGCTACAACAGGTTCTTCACAGCAATGGATACTTGACTCGGGTGCCTCATATCACATGGGTTCTACAAAGGAGCAGTTTTCTTCATTAGAGCCATCTAAGGTACCTCACATTTACATAGGTGATGATACACAAGTAGAGGTTGAAGGGAAAGGCTCAGTTGACATGGATGATGGAACATTTGAGAATGTTCTCTATGTTCCTAACTTGTCTACCAACCTTCTCTCCATCTACCAAATCACTCACTATGGGAATGGGAAAAAGGTTGAGTTTACACCAGATTCAGTTGTGGTAAAGGAACTTGATGATGATGCCTTGGTAGCAGTGGGACAAGTCAATGACAACTCAAGGCTTTATTCATTTTCCCACTTTGTGCCAAGTTCACCTTCTAGGGCCTTGCTTACTCATTCAAATTCAGAAAGTAAGCTATGGCATGAGCGGTTTGGTCACCTCAACTACCGCTATCTTCAGCAGCTCAACACTAAAGACATGGTCATAGGTCTTCCTCGAATCAGCTTTTCAGAGGGTGTATGTTCAGGTTGTTCTATGGGCAAGCATCCCAAAGAGAAATTTGATAAAGAGAAAACTTGGAGAGCTTTGGAAGTTTTTCAACTTGTTCACAGTGATGTAGCAAGTCCATTTCCAGCACCTTCATTTAGTAAGGCCCACTATGTTCTTACCTTCATTGATGACTACTCCCGCTTCACTTGGGTCTACTTTCTCATTCATAAGAGTGAAGTATTTGATAGATTTCAGGACTTCAAGACTCATGTGGAGAAGCAATCAGGGAAAGTGATCAAGATTCTTCGTACAGATAATGGCAGGGAATATGTGAACAAGAGACTTGAGGATTTTTGTACAATTGAGGGGATTGATCTTCAGCATTCTATTGCATACACTCCACAGCAGAACGGGGTTGCAGAACGCAAGAATCAAACTCTCAAAGAAATGGCTAGCTGTATGATTCATGCACATTCTCTTGATCCCGCCTTTTGGGCAGAGGCTATTAGTTGTGCCACACACATCCAGATTCGAGTTCCTCACAAAGCTTTACAAGGTGTTACTCCTTTTGAAACCGATTGTGAGACATTTCAGAGTCTTTGGGTGTCCAGCATGGGCTCGCATACCTCCACAGAAACGTAAGGCATTGGAACCACAGAGTCGGCCTTGCATATTTGTTGGATATCCCGAGGGTATTAAGGCATACAGATTGATGGATCCAGAGACACATGAGGTATTCATTGAGAGGAGTGTTCACTTTGAGGAAAGCTCTCCTAGCTTAGCCTCTCTACCTCCTCCACCTTCCTCCATTGTGGATAGTGATGTTAGTGATTCAGATGATGAGACTCCCTCAACTCCGACTCGCAGGGTCACACCTCTGCAGGGTCCACTTGCAGTTGAGGTGCCTCATTCTCCACCTCCACCTAGACCTCGTTGGGCTCGACAAACACTTGAGTCCGCGGGTTCTCTTGTTGGGGATCCTTCGGATACATGGAGAACTCGATCACAACATCAGGATCTTCCACATGCATTTATTACTAGCGCTTCCGATCCACAGACATTTAGGGAAGCATCAGGGGTTCCTGAGTGGGACCAAGCTATGGAGGAAGAGTATAGTTCCTTGATGAGGAACAACACATGGGATCTCGTCCATCTCCCTAAGGGGAGAAAGATGGTTCGATGTAAGTGGATCTATCGGACCAAGTTCACAGTGGATGGTAGTGTGGATAAGTTTAAGGCTCGGCTTGTTGCAAAAGGTTTCTCGCAGGTTGCAGGTGTTGACTATACTGAGACCTTTGCACCCGTAGCTAAGATGAACTCCATTCGTTTGACACTTGCTATTGCTGCAGCTCATGGTTGGGCTGTACATCAGATGGATGTGAAGAGTGCCTTTCTTCATGGTGATCTTGATGAGGAGATTTATATGGAGCAGCCACAGGGTTTCATCCAGGATACTTCCTTGGTTTGCAGACTAAGGAAATCTCTTTATGGCCTTAAGCAGGCCCCCAGGGCTTGGTATGCCAAGATGGATTCCTTTCTTCTCTCTGCAGGTTTCACCAGGTGTCATTCCGATCTGAATGTCTACATTCTGCGACAGGATGACTCTCACTTGATACTTGTGCTCTATGTTGATGACTTGATCATTACAGGGAGTACTTCCTCCATCATTAGCAGGGTCAAATCTGCTTTGCATGACAGATTTTCTGTGACTGACTTGGGTCTTTTGCACTACTTTCTTGGGATAGAGATTTCACAGTCACCTTCTGGGATTACTCTATCGCAGCCCAAGTATGCTCTTAATCTACTTGCACGCTTTCATATGGCTGATTGTAAGCCTGCCCCGACTCCCTTTCCTTCAGGAGTCAAGCTTGAGGCTCAGTGTTCTTCTTCACTAGTTGATGCCACTTTGTATCGTTAGCTTGTGGGTAGTCTCATCTACTTGACTCATACACGCCCTGATATTTCATTTGCAGTTGGCATGGTTTCCCGCTTCATGCAGGAACCACATGAGCTTCATTGGAAAGCCGCCAAACGCATTCTACATTACATCCAGGGTACACATCACTATGGGATTCACTATGCAGCAGGCACAGGACTTCGCTTGGTTGGTTACACAAACTCCGATTGGGCTGGCGATCTCGTTGATCGTAAGTCTACTTCTGGTTTCAGTTTTCACCTTGGTTCGGGCCCCATTTGTTGGCAGAGCAAGAAGCAACATGCTATTGCTCTCTCTTCGACTGAGGCTGAGTATCGAGGCGCTGTTAACGCAGCGACTGAGACCATTTGGCTCCAGCAGATTCTCACAGAGTTTGGATTCACTACTCCACGGCCGACAGTCCTACATTGTGACAATCAGAATGCCATTGCCATCTCGAAGAACCCGGTCCAGCACCAGCGGACCAAACACATCGAGATTCATATGCACTATATCTGAGAGCTCATCCAGGAGCAAGTCATTGATTTGCAGTATTGTCCTACAGCAGAGCAGGTTGCTGACATATTCACCAAACCTTTCACCGAGAGTAAGTTCCAGCAGTTGCGAGCTCTCTTGGGGGTGCGGGATGTGTCATTAGGGGGGGTCAGCTAACTTCTCCTTCCTCTCTTATGGTGGGGGGACTTTTTCCTCCTTGAGGTTTTGTCCTTCTTCCTTGAGATTCTTTTGTACATTCATCTCTCTTTTGGGGGGGAGTTTTTTTTCCCACTGGGTTTTCTCCCTTTCTCCGTTTGTGAGAGATTGCATTACATTGCATTGTTTTGCTTGCATTTGCATGTTGTACATGGGTACCTATCATGGCCTTGTAGCCGGGACCCATCTTGCATTGTTGACTTGAGTCTTCATTCCCCTAAGTTGCACTTAAGGGGGGGTGTTGGTGTAAATAAATATTCATTATGGATATTATTACACTTACTTAAGTTAACTTAGGATAATGCATTTCATAGTAGTTTGGATATGAGACACTTGGGTGTTTGTGTCACATTGGGATAGTGTGTGTAGGAGAAATTCCACCTTTTATGGTGTTGATCTTGTTATTACACTATCATATCCACTTATTGTGGAGTGATAATTCCACCTTCGGTGGGTGATCCACCTCATGTGGAATATTATATTATTTCTCCTACCTACCCACACCTATTTCCTACCTACCCTTGTTTCTCATTGAGCCACTTGTCATATTTGTGTGCTCATACATCCATATGGCCTTGCCTATATAAGCAGGCCTCTATTCATTGTATTGGTTAATCCAGTTGATCATTTTTACATTGATGAGAATACAGTTTGTTCTTGTCATTCTATTGTCTCTTTTATGCTTTTCATTGTGCCCTTGATCTTGGCAAAATCCAACAAATTGTGATTAAGGTGTGTCCTTTAGAAAAGGGGGAGATATCTTTCTGATGATATTAAGACCCCGAGTTTGTTCAACAACTAAGGGGAAGCTTGAGTATGAAGTTCTTGTATGAGAGCTTGAATGGAATGAGATTGCTATGTTGTTGACATTGAGGATATTTCTCAACAAAAGAAAATGAATTTTGTTCTCTTGTTTTCCAATAACATCCTATATGAATTAAAAATTTATCACCAAGATGTTCATCCCCAGATCCTAAATGAGCTTCTTGAAGGGTAAGGGATATCTCAACCTTAGTTAGACATCAAATGAGAAGACCATTATAAGATCTATGATAAAGTACACTAGATAAGATAATATAGCAAGTTGAGAGTTTCCAAATTTGGACATGAGCATTCTTACTAGCATCATCAAGAAAACTTCCAGACTTTAGATAGTTGTATATAGGAGAAAACTATTCTCTTAAGTCTATGTGTGCACACATAAGACTATAGAGTTTAGGTTTGTCGGAGACAAAAGGAGAGCGGAGAACGTGTACCACAAAATGATACTTGTCTACACTATAGGAAAGACATGCAAGGGAATCCACACTTGCCATTGCATCTACATGATAATTTTACATCTTCAAAATACTATCAATAGTATAAGAAGAAAAAATATTAAGAAAGGTCAAAGCTAAATATCAATATTGAGATTGCTTAGATGGTTTAGTAGGATATGCTCTCATGATTTGATTTACAATAAGCTCAGAGTCATTATGAATATGAATATGTGAAACCTCAAAGGAAATCATAGCGCATAGGCCAACAATAAGGGATTTGTATTCAATGATGTTATTTGTGCAATGAAACTCAAGTTGGAAGGAAAGAGGAATCGACTTTCCCTCAGCTGAGATCAAAACCACATCTACTTCGAAACCAATTTGACATATCAATATTGAAGTACATTTCCCATTTCAGTTCATGGTCAATTGTAAACAAATTCTCATCTGAGATCAAATCTAAAGTAGGATACAATTTAGATGAAGGGGATTTTGCAGTACATGTCCTTTGATTGATTTCCAAGTTATGAACTTAAGAGAAAACTTACAAAGCAACATTACTCACTTCATTAACCTTCCAGAGAGGTTATCCCTAGATAAGTGATGTTTAGGGAGATCATTTTTAACAATCACTCAAGTCTCCACATGAAGAAAATAGTGCCTTAACTTTTGTGTTGCAAAGACAAGAGCAACCATTGCTTCTCCATCGAAAATATCAAGTTTTGTATTCAACCAGAATATGACTAATATAGTAGCCACCACTTTCTCCAATGCAATCTCGATCATCGATCTCCTTTGGACTAAATTCAAACTAGACTACGGACCAATATCCCTTTATTTTTAATAAATTTGAATCTCCTTAATTATTTCTTTGAAACACAACTTATAAGCTTTTCTTTAATCTTTCTAACATTTTTTGCTTGATATTTTGAGAGCAACATTCCATCCATTTCAATGAAAACTCCTAACTAATGGAGAAAAACATGATGTGTAGGAAATAGCATAGCTTGTTTGTTTTCTTATTCTCTTGCAATCTATTTTTTATTATTTATTAGTAGACTAGATTTTAGCAAAGATTTGAGGCTTTTGTGGTTACCATAGAACAATCTAAGCATATGAGATTTTTGGTCATTTAGTGCCAACAAAAGCAAAGTCTTTGGGAGCAATCTATTCTTGGAAAAGGAAAAAAATATTAAATTAAATCAAATGGGAGGTGCAATTCATCCCATCAACCATCATTATGGATTGGGTAGATCTACACATTAAAAAAACACATGCGGAGGTACAATAGTAATAAATTTCTAGTAATAGTCATGTACAAAATACATATGTGTAATCATTTGAACAAATAAAATATCCTTAGTTAGAAATGAGGTTGAAAGAAATCCTCCAACATTAGGATTCTAGTTAGCAAGATTGGAATGAAAATTCGCCAAGCAAATTAATTATTATCATTTATCATTTGATATTTTTGCCAACAAAATTATAATTTTTTAAAAACTTACCAACTTAAATTAATTAGATTTCCATAGTCCATGTTTATTAATTTAAGATCTTGTGGATTTGACTATGTGTATAATTTTTGCATCAACGTTTTGAATCATACTCTATGATTCATCATTGAGATGGAGAGCTATAGAAGAGAAAAATGAATGCATTTGCAGACCAAAACCCATTAAAGAGAGAAAGAGTTGGCTAGGGGTAAGACATAGTAACCAAGAAAAAGAGTAAAAAATGAACAAGAAGAAAATAGAGACCAAAATGAAAAGACAAGGCAAGAAAAAAGAAAATAATCACAAACTAAGAGGAGAAATAATTGAGAAAGAACAAAAAATAGAGAAAGAACAAATAATAAAAAATGAACAATTAAGCTAGAAAGCAAAGAAACAAGAAGATAAATGAAAACAAAAATATAAAAACATAAATGCAATAAACAAAAATAAAATAATAGTCCTATACCTACACAAACAAATAAATACGAGATAGATTAAAATAAATAGTTTAAAAAAGACAACCTTAAATATAAGGAAAACCCACAATTATAAAATTATCTAACTGAAAAAAATGAGCCCAAAAACAAATAAATGACTATAAAAACAAAACATTAACAAGGCAAAACCAAAAGTACAAAAAAATAAATATAAAGAAATAAAAACAAGATGGAACAAAAATTTGAATGGGTAGGTAGATGTATATAAGCAAGTATGTAGTGTATACATTTACCTAAACATACAAATAAAAACATGTGAGGACATAAATAACATAACCTCTAAAAAAGGAAGAAAAAGATAAGACTGAAAGGGGGAGAGGGGGTCAAGGGGGGGAATGAGAGATTGATTCCTAAGGCTAGCAAGTAAAGGGTGCCAAGAGAAACTCAAAATGAAACCTTCATCACGATTTATGTTCTAGGGGTGCTTATTGATTTCTATAGCCTCTTTGAGTTTCCTCTTAAAATAGTTGTCCTCTTTAGCAAGGACTTGAGTGTCTTCAAGGAAATTATGGTGTTTAGTTTTGGATGAGTGCTCAGCTAAGGTAGACTTAAAGACCCTATTGCTGGCATATGTGCAGAGTATGTTGACATGATGATATTATGTTGTCATTGATGTCAATATGCTAAAGAGAGAATCGCTAATATGCTGAAGAGTGAACCGGTTTATTGAAGCTAAGCAACTGGCAAAGTGAACCGGTATAATGTTGTGAACCGCTATATGTGCAAAAGGTGAAGCAGTACGTTTGTCCAAGTGAACGGGTATATGGAATATTTTCTATCAAGGTTTAATATGGTATGACTACCGGTTGGTAGTCCCAGCCTCAGGGTTTCCGGTTGAAGTGTTTCGAGCCTATGTGATTCAACGGATGGCATTGTGTGATGAGTTAGCATTGTAATTAAGATCAGATCATGCTGCCACGTCAGCCTCATGCACGTGAAGGATCTTGCATGAAGGGGATTGATCCTATCTACCTCGGGAATGTGTGAAGTCCCTGTAAATGGTGGAGAACGCGTGATGGGTTATTGCCTCCAAGAAGCGGTAAAGATCAAACAATGGAGAATGTCTTGAGATCTGTTCAAGACTGTTGTATTCAAATACAAAGTGTTCAATGGTCAGGATTGAACTAGCGGTGAATCATGTTGTTCTAGTAAATTATTGTATCTTTGATGATAGATTATCTGTTTATGCATAAGGATAAAGTGGAAATGAGGGAGTAGATTGTATAGAAAGCTAAGTTTTGTCGGTTTATGTCTTTCACGGTCTCATTATGTTTAACCGGTATTAGTGTTTGTCTATTAGGTGCATTGTTTGCAGTCAAACCGGTTCAGGAAAAGTTTTTGTCTGTACTGATTCAGCCCCCCTCTCAATACCAATTTGGTACTCACTATTCATCATTGAGTTATCAATTGGTATCAGAGTGTCCTCCAGGTGCTCTGTGTTGTAAGCTTAACCACTTGAGGGAAATATCCTGTAGTAATGATGAAGACAGAAGGTCCAAAGTTCAATAGAGATAACTTTAAAATATGGAAGGACCGAACGAAGATATACATCAAAAGCATGGGTGCTCAACATTGGAGCTATGTTGAAAATGCTTATGTTACCCCTACCGGTACTCTCACCGATGACCAAAAGAGAGAGATTTAGGAGAATGGGCAAGTCATGGAAGCCCTAATTAATAGTTTGTCTGACATTGAGTTTATTGATGTTCAGGACAAAGAGAATCCCAAAGAAGTATGGGATGCCCTTGAAAATATCTATGGCGATGATGAGCATGTGAAACAAGCTAAGGAAGAAAGCCTTAGGGGAAAGTTTGAAGACATGCGGATGGTTGAAGGAGAGACCATTCAACAATATGGAATAAGAATCAAAACTATTGTTGGAGATATTAAGAGTGTAGGTGGCAAAATGGAAGATTCCATTGTTGTTAGCAAAGTTTTGAGATCCTTATTATTGGTCTATGCAATAAGGGTTGCAGCTATTCAGGAGTTGAGGTCTGTAGACAAGACAAAGGTATCCCTGGACTCCATCATTGCAAAGCTAACAACTTATGAGCTAAATATTTATGATAGTAGTATTCAGAAGACTAAATCAACCTTCAGAGCATCTTTTGCACCATCCAGAAAAGGCAAAGAAGCTAGTACAAGTGGTGAACCAAGATAGAATAGAGAAATGGATGATAAGGAGATCTTGATGGAATTTGAAGCTCTTCTTGCCAAGAGACTTCCTAAGGGAACTAGTAAATACAGAGGTAAGCTCCCTTTGAAATGCTTTTCTTGTAACTGGATAGGACACATTGCTATAAACTGTCTTAATGGTGATAGCAAGGACAAACTTGAAAAGTTCAAGAAGTTCAAAGGAGGAAACCAGAGAAACTATTTTGTAGTAGTTGATGAAGGTGTCACTGATGAGGAATCAAAAGATGAAGAAAATGAAGATATTGTGTTTGTAGTAGTCAAGGAAGATGTGTCAAACAAGAAGGCTCTTGTCTCCCACTTTGATAATTCCAATGAGTGGATTATTGACAATGGTTGTTCTCACCATATGACTGGTGACCAATGTAAGTTTCTATCTCTGGAAGAGTATGATGGTGGTGTGGTTCGTTTTGGTAATGATGCACCATGTATGGTAAAATCAGAGGGTCCATCTCTCTAAATGGAAGAAGCAGTGCTGACAATGTGTATTGGGTAGAAGGTCTAAGGCACAACCTTTTGAGTGTTACTCAATTGAATAATAATGGACTCACTCTGGAATTCAAAAATGGAGTGTGCAAAATCAAAGGAAAGAGTGGTGAATTGATGGCTACCGGTATGCAGACCAAAGGTAACCTATTTCAGCAAAATGCTAATGTCAGTACATGTCTTATGGCTAAGTTTGAGGACAACTGGATATGGCATAGGAGACTCTGCCATGTAAACTTTGACAATATTGTGAAGGCCAGTAAGATCAAGGCAGTTAGAGGATTGCCTATGTTGAGAAAACCAGAAAATCCTTTGTGCAGAGAGTGTCAACTGAGGAAAATGTCTTCCTCAACCTTCAAAGGTAAACCTTTCACTGCAGACAATTTACTTGATCTTGTGCATACTGATTTGTGTGGTCCTATGAAAACTAGGAGTGTGCAGGGAGATAGGTATTTTATGATTCTTACTGATGATTGCTCAAGAATGATGTGGGTCACATTCTTAAAGGACAAATTTGAAGCTTTCGGAAAGTTCAAAGCCTTCAGAGCACTTGTAGAAAAAGAAAGCGGTAAGAGGATTAAGTGCTTAAGAACCGTTCAAGGAGGAGAATTCACTTTCGGTGAATTTAACAAATACTGTGAAGAGAATGGCATCAAGAGGCAACTGTCTGCCCCCCGGACTCCATAGCAGAATGGCCTAGCAGAAAGAAACAACCGGACTGTGGTTGAAGCGGCTAGAACTATGTTGATCCAAGGAAAGGTTGCTCACACCTTTTGGAGAGAAGCGATGAGCACTGCAGTCTACACAATGAACTGGGTACTCATCAAGAAAGGAAAGGATAAGACTTCTTATGAGTACTGGACCGGTAAGACACCAGTAGTAAACTACTTCAGAGTGTTTGGTAGCAGATGTTATATCAAGAGGAGTGAACATTAGAGAAAATTCGATGCAAAATGTGATGAGGGAATATTCTTAGGATATTCCACCAAGAGTAAAGCTCTAAAATGTTTCAACAATAGGACTCAGAGAATTGTTGAAAGCATCAATGCTAGGGTTGATGAAAACTCTGAGAAACCTGAGGAAACTGGTAGAGAGCATGTAGGAGATGAATCGGTAGTAACCTTCTGGGAACCGGTTGCAAATCAGCCTAGTACCAGTAATTGTGTTCCTACACCGGTGGATGTTGATGCTGATGAAGATGAGGATGAAGACGAAAAGAAAGAGGAATCTGTTAAGAATATACCTAGGTATGTAAAACTCAATCATGATCCAAAGCAGATCATAGGAGACAAAGATGCAAGAATTCTTACAAGAAGAAAGGTCAGAGAAAAATCATGTTTGATCTCTGAATTTGAGCCTAAATCATTCAAAGAGGCACATAACGATGAAGACTGGATCAAGGCAATGGAAGAGGAACTTGATCAGATAGAAAAGAATGGTACATGGTCTTTGGTACCCAGACTGGAGCATAAAAATGTCATTGGAACGAAATGGGTCTTCAGAAATAAACTGAATGAGGATGGCACAGTGGTAAGGAACAAAGCCAGACTAGTATGTAAAGGATATGCCCAAGAAGAAGGAGAAGACTATGGAGAAATCTTTGCTCCAATGGAAATATTGGAAGGAGTTCGTATGCTTCTTGCATATACAACTTTTAAGGATTCAAAGTATACCAAATGGATGTAAAATCTACATTTCTAAATGGAATACTTGAAGAGGAGGTGTATATAGAGTAATCAGATGGGTTTTCCCTATCAGAAGATAGTGACATGGTGTGTAGGCTACATAAAGCCTTGTATGAACTGAAGCAGGCACCTAGAGCATGGTATGAACGCTTGCACTCCCATCTTGTGAAGATTGGATTTGAAAGAACAAGTGAACATAGAAATATCTATTTGAAATCAGAAGGAGATAAGATTCTGATCTGTGAAGTATTTGTTGATGACATAATATTTTGTGGAGATGACAAGATGAGTCATGACTTTGCAGATGAGATGAAGAAGGAATTTGAGATGTCACTCATAGGGGAGATTAAGTTCTTCATTGGACTACAGATTCAACAAATGAAATATGGAATCTTTATTACTCAGTCCAAGCATGTCAAAGAGGTGTTGAAGACCTTTGGCATGGAAGAAAAGAAATCGGTTGGTACACCAATGGTGACCAATTGTAAACTATCAAAAGAGGATGACTTAGCATTGGTAAATGAGAAGGAATATTGATCAATGATTGGTAAGTTGCATTATGTAGTGCATAGTAGACCGGACATTGCACATGCAGTTGGTATTACTGCTCGGTTTTAGAAAAGCCCAAGAGAATCCCACTTGGTAGCAGTCAAGCGGATTCTTAGATATCTGAAGGGAACTATTGACTATGGATTATAGTATCCATACAATGATGATTTCAACCTGAAAGTGTTCACAGATGTTGATTGGGCTGGTAATGTGGATGACCAGAAGAGCACAACCGGTGGTGCATTCTTTCTCGGTGGTAGACTAGTCTCATGGATGAGTAAAAAGCAGAGTTGTATCTCTCAATCTATAGCAAAAGCGAAGTATGTTGCAGCTTTTATGAATTGCACCCAGACTATTTGGATGAAGCATGTATTGAATGGCTTCAAAGTTCCTGTATCTGAACCGGTTAGTATATTTTGTGACAATACAAGTGCTATTAACATCTCCAAGAATCCGGTTTCACATGCTAGAACCAAGCACTTTGAACTCAAGTATCATTTCTTGAGGGAAATGGTTCAGAACAAAGAGGTGGTATTGGAACATGTTTCCAGTAAGGAGCAGTTAGCAGACATATTCACCAAGCCTCTACCAAAGGCTACTTTTACCTATCTGAGAGGTGAATTAGGGGTGTTGCCCCTTCAAGAGGTAAACTAAAGGTTTGTGCTCCACATCAGTCAAATCTTACTTTGCTATATCTTTTCAGGATTGACTTGTTGAAGGATGCTACTCCTCAGGGGGAGCAACATAGTGGAACAGGGAAGCTCGTGCCTCCACTTTGGCATTGTTGTCAAAGGGGGAGAAGATGTGAAGCAGAGAAGATATTTGCAGTATTAAGGAGAAGATGTGATGCAGAAAGAGAGATATCTTTGTATATTGCCATCAATGCCAAAGGGGGAGATTTTTGGCATATGTGCAGAGTATGTTGACATGATGATATTGTGTTGTCATTGATGTCAATATGTTGAAGAGAGAACCGGTAATATGCTGAAGAGTGAACCGGTAATACTGTAATATGCTAAAGAGTGAATCGGTAATATGTTGAAGAGTGAACCGATTTATTGAAGTTAAGCAACTAGCAAAGTGAACCGGTATAATGTTGTGAACCAGTATATGTGCAAAAGGTGAAGCGGTACGTTTGTCTAAGTGAACCGGTATATGGAATGTTTTCTATTAAGGTTTAATATGGTATGACTACTAGTTGGTAGTCCCAGCCTCAGGGTTTCTAGTTGAAGTGTTTCGAGCCTATGTGATTCAATCGATGGCATTGTGTGATGAGTTAGCATTATAACGGAGATCAGATCATGTTGCCACATCAGCCTCATGTGCGTGAAGGATCTTGCATGAAGGGGATTGATCCTATCTACCTCGAGAATGTGCGAAGTCCCTGCAAACGGTGAAGAACGCGTCATGGGTTATTGCCTCCAAGAAGCGGCGAAGAACGGACGATGGGGAATGTCTTGAGATCTGTTCAAGACTGTTGTATTCAAATACAAAGTGTTCAATGGTCAGGATTGAACTAACTGAATTGCTCAACCTAAATGTTTACGATTTAGGGTTTATGCTACCGACCTATTTGTTTCCTATAAGGTCGATATTGTGTTTCATGTTAGGGTTTGTTGGAAAATGTTGTGTGTGTATCTAAGTGCAGAGATACGTGATTCTTGCCAAACCAAATAAGAGAATTGATACCTGCAAAGTGTGTGTGCAGAAGGAAGGAACTAAAATGGATCTGCATTGGCATTGAGTGCTATTACCATATCATTGTAATACCCATTGATCTCTAATCACTTCAACAGTTGGAAAATCCCTTAACAGGGTAGCTTTAACCAGCTTGTTGTAAATCCTTTAACAGGGTGACTCAAAGCCATTGAGTTCATAAAATCCTCTAACAAGGTAACCTTTAACAGGGTTTAACCCTTAACCGGGTATTCTAGCCATCCATTAACAGGGTGATCCCTAATAGGATCAATTCCTAACAGAACCTATTGTAACAATCTTTAACCAGACTAGGCTCCTAACATAGCGGACTTCTAAAGAGTTCATAAACAACTTGTGGGTATTCATCCCCACCGTGGTTTTTCCCAGTTGGGTTTCCACGTGAAAAATATGTGTGTCATGTGATGTTTTGTTATTTCCTATTTAGCGGTGAATCATGTTGTTCTAGTAAATTATTGTATCTCTGATGATAGATTATCTGTTTATACATAAGGATAAAGTGGAAATGAGGGAGTAGATTTTATGGAAATCTAAGTGTTTCTGGTTTATGTCTTTCACAGTCCCATTTTGTTTAACCGGCAGTAATCTGGTTTAGACCGGTATTAGTGTTTGTCTGTCAAGTGCACTATTTGCAGTCAAACTAGTTCAGGAAAAGTTTTTGTGTCTATACTGATTCACCCCCCCTCTCAGTACTGGTTTGGTACTCATTGTTCATCATTGAGTTATCACCTATCATGCTTAATGTCAGCACAATGTACCTTAATCTTGATGCAGATGGAGCAACTTGTTTCTCTAATGTATGGGCTACCACAAGAGCAAGGCACCTTGTAGACTCCTACGTTAAGTAAAGGGTCTATTTGGTATTTGAGGGAGGGGATAATCTTAAGGGTAGGACAAGTTTGAAGGTGCTCTCGAGACCTCTTCTTTGAAGGATCTTGGAGATCTTGTAGGAAATGCCTTTAATATACAAAAGGGAGACAATATGGATGTTGGAAATTATGAGGATCTTTGTCTTTATTAGGGAAGAAGAAACAAGATTTATCTTGGTTGAAGGTTTTCTTGATGTACTTGTTTTTATAGCCATTCAATTTGAACACATGAGTGAGGTGGGAAAGTTCTTGGTCCAAGTGCTCTTGATCACAAATACAGAGAGCCCTGATCACAAATACCTTCACATGCTCCTAGGGTTTGATCTCCATTGTATTCCTATCTCCATTGATCTTGCTTGATGTATTATGGTTGCTCTCAGATTTTGTGTGCACAAGAGCTCAATAGAGAATGGATTGTGGTTGTGTATGCAATTTGGTAGAGTGTAGGTACTTGATCACTTTCTCCTTATGGAAAGAGAGAGGAAGAGGTCTCTTTTATAAAGAACACCCTGGAAATGGAGGGTTGGGATTAAGAGGTGGAAGGATAAATGGTCGGCTCAGATTAGAGGGTAGGTATAGAAAATAGGAAAATATTAGAGAGGTGGTTAAAGGTGGATTAAGAGATGAATGAAATGAAACTTGTCATGGAGGGAAAAAGCTAATGATTTAATTAAATAAATATTTATTTAATTAATAGTAGAGGTAGGGCCATTGATTTTAAGGAAAAGATAATTTAAATAAATAAAAATATTTATTTAAATAGGAAAAGACAAGAAGAGGATTAATGAATTAATTAAATAAATAAAAATCTATTTAATTAATACAAGGCTTAGGATAAAATAATTAAATAAATAAAATATTTATTTAATTAGGCTAGGACAATTTTAGGTGTTTACAACTGGCAACATTAATTTTTTTATTTGAATACACGAATAATTCACCAACAATAATATTTTCATGTTTAAGGAAGAGAAACATTCTACACATTTAAGCCAATTTTAAGAAAATTTCAATAGAATTAATATTCTTTTCCAAACAATGTAAAAAAAATTGGCTAACACAATTAACATTATTGATAACAAAAAAATTGTCCAGATTTTATATCTTTTTCAAGAGAGATTTCTTAAAGTTATCCATGTTTTGAGTTACCACTATGGTTTTTCCTCCCGTAAGTTTACTATAAACAAGAGCCTTGAGATGGTAACTTTATGATGAGTTCTTGTAGGTGATAGGGTGCTACTAGACTGATGGGAGGATAGTAATGTGTTAGGCCCAATATGGAAAGCTAATGTAATGAGAGGGCAGGGGTGAATCAATACTCCAAAACTTTTCTTTAATAATAACCTTACTATTATGCATAAACAGAATAGTGCAGTAACATAAAATAAAGTTAAAACAAACAAATAACAATCATACATGATTCACTCCATAACACATATATTTTGGTTACGCAGAAACTCTTGGTTAGAGAGAAAAATTGTGGTGGGGATGGCACCCACAACTTCACTACTGCAATAATAAAGATTGCTCGATTAGAGCTACATTTAGCTATTTCTGATAGCTTACCCTATTAGGAGTAACAAGATCTATTAGATCTACCTTGCTAAAGGATTTTACAACATTAATTTGAATGCTGCACCTGGTTAGAGGCTTTACAATTTATAGACTTGGTTAGAGTCTTTTACCCTGTTAAAGGTTTCTCTTTCAACTTCACAATATTACAATAAAATCATTACAAATATCTGCAACTTTACATCTGAAATGTTATAGCAAATTCTATGTGCTCAGAATAAGATTACCTTGCTTATAGCATACCTTGGTAACCCATATTATAACTCGGTAAACCCCTCTGTTTACTCTGTTCTTCGACTGTTCTCTGATAACCTTCTCAGTGACCTCTTTGTGTCTCTGTAATAGTCTTCCTTCACACACACACATACTTTTTACTCTCTTCCCATGCTGTATAAATAGATCTCTTAAAGCGGTGATCTAATTCATTGCTTCGATCTTACAAACAAGATTCCTCGAATGAATAACTAAACAAAATATTTCATTGGTTAGATTGACCTTGCAATCATACACAATCTTCTAGTGCAATTTCCAATGTAATAACGGTTAGATGTGTCTCGATCTTGTAACACGTTTTCATGTGTATGTCTAGGTTCAATGTATCTGGTAACACGTTTCACTCAGTGAATATCAACTCGGTGTGTTAACTTTACTGCTCGATAGCTGTATAAAGATACTCGGTAAACAGCTCGGTGAATACTGCATTCTATGACTGCTTTCTTCTGTAACCGACTAGACTGTTCATACTGACTTCTCTGTGTGTACCGACTGCATGATTCGGTAATGCTAACCGACTAGAATATATAGTATGAATTTGAATATAAAAACTAATGTCTATTTGATAAGTAGTAACAATCTCCCCTTTTGACATTAGTTGAGATGTTTGACAAAAACTACTTTCAAAGTCATAACTCAAAAATCTATATACTTTGCAAAATGACTACACTTGACAATATATACAATAGTCAATGAAATAGTATATGCAGATATACTCCACTTATCATTATCCTGTACATAACTCTGAATTTTGCATGCTCGGTTTTGTTATGTTCTTGTGTGCTCTGATTGCTCTATATATTCTGCTCGGTATACTCCCCTTGTATACAATACTCAAAACTGTGTCACTCTCCAAATATAGTATTACTCCTCCTTTTTCTGGTATTAATCCCCCTATGTAGTATTTTAATATTACTCCCCCTTTTTGACAAACATCAAAAACTTAATTTCCATCCGAGAGTGGTAATTGATCAAAAATAGATTTATACTTGTTTCGGGCGTCAGTGAGGGCGACTGAGAGTGAATCCTTTACACTTTCCATTAATGAATTTTGTGCTTGAATATCAGCTAATAGTGATATTAAGCCATCAAGAGTGCTTCCCTCTTGTGTAGTTGATAGGCGTGTAGCTCTATTGATCTGTTCCTGTACTGATGAGAGATGAGGAAGGAATAATGTCTAAAGGGTCATTATATCCATCCTAATTTTATGCTCTTCATTTCTGAGTTCTAACTGTTGATCCATGAGCTATTGAAGCTTGGTATAAAAATACTGAATTGAATTAGGCTCGGTGGTCAACTTAGTTGAGAGATCGGTAATCTCCTTCTCAATTGCATCAATTTTATTCTTGATATCTTTAATGAATAAGGAAAATGTACAAAGTTTCTGAAATAAATAAAGAATATGCTTGAGTTGAGGGGACAACTGAGCAATGAATTTGACAAGCTTTACTTTTCCTATAGCTAGAGCTTTTTGTACCTCTTCAATCATTTTTATTGTAAACTCTTTATCTTTTAGCTTGCATAAGTACTCAGATGCATCAACTCCAGATGTTTCTATTTGAGTAAGGAGTTCATCCAGTTGAATGTGGATGGCTGCATTGGTTGACACTGTTGCTGAAGGTAGCATTTCTGTTAGTAGTGTCTTGACCTTTTGTAGTACTTTATTCTTCTTTTGAATAGCCAATTGTTTTTCTTGTTCGGCCTTTGCTTTGCATAGTTCACCGAAATTGGTAAGTGCTTGCCCTTTTAATTTTGAGATATCGACATTTGGCAATACTATTGGTTTAGTCAAATCAATTTTGAAACTATTCTTTCTCACCTTCTTCTCTTTTCCTTTGGTCGGTTGCATTAAGACAAGTGCTTGTGAGGCTTGCTGACCCTTGGTAGGGTGCTCGGTAGATGCAACACTTTGGTCGGTTCCTGTAGCCGTTGTAGTGTCCTTGGGTGTCTCGGTGTAAGGGATCTCAGTTGTAACATTTGTAGTGCTTGATGGTGCTTGAGATGTCTGATCTTTGGTTGTATCTTCTATTGCTTCAGACTTGTGACCTTCGGTGCCTTGATTTGTGTCCTTAGGAGCTTCAGTTGAGATAGGTGGCTTCCTGGGCAGATAAGGCTGGACTTGTTCTAAAATAGATTCACTAGATACAAGTTTTTCATAGGTAGTTCCTTCAATCATTTCCTGCTCTGGTGCTTCTTCATCCATAACATCTTCATCAATTTGAATAGTGTCAATCGGGTCTGGACCTTGCTCGGTGACATCAGGATCTTACTCAGTGACATCAATAATTTCAACTTGAGATTGTTCACTGACATCCTTTAGTTTGAAGATCTCCTGCCACTTGGCTTTTGTCTCATTTTCCACATCAATGTATAGCCCATTCATCAATTTTAAGGCTCTCTATTTGACAAGAAATTTAGAATTATATGTGGTCAAATGCTCCTTGATTTCTGCTACAGACATATCAGGGAATAGATGGACTAGACTTCTTTCTCTTATTTGTTTCTCTGAGTCCATTGCATATTTCCATTTGTTATCAATATGTAAGTATAATTCACTTGGAAGTGACTTTACTAGTTCTAATGGAGCTAGCTGAAACTTTAGAAGTGTGCAGATGACGGCTTCTTCAATTTTTCGCTTCTCATCATTATTCCTTGTCTCATACTTAACATACCTAAATCCTGCAAATCCACCGTATTATTTAAGATTGGCACAAAAAATTTCAACACTATGAATATTTACCTTTTTGCTTTTTACAATTTGTAATTTGTTCACATCATCAGATTCTGTATCACTAGACTCTTTTGCCAAAATGAGTCTCCGAGTAGATTTCTTATAGGTCTTGGTTACCTCGGGTATAGTAACACTCTTTTGTTTCTTACTCGGTGATGCTCTAGTGTGGGGTCTCTTTGTTGGTGGTGTCGGTAGGGCCTTTGAAATGTCCTGTTTCTTTCTTTTCAAAACTTTACCCTTAGGCAACTCGGTACTTAATGTTATGTGTGAGTTTGGTAACCTCTAGTGTTTGCTCGGTGTGGATACCACATGTAGTTCTTTTGCTTAGACCAGCACTTCTCGGTACTATGTCCATATTTGTTGCAGTTTCTACAAAACCCTTTGAATTTTGCCTTCTAATAGTTGTTAACACACTTTGTCCTACATTGATTAGATGTGTGACCATTTTTATTGCAATTGTAACAATATCCATTGGACTTAGTGATATTCGGTTGCTTGCCTTTTCTAATCTGGCATATGTTGGCAGTATGACCTTGATTTCCACAGTAGTAGCAAATAGGCTTCTTCCTTTTGATGTTATTCCTATTTCCAGCTTGTTTTGATGATTCTCCTCTCTCGGTGGTATGAATTCCTTTCTCGGTTGATTCTTTTCCTTTGTAACCGAGTCCTGCATCTTTGTTGGGTCTTCTTGTATTCAGTTGCTCATCCAACATCTTTGATTCTTCATAACTCTTCTTCAATGATTTTTTGGATTTCTTCTCTGTTTCAAGTTCACCAGTCAACCTTGATACTTCAAGTTTCAATGCTTGATTTTCATCATTCTTTAGAATTGTTTTATGATGTGCATAACCTTGTTGATCTATCATATTTTGTTGAATACCAGTTAGCCTTATGATTTCATCATTCTTATCAGATACTAAGACTTCGAGTTGTTGTTTCTCTCTTTGTAGATCTCTTGCTTTATCCTCAGCTATCCTTAATGCATCTAGATTTTGAGTCATCTGTGTACTGAAATGTTCATGTTCTCTTTTCATTGCTTTTAGTTGATTAGCCAATGCTTTGTTCTTTTCTTTCAACATTCCAATCATTTCTTCAGTCTCTTCAGATATACTGTTCTCAGATGATGTCTCGATTTGTTCCACTAACTCTTGAGAATCCTACAAGTCATCATATAATCTTCTTCTTACTTTTAGAGATTTTTGCATTTGCCTTTGCATGTCTGCAATCACTTGATTTGCATGATCCAGCTCTTCTTGTAGATATACAATCCTCCAAGATTGTTTATAGCCTTCCATTGATAAGATCTTTCTCTTCAGGTAGTTAAACCTTTTTCCAAGATTCAAGCTCTGATACCAATTGTTAGGCCCAATATGGAAAGCTAATGTAATGAGAGGGGAGGGGTGAATCAGTACTCCAAAACTTTTCTTTAATAATAACCTTATTGTTATGCATAAATAGAATAGTGCAGTAACATAAAATAAAGTTAAAACAAACAGATAACAATCATACATGATTCACTCCATAACACATATATTTTGGTTTATGCAGAAACTCTTGGTTAGAGAGAAAAACTGCGGTGGGAATGGCACCCACAACTTCACTACTGCAATAATAAAGATTGTTCGGTTAGAGCTACATTTAGCTATTTCTGATAGCTTACCCTGTTAGGAGTAACAAGGTCTGTTAGATCTACCTTGCTAAAGGATTTTACAACATTAATTTGAATGCTACACTTGGTTAGAGGCTTTACAATTTATAGACTTGGTTAGAGTCTTTTACCTTGTTAAAGGTTTCTCTTTCAACTTCACAATATTACAATAAAATCATTACAAATATCTGCAACTTTACATCTGAAATGTTATAGTAGATTCTATGTGCTCAGAATAAGATTACCTTGCTTATAGCATACCTCGGTAACCCATATTGTAACTCGGTAAACCCTTCTGTTTACTCTGTTCTTCAACTGTTCTCTGATAACCTTCTCGGTGACCTCTCTGTGTCTCTGTAACAGTCTTCCTTCACACACACACACATACTTTTTACTCTCTTCCCATGCTATATAAATAGATCTCTTAAAGCGGTGATCTAATTCATTGCTTCGATCTTACAAACAAGATTCCTTGAATGAATAACTAAACAAAGTATTTCATTGGTTAGATTGACCTTGCAATCATACACAATCTTCTAGTGCAATTTCCAATGTAATAACAGTTAGATGTGCCTCGATCTTGTAACACGTTTTCATGTGTATGTCTAAGTTCAATGTATCTGGTAACACGTTTCACTCAGTGAATATCAACTCGGTGTGTTAACTTTACTGCTCGGTAGCCGTAAAAAGATACTCGGTAAACAACTCGGTGAATACTACGTTCTATGACTGCTTTCTTCTGTAACCGACGAGACTGTTCATACCGACTTCTCTGTGTGTACCGACTGCATGATTCGGTAATGCTAACCGACTAGAATATATAGTATGACTTTGAATATAAAAACTAATGGCAATTTGATAAGTAGTAACATAATGAAGTGTATTATTGTACATATTTTTATTGAAGATTAACTAGTATACCTATATTTAAAAAATATATGTAAAATATGCCGAGAGATATCTTATAATAGAAGAGAATCATCTGTAAAATAAATGTTCTTCTAAAATACTAAACACCAAGAATACAAATCCCTTAAAGTCCTACATGCAAAAAGTTGTGAATCTACCTGGAGACAAGTGGCGAGGGTTCTATTTTATTTGGAGTAATAAAATAACACCTCCACAAAAGCTGAAAAATGACATATTTCATGCATTCAAATGTCATTTGCATGTCAAATTGTTTCAAAAATGTATTTTTGTTTACAGACATTTTGATGTTATTGTAGACACCTCTCGACATAATAATATACTTGCCCTCTTTCTCATGTGGAGTTTTTCTCAAAAAGATTTTCTCCACATAAATCTAGTGTCTTTTATAGTTTGCTTATTTTTATCTTATTGTTGAATGTACAATCACATTAATCTCATTCTGGTAATCTAATTTTCAGATTTGCAAACACATTCATAAGTTAATATAGTAGTTTTGCTTCATCTTGTTATCAACAACTTCTTTACCTTGAAAAACCTTTCTCTATACTTACATAAAGAAATGAACATTGAATGAATGTTATAGTGAGAGACAACTTAAATCATGTCCACAAGGCTTCTAAGATATTATCAACTAAAAGTTGTAACTTTGACCCCATAATCCAATGATTTAGACCCAATTTTTAGAACACACACCTAAATGCACAATTTAAAATTTTTGTAACCCACATACATGGTTAACAATTAGATCTCAAAATTGTAAACCTTAGAAATTAAAAAAACAAAAATAAGTTTTAGGATTAGTAATGAGATTGCGCGTGTAATTTAGTATAGGGAATAGAAATGTAAATGTGATCCGATCTAGGATGGGAAATTGATAAGAAATAGGTTAGGTGCGTTTGAGATGGATGATTTTGTTAGAGAATGAACCCAATAGTTAGTATGAACATTGCATTAGTTTCTAAGTTAATTTAGTTTGTAATGCAATGGTCCTTTGAAAAGAATCACATGTTGTATGTTGATATAGTCAAAACCTTAAGGAACGCTATATATAATTTTCTTATTTGAAGTAATTTTTTCATAACAATGGGTTTAATCATATTTGTCAATACCAAGGCTCAGCTCTACAATAGAGTCTTAGTGACAAATGGTGACTAAGAAGAGGCAAGAAGCTGAGGGCTTGATTGATAAGGAGAGGACCTTTAAGGATTTATTTGATGAAGTGCTTGAGCACCATAAGAATTTGACTTCATCTTGACATGAGAGGTTAGCTCAGCCAATGGGAAAGAGCTACATGATGGGTCGATAGGTTAATGAAAGGGAGATTCTTGGCCTTTAGGTGAATTTAAGTACTCATTTAATGAAAGTGTATATTGGTAATTTTTTTACATATCAGCATTGTCTCTCCTATTGACCAATATTAGAAAATATAAAAGTTGTCCCCTTAAAAGATTTCCACCTTAAAAGAGATGAGTAGACTTCAATATAGACCTTTATAATGATAAAAAATGATCACAAAAACTAATTATAGATGGCTATCCTTCCTTTTAGACAATTATACTTTTAAATATTGTATACACTAAATTATATATCTTTATTTTGATTCTACTAATTATATAAGACTATACAATTATTTGCCATGTTTAGGCATTCAGACAACTAATATAATGAAGTGGATTGCCCACTATCATTTATTTAGTTTTAAATTCTTACTACTTTAAATCATCCAATTATATATCATCATGCCTGGCTTTGGCTTGGCTTGGCTCGGCTTTGTTTGAGTTGGGTTAGACACGGAATGATAATGCCATGTTTTTTTATTTAAACCCACTATGCATATATTCCATTATATATACATTAAATATCCCCTCACAGTGGATTAGAAGATGGTGGTCCAAAGTCAAGCATCAAGTTGTCTAGGAAACAACAAATAGAGTTTGAAAGAAGATGTTCCAAGTGTGTACTACCATTCACATACCTCCTTTTAAAAGTTGCAAGCAATTTGTTTAGTCGAGGTTATGACTTTTTATTATTATTTTCAAGCCACGCGTAATGTCTCTCTCTTTTTTAAAGATATATTTACTATCCTAAAGATTTATGCAATTCTTTCCCACAATCAACCTACGTATTCATGACACGCTTCATATTCCACATGGCAATACTAATTTTTTTTTTTAAATGTTAAATTAATTATGGAGCCATAAAAATGTTATTTTAGACATACTCTTATTCATACTTGTGAAAGTGACTTATGAGAGAATATTATACAATAATAAAAACATTGCATTTTGTTCCTTGTAATGTCGTCTTCAATTTGTTTTGTCATCTTCAAATAATCTAGGCAACTTTTTGAGTCAAACCTCTTTTTTTTCTAAATATTTTCTAATGGATTTGAAATATCATGTAATTACAGTATGAATGCATGAATTTTTATAATGTTGATGAATAAGTGATTTATGTATTATTTTGTATGAAGATGTAAATTATTCTATATAAAGTAGGTGGAATGACATCATGTTTTAAAGTCTAGATAAGACAAAGTTTGAAATAAATATTTCAAAATAAAAAACAAAATTGCTAAAAAACAAGAATTATAAATACAAGTACTATCCTCTTTAACAAAAAGTTGAGATCTAAAAAATTATTCTTCAAATTCACAAGAACATAATTCCAACCTTATCCATACACCTACATAAATATTGTACTTTCAAACTAAATTTATACATTAACAAAATCATTTCATAGACACATTAGATGTCTCTCAATTATAATCTTTCCATTGTCGCATTTAGTTCCCTCTCTAATTCGATACTTCTTAGGACTATTTAAGGCCTTAGTGGAATAGTAAAGTGGACTTGTTCTTCTAGTATTGGAAATGTTGTAGGTCACTCTTCTCTTCTTATAACAAAGTTGATTTCTCATTTGTATATGATTTATTGTAGCTTACATTTTTTAACAATAAATTTCTTGCATGCACATTTTTAGCACACAACTTTGAGCATGGAAAAAAATATGTTTATATAGCATCACATAAAAGTATTTGTAATTAGAGAAGAGAAGCAAATAGAGAGTTAACAAAGCTAGTTCAAATGTAGTCAAACATAGACTATGCACAAATAAGATCAATAATTAAAGGAGTTATGCTCAAATATCTCCTAAGCAATCAATGATGTCATATAAATGAATGATTATTCAAATGGAACAACTCTAGAGCACACTCTTTACACAAAATGGAGCACTCTATGTTGCCTTGGATTAGAGATTCTTGGTAAACCATCATATAGTATAAATCCTAACTTTATATATATGCAAATGGAATAAATGGCCACATGGATAAAACAAATGGGCAACACTATCAATGTTGAAAATAAATCTTTCATACATAAAATGTAGAAGCAGACACATTGTAACTAATTACTTGGTGATGAAAGATAAGCAATAGTTGTTGCACCATTTCTCGAACACCCATACATCCAATAATGCACCATAATACAATAGCACAACATTTAGTTGCATCCTATTATAAAAATTATGAGGAAATGTTAATTTCTAGTTTGATGTTTGTGAATAACCAACTTGTGACATTAACTCTTATGCAATGGCACAGTCTATATGAGAATAATACAAGAAAAGTAGTTATAATAGTGGTTACACACCTTGCAAATAATTAAAATCAAGGATACATTTCACACAATCAAACCCAAAGTTATATTGCACATAATAAAAACTAAGAGTGTAACCAAGTTTATGCCATGAAAAATTAGAGATACCAAGGTTAAACCACAATTCAAATTCTTAAATTTAAAAACCAACTACAACCAAAATATCAACATTAAATTTACATGGAACCCAAAAAATTACTATCTATTACCTAGTAAAATACCACTATGTAAACTATGTATAACATAATGACAATTACGTGATCTATGCAATCTTTAATCTACTCCAAGATGGAGTATGGACAAATTTTAAGTCCTTGCTAGAATTTTTTTATTATGGCATATCTTCAATGTGTTAAGTCAAGAAATTGAAATGCACGATGTGGTACGTACTATGGACCCAAGGTATTATAGGAGCAAAATTGTATAATCTTCAATTTTATTTACTATGTTTACATTCATTTTAGTATAATGGTTGCATATGTATTTTAGAACCCATTATCCATCTTTCCTTATCTAAGTCCTAATATTCATGTGTCACCTTGCCATTTTTCATGTGTTTTACCCTTCTTAATTAATTATTTATTTTCTTTTGAAACTTAATCGCAAGTTTCTTTTCCCTTTGCATGATCCTGACTAAAGACCTTGCCCATTTTTATCTTGGCATTGGAAAAATGGCTTACAACCAAGTCCTTGCTTCTAGTTAAACTAAAAATTTCACTAAAAATATGTACTTTTCATCAATAGGATTCTTGTGTTTTCAAGACAAATTCTTTCTAAAAACTCCTTAAAAGTGTCTCGCAATCTTTCATTTTAACACTACAGTAGGAAATTTTTAGCCTAAAAGAAACTTTTGAGTGAGATTAACTAAAGGAGCAAGTGCATCTTGTTGGAGTAGCCAAGATCTTCTTGCAAGATCAAAAGCATTCCACAAAATAAATATGTAAATAAAAAAATTGTCCTACATTAAAGATGTAAAACATGTACAAAAGAGCCTTACATATTGTAGCGTCAAAGATTGTACACCCTTATTAGTGTGTCCAATTTCACACTCTCCTAGCACCTATTTTAGTATTTCCCTTTCCTCTATGCATTATAGGACCTTTCTTAATTTAAATTAATATTTAATCAATATTATGGGTCTTATTCCACTTTATTACATCATCACACTCTTATTTGCGACCTTAATTCCAGGTTTGTCCTTTATTGTTTTAATCCTGATTTAATCCTAATCTTACCCTAATTTCAACTCTCAAAGCATCTTTCGCATATCAACACATATTGGTTTGAGCAACCGAGTTGGATTCAACATTAGAATCATGTTATCTCGCATCCCTAGAAATTTAGAAAAAAGTTGATAGGACCATGGTGACCACCACCACGGTCCCTAACTTTTTTCCCCAAATTTCGAGAGGATAATTTGGCGGTCCTTTCTAATTCAAATCCCGCTCCATGTGAAAATAAGTCAACCTAATGGTGATTTTAATTATGAAATCCCAATATGATGCAGGAGCATCTCTGGTTCATAGCAATCTTGCATCAACCAGAAATATTTTCCTTTCTGTTTTTGCTTTTTGTTTGTAGTTTCAACATTTCTTTCTGTGTGTCTCGGATTTGGCTCACTGGATCATGTGGAGTTGGATTTTACTTGAAGACTTGATGATATTCTTTATTCCCAAACCATGGAGCATTTGGATCATTTTTTGGCAAGTTATCGCTACCTGTTTCCGAGATAATTTCCTATTATCGGTTGCCTAGACCTATTTGCATTTGTAATCTACTAGATCACTTCCATACCTTGTGGAGCCCTTAGCATTGATTTCGATGTTCCTTGGCATGTGGCCAACCTTTTTCTGTGATCTACTCTTCATCCCTTGGATTTTTTGGAGGAATTTCTTTGGCGGAGGCCGACTTTGTTGGTTTTGAACATTAGGTCTTGTTCTTCGGGTTTTGATTAGGTCTTGTTCTTCGGGTTTTGATCCCTTGTTTGGGCCGACTGGATCCCCTTGGATCATATAAATAACTGTAATAGATCATAAGAATTCAATGAAGAAGTTAGACTAAGTATAGAAGATAGACCTTAATATTTGAGGTCCCAGTTGTGACCTGTTCTGTATTTTGAGCATGTTTAGCAGGCTTGTGAGCCGATTTCTATAACCCGGTAGTTACCGGTTGGTTGTAATTAGTTTTCATGATATAATTCAATCTATTCAACATTTCCTCCATCAAGTCCTTGTGTTTCCATTATGTTTACTCTTGCTAATCAATCTGGACAGATCTCTTTGATGAATACTAAGAGGGGGGGTGAATTAGTATGCCAAAAATCTTTGTACTTAAACACTTTGCTAGACTAACAGTAAACCGATAAAATAGTTTAGCAAACAAACTGGTTAGCACACATGAAAACCAAATAGAAAATAATGCATTCACCCACAGAAGCACAAAACACCATAACACAAGAGATTTTGATGTGGAAACACAAATGGGAAAAACCACGGTGAGGTGGAACTCACAAGTAACTATCTACAGAATAGGAACCAAACTGGTTAAGGTCAGACCGGTTAAGGTCATACAATGTATGGTGAGATGGAACTCACAAGTAACTATCTATTGAATAGGAACCAGACCGGTTAAGGTCAGACTGGTTAAGGTCATACAATGTTCTTTACCAGAACAAATCCTGTTAGGAATCTCAATCTTTGTTAGGAGATAAGTCCGATTAAAGACTACCTTGCTAGAGGATTTTAGATCCATAGATGTGAACCACCTTGTTAGAGGATTTACAAAAGGCTTTTTGGGCCTAACCAGTTAAGGGCTTCAGACTTGTCGAAGATGTGAGTAATCAACAAGTGAGTGATCTAGCTAATAGTGAAAAATTGCTTGGTTAGATCCTTGATAGCTCATTCCTAATGCATTCCAGCATTACTTCAGTCTTCTACACATTCATACTCTCTCTAACTCATCAACCACCTTAAACCCTAGCAACAACTTAAAACCCTAGACATGATGTCCTTCTAAAGGAATCTGATTTCATGTCGGTCCAATAGGATTACAATACAATTTCCTAGGTTCAATGCATCTAGACATATTCTGTAACATGACACAAAAAGCTGGTTGGTAACTCATCACAGAGTATTACCGGTTCATAAAATACCGGTTGCCAATTTGACAAAAATGAAGACTGGGAAATATGTATTCTGTCGCTTTGATCCTTCGTACCGCTTGAGATCCTTGAACCACTTGGGGTCTACATACCGCTTCAGATCAGTAATCACTTTCTGCAAAACACCAATAGTCTAAGGACTATAATGCATCATACCGGTTGGAACAAGTACCGGTTGAGCTTTAACTTATACATACAAAAGTGATCTCAATGCAAGTGTGTGTCCATCAATGACAATCACAACATAATCACCAAAAATGCCAACAATCTCCCCCTTTGGCATTGATGGCAACACTTAGGAAATTTTGACATCTAAGTGTTTTACAACAAAAATATTTTACAATCAAAATTACTCCCCCTAAGCATATACACTATCCCTTTCGTAGAAAATACAATGTATACTACTTCTTAACAGAAATAACATGAAAGTATACATCAAAACATTCAAAATTTATACTTCTGCCCCTTTGCCAACAATGACAATAAAATATTACAGACTAACCCTTGTTTCATTAGTATTAAAAGAATAAAAGTTTATGACAATAAGGAATGAAACTTGTCAAAAACTGATTTGAAGTCCTGTAAAAATTGTTTCATAGATAAGGACCAGGACTCAAGTAGGGAGGTAGACACTTCTTTCTCTATCTGCATCTAGGAGACCTGCTCTTTCATGGCGTAAATTGTGCTCATCTCTTGAGTCACCATTAAGGCAGCCAGATTGAGATAACATTTCTGAAGTATCTGCAGGTGTGGGAGTAGAACCAGTTGGAGTTCCTGCAAATCTCGAGTCCGGTTGCTGATTTCCAACTCTATTTTGGTAGATTGGATGTGAAACCGGTGAACGGTTTGCCCATAAGCTATAAAAGAGTCATATGGCGACTTGAAGGTGCTCATATATAGCTACAAGTCAGTTTGTAGCTTTTGCTTCTGTACAAGCACATCATCATAGAAGAGATGGGGTTGGCAAATCTTACTCGATAGTAGATTCCCCTCATCCAGAGCATTCCTTATATCTTTTTGTGCCTTTTGCAGTTCGGACTGGAGCTCATTAAGCTTCTTCACCAGGGCAATGTTGAGATCCTTTTGATGCTCTTTCTTGGCATTTTCCTCTACTACCTCTTCTAGGCTCTGCACCTGATCATCCACTATGGTGCATAGGAGCTTCAATTGTGCCAATGATGAGTCAGTACTGGGGAGGTTTGTGTTGGGTAACAAACCGGTAAGAGTATCCACCGCAGCTTGGATCACATCTTCCTCCTTCTTCCTCCTTAACACTTCAAGGTGTTCTTGAGCAACCTTGATGCTCTATAGCAACTCCAATTCATTTGCAGACTGGAGGTCAATAGGATTGGTGAGGTTAGCCAGTTTGGCTTGACTACTAGTTGCCTTTGGAGTCTCCATCTGAGTGCTTTTTGTCGCTTCTGCTTTCTCTATAGCTCTTAATTTTTCTTCTTCTGCCTTTTTCTTTTCCTCTTCTTTCCTTTGCTTCTCTTCTTCTTCCTCCTTTTTCTTTTGCTCCTCTTCTTGCTGCTTCTTATCCTCTTCCTTTTTCCTCTTTTCCTCTTCATCCTTCTTCTTCTCCTCTTCCTTTTTCTTCTTCTCCTCTTCATCCTTCTTCTTCTTCTCCTCTTCCTTTTTCTTCTTCTCCTCTTCATCCTTCTTTGCTTCCTCCTTTTTGTCCTCTACTTCCTTTTTCTTATCTACTTGTTCTGCCTTCTTCTCCTATTTTGTTGCTTCTGATGGTGTACCCTGAGCAACTTCCTCTTCATCCAGAGCATCAACATCAATAGTGTCTATGGGTTCAGTAACCGGGTTTCCTTCATTATCAAACACTTCATCCGATTTTATTATTGCCGGTTCTTGCTCAACCTTCTTGTTGGCTTCAGCCACTTGATGCATCTTAAGAGCTTCTAGAGAAAGAGTATGTGTATTCTTGAGCACTTCTTGACCCTTTCCTTCTAGTAATAGGAGTCTTCTTCTTCTCATGAAGAAGAGGCCTTTATATTTATTCATAACTTCAAATAGTTCTGAATTTGATACATCAGGAAAATGTTTAGCAAAAATTTTCTCTCTCATTTCCTGTTCCTTTTCTATGGCAATATGCCATTTATTATCTAAGGAATTATACAAAGAATCTAGTGTCTTAGATCTAATTTCTGAAGGTGACCGGTCATTAACACATAAATACTTAATGATTTCTTGTTCAACTGCTTCTTTTTCATCATCATCGAAATAATCAAAACAATCAATCAAATCATTCAACACTTTTCTCCTAATATTTTTGATAGTTCTTTGACAATGTGTCAAAGGTTTGTAGGAATAAATGTCAATATTTACTGGTGCCGATGATGTCGGTTCGTTCTTTGTCTTTTTCTTTGCTTGTCTAGTCTTCTTGGGTTTTTCCTCAAACACAGTTTCTTCTGAGTCTGGTGAGTTATTCCTTGTCTTCCTCTTCCTCTCGAAGACTTTGGTAGGTGTCGCTTCCGGTTTCTTCTTTGCAGGTGACTGCTTGGTCACTTTGGGACTAGCTGCAGTAACCGGTGTCGATGCCGAAGGCACTGTCTTTCCTTTCTTTTCAGGAGGTTCTACAACCAGTGCAACCCTTTCCAGATAGGTGCCGATTCTCTTTGCCTTGGGATCAAAGGGTGAGGCAATTAGGGTAGAAGCATACCCGTCTAGCATATCATACATCACCTCATAGCCCATAGGCTCTACTTTTCCTGTCTAGGCTCAACGACCTCCATTATGCATTCATCTACATTGATGATAAAGCAGATATCCTCTTCATATTTCTTGATAATGTCATTGGATATCCTTATCCTTTGGCTCATCTTGCGCCTGAACTCATCAAAGTACTTGTTCAGAACTTCATGGTAACTGGTTCCAACTGCTTGCAAGCTCTCTTTGATCTGCTTGGTAACCGATTGGTCGGTAGACCACTGAATATCTCCAACTCCTGGGAAATAACCTTGGAAGTAGAAGAATAACCCTACCAGTAGCTGTCCAAACTTGAATCTTAGTGCATTATCCTATTTGATTGACTTAAGATTCAACATAAGTTGTCTTTGCATACAGGTGCACAGATCAAATGATGCATCTTCTTTGATCATTTGGTAAGCGACATTTACCACTACAGTAGATACAGAGTTAATTCTGCTGACAGAGAACGTCCGGTAGCCTATCACCATGTAGGCATACTTGACCAGATCATCCTTGATTGAGTTGGTGATCATGCCATGTGAGTCGCTCACTAAACTAGTGAGTTTGGACATTTCAGTCTTGCCGACCTTCCTTAGGGTTGGCACTTCCCCTATATTGTAGAAACCAGTGACAGCATGAATAGCTTGCGGTGTGATATCATGCGTTCCTTCTAGGTACATCTTGTCACCATGAACTTTGCTTAGAATGATTCTAATGTGGTCATCTGTGAAATCCTCTAGGAAGTAAACCGCATTATGAAGCTTTTTCTTCTCCAAGATGCTATACTTCGGTTTGATCTTTTTATCCTTCCCACAGAATCGACCTAGCTAAGAATGGATCACAAGAGACCCTAGGTCTTCGATCTTGCAGTCTATGTAATCTAAAATCCCTTCTTCTACTATAACCCCAGTTGGTACTTGTGACAAAGCATTATATTTCAATTTTCTTTGAGTGAAATCCATAGAATCGACAGTTGCACTAGAACTATCATGAGATGCAAAAGCCATGACAAAATAGAAAACTCGAGAAGTACCTTTCAGAAATCGGGAATTTAGGGCTTGCAAATTCCACTTCGCCTTCCACTTCATCAGTTGCTCAATCACCACTTTGAGTTCTTCTTTTGACCGTTTGAAATTTGCTTCTGAATCTTCTTCAGGGTTTCAAGATTTCTTTGAATTGCAACACAAATCACTTTTTCTTCGCTTGAAAAATGATAGTGAGAAATGATTTGAAAATTCCTTTTAAACATATTCCTCACCTACCATAATAAATGCTCCACCATTAGGGCGTAAACCCTAATTTGCCTGTTACTATTTCTAGTCTTTTGCCAAGTGATAGGTATCACATACCGGTTAAGGTCTTTTACCGGTGTAAACCAAGGGTTCGTAGTGTTTCACCGTTTTCTCCCCCTAAGCTTTTCTGATGCTTAGTTTGCCGGTTCTGATATTTTCACACTAGGTGCAGAAACCGGTTCTTCTTGCAGCACTGCTAGTTTCTTCTTCCAGGTTTTGTTCATATCCACTTGAATAGTGTTAATGTCAATCTTTCCTTCTCGAGTGACCGGTATGTCATCCGATATGTTCTTTCTTGATCTACAGAATCTGGCAATGTGACCTGGTTTGTTGTAATGATAGCAGACCATTCTAGGTGCTCTCCAAGGTCCATTATTCATGATGTCCTTCTTTCTCCTGCATGTTGCAGCAATGTGACCATGATCATGATAGATCAAACAATTTTCTCTCCATTTGGTTGCCACTTGATAGCCACCACTTCTTGACTAATGATTGAAGGCATTAAACCGGTTGTTATTCCAGTTCACAAAAGGTTCAGGACCAACTCCTTGAGTCTTTTGAGGATATCTTCTAGTGTTGTTCATAACAGACTTGCATTCAGATGCTCTATGCCCAAACTTGTTGCATGCATAACAGTGACCATTGAATTTATAGGATCTAGGCTTATCATTTAGAAAATAAGGAAAAATTTTGTAAGCCTTACTCCTACACACATTGGCAGTATGTCCTTCTTTAAGATAGTTAAAGCAAACAGGTTTAACTTTTGCCTACCTTTATCCTTTGATACCGGTTGTTTCTTTGATGCTCCAGCATTTGTACCAGAGGTCTCACCTTCCTCATGACCAGAATAACCAAGTCCATCAGTATTCTTGATAGGTTTGGCAGATTCAGGCTTTTTCTCTAGCTTGACACTACTCTTGTTGAACTTAGCAAGTATTTCCTTTGACTTAGAGAGTTCTTTGGAAATAGCAGCATTTGTTTCCATCAGGTTTTCATTTTCAGAGATAGCAATGTTCAGTTCTCCTTGCATGTCTTCCTTTTCCACTTTGTTCGCATGGAGTTGAGCAGTTAGGGCACTGATCTCTTGCTTCAGCTTGGAGTTTTCATGATCTTTGTCTTTGACCAGATCTTCAGCTTTCCCCCAGTTCTCAAGCTCTTGACACATTCGAATAGTTAGTCCTTCCAATTGTTTTCTCAGGTTGGAATTGGATTCATTCAGCTTTTCTACTTCTTGAATTAGGGCTTCCATGTCCACTTCATTAGAAGAACTATTTTCAGATAGCTCCATCAGCTTTTCAGCATGTTCTCTCCTCTTTGCTTGAGATGCCTTATATTTGACCATAAGATCATCATAGGCTTGCTCAAACTGAGTGAGCTGATGAGTAAGTTCCCTCAATGTGTATTCCTCCATATCTCTTTCCAAGTGGTTAAACTTATAGAAAGATAGGCTCTGATACCAATTGATGAATACTAAGAGGGGGGGGATGAATTAGTATGCCAAAAATCTTTGTACTTAAACACTTTGCTAGACTAACAGTAAACTGGTAAAATAGTTTAGCAAACAAACCGGCTAGCACACATGCAAACCAAATAGCGAATAATGCATTCACCCACAGAAACACAAACACCATAACACAAGAGATTTTGACGTGGAAACCCAAATGGGAAAAACCACGGTGAGATGGAACTCACAAGTAACTATCTGTAGAATAGGAACCAGACCGGTTAAGGTCATACAATGTACGGTGAGATGGAAATCACAAGTAACTATCTACAGAATAGGAACCAGACCGGTTAAGGTCATACAATGTTCTTTACTAGAGCAAATCCTATTAGGAATCTCAATCTCTGTTAGGAGATAAGTCCAATTAAAGACTACCTTGCTAGAGGATTTGAGATCCACAGATATGAACCACCTTGTTAGAGTATTTATAAAAGGCTTTTTGGGCCTACCTGGTTAAGGGCTTCAAACTTGTCGAAGATGTGAGTAATCAACAAGTGAGTGATCTAGCTAATAGCACAGATTGCTTGGTTAGATCCTTGATAGCTTGTTCCTAATGCATTCCAGGATTACTTCAGTCTTCTACACATTCATACTCTCTCTAACTCATCAACCACCTTAAACCCTAGCAACAACTTAAAACCCTAGACATGATGTCCTTTTAAAGGAATCTGATTTCATGTCGGTCCAATAGGATTACAATACAATTTTCTAGGTTCAATGCATCTAGACATATTATGTAACACGACACAAAAAGCACTGTTGAAGTGTCGGCATTGTCAAACAATCAGTGGATGGTAACTCATTACAAAATGTCGGTTGGTAACTCATCACAGAGTATTACCAGTTCATAAAATTCTAGTTGTCGGTTTGATAAAAATGAAGACTAGGAAATATGTGTTCTACCGCTTTGATCCTTCATACCACTTGAGATCCTCGAACTGCTTGGGGTCTACATACTGCTTCTGATTGGTAATCACTTTCTGCAAAACACCAATAGTCTAAGGACTATAATGCATCATACCGGTTGGAACAAGTACCAGTTGAGCTTTAACTTATACATACAAAAGTGATCTCAATGCAAGTGTGTGTCCATCAATGACAATCACAACATAATCATCAAAAATGCCAACACTCTTTGAGGTCCCTTCTAGTCAGTGACTGCTTCAAGTGGTATCAGAGTGAGTTTTCATTCTGGAGATTGCCTTATCTTGAGAATTTTGTTGTAGGTTGGCGGACTGTGGATCTGACTTGTAGCTGCACAGGACTGGCATAAAGATGGCGTGAAGAGGAACTAGGAATGGTGGAGCACGTGGGAATGCAGACCCTATTGTGATGGAAATTTTTTGAGAAATATAAGCCCGGTTGAAAGCCATGGAGACAACCCAAAGAAGAGGGCGACACATTGAAGATGTAAGTGAAGATGAAGGAGAAGAAGCCCTGACAAAACAAGTAAACCCATCGGCAATTGATCTAGATGAGGAAAGGTTTTTTGAGGGTTTAGAGTAAGGCGAATACTAAACCTCATTTTACCCCACTAGAATATGATAGAAAGTTGGATTCAGATGAATTAATGGATTGGATCTCAGAGATGGAGAAATATTTCTATTTTGAAAACACTGCAGAAGAAAGGAAGGTGAAATATGCCTGTACCCAGTTGAAAGGTCATGCATCTCTTTGGTGGGAACATTTGCAGGTTGATAGATACAGAAGAGGTATAGAGAAGATCAAGACATCGGATCAAATGATTGCTAAGTCGAAATCAAAATTTATGCCAACTAATTATTAAGTGAATCTTTTCTGGAAGTTACAAAATTTGAGGCATAAGGAATCTATTATGAAGGAGTAAACCAAAGAATTTTACAAGTTGAATATCATATTCAGACATGTTGATGATGAAGTTGAACAAGTTGCAAGATATTTGAATGTATTGCAAGTGTCTATACACGTTGTACTCAGTTTGATCAAATTACAGAGTTTTTAAAAAGCTTACCAGTATGCCCTAAAAGAAGAAGAAAAGCTAAACAAAAGACATGAGCAGAAGCAGAGAGGTAGAGGTGGAAGGTTTTCCGGAGGAAGATTTCAAGGAGGAAGAGGATATACTGGAGGTAGAGGAACTTGTACAGATTAGAATAAGGACAAGGAAGTAAGAAAAGAAGGTAATTCATACCAGAAAGATGATAGAAATTTCTACCGGAGGAGAGAACCGAATGGCTACCAGAATGAGAATTTTGGAAGACAAGATAAGAAAACATTTAGAGGAACTTGCTTTAAATGTGGAGGAGAAGGACATCATGCTTTCGAGTGTAAGAAGATAGAAAATACCGAAAGAGCAGCAATGGTGGAAGAAAACCCCACCGGATCAGAAAATAAACTGAAAGATGGAGAACTGTTGATGATGAGGAGAGATTTGTGTCATACCGGGAGAGATCAAGAGCCCTTGCAGAGGAAGAATTTGTTCAAGACCAGATGTAAGGTATCCAGTAAGTGTTGTAAATTTGTTATTGATAGTGGTAGTTCAGATAATCTTGTTTTAGAAGAGATGGTCAATAAGTTGAATTTAGAAAGATTGAAACACCCTAAGCCTTATCAAATATCATGGATTCAAGATGAACATAAGTTGTTAGTAAGTAAGATATGTTTGATGAAATTGAAAATTCGGTATCATGATGATGAAGTCTTGTATGATATTATGCCTATGGATATTTTTTATCTTTTGTTGGGTAGACCTTGGAAGTTTGATAGACAGGCAATACATGATGGAAGGAAGAATACATACACTATTGTGGCAAATGGGATGAAGAAAACCTTGTTGCCCTTTGAGGAACCTTTGAAGGGTGAACTTTGTACAAATGCTAGAATCTGTTTGGTAGATGGAAGGAAATTCCTGGATGGATTGAGACATGAGAATGTGTGCTTTTCCTTAATTCCTACGATCCCAAGCATGAAGAGGAACAACCAGAAGAGATAAAATATTTGTTGATAGAATATGAAGACATCAAAAAGATAATGTTCCTGATGGATTGCCCCCTGTGAGAAGTATCATTCATTACATGGATTGGGTTCTCGGAGCTAGTTTACCTAACAAATATGCACACCGGATGACACCGGTAGAGAATGAAGAGCCAAATAGACAAGTGCAGGACCTATTGAAGAAATTTTTGATCAGAGAAAGTTTGAGCCCTTGTGTAGTACCAACAGTATTAGCACCTAAGAAGAATGGAATATGGAGAATGAAGAATGTGTACCAATTCCAAAGCAATAAACAAAATCATAGTGAAATAATGGTTTCCTTTACCTAGGATGGATGACATAATGGATTGTTTGAGCGGAGCCAAATACTTTACAAAGATAGTTTTGAAGAGTGGATATCATCAGATCAAGATTAAAGAAGGAGATGAGTGGAAGACAACATTCAAGACAAATGAAGGATTGTATGAATGGTTAGTAATGCTTTTTGGGTTAACTAATGTACCAAGTACTTTCATGAGGTTGATGAATGAGGTATTGAAGAAATTCTTGGGTAAGTTTATTATTGTATATTTGGATGGCATTCTAATTTTCAGTAATACAAAAGAGGAGAATTTGTTACATTTGAGACAAGTTTTGCAGAGGTTGAGAGAAGAAAAGTTGCTGATAAATATTAAGAAGTGTACTTTCATGAAGGATGAGTTACTCTATTTGGGATTTTTGATATCTGAGGATGGTTTGAAGATGGACCCTGAGAAGGTAAAAGAAATTGTTGAGTGGCCTAAACCGGAAAGCATTGGAGGGTTAGATCATTTCATGGATTAGCTAGTTTCTATTGGAAGTTCATCAGAAATTTCAGTTCAGTTTGTAACCCTATGACTGAGACCATGAGGGGAGATCAGAAGGAATTCAAGTGGACCACCAGAGAAAACAAATTTTTTTAGCTATTGAAAAGGAAAGTGATTGAGCAGCATGTGTTAGCTTTACCAAATTTCAATAAAGTATTTCAAGTGGATTGTGATGCAAGTGGAACAATAATAGGAGCAAACTTGAGTCAGGAATGTAGAGCAGTAGCTTATTTTAGTGAGAAATTGAATGATCCTTGAAGGAGATATTCACTATATGATCAAGAGTTTTATGTCATAGTACAAGCCTTGAAGAAGTGGAGACATTACCTGTTGCCTAAGGAGTTTGTGTTGTATACAGATTGCCAAACCTTGTAGTATTTGAACAGTCTGAGTAAGCTGAATTAGAGACATATGAGATGGGTAGAGTTTTTGCAGAGTTACACCTTTGTGTTGAAGCATAGAAGTGGGAAATCTAACAAAGTTATTGATGCATTGAGTAGGAGAAGGAATTTGTTGACAGAGATGAGAGTGACAGTATTAAGATTTGAGGAATTGAAAACTTTGTATGATGATGACCCAAATTTTGTAGAACCTTAGAGAGCATATAGAGAACCGGTTACGATAGATAGAAGCAATTGGTTGGATTACTTCATTTAGGATGGGATGATATTTAGACGAGTTCAATTGTGTATACCTAAGAGTTCTATGAGGGAGAATTTGATAAAGGAGAAACACAGTGGACGATTAGCCAGACGTTTTGGTATTGACAAAATAGTAGCATTGGTGAGTGAGCAGTACTTTTGGCCCAAGATTCATAAGGATGTTAGGAAATATGTGCAAAGTTGTAGATTTTGTCAAGTTGCAAAGGGTAGTACTCAGAATTTGGGATTGTATAAACCTTTGATAGTATTGGTAAGACCCTGGGAGGATATAAGCATGGATTTGATACTTGGATTTCCTAAAAAAGCGAGAGGGAATGATTCTATATTTGTGGTACTGGATACATTCTTGAAGATGGCTCATTTCATAGCTTGTAAGAAGACATCAGATGCATTACATGTAGTAGGCCTATTTTTCAAGGAAGTAGTGAGATTGCATGGATTACCTAAGAGCATAGTTTCGGATAGAGACACTAAGTTTGTTGGCTATTTTTGGAGAACACTTTGGAAGAAGATGAAAATAGATTTGAAGTTCAACTCTACTTTCATCCACAGACTGGCAGATAGACAAATAGTTAACCAGAGCTTGGGAAATTTGTTGAGATGTTTAGTTGAAGATAAAACCGGAAGTTGGGATTTGATCCTTGCACAAGCAAATTTTTCCTACCTACATTAATTCAGTAAACATGAGCACCGAAAGAACACCTTTTGAGATTATTACTGCAGTACATCCTAGAGGTATATTATAATTAAGAGATATTAGCATTGAAGACCAAAGAAGTTCAGAAGTAGAAGAATTTGCAGATCACATGAAGGACTTATATATTCAAGTTCAGCAACATTTGGAGGACATGAATAGAAAGTATAAGGAGAAGGTAGATGAGAAGAGGAGACATAAGGAATTTGAAGTTGGCAATGAAATGATGGTGTATCTAAGAAAAGAAATATTCCCAGTTGGAACTTATAACAAATTGCAGATGAAAAAGTTTGGACCTTGCAGGATTTTGAGAAAGTTTTAACATTGCAAATCTTCATGAGTATCATGAACCAAAATTCAATGAGGACAATATTGCAGACTTGGAGATTCAGTTGACCTGGAAGGAAACTATCAAATTGAAGACATTTTGGACAGTAGGATTGGGCATAGTACCCAGAGCAATTAGTATAAGGACTATCTTGTGAAGTGGAAGGACAAACCAGTTGAAGATTCATCTTGGATTTCTTAGGCAGAGGTAGACTGCCTTGGTTTCCCTCTGATCCCAACAAAGTGAGAGACTCACTTTTTCAACAACCCTAGATGGCTGATGCAGGAGCATCCCTGGTTCATAGAAATCTTGCATCAACCAAAAATATTTTCCTTTTTGTTTTTGCTTTATGGTTGTAGTTTCAACATTTCTTTCTGTGTGTCCCAAATTTGGCTCACCGGATCTTGTGCAGTTGGATTTTGTTTGAAGACTTGATCATCTTCCTTATTCCTAAACCGTGGAGCATTTGGATCATTTTTCAGCATGTTATCGCTATCGGTTTTTGAGATGTTTTCCTATTACTGATTGACAATTTCCTATTACCAGTTGCCTGGACCTATTTGCATTTATGATCTATTGGATCCCTTCTATAGCTTGTAGAGCCCTGAGCATTTATTATGATGTTCCTTGGTGTGTGGCCAACCTTTTTCCATGATCTACTCTTTTTCCTTTGGATTTTCTGAAGGAATTTATTTGGTGGACGTCGACCTTCTTGGTTTTACACATTAGGTCTTGTTCTTTGGGTTTTGATCCTTTTTTGGGCCAACCAAATCCCCTTGGATCATATAAATCATTGTAATAGAGCTTTAGAAGGTAACGAAGAAGTGAGGTTGAGCGTAGAAGATAGATCTTGAGATTTGAGGTCCCGGTTATGACTTGTTTGTTATTTTGAGCATGTTTAGCAGGCCTGTGAACCAATTTTTGTGACCCATTTTGACCGGTTGGTTGTAATCAATTTTCATGATATAATTCAATCTATTTTGCATTGACTCCATCATGTCTTTGTATTTTCATTGTGTTTACTCTTATTGACTAGTTTGGACTGATCTCTTTAAGGTCTCTCCTAATCGATGACTGCTTCACTATATAAGGTTTCCCTCTCAATTCATTTTCAACATGACACTTTATGCTAACATTATCATCAATTCAAGAGCAATTATTCTTCCTCAAGAGCATATCTGAGTCAAGGAGTAGAAAACTACATCAAGGTATCTTCAATGCTTCATATTATGTTTTAATTATGATATCGTGATGTATTTTATGTGATTTATCATATTATTGCATAAACACATGGAGGACTTATCCTAAAGAGAATTGCATCACCTATTGAAGGTATAATCATCTACATTCAAGTAATTCAGTCTTGCCCTCAAAAGGAAAGTTTTTCCAATTCAATTCAAGTTCAATTTCTATTTCAATTAGTGTTAATTTCAAACTTGAGGTTTTACCTAAGGAAAACTCCTATCCACAACACAATTTCCCTTATTTTGGTGTGTAGGTGGCATATATGGGAGTTGTCAAGACAAAAAAGGACAGAGAAGACAAAAACAAACAAAACTAGTGTTTACAGAACTTCTAGAGACCTCCTAGGACCAAGGCGCTACAAGAGGACTAGGGAAAATTTGGAGGACCAAGGTGGTAGGCACATTGTGATGCAGTAGCTGGGGATCCAATCAACACCATGTAGACACATCAATACCAAGTAGGCATATTTCACAACAATTGGCTCAAAACTTACTCATAAACCAATCAAACATCCACATATGATAATCTCCCTCTCAAGGATAGACTTCTTGGCACATCAATACTTCAATCAAGCATAGATTCTTCTTAGTTTAATCACCAACCAACATTCATTCTTCCCTCTACAAGTTGGGTTTCTTCACAATGGCACTATGCCTCATAGGGCTACAAACACCAAGTAAGGGCCCAATGGTTCACAAGACTCCACTGACTTTGGGAACATACTAGACCAAGAAATTACAACATATGGAAACTCTTGACAACCCTCAAAACCTTTGGTTATTCCAATTGTTATGTCTTTCACATAAGCTATACTAATTCTGGTAGCCCTCACTAGTGACAAAACTAGGCATAATTCTTGACCAAGAACAAATCTCCACCAGACAAATAGTTTTCCAGTTACCCTTTTGGGAATTACAAAACATATGAAACATGATGGTATAGTTATTTTGGAACAAGTGGTTCAAATGAGGGTTGTTATAGTACAACCTAGGCCTAATTAGCCCTCTTTTACATAGCAACTCTTTGAATTCTTTCTCCCAAAATTCTATACTATATTCCATGGGTTAGAACATCTTATTAACAACCTAAATTCATAAGTTTGAGAATTTAAATTGATTGTTCTCTTCTTATTTCAATAAACCCTTATCTTAGCCCTATCAACTAGAGAAAAATTTATAGGTTAATGGTCTAGGCATCATTATTCTATTCACAAACAACATCCTCCATGTCCACAAACTCCAAAATCTGGAACTAGACTCCTTAATATTTAATCCAACCAATTTGCAAGAAATTTGGGCAGTGGAAAGTTCATGGAATTAATTATTTTGCATCCAAACCCTCATTTCCAAGGTTATAGACTCAGTTGCAATAAAAAGGGAATAATTCCCTTTAAAATTCATGAAAACTTATGAAACTAAATTCAAATTAAAGCTTACACAATTTTTCATTGTTCCAAGTCATCATTAGACCATTTTTTGTGCCAAATAACACCATATTATTGAAGCAATCACCGGCTAGAAGGGACCTCAAAGAGATCAGTCCAAACTGGTCACCAAGAGTAAACATAATGAAAATACAAGGACATGATGGAGGCAATGCATAACAGATTGAATTATATCTTGAAAAGTGATTACAACCAACTGATAACAACCAGGTTATAGAAACCGGCTCACAAGCCTGCTAAACATGCTCAAAATATAGAACAGGTCACAACCGGGACCTCAAATATTCAGATCTATCTTCTATGCTCATTCTAACTTCTTCATTTCATTCTAATGCTCTATTGAAATGATTTATATGATCCAAGGGGATTTGGTCGACCCAAAGAAGGGATCAAAACCCGAAGAACAAGACCTAACATGCAAAACCAACAAGGTCGGCCTCCGCCAAAGAAATTCCTCCAAAGAATCCAAAGGATGAAGAGTAGATCATGGAAAAAGATTGATCACATGCCAAGGAACATTAGAATCAATGCTCAGGGCTCCACAAGATACGAAAGGGGATCCGGTAGATCACCAATTCAAATAGGTCTAGGCAACTGGTAATAGAAAATTTTCTTGGAAACTAGTAGTGATAACTGCCGGAAAATGATCCAAAAGCTCCATGGTTTGGGAATAAGGAAGATGATCAAGTATTCAAGTAAAATATAACTCCATAGGTTTTGGTGAGACAAATCTAGGACACACATAAATAAATGTTGAAATTGCAAATAGAAAAATAGAAAGGAAATATTTTTGGTTAATGCAAGATTGCTATGAACCGAGGATGCTCCTGCATCAGACATCAGAGGTTATTGAAAAAAAGTGAGTCTCTCACTTTGCTGGATTCTGAGGAAAACCAAGGTGGTCTACCTCTACCTGAGAAATCCAAGATGAGTCTTCAATTGGTCTATCCTTCCACTTCACAAGATACTCCTTATACTGACTGCTCCATGTACTACGCCTAATCCTACTATCCAAAATGTCTTCAATATGATCTAGTTCCTTCCAGGGCAACTGTCTCTCCAAGTTTGAAATATTATCCTCACTGGTTCTCATTCATGATAGCGATGAAGATTTGCAATGTTAAATATAGGTGAAATACTCAGACTATCTGATAACTCCACTTCATATGCATTCCCAGAACTAAACTTTCTCAAGATCCTGCAAGGTCCAAACATTCTCATCTGCAATTTGTTATACGTTCCAACTAGGAATCTTTATTTTCTCAGATACACCATCACTTCATTGCCAACTTCAAATTCCTCATGTCTCCTCTTCTAATCTTCCTTCTCCTTATACTTGCTATTCATGTCCTCCAAGTGTTTCTTAACTTGAATATGTAAGTCCTTTACGTGATCTGCAAATTTTTCTACTTCTGAACTTCTTCAGTCTTCACTGCTAATATCTCTTAATTTTAATATACCTCTAGGGTGTTCTCTACTAACAATCTCAAAAGGTGTTCTTCTAGTACTCCTATTTATTGAATTATTGTAGGCAAACTCTGCTTGTGCATCAAATTCCAACTTCTGATTTTATCTCCAACTAAACATCTCAACAAATTTTCCAAACTCCGGTTAACTACTTCTATATGTCCATTAGTTTGTGGATGAAAAGTAGAACTAAAATTCAAATCTGTCTTCATCTTCTTCCAAAGTGTTCTCTAAAAATAGCCAACAAACTTAGTGTCTTTTTTTGAAACTATGCTCTTAGGTAATCCATGCAATCTCACTACTTCCTTGAAAAATAGGTCTGCTACATGTAATGCATCTAATGTCTTCTTACAAGGTATGGAATGAGTCATCTTCAAGAATCTATCCACTACCACAAATATAGAATCATTTCCTCTCAGTGTTTTAGGCAATCCAAGTATCAAACCCATGTTAATATCATCCCAAGGTCTTACCGGTATTGTCAAAGGTTTATGTAATCCTACATTCTGACTACTACTCTTTGCAACTTGACAAATTTTACAACTTTTCACATATTTCCTAACATCCTTATGAATCTGGGGCCAAAAGTAATGCCCACTCACCAATGCTATTATTTTGTCAATACCAAAATGTTTGACTAATCCTCCACTATGTTTCTCCTTTATCGGATTCTCCCTCATAGAACTCTTAGGTATGCACAACTGAACTCCTTTGAATAACATCCCATCCTGAATGAAGTAATCCAACCACTTGCTTCTATCTATTGTAATTGGTTCTCTACATGCTCTCCAAGGTTGTGCAAAATCTAGGTCATCATGATACAAGGTCTTCAATTCCTCAAATCCTAATACTGTCACTCTCATCTCTGTTAGAAAATTCCTTCTCCTACTCAATGCATCAGCAACTTTACTATATTTCCCACTTCTATGCTTCAACACAAAGGTGTAACTCTGCAAAAATTCTACCCATCTCATATGTCTCTGATTCAACTTACTTTGACTATTCAAATATTGTAAAGTTTGATGATTCGTATACAACACAAACTCCTTAGGCAACAAGTAATGTCTCCCCTTCTTCAAGGCTTGAACTATAGCATACAAATCCTAATTATACATTGAATATCTCCTCCAGGCATCATTCAATTTATCACTGAAATAAGCTATTTCTCTCCCTTCCTGACTCAAGACTGCTCCTATTTTTGTTCCACTCTCATCATAATCCACTTGAAATACTTTATTAAAATCTAATAAAGCTAACACAGGATGCTCAGTCACTTTCCGTTTCAACAACTCAAAACTTTTGTTTGCTCTGATGGTCTACTTGAATTCCTTCCGATCTACCCTCATGGTCTCAATCATAGGGTTACAAACTGAAATTTCTGATGGACTTCCGGTAGAAACTAGCCAATCCATGAAATGATCTTACCTCTCCAATACTTTCCGATGTAGGCCACTCAACAATTGATTTTACTTTCTCATGGTCCATCTTCAAACCATCCTCAGCTATCACAAATCCCAAATAGACTAATTCATCTTTTATGAAAGTACACTTCTTAAGGTTTATTAGCAACTTTTCTTCTCTCAACTTCTGCAAAACTTGTCTCAAATGCAACAAATGCTCCTCTTTTGTCTTACTGAAAATCATAATGACATCCAAATATACAATAACAAACTTACCCAATAATTTCTTCAATACCCGATTCATCAACCTCATGAAAGTACTCGGTGCATTAGTTAACCCAAAAGGCATAACCAACCATTCATACAGTCCTTCATTTGCCTTCAATGTTGTCTTCCACTCATCCCCTTCTCTAATCTTGATCTGATGATATCCACTCTTCAAATCTATCTTTGTAAAGTATTTGGCTTTGCTCAAACAGTCCATTATGACATCCATCCTAGGCAAAGGAAACCGGTATTTCACTGTGATCTTGTTAATTGCTCTGGAATCAGTGCACATTCTCCACTCTCCATTCTTCTTTGGTGCTAATACTGTTGGTACTGCATAAGGACTCAGACTTTGTCTGATCAAACCCTTATTCAACAACTCCTCCACTTCTCTATTCAACTCTTCATTCTTTGTTGGTGTCATCAGGTGTGTAGCTTTGTTAGGAAAACTAGCTTCGAGAACCAAGTCCATGCAATGACTAATACTTTTCACAGGTGGCAATCCATCAGGCACATTATCTGAAATGATGTCTTCACATTCTATCAGCAAATATTTTATCTCTTCCAGTTGTTCCTCTTCATGCTCTGGATTCTCAGTCTTCTTAGGAACTAAGGCAAAACACACATTCTTATGTATCAATCCATCCAGGAATTTCCTTCCATCCACCAAATAGATTCTAGCATTCGTACAGACTTCATTCTTCAAAGGTTCCTCCAAGCACAACAAGGTTTGATCTATCCCATTGGCCATAATAGTGTATGTATTCTTCCTCCCATCATGTATTTCATGTCTATCAAACTACCAAGGTCTACCCAACAAAATATGACAAATATCCATAGGCATAATATCACACAAGACTTCGTCATGATAATTCCCAATTTTGAATTTCACCAAACATTGCTCTTTTACTAACAACTTATGTTCATCCTCAATCCATGCTATCTGATAAGGCTTAAGGTGTTTCAACCTTTCCAAATTCAAATTGTTCACCATCTCTTCTGAAATAAGATTATCTGAACTACCGCTATCAATAACAACTTTACAGCACTTGCCAGATACCTTACATCTAGTCTTGAACAAATTCTTCCTCTACAAGGGCTCTTCATCTCTTCCGGTATGACACAAATCTCTCCTCATCATCAATAGTTTTCCATCTTAAGGTTTATTATCTAATCTGGTGGAGTTTTCTTCCACCACTACTGTTATTCTGGTATTCTCTATCCTCTTACACTCAAAAGCATGATGACCTTCTCATCCACACTTATAGAAATTTCCTCTAAATACTCTCATGTATTGTCTTCTAAAATTCTCATTCTAATAGCCATCCGGTTCTCTCCTCTGGTAGAAATTTCTATCATCTTTTTGGTATGAATTACCTTCTTTGTTTGCTTATTTTTCCTTGTTCTGATCTATACAGGTTCCTCTACCTCTAGTATATCCTCTTCCTCCTTGAAATCTTCCTCTGGAAAACCTTTCACCTCTGCCTCTCTGCCTCTTCTCCTGTCTTTTGTTTAGCTTCTCTTCTGCTTTCAGGGCATATTGGTAAACCTCTTCAACACTCTATAATTTGATGAAACTAAGTTCATCTTGTATAGACACCCACAATCCATTCAAATATCTTGCAACTTGTTCAACTTCATCATCAACATGTCCGGATCTGATATTCAACTTGTAAAATGCTTCAGTGTGTTCCTTCACACTAGATTCCTTCTATCTCAAATTCTGTAACTTTTGGAATAGATTCACTTGATAATCAGCTGGCATAAATTTTGATCTCAACTTCACAACCATCTGATCCCATGTCTTGATCTTCTCTTTACCTCTTCTTTGTCTATCAACTTGCAAATGCTCCCACCATAGAGATGCATGACCTTTCAACCGGGTACAACCATAAATCACCTTCCTTTCTTTTGCAGTGTTTTCAAAATCAAAATATTTCTCCATCTTTGAGATCCAATCCATCAATTCATCTAAATCCAACTTTCTAAATCAAGTGTCTGTGGGTTTACATGTTTTGTTAGGTCTTTTTCTCCTTCATATTCACTTACATCCTCAATGTGTCAGCCTCTTCTTTGGGTTGTCTCCACAACTTCCAACTGAGCTTTTATTCCTCTCAATATGTCAATCACAACAGGGTATACATTCTCACGCACTCCACTAGTCCTCTGTAGTTGTAGGTCAGATCTACAGTCTGCCACCCTACAACAAAATTCTCAAGACAACGCAATCTCCAGAATGAAAACTCGCTCTGATACCACTTGAAGTAGTCATCGGCTAGAAGGGACCTCAAAGAGATCAGTCCATACTGGTTAGCAAGAGTAAACATAATGGAAACACAAGGACTTGATGGAGGCAATGCTGAACAGATTGAATTATATCATGAAAACTGATTACAACCAACCAATAACTATCGAGTTATAGAAACCGGCTCACAGGTCTGCTAAACATGCTCAAAATATAAAACACATCACAACCAGGACCTCAAATCTTAAGTTCTATCTTCTATGCTCAGTCTAACTTCTTCATTGCATTCTAATTCTCTATTACAATTATTTATATTGTCGAAGGGGATCCAGAAGGACCAAACAAGGGATCAAAACCCGAAGAACAAGACCTAACGTGCAAAACCAACAAGGTCGGCCTCCGCCAAAGAAATTCTTCCAGAAAATCCAAAGGATGAAGAGTCAATCACGAAAAAAGGGTGGTCACATGCCAAGGAACATAGGAATCAATGTTGAAGGCCCTGCAAGCTACGGAAGGGGATCCGATAGATCACCAATGCAAATAGGTCAAGGCAACCGGAAACAGAAAACTATCTCAAAAATCGGTAGCAATAACTTGTCAGAAAATGATGAAAATGCTCCATGGTTTGGGAATAAGGAAGATGATCAAGTCTTCAAGTAAAATCCAACTCCCCAAGTTCTGGTGAGCCAAATCTGAGACATAGGAAATAAATGTTGAAACAACAAACAAAAAAACAAAAAGGAAATATTTTTGGTTGATGCAAGATTGCTATGAATTGGGGATGCTCCTACATCAATTATTGATTGTTACGATTGCAGAATCATGGAAAAGTGCACGAACAAAATTAGTTTATTTCCTTTCAAATCAAATACCATACAACCTGACCATTTTTTGATGAAAAAAGGTATTTAAATATTTTTTTACCACTCCCCAAACGTCTACAACTAACTTTTAAACTCCTTGATCATTGGACTTCCCATATTTTGCATTTTTACATTATAACAACATTACAAAGTTGCAAAGAAACTTTTCCACATTATTCATAAATTTTCCTAAATAAACCCTATATGATTTCTAAATGCCACAAATCTACCTATTAACAACCCTTGACTTTTCATTATCTTCACATGACAACTTTGCACCATGGACCCAAAAAGGGCTTCCCACTACATTGAATGACTACAAATCATTACAAAATGGTCCATAGGACCTTTATTCAACACAAAACAAAACATAATTTGAAAGTTTGCCTCATAGAGGCATCAATGGCCTTGGGTGCTCCTACACCACATTAGTCTCAGGGTGTTTTTTGGTCACTAGTAGACTCAATATCTCTATCCATTTCTAGAAAGACCCAACTTGCATATGTTTTTATTTCAAGGACCAAGGAAACCACCACCATAGTCGTGAAAAATGAGGCCAAATATTTTGTTTTCATCATTTCATTTCAATTTCTCATTGTTTGTTATAGATTTAGCATTTTCAATTAAAAACCTAATTTAAACACAATTTCAACTCAAACAAAAGGAGAAGAAGAATCCAATTAGCATTCAACTGTCTTCCTAATAGAATTGAGGTTGGATCTATTGAGTTCAACCTCCTTTTAATGCAATATTTATGAAATTTAGGCCATTTCCTAGTTTACAAAGCATAACTTGTGAAACCCTAATTTTCTATCCATTACACATATAAAGGCAAGGATCATGAGATGAGAAGGTGTTAGATACTTGATCAGTCCCAAAGACACTAAGAGGGGGGATTGAATCAATTTCTAACCGGTCAACAAAATATTTAAACTTGTTTGCAAATTTATAACCTAAATTAATATACCGATAAACAAGTAATAATGCAATAAAGAGAAATAAGAGAGACAACGTCAATGCACACCATAACACAAGATATTTTGGTGAGGAAATCCGGTAGGGGAAAAACCTCAGTGGGATTTGTGACCCATAAAATTTACTCACTAGACAATATGAATAAATATTACTTATACAATAGGGGCCTGCACATGCAGGAAGGCCAACAGCCTAGAGCTCACTGCTCAACAACAAAACTGGAGTCCCACTGACTACAAAATTGGATGATTAAATCCAATGACAATGTACTGCTCAAAATAGCATCTGCAATGCTGGATTTAGTGCCGGTTTAAGCTCTCTCAAATACCTCTTTCATAAACCTTTATTTTCTCTGCTCTGCTTTTATTTGCTCATAAAATACTTACATCAAAATGCATATACAAATATTTGCTCTCATATTCATTACCTAATTACATACTCTTCACCTACAAAATGACTTACAAGATCTCATACATATATGAGTCTTTACAATACATCATGACGGCTACAAATAATTAATTATATTACAATATAATTCACATAAACAAAACTTTATCTTATGTCAGTATGATTAATTGTCGATGTAAACTGGATGCTGGTGTGAATGAACTTTGTCTAGTTGCCGATGTCGGTATGCGAAGTTTGTTTGCAACATAACCAATAGAATCCTATAGAACCCTATTATCAGTTAGTTTCCGTCAATGACAACATCAACTATTCTCATCAGAGTGTGTAATGCCAACAATTTCCCCCTTTGGCATTAATGGCAACACTCATGAGAAAAACAAAAACCAAAATTGCCAAAACCGAAAGTGCTTCCCCTGAGAAAATGATCTCCTTCAGTATACCTTTTCCTTTTCTCTATCACTCCCCCTTTGACATCAATGACAAAGGTTGTCAAAAAGAATTTTAAAAAATTAAAAAATTCTACCTAGAAGCCTGTAACCAATTATGTACAATCTGAAAGATGTCCGCTATAATCAGATTAAGTCCTTGCAAAAATTTACAACTATCAAAAATGACATCCTTAGTCTATCAGATCATGTTGGTTAGATGATGCATTTGTTCCTTCAGTGATCTTCCTCCTAGAATAGTAGCCTTAGATAGTCCATTCCGGTGTGTCAACAGATTGTCCAATCTAGGACCAAGTTTGTTCTTTAACTCTTGGGCTTTTAACCTTAATCGAGCTTTCTCCTTTTCAAGTTTTTCTATTTTCTCCTCATATACTGCCATTTCTTGATCTAAAACTGAAGTGAGTTCAAAAAAACCAATCAGGTTATCTGCTATATCATCAATTTCCTTCTGTGTTTGTTTAATCAAATCCTCAATATCATTAGTCAAATGGTGTGGCTTGCAAACATCTCTATATAGTTCCTTAAACTTCAAAATTGTTGAATTTAATGTTGGTATTAAGGAATCTAACTTTCTTGTACAGTCCTCAATAGATTTATTAAAGAAATTTGCATTCTCCTTATTTACCCTTTCTCTAATTGTCCTCTCATTAATCTTATCAATTGACTGAATATTAGATGAAATAAATTTTGACAATTTGTCTAACTTACCAATAGAGCCTACAAAATCAGCTACCTTACATGTTAGTGCTATCTGTTGTAAAATAGGTAAGGTGTCATCAATAGCCTTAAATGCTAAGGCATTGCATTTAGTGATCTTCTTGATAGAATCTAATAAAACATTAGTTACATTGGTAGGTCTGTAATCTATGGTGGAAGTGCTAGGCGGAGTGAGATGTTCTATAGTAGGTTTCTCATCATCTCTGGATGTCTACACATTAACCACTTCTGCTAACTTACTACCATCATTTACCTCTTCTTTATTTACTATTACTTCCTTATGATCACTCTATTTTTCAATTTTGTTTTCAACTTTACCATCATCCTTGCTCTCTTCCTTGTTGACTGTCAGTTCAGCTATACTCTATTCTTGTCTTTTTCCTTTTTCGGTTTGTGCTTCTATTTTTGCTTCTACTTCTACTTGTGCTTCTATCAGTTTCTCAATGTTCTATTGAGAGTCAATAGTTTTGACCGATGACTTAGAGATCTCAATGTTTGTAGCTCCAGTTTTCTTTTCTTTAACATTATCAGAAGATTTATCTATAATTACATTGATATCCTGAGTGTCCACATTCATGGTAAACAAAATGTTTGACTCCGGATCAATATTCTCAATGTTCACTTTCTTTGTTTTCTCTTCCTCATGTTCAACCTGTGCCTCAACTTGTTTCTCAACTTGTTTCTCAGCTATAACATTCTGGTATATGTTTTTTAAATCATCAGACCCTAAATTCTCTATGTTGCAATGAATATATATCCTCGGATCTTCAGCAAAAGCAACTCCCATCATAATCTTAGAAAATGCACCAATAGAATCATCCCGCTTTGCTATCTTAGGAATGATCTTAAAAATGGGTCTAGGACACTTTACATTCTCTACCATAGTAGGGTTTGCAAGAATTCAGGAACAGAAGATGAAGTAGTCATGATACTAAAGTAAATACCTTTTCTGCAAGTGAAATCCTCTTAAATACCTTGAAAATGTCTTAGTTGCTTTGCCTCTTGAATGCCTTCACTCACTTCATGCTCTTCATAAATTTGAATGCTTTGTGATTCGAAATGAGGGATTTCCATGCTTTATAACCAAAATCAACCGCATTAAATTCTTCCGGTTAAGTGAAAACTTAACATGTCTATCGATAAAGAAGAAATATAACTTCTTACCATCTACCGAGGGTAAAATGCATGATTCTCAATTTGTTGCCTTACCCCTAGGGATTATTCCTTAGTTAGATGAAGTACCTCCTGCTGGTGCAGGACTAGCCTGTTCTATCAGTGCAGTGATAGATTCATCTCCTCTCTGATCTCTCTTTCTAATCCATTGTTTTGAAAATTCTTGCATCTTGTTACATGCATAGCAAGTTACATTATTTCTCTGAATAGCCTTTCCATAACCTTGACCGGTTTGAGTTCTGCATTGATTAGATAAATGTCCAAATCTACCACAAACATAGCATTTCACATTCAGTCTACAATTGTCTGAGTTATGACCATTTTTATTGTATTTGGAACATTGACTGGTGGGTGAGTTTATATTCTGATTATTTCTAAATCTGCACTGATTTGCTCTATGACCAAATTAGTTGCAATTGAAACATTTCCCATTAAATTTATAAGAATTAGGTTGCCTTATAGGTTTAATGTAATCATGATTGTTTGTATTTTCGGAGCTTTCTCCATTTTCAAATCCAAGTCCAATTGTTTCTCCATCAGGTTTCTGACTTTTCAGCATATCATCAAGATTATCTGAACTTTTCTTGAATTTGTCTTTGTATTCATTTGCAATGACCAACTCACTTTCCAAGGTGCTAACTTGTCTCAAACGTTCCTCTCTGTCATGTTGCATGTGAATCAAATCTTTTTTAAGCATGTCATTTTCATAACTAATCCTTTGAGATTCATCTAATCTTTCATTTAGTCTTCTGGCGAAATCTTCCTCATTCTTCTTGCTATCTTCAATATCTTTGCATAGTCTCATGGTTAAATCTTGCATCTCATTCTTCATGTTATTGTTCTCTTGTCTCAAATTATCTGCAATATATCTAAGAGTTTCTTTTTCTTCGTCAGCTTGATTTTTTAGTTGCACATGTAATTATTTTCTCTTATTCTTTTCTATAACCAGGTTATCTTGAAGTGCTTTGATAAATTCCTGAGCAGTTCTGAGTTCATCTTCCAGTTTGATATTCTTCAATTTTTCTACATCAAAATCTTCAAGAGCTCCTTCCAACTATTGTCTCAAACTTTCCATCGGTACTGGTTTCATAATCTTCCTCAAGTTGTTAGGCTTTTGTAAATAGAGGACTAGGCTCTGATACCAATTGTTAGATACTTGATTAGTCCCAAAGACACTGAGAGGGGGGGTGAATCAGTGTCTAACTGGTTATCAAAATATTTAAAACTTGTTTGCAACTTTATAACCCAAATTAATATACCAGTAAACAAGTAATAATGTAGTAAAGAGAAATAAGAGAGACAACGTCAATGCACACCATAACACGAGATATTTTGGCGAGGAAACCTGGTAGGGGAAAAACCTCAGTGGGCTTTGTGACCCATAATATTTACTCACTGGCCAATATGAATAAATATTACTTATACAATAGGGGCCTGCACATGCAAGAAGGCCAACAACCTAGAGCTCACTGCTCAACAACAAAACTGGAGTCCCACTGACTACAAAATTGGATGATTAAATCCAATGACAATGTACTGCTCAAAATAGCATCTACAATGTTGGATTCAGTACTAGTTTAAGCTCTCTCAAATACTTCTGCCATAAACCTTTCTTTGCTCAACTCTACTTTTATTCGCTCATAAATTACTTACATCAAAATGCATATATAGATATTCGTTCTCATATTCATTACCTAATTACATACTCTTCACCTACAAAATGACTTACAAGATCTCATACATATATGAGTCTTTACAATACATCATGTCAGCTACAAATAATTAATTACATTACATATAATTCGCATAAACAAAACTTTATCTTATGTCAGCCTGGGCACCGGTATGATTCATTGCCGAAGTGAATGAACTTTGTGTAGCTGTCGGTGTAGGTATGTGAAGTTTGTTGCCAATATAATCAATAGAATCCTGTAGAACCCTATTATCAGTTGGTTGCCATCAATGACAACATCAACCATTCTCATATGAGTGTGTAATGCCAATAGAAGGTAGGATTAAAATTATAACTACTACTCCAAATAAGATACACATGCAGGAAATAATAGAAAAGTATAGGGACACATGGTGAGTTCACATGAGGTGAGACAAAGGATCATGTGTCTCTCTAAGTGAGATCAAGAGTATGTGAATAGAATGAATTAGGTAATAGGTAAAATCATAATAGGTAGGTAATAAAAATTGTCACACTAACACCCCCCATTGAGTGATGCTTAGGGAAAAAATTAAACATTGGAAATATGAGTCCCAACGAAAATACTCCATAAGATACCCATGTATAAAATTAAAATATCTCACAAGTAGAGTAAAAGAAAAAACATAGTGACAAGAAAAATCCTCTCCATAATAGTGAATGGGAAGGATACAACCTCCTCAAATATATGCCAAAATATAGGGACATGAAGATGAACTCTTGACGCATGTAGAAGTTATAAACACTATCGAAAAAGAACTAATTTATGTTAGAATCAATGAACATCCAACAATTATAGATCAAGACAAAAGCATAAAAAAATACACGAGTGACCTTAAGTACATTACTCAACCATGAATAAATATATGTCATGAAGGAAAAAATACTCTATAAAGTTATATATTTATAGTACTATGATAAAGGATCACAATATATTGCACAAGTAACCTGTAATAGACTATTAAATATTTATGGTGCTCTACATAACAAAATATTTTAAATTTTGATGAATAAAAAATGTACAATTTTTTTCCATTAAATCCAAGGAAGCATTAACATACACATGTGATGATATCCCTCAAATGTTAATAACATAGAGGTATAGTCATATCAACTAAAAATAGCACATAAGTGTCCAAGAGAATGTGGAATACAACATCAAGTCCAATATGATGTACAATAAATTATAAATGGTGTGAAAAAATCAAGGCAAAGACACATGATTATGGCATCACTAAGGCTCGTTATTGTCATGGAGAGACACTCACTTGACAAAGTTGTGATGGTAAAAACTAAGGCGCTAGACACTTTATGAAATAGTGTGATTACAAAAGAGAGACAACATATGTGTAAAATTATCCCCTAAGGAATGCAAATTAGATAGGCAACTTATATTAGTGTATTTACAAATATATGTACTTGTGTAGAGTTCTCATGATTTTTCACAGAAATGATGATTACAATCTATGTCATGATATGACTATAAGAAGACATAATGTTTTAATACCTTACAAACTTTAAAAATAAAATAAAATAAAATAAATTATTAAACCTCTCATGTTTCATTGAATAAATCTCCCCAACAATTTAGATTCATGTGGCACTTTATATGTAGTGCATTTATAATTTCCACAAGATAGATTTGATGACATATGTTCATAAATATTGAAAATAGAGACACGTGCTATAAGTAAAAGTTTGGAACATTGTCAAGAAAAAATAACAATAACACAACATAGAACTCACAAAATTAGGCAAGTTCAAAAAAATAAAAAAGAAGTTTGTATGTGTCTTGACAAGTCCTCTGAAGTTCCAAAAAAAAATAGGGTGACCTTTGAAAATCTATGATTCCTAAAATATCCATGCACCAATTTATTTTTTTTTAAACCATGAGTATGACACAAAAATTACTCCAAATTTTAAAAATTTGCATAAAAAAACATGCCTATATGACTGAGACAAAAGCTCTTAAAGTTGAGACAAAAAAATATACTTGCCAATAGTGAGAGGTCCAAAAACTGGAGACACAATAGATGAAATAGCCAATAGAATATATGATTATGTTTCAATAATATTCCATTATGATAAAATATTCTAATACCTCTCTTAAATTTCCAAAACCCCACCTTTCAAGGGGTGGTCTTGTTAGACAACTAAGATAACTGATGAACAACTAAGAGGGGGGGGTGTGAATTAGTTGTTAATAGATTATAAAACTTTAAACATTAAAATATTAATATTGGAATATCAGATATAACAGTTAAGCACAAATATACACCAAAAAAACATTTACCAACCATCCACAAAAGATAACACCAAGATTTGTACGTGGAAAACCCTGTAAAGGGAAAAACCATGGTGGGAAGCCTACCCATAGTCAGATAATACTTCTGTAGTATGTATGTGTTTAGAAAAAGAGGGGCCTACACATCCAGGAAGGCCAACATCCTATAGTGCACTTCTCATCACAAAAGGAGCCTCACTAACTACAAAATAAATCCAGACTACAATCTGGAAAGAAGAATGAACTGCAAGAATATCATCTGCTATGCCTGAATACAGTTCTAATTAAGCTTGATACCAGAGTTCTTAAACCTCTTTCACCAACCCAATTCGATCACCTATGATCGATCAAAACCTCTCCATATGATTACAACCTTATTCGCACATAGATAATCCTATATCCCAAAAACCCACGAATATGCCCATGATCTACAAAGAGATCTTACATCATATTTATACCAACCTAGGACTTAAATAATTAGGTCAACCAACTAAAAGATAATACAATAAATTCATAACATAAACCCATAATCCAATGATCAACCAAGTCGGCCTAAGACCAAAACAACATAGTCCAATCAATAAACCCAATTGGTAATGCATCGGGATCATCCACCAACATGTTACATAAACTGGTCCATAACCTAGCAAAATAAGATAGCATTAGGTCTGGAACCAAATCCAACACCACCAATCAATAGGAACACAAACAAGATAACCAAAAACATCTCCAAAGCCATCTAGGAGCTGCACCAACACCACTTATCAGGTTCATCAAAAGATCTTCAACAAAGCTCTGTCGGTAGAACCCTTACCAGTGACCAAAAGACTTACTAGAATAAATGATATCTCCTAAGTCATCAAAATCCTGAACCAAATGATTGTGACAAACATATGAATAGCATGAATGATAGATCCAAACCAATTCCACACCCTGAAGCATACTGAAGCATACCGGATCAATATCATAATTCAACCACTCTACCGAAACCTACCAGAAACTAGTAAACAACCAAAAGAGTTGGTGTTGCCATCAATGACAAAACATCAATGCAACACATAATCAGTTCCTCCAATTTGCCAAGAATCTACCCCTTTGGCATTTATGGCAACACTAGATGTGAAAAACATCCAAGTGCCAAGAAATACCAAACAAGTCTACCCCAAAGGAAGACAACCAACAATCTCCCAGAACATGATATTACAATGAATTTAAAAATAACCCCCTATGAATGATGTTAATCTTTGATCTCACTTTTACTAATATTCTATTAAGCTCTATTTTTCACATATATTTCTCCCCCTTTGACATCAATGCCAAAAATTTGACATAAACATCAAAGAAAAATCATAAATCCACTGAACCACACAGTTGACTACTACCCAAAGTAGTAGCACCAACACATCAATTTGGAATGAATAGTAGCTCTGTAAATACATACCGGCTTGATGCCAATTAGTATCACTCAAGTCTCTACCGAAGGGGCAAAAACCCCCAATATGTCTCTGAGGTACTCAAATGATTCCTTTGGCAAAGGTTTAGTGAAGATATCTGCAATCTGCTCTTTATTGTTCACATAAACCAAACTGACTTCATTTGCTTACACCTTCTCCTTCAAAAAGTTGCACTTGATAGATATGTGCTTTGTCTTAGAATGAAATACCAGATTCTTTGATATGTCAATAGCAGTAGAGTTATCACAGTGAATAACTACTTGTTCATTACAATCCACCCTTATATCCTTCAACATTTTCTTCATCCATAGAACTTGTGTACAGTTAGTAGCAACAACAACATACTTAGCTTCAATAGTAGATAAAGAGGTACATGACTGCTTCTTGCTAATCCATGAAACAAGTTTCTTTCCAAGAAAGAAATCTCCACTAGATGTGCTCTTCTGGTCATCAACATCTCCAACCCAATTTGCATTTGTATATGCACATAGTGTAAAATCATCATTTTTAGGATACCACAAACCATATCTAGTTGTTCCTTGCAAAAACCTAAAAAATCCTTTTCACCACACTGTCATGATTCTCTCTAGGATCACTCTAATATCTTGATACAATACAAACTGCACTCATTATATCTAGTCTAGTTTGAGTCAAATATAACAAACCTCCAATCATAGACTTGTACCTTGTAGGATTTACCGGTGTTGATGCATCTATCTTAGTCAATTTCTCACTTGTAATTATAAGAGTACCAACCGGTTTAGAATTTTCCATACCAAATTTCTTCAACAACTACATACTTAGTTTGACAAATGAAAATACCTTTATCAGTCTGAATAATCTGGAAACCTAAGAAAAATTTCATCTCCCCAATCATAGACATCTCAAATGCATTCTTCACATTATCAGAGAATTCCATACATAACTTATCCTCACCTCCAAAACTGATATCATCAACAAAGACTACAACAATCAATATGTCATCATCAGTGAGCTTATAATATAAATTACTGTCAGCATTACCTTTACTGAAACCAAGCTTCAAAATATATTTATCCAATATTGTATACCAGGCTCTAGGGGCTTGTTACAATCCATATAAAGCTTTGCTTAACTTGTAAACCATGTTTTTGTCATCTGAAAGTGAAAATGCATCAGGTTGCTCAATGTAAACTTCCTCTTCAAGATCTCCATTCATAAATTCACACTTAATATCCATTTGATAAACCTCGTAGTTCTTATGGGCAGCATAAGCAAGAAATAATCTCACATCTGCAATCCTAGCTACCAGAACAAAAGTCTCATCATAATCAATTCCTTCCTTTTGAGAATGTCCTTTACAAACCAATCTAGCCTTATTCCTCACAACATGTCCATCTTCATTCAATTTATTCTTAAAGACCCATTAGTCCCAATAACAATCTTGTTTTTAGGTTGGGAAACTAAAGTCCATGTATTATTCTTTTCTATATGATCTAATTCCTCTTCCATAGATTTTATCTAGCATTAATCTTTACATGCTTCAATTATTGATGCTAGTTCAATTTCATAAATTAAACATACCTCATCAGCTTCCAGCCTTCTTCTTGTCATCACTCCTTTATTCTTGTCTCCAATGATCTGATCTTCTGAATGATTGAACCTAACATAATTAGGAGTCTTCTTATTTTATGTTCCTCTGCTCTAATCTTCAGTTACTCTTGAATTTTTTGATACTTCTAGAGTAAATGGTTCAACATTTTGTTCTGGTGTAGATGCTACCAGTTCAATTATGATCATTTCCTCTATCGGTTCTCTCTCATAAGTTCTGATTTGACTTCTATTCAACTCATCCACCTGAACATTAATACTCTCCACAATTCTCTGCAATCTTTTGTTATAACATCTATATGCTTTGCTTACATTAGAATAACCAAGAAATATCCCTTCATCACATATAGGATCAATCTTTCCAATGGAATCATCTCTTTTGATATAGCATTTATGACCAAAGATTCTGAAACACTTAACTGTTGTTGTATGACCAAACCATAACTCATAAGGTGTCTTACCGGTGTCTCCTTTGATATGAACCTTATTGAATGTGTATACCATCATGCTCACAGCTTCTCTCTAGTAAATATAAGGCAAATTATCTTCCATCATCATAGTTCTAGCTACATCCAAGATAGTTTTGTTCTTCCTTTCCACAACTCCATTATGTTGAGGTGTCTAGGGTGCAGATAATTATCTCCTTATTCCATTCTTTCACAATAACTGTTAAATTCATTGGATGTGAATTCTCCACCCTGATCAGACCTTAAGCATTTAATCTTGAATCCCGTCTCTGTCTCAAGTTTAGCTTTAAAGATTTCAAACTTTCTGAATGCTTCATATTTCTCCCTTAAAAAAGTAACCCACATCATTCTAGAATAGTCTTCAATGATTAGCATAAAATATCTATCACCTTGAAAACTTTTGATTCTAGCAGGACCACACAAATCAGTATGAATAAGATCAATAACATCATTAGATTTATCTTGTATACTCATAGAATAAGTTCTGACTTGCTTTCCCATTTGACATTCCTTACATACGGGATTATAGGGCTTCACAATCTTAAGTATATCTCCAACTACCTTAGTAGAACTGATCTTTACAATACAATCAAAATTTACATGATACAACCTCTTATGCCATAGCCAACTCTCATCAATTTGTGCAATAAAAAATGCCTTCTCACCGGAGTCCAAATCAAAGATTTTACCTTTAGTCTAAGTACCAGTTGCAATCTCCAATCCAGATTTGTTGATAATCTTGTATTTTCTATCCTTGAATTGTAATTAAAATCCCTTATCCACCAATTGTCCTACACTCAAAATATTATGCCTTAAACCTTCAACATAATAAACATTGTCAGTATCATGCTTACCATCCAATGATATAGTTCCTCTTCCCTTGATCATGCATGTTTTGTCATCTCCAAATCTAACCAAACTACCATCAAATTCTTGCAAAGATAGATACTTCCTTTTATCTCCAGCCATATGATGTGAACATCCACTATCTATCACCCATTCATCCTTGTCTTTAACTTTAGTATCAAGGGCCTTTTCTTTAGGTACCAGATCATCTTCCTTGATAGCCAAGAATACCCAATCCTTTCCATTGCGGGATCCACTAGTTGAATCTTGTGTCGGTTCATCATCAGAATTAGTTACACCTTCCTCATCCGCATAGTAGCATGATTTTTCTTTGTTCCTCTTATACATATGCTTCTTCTGATAATCGTGGTTAGGCCTAAAAGATCTTCTAGCACTTTCCTCAAATCTTGAATTCCTTTCAGCACATCTAGATGCAAAATGATCTATCTTATTATATGTGAAACAATTAAAAGGTGATTTTCCTTCATACTTACTTATTGTCAGACCTTTAGGTACTCTTTTAGCAAATAGGGCTTCAAGTTTCTCAAACTCATCATCTTATTTCTTCATTTCCTCCAGTTCCTTAGCATATAAGGCTTTCCAGTCACTCTTGTGATAGATGATGTAGATACATGAAAAGAAAGTTCAGATTTTGCAACTCCAGAAGAACCAAATTCCTCAAGGTCAAAAGAAGATAACTTCCCAACCAAGGTATCCCTATTAACAGAGGTGTTTGCCATTTTTCTCAACTCATTAATTGTAGCAGCGTTCATCTTATATATCCGGTGGAAAATCTCTCAACACTTTAGAAACTATTTCATCTTTTCTCAGAGATCCACCACAACACTGAATTCCCAGAACAATTTCATTAACTCTCTCCATAAAAGCAGTAATCCTTTCATCTTATTCCATCTTCAAGTTCTCATGTCTCACCCAGTAACCATCAAGTTTAGCAATTTTAACAGTAGGGTCACCTTCATTCAGAGTCTCCAATTTATCCCATATAGCCTTTCCAGTTGATTTTCGGTTAGTCCCATAACTTGTTGATCAAAAAGTGCACACAAAAGGGCTTCTCTAGCTCTACAATCATTTTCAATGTCCTTATCCAAGCCTGCCAGAGGAGGATTGCTAGATTCTGGATTATGAGGTATATATCCTTTCTCAGTGATCTCCCTAATCTCCTTACCAAGACATCTCAGATAAGCCTCCATCTGAATCTTCCATACTCAGTATGTCCTATTTTGACCTTTGAGGCCTAATTTCACATATCAAAACATCTCGAAATCAGTTGTAACTTTGGGATTCGCTCTAATATCATCATATCTAATGACCCTGAAAATTTGGTGAAATGTTGGTCGGACACCTTAATGCAAAATTTCCTATCTTATTACATGAAAAGCATTTAAGCGGAAACTTACCTTATATGGCTTAAATGGATTCTTAGGATTTCTCTCTCTTTCCAGACACCTTAATGCAAAATGTCCTATCTTATTACATTTAAGTATTTAAGCGGAAACTTACCTTCATGTTTACTGACACCTTTAGGAAATCTTCTGGCAATAAGTCCTTCAAGCTCCTCAAGCTTTCTTTCTTCATCTTCCATAACTTTCATCTCTTTCTCATATCTAGATACTCTTGTCAAACATTCTCCTGGATCATCTTGGCTTCCCGGAAATAATAACTTTGAATGTAGATTTAGTCTTAGGAAGGAAGTATCCAAACTCACTCATCTCAAAAGAAACCAGTTTACCAATCAACATGTCTCTTGTTATATTTATCATAGTCTAGATCTTGATGCTCTGCAAAAAGGGTTAGAAAATTTGTTCGATGACAACACACACACAAGAGCAAAAACATTAGTGTTAGCAACAAAAGATTATTCTAAACAGGCATATCAAAAGAGATACCAAAAGCATGAGAGAATATTTAACTAGGAAAGTAAATATGATGAGGCATCTCCAAATTCCTCCTAACATGCTCTTAGCTCCTTCAACTTTGTTCCTCTCCTCTCCAAGTTCCACACTAGTGTAGCTCTCAACAACTTTTTGCACTATGGATGCTTATGGAGGTTTGAGATTGAAGTATTTACTCTAAATGTGAATAAAAAGCTAATACTAGATGTTATGATGCTAAAATGACAAGATATTAGTGATTTATGCTAAATGCTCTCTAAAATTCTCTATTACTTAGATGCATACAAGTTTTCAGGATCTGGATTATGAAGAAATGGGCTCTAGTTATAGGAAAAATGGAGCAATGGATGGTTGAGATTGAGTAATCTCAACAAGGGTTAGGATTGAATGATATTCAATCCATGTGATGGCTTTCAACCCAATCCCAAGATGACAAGTGTCAATGTGAGATAGGTTGAGAGGAGAGGGAATAAGCATTAAATGCTTGACATGACCTAAGAGTTAACTTGGCAGTTAAGGTCAAGGTTAGGTTGAATGAATAAATTCTTTATTCAAAGAATAAAGCTTTTATCCAATGGATAAACTCTTGTGCAAAGGCAAAAAGGGATAACCATGGTAAAAGCAATAAATGCTTGAGGAGACACATGAGTGCAAGTTGAAATAACCATAAATGGTTATGTAAGAGCCATTAATGGTCCTGTAAGAGCCATTAGTGGTTTTGGAAGCCTTTGGTGGTTAAATTGTTGAACACACAAAGCATTTAATGTTTTTCAAAGACTTTGAAGTCTTTGAGAAGTGACTTCAAGTTGCTTAGGATTGTGACAATAATTAGGGGATGGATTAGGCTAATTAGGAAGGGGTTAGAAGAATCTAGAAGGGGTTTTAGGAATGCAAATGGATTTGGTGGGTGAAGGAAAATATGAATTTTATTTAAAATAAATTAATTTATTTCAATAAATGTGTGCAAGTTGCATTTGTAGGAAAATGCAAGTGGGGGGGATAAATGATTTAAATAAATGTTTTATTTAATTTATTTAAAATAGGAAAAGGGGATTAAATGAAATAAATATGATTTATTCATTTAATTGATTGTGAATTTGATTAAATGAATGAATTAAAATAAATTGAATAATTTATTTAATTAATGGCAGAATGTTTGAAGATGAATTAATTAAATATTAATTTAATTTACTGATGGCTAGTGGATTTTAAATCAAATAAATAGGGAATATTCATTTAATTAAATTGGATAGATTTATGTGACTACATTTGCCTCTCTTTGAGAGGGTACGGTTTATCGCGTCGTTTCAAAGAAAGAAAAATAGGTGCAAAGAAATGCCCCATAAAATATTAATTTTAATGGGTGGTATGGCCCCTCGAGGGATGGGCCGAGAAATTTTGAAAAATCGGGCGATCTCTCGAAAGAGAATGAAAATTGGCAGGGTGATAAAAGAGAAGAAGTTAGCAATATTGGTGAAAAATAGAAATAATCCGAGAGAAAATGAAGAAATGGGAGGCTTGGGAAGTTCACAGGGACCACGGTGGTGAGTGGGGGGAAGTTACGGGCATGACGAAGGGTTTATATGGGGAGAAAGGGGTGAAAATAAACTCATTTGTTACTACGACCATAGTGAAATTAGAGCTTTGATAGTGACATTTTGGAGGAACAAGCAGCAGTTAGGATGTCGGTACCAGTAGCAGAGCACTGATTTGAGTGAGTTCAATGATTCCAGCGGCTAGAGGACTACGGACTAGCGGTATGCAAATTTGAAATTTTGAATTTTATGCATTTTTGATGTGTTTTTTGCTGAGTCCAAGTTGAGTCGAGACAATAGCGTTGAAACTGTGTTTTGGTGCTTTTGTCCAATGAATTAGCGATATTGTGCCATAATGGCGCTATTGTATAGTCTTTTGAGTGCTTTTGGTAGTTTTAGCACTTTTGAATAGTTGTTTTAGCACTTTATCTTTTTCAGCGCTTTTGTATGATTGATTGAGCACTTTTGCGATGGAGTAGTGCTTTTGCATAGTCAGTATAGCGCTATTGTTGTTTGAGCACTATTGCCTAGGTGGTTTAGCATGTTTGATTCCAAGCAATGCTTTTGTCTAGATGGTGTGGCGCTTTTGTAGTTTAAGCATTGTGAGATAGACGATTGAGCGTTGTTGTTAGGTGATTAGTGTTTTTGGATGGAATGAGCGTTTTTTTATGGGAAATAATGCTTTTGTGTAGAAAGATAGATGCCCTAGTGTTTTGATCATAGAATCTTCGAATGCCAATGATGAATGGATGGAGATGCGGAGTGAGAGTTGCTTTAAACCATAGTAGCCCTAATGAGACTTAGGTCATTAGGATAAATGCTTGTTGAAGTCTAGGTGTGCCATGATTGCTTACCTGTTGAGACCCGCAGATACTTGATCAAAGTGTCTGTTGATAGTCTAGGTTTAAACTTAAGAAAGTTTGAAACAAAACAACTGATGATAATGGTTGATTGCAATTGTGTAGGAGGATCTGCGCATCTTACAATTGCGTGAGAGACATCCCGCCACACAGGGGTTGTGTGATCGACTGACAGAGGTTGAGATTGATTGTATTGCAGCGACTGGGTTGTATGACATTATGCATATGCCCGGATTCAGATGAATCGCGGTTTGATGACAGCCTTGGCAGAGCGCTGGCACAGTGAGACATGCACATTTCACTTGGCACAAGGGGAGATGATGGTGACACTAGAGGATGTATGGCGCATCCTACATATTCCGATTCGAGGGGAGTTGGTCACCTAAGATAGAGTGTGGGGTACCTTGGCAGTACAAAGATTTTTTGATGAGGATGTCTATATTGATGATGGCTCCATAGCCTGGGAGGATATCGCTACTTTGTATGAGCCATTACTAGCAGTGTTGTCAGGGATTGTTGGGGGGCTATTGTGTCTTGATAGATGATCACATGGTCTAGCCATTGGTTGGGGATTGGTTATGTTACTACTTACTAAGTTGCCATTAGTTTTATATCCAAATTCATTCTATATACTCTATTTGATTACTACTACCGAAATATTTAGTCGGTAAGCACAGAGCAGTCGGTTATAGAAGAAAGTAGTCACAGAGCCTAGTATACACTGTGTTGTCTACCGAGTAACATTTTATGTCTATCAAGCAGCAAAAATGATATACCAAATTGATATACACCAAGTGAAACATTTTACCAGATTCATTGAACCTAGATACATGTGGAAACATGTTACAAGATCGAGGAACAAAGAACTGTTATCTCATTGAAAATTGCACTTAAAGATTTTGTATGAATTTGAGGTCATCTATCCAATGAAATATTTTATATGGTTATTCATTTGATAAATCATGTTTGTAAGATCGAAGCAATGAACCAGATCACCGACATAAGAGATCTATTTATACAACATGAATTAAGTATCAAAGAGAGAGAGATATGAAGCAAGACATGGGCAATAGATAAGCAAGCACTGAGTATTGTGACTGTCAGAGACACAAAGGTCACCAAGAAGGATTTCAGAGAACAGTCAAGGAACAGAGTAAATAGAAAGGTTTACTGAGTTATTTTATGGGTTACCGAGGTATGCTATAAGCAAGGTAATCTCATTTTGAGCACATAGAATCTGCTATAACATTCCAGATGTAAAGTTGCAAATATTTGTAAAGATTTTATTGTAATATTTTGAGTTGTAAGAAAAAACTTTAACAGGGTAAAAGACTCTAACAAAGTCTATAAATTGTAAAGTCTTTAACCAGGTGCAACATTTAGAATAAGTGTTGTAAAATCCTTTATCAAGGTAGATCTAATGATCTTGATACTCCTAACAGGGTAAGCTATCATAAATAGCTAAATATGTAGCTCTAACCGAGCAACGTTTATTATTGCAGTAGTGAAGTTGTGGGTGCCATCCCCACCACAGTTTTTCTCTCTAACCAAGAGTTTCTGTGTAACCAAAATATATGTGTTATGGAGTGAATCATGTATGATTGTTATTTATTTGTTTTAGCTTTATGTTATGTTACAACAGTTTTTGGTTTATGCTTAAATGTAAAGTTATTGTTGAAGAATGGATTTGAAGTACTGATTCACCCCTCCCCTCTCAGTACATTAGCTTTCCATATTGGTCCTAACAATTGGTATCAGAGCTTCAATCTTGGAAAAGGGTTTAACAGCCTAAAGAAAAAGATCTTATCAATGGAAGGCTATAAACAATCTCGAAGTATTGTGTATCTGCAAGAAGAATTGGATCATGCTAATCAAGTGATTGCAGACATGCAAAGACAAATGCAAAAATCATTGATAGTAAGAAGAAGATTGTTTGATGATTTGCAAGACTCTCAATAGTTAGTGGAACAAATTGAGACGTCATCTGAGAATAGTATATCTGAAGAGACTAAAAAAATGATTGGAGAACTGAAAGAAAAAAACAAAGCACTGACTGATCAGCTAAAAGTAATGAAAAGAGGACATGAACATTTCAGCACATAGATGACTGAAAATCTTGATGCATTAAGGATAGCCAAGGATAAATTAAGAGATCTAGAAAGAGAAAAACAACAGCTTGAAGCATTAGTATCTGAAAAGAATGATGAAATCATTAGGTTGACTGGGATTCAACAAAATCTGTCAAATCAATTAGGTTATGCACATCATGAAGCAAATCTGAAAGATGATGAGAATCAAGCATTGAAACTTGAAGTATCAAGGTTGACCGATGAACTTCAAACAGAGAATAAATCTAAAGAAACATTGAAAAAGAGTTATGAAGCATCAAAGATGTTGGATGAGCAACTGAATACAAAAAGATCCAACAAAGTTGTAGAACTTGGTTACAAAGGAAAAGACTCTACCGAGAAGGGAATCCACAGTACCGAGAAAGGAGAATCGTCAAAGCAAGTTGGAAACAAGTAGAACATCAAAGGAAAGAAGCCTATTTGCAACTACTGTGGAAAACAAGGACATACTGCTAATATGTGCCAAATCAAAAAAGGCAAGCAACCGAATGTCACAAGGTCTAATGGTTATTATCACAATTGCAATAAATATGGTCACACATCTAACCAATGTAGGACAAAGTCTGCTAGCAATTATCAGAAGGCAAAATTCAAAGGATTTTGTAAAAACTGCAATAGATATGGACATAGTACCGAGAAGTGTTGGTTTCAGGAAAAGAACTATATGTGGTCTGCACACCGAGCAAATACAAGAGGCTACCGAACTCACATAGATCCTAACCAATAGTATTCTGTAGTACCATGGGATTACAATACAACGATATGGTATGAATGTTGTGGAAGATATGGACACATAAGTGCCAACTGCTTTATAAGGTTTGGAATGAACAATCGAAGATCATGGAGAAATCGTGGTATGGCATGTTTTCATTGTCACAAAGTTGGACACTTGGCTAGAGATTGCAAAGATCAACCTAGAGGAGACACTGAAGAAATAAAAGGCAAATTACAGATGATTTGGAGAAATAAGGAATTTGTGTCAAATGAAGAAAGCACCTTACCTATCGAGTTAGGTGCACCTATTCCAAATTAATTGGTAAAGGTATGAAGGGACTGCATTCTTTCAAAGGTTAAATCTTAACAGTTCCTATTTTATCATGTACTTAATTCAAAATCCACATAACTAAAGATGCATTAGAAAATTTGAAATTTTATCTAGTCTTCAGGAAGCCTGTCAAGTCGGTAAATACAGGAAGCCTATCTAGTCAGTAAATACATAAAAAGGAAGTGGTATCGAGTGCATTTAATGTTTTTGACCTAACTGCATGGAGCCCGATAAGGTATATTGTGTACTTAAAGCTTTTGCACGGTCATGTTACACTTACCAAGTTTTCAAGAGAGCAGAGCAAAGCGATTCAAAGGCGATCAAACCTCCTACGAAGCGAAATTCAAGGTATTTACACATCGATCTCAAGCATTTCTAAGAGCTAGCTACTAAGAAATATCAATGTGATTATCTGTTTTACATTTGCTAAGTGAAAGCGTTTGCTGGTTAAAGTTTTCAAACCCTAAGGATCTTTTGTTAAGTGATTATCCAAAATTTGCAATGGCACCTAAGATCCAGAAGCCCATTATTGTTGAGAACATTGAAAAGCCCTCACTGAAATACTCTCTAACTCCCAAAGTAGCATCTGAACCGGATGATAAAACTACATTTTCACTCATTTTGGATAGAGTTTTATTAGTTGAGGATGTCACATTCTTCACTAAGTGTCGTGTTGAGGAACTAGGTCATGTTGAGATCAAGGACACATATGATGAATTATGTACCGATGGGAAATTGGATAGCAAGTATGAACACATCAAAATCAAGGGATTGACCGAAGCCCTAACCTATCCCCGTGTCTTCAAACCCCAATGGGTCAAGTTTGTTCTAAGCAGAGTTCATGATGATTTCATGTGGTTAGTGGAACAACCATTCAAAATCACTAAGAAAATCATTCATTTGATCACCAGTTACCCTATTTTTGATCATGCCTAAGCTCAGAAAATGATATCACAAAAAGAATTGATCACTTTAACCGGAGTTGAATCTGATTGCAGAGGACTAAAATTAAACAATGTGATAGATACAGAGCTGAATTTTGCCATTAGAGTCAAAGGTTATTGTTTCCTTCAATTGGCAAGGGAAAACAATGTACCATGTGCAGCAGTCGATTTAGCATATAAAATTGTGAAGAAGGGAATGGAAATTGATCTTTGTGAAGTATTGTTGAAAAACCTGTTTGAGAATCTAAACACCATAAGGAAGCTGAAGAAGAACAACTCGACTAATACACTGAAGTTTGGATCACTTTTGGTATGCATGTTTTTCTATTTTGAGAAATTCTTTCCATCAGTCGGTAATGTAGTTTGGGAGCTACACCGACCAATCACCCATCAAATCAACAACTTCATCAAACAGCTAGGTGATAACTTTAATGATATTATGGATGATTACTTTAGCAAGTTTCAGGAAAAGATGTATAATAGGTATAGAATTCCACCCAAGTTAGTATAGAAATACAAGGATGACATATGCTTTGAAGTAGACACCGACTACTGCTATGTTAATGTTGTGGAACCGAGAACTCAATCTTTTCCACCTATGGGTTATGAGATGAAGTCAGTGATACCTTTGATTTATCCTGTTTCTTCCTTTTCAAAACTTTCCCTTTAGGAAACTCCACACAAGGTCATCTGTAGTGTCACCGAGTAAGAAACCAAAGAATGTTGCCGCACCAAAGGTAACAAAAACTTATAAGAAATCTACTCGGAGACTCATTTTGACTAAAGAGTCCAGTGACACCGAATCTAAAGACAAAAACAAATTTCAAATTGTCAAGAGTAAAAAGGTAGATGTACATAGTGTTGATAGTTTTTGTGATAATCTGAAGCAATATGGTGGATTTGGAGCATTCAGATATGTTAAATATGAATCCAAATCTAGTGATGAAAAGAGACAAATTGAAGAAGCCATAATCTGCACACTTCTGAAATTCCGATTGGTCCCATTGGAAGTATCTAAATCTCTTCCAAATGAATTATATTTGCATATTGATAATAGGTGGAAGTATCCTATGGACTTAGAGAAACATATGAGAGAAATAATTCTGGTACATCTCTTTCCAAACATGTCGGTAGATGAGATCAATGAACATCTGAAAAACTGCCACACAAACTTCCTAGTCAAGCAAAGAGCCTTGAAATTGATGAATGGCCTTTACTTGGATGTAGAGAATGAGACCAAAGAAAAATGGCAAGAGATATTTTGAATCAAGAATGTTGGTGAACAAGTTGAAGTTGAAATAGTTGATGTCACCAGGCAAGATCCTGATATCACTGAGCAAGACCCTACTGACACTATACAAGTTGATGAGGATATCATGGACATTGAGCCACAAGAATAGGAAATGATAGAAGGAAATGCATATGCCAAATTGGTATCCAGTGAGTCTGTGTTGGAACAAGTTCAACCCTATCCTCTAGTCACTCAGCCTGTTTCAACCGAGGCCCCTCAAGACACTAAACAAGAAACAAAGGATCACAAGTCTACAAAAGGAGAAGCTACTTCTCAGGCCATTGGGGAACAAACTTCTCAAGCACCTGCAAGCACAGAAACTATTGCCACTGAGACCCCAAGCACAGAAGCACCGAAGGACACAACAAAGGCTACATCAAAGGTTCAAGAAATTGACAAGAGTGTTTCCTCTACCGAGCAACCTATCGAGGGTCAACAACCCTCCCAAGTCATTGTGTTAGTTCAACTGGTGAAAGGTAAAGAAAAGAAGATGAAAAAGCATAGTCACAAATTAGATCTGTCAAAACCAATAGTGTTGCCAAATGTAGACATATCCAAATTAAAAGGGCAAGCACTCATTGAATTTGGTGAACTATGCAAAGCCAAAGCCGAATAGGAAAAACAAATGGCTATTCAAAAGAAAAACAAAGTACTTCAGAAGGTGAAAGCATTATTAACAGATATGCTACTTGAAGATACAGTATCAAAAGATGCAGCCATCCATATTCAACTGGATGAACTCCTAACTAAAATAGAGAAATCTGGAGTAGATGCCTCTGAATATTTGAGCAAATTAAAGGACAAAGAGCTCACTGCAAAAATGATTGAAGAGGTATAGAAAGCTATTGCTATTGGCAAAGTAAAACTAGTCAAATTTATTGTTGAGTTTTCCCCTCAACTCAAGCACATTCTTTATTTATTTCATAAACTCTATACATTTTCTTTATTAATTAAAGATATCAAAAATAAAATTGAAGTGATTGAGAAAGAGATCACCGATCTTTCAAATAAGTTGACCACTAAGCCAAATTCTCTTCAGCATTTCTATACAAAGTTACAAAAGCTCATGGCTCAACAATTGGAACTCAGGAATGAAGAGCACACGATCAAGATGGATATAATGACTCTTCAGACATTATTCATTCCTCATCTTTCATCCATCCAAGAACATATCAACAAAGTTACCTCCCTATCCACTCAACAAAAGGGAAGCACCTTAGATGGACTAATTTCACTATTAGCTGACATTACAGCTCAGAACTCACTTATGGATAGTGTCAAAGATGCCCTCTTTGCTGCTCTCACTTATGCAAGGACAAAGTACAAATCCATTTTTGATCAGTTGCCTCCACTGAATTGTAACTAAGTTTTGATGTTTGTTAAAAAGGGGGAGTGAGTACAGTATCAAAGTATCAAAGGGGAAGTATAGTATACAGGGGGAGTATACCAAACAGAGTATCCAAATGTACATCACCGACCATTGATCACCGAGCATGCAAAATCAGAGTTTTGTACAGTATATTGATAAGGGGAGTATATTTGAATATACTATTTTATTGACAATTGTATATACTGTCAGTTTAGTCAAATTTTGTAAGTATATAGATTTTTGAGTTATGACTTTGAAAGTAGTTTTGTTAAACATCTCAACTAATGTCAAAAGGGGAGATTGTTACTACTTACTAAGTTTCCATTAGTTTTATATCCAAAGTCATTCTATATACTCTAGTCAGTTACTACTACCGAAGTATTCAGTCGGTAAGCACAGAGCAATCGGTTATAGAAGAAAGTAGTCATAGAGCCTAGTATACACCAAGCTGTCTACCGAGTAAAATTTTATGTCTACTAAGTAGCAAAAATGATATACCGAGTTGATATACACCGAGTGAAACATTTTACCAGATTCATTGAACCTAGACACATGTGTAGAAACGTGTTACAAGATCGAGGAACAAAGAACTGTTATCTCATTGGAAATTACACTTAAAGATTTTGAATGATTTTGAGGTCATCTATCTAATGAAATATTTTGTATAGTTATTCATTCGATAAATCATTTTTGTAAGATCGAAGCAATGAACCAGATCACCAACATAAGAGATCTATTTATACAACATGAATTAAGGATCAAAGAGAGAGATATATGAAGCAAGACATGTGCAATAGATAAGCAAGCACTGAGTATTGTGACTGTCAGAGACACAAAGGTCAGCGAGAAGGATTTCAGAGAACAGTCAAGGTTTACCAAGATACTTTATGGGTTACCGAGGTATGCTATAAGCAAATTAATCTCATTCTGAGCACATAGAATCTACTATAACATTCCAGATGTAAAGTTGTAAATATTTGTAAAGATTTTATTGTAATATTTTGAGTTGTAAGAAAAACCTTTAACAGGGTAAAAGACTAACAAAGTCTATAAATTGTAAAGCCTTTAACCAAGTGCAACATTTAGAATAAGTGTTGTAAAATCCTTTAGCAAGGTAGATCTAATGATCTTGATACTCCTAACAGGGCTATCAGAAATAGCTAAACATGTAGCTCTAACCAAGCAACCTTTATTAATGTAGTAGTGAAGTTGTGAGTGCCATCCCCACCATAGTTTTTCTCTCTAACCAAGAGTTTCTACGTACCCAAAATATATGTGTTATGGAGTGAATCATGTATGATTTTTATTTATTTGTTTTAGCTTTATGTTATGTTACAGAAGTTTTTGGTTTATGCTTAACAGTAAAGTTATTGTTGAAGAAAGGATTTGAAGTACTGATTCACCCCTCCCCTCTCAGTACATTAGCTTTCCATATTCGGCCTAATAGGTTATTGAGTAGATGATGATAGAGGGGACACGATTAGCTTGGGGACCATGCATGTTAGCGCACATGTATTAGGAGATGCATGAGGTAGTGTACCGCGGGAGGGGCTCCTTAGTAGTTGGAGTGATGCTGTTGCATATATGGGCATGGGAGCACTTACCAGTTACTCGACCAGTGAGCCTTAGATTCTTTGCAGTCGACTAGCCATATATGTTCATGTATAGTGGTATGATGAGTCAGCCCCACCTGGGGAAGTTAGAGTGGTGGCAGCGAGCGTTGGATGACATGGATGCAGTTATTTGGAGACCGTATATAGAGTGCGAGCCCTGGGAGGAGGATGCGGAGGTGTTGCCGTATGTATTCATGACCTAATTCCTCATTGTGAGGGCATGCTACCATGTAGAGAGATAGGTGTCAGGTAGAGTTATGAGGTAATTTGGGCAGCAGCAGAGATTGCCTAGGGGATCAGGGGAGTATGCTAGGGTGGTACAAGAGAGATATGCATGGGGGCCAATACTACCCTATGATCAGGCATTGGCGAAGTTCCAGATGTTATAGGTGAGGCCATGGGATATACGGCCGAGAGTGGTAGATGCAGGGGTATCAGAGGAGTATACGCAGTATATGGCAGCTCATTTGATTCTGCGGATATTAGATTCAATAGAGTTGATTCCTGATTTTTAGGAGGAGAGGGTACGGAGACGAACGAGGAGAGGAGGTTGAGGACCGATGGTAGATGGAGTAGGTGTTGATGGAGGAGGAGGAAGGGGGATGGTGGAGTAGGTGGCTTAGGTGCTGGAGTCCAGTGGAGAGGGAGAGACAATTTGCCACTACAGATATCACAGGGACCGTTGATGCCAGGAGGAGTCAGATTAGGTGGCCGAGGTATGGAGAGGGAGATACCGATGGACAAAGGGGAGGGAGCCACTAGAGAGGGAGCTATAAGTGAGGCACCTATGGATACAGGGGAGGGAGCGATAGGGGGTGGTGATCTTTGAGATCATATGATAGCATATTTGCAGACTCGACTTACAGTGGCTGAGACACAAGTAGAGGATCTGGAGGTGGAGGTTGCAGCTAGAGATGTGCAACTATTTGCACAAGAGTCAGAGCTGACAGTAGTGCTACGAGAGAGAGATCAGGCCGTTGATAGGGTGGTCCAGTTGCAGGAGAGAGTGAGGGTTTTGGAGGGAGTAGAGGGACAGGGGCCATCTATGGAGGCATTGGCGAGGGAGGTATGGAGAGCAGGTGGAGAGGTTGATTATTGGCGGGGTCTATATGAGTAGGTAGTGCCAGCTAGTCAGCGAGCACTAAGCTATTCATAGATGCGACAGGCCAGATCAAAGTGATCTCAGAGGATGCAAAGAAATGGGGGTGTGGTGGGTCCTCTATGGAGAGATAGGTCAAGGGGGCAGGAGCTAGCGGGGGTTTGATGGGGCCTCCATGGAGAGATAGATCGGATGGTACAGGGACTAGTGGGGGAGTAGGTGGTGATGGTAGGGCAGCATCTGGTCAGAGTGGTATCTGAGAGAGCATTTTGCATGCATGTATTTGTATTATCATTTTGGACTATGTCTTGGATGGATCTTAGTAGCCAATTTTGTAGACTTCATTGTACTCTGAGATATGAGATGATATATATATGAGGAGATCCCATATTTTGGTTATGATATGCATTTGTATGGATGTTTATGCAGGATGATGATTTTATGATTTTATTCTTAGATGGATACATGTATATGTATGCGTTTATGAGATGATTCCTATATGTTGTTTATGTGCATGTTTTATGATGATTTATGATGTTGAATTCTAACATGTGAATGCAGGTTTATATATGCATGATTTGTTTGATGTATTGCTTTATGTATGTAATGTCATGATAATGATGTATGCATAATATGATAATGATATAGATAGTATCTTGTACTTTATATGAATTCAAGGATGATATAATGATATGCAATGATGTTAATGCAATGTTTTGAATTAATGATTTATTTTATGTATATGCATCTATATGGTTTGAAATAAATGTAACATGGATAAACAAATGTAAAGTACAAATGTTTAAATGGTGATTTCTAAATGAATGTATATGTAAAATGGTATGAACCAATGTTTGAGACAAATGGTTTTATGATTCTAAATGCCTAAATATGATGAAGTAAAATGATAATGTGATGATAATGCAACTTATGGTTTAATGAATAACTGCACCGTAATGCAATTAAGAAGGATAATGAATGCAATCTTAAATGAATACTAAGGAAAATAACATGAGATAAAATGGATGAATGAATGCACTTTAACTATTTGAATAGATAAATGAATGTATGCAATTTATGGAAACCTAAACAAATGGATGATACCTAGGTGTGGAAATGATGATAAATGATGATCACTAACGGATGTTTAAATGAATGTATAGTAATGAGTAATCGTGGTAGGAAATGCAAATAAGGATAATTATTTGTGTAATTGAATCTAAATGTCATGAGTGTAATAATGAAATGATATAATGATACTAATGCAAGTAAATGAGAATGAACTATATGTGGTAAGTGCAACTAAATGATATTAAATGCATGCTAATGAATGGCTAAAGAATAATGCAAATGCAACTAAAAATGTAATGAAATGATGATGGGATGATGATAGATGAATGCAAGGTGTTTTAGGCTTTGCATGATGCACTTGATGATGTATCAGAGTACTCTGTTGTGATTGTATCCAAAACCAGCTCAATTCTCGCATAACTACTCATATTTAAATTTGTTTACACTTTGCATGCAAAATTATGTAAATCAATGAGTAAATGGATGGACAGTATGCAACGGAATGCAATATAAATAGATGAGATGAAATGATGGTCCATAGTGCTTTATTTTTCATCATCGAGCTTTAAAATGTTGTAAGAAAATACAAGAAACTTGACATAATGATTCAAGATGACTTGAGTATTTCTTACATGGATTTTGATATAGCAAGTTAATACAAACAACTTGATATAATGGGTCAAGTTGACCTAAGTATTGCTTGCAGAACAGACAAGGATCATCTCTTTTCATGCATGACTTGGGTTTTCCTCCTTGATATTGGGCTAATCATATCCTGAGACAAGTTCATACCATAATAAGAGATAAAAACCTTTATCCAATTTGGATGAGGGAGGAGGAACCAAAGAAAGAGCATTGGACCAGTAAGTAAACAACATACATAAAGAATGAAGAATATGGAACCTTGGTAATGGTTCATGCTCATATGGTCGAGGTATACGTTGTAGTCAGCAAGCCGTAGTGATCTATGATTGTATTTTGCATAAAAGCACGTAGCTTAGTGAACTTCCCACGTAGACACCATTTGTACATGCCCCAGAACTTCATCAGAATAATTCACAAAAGACATACAAACAATGCTTAGGAACCATCCCACCCACTCTAATCACTTGTGGATAACCTGGAGTAGCGTAGGAACTTGATATAAATAAATACATGAATAACCTACAAATCAACCAAGTATTTGATAGCTTTAAACATAATTTTCTTGTCAAAGAAAAATGTCATCTTGTCTTTGTTGTGGTAAGGAAGGATGCATCCTTGTTGAAGATAGTTTGAGTGTTTGATGTTGATTGTTTGGTTGATCAGATAAGTGGTCATCTTTGGAGTTTTTCGTAATTTTTGGTTGGTATCTTCTTTGAAAAACCTATGTACAGGTTTGTTGCCATGTTTTTGATTGATTTTTTATGTTTTTTCATGTTTTTGGATTTTGATTGGTTTCCAATGTTTTTGGTACTTTCTGAGAAAGTTTTGAATGAAGAACTCAATGAATCACAAACAGAATGTATAACCCACTTCCATCAAATTAGATTAAGGGCATTGCCCCCAGTTTAGACATGACTCTGAAAAAGTGGGATGCAAGACGCATGAAGTACTATCCTTAATTGCAGATCAATAACGAGTCATGGTTTGGATAGATGGATGAATGAATGTAGTGAATGTGATCGCAACAAGTCTGAAAGACAATGGAGCCATAGCATTTATGAGTGGCACCTGTTTGCCAGGTTTTCACCATCACACTTACCCAAGGTGCTACCGGAGTGGTTGTTCACCGTTTGGATGTATGATTTTTCTTTACTATTTTGATGTTTTTGTATTTTCTTCAGGTCATTTATCTAAATGTTTTTGGTGTTTTTACTGGTATGTATGGGATCCTGATGCTCTATGCAGCTTATGTATAAAACCGTGTGAGGTGCATGTTGTTGATCAGATATGCTAGCGATTCTCTTTCTAAAGTAGCCAACTGATATGCCCTGGACCCAAATATTGCAGTAATAACATATGGTCCCAGCCAATTTGATTCAAACTTTCCTTAATGTTCTCGGTTGGGTTGGTTACGAGGATTTTCTCAAAGAACAAGATCACCTACCTCAAATGTACAAGGTCTAACCCAATGATTATAGCTTCTGCTCATGCGTTGTTGATAGGCTTTGAGGTGGTTGTATGCAGCTTGTCATTTCTCATCAAGTAGCTCTAAGTCTTGAAGATGTGATACTCTGTATGCTTCATCATCGATGAGATTGTGCAAGGAAACCTGTAGTGATGGTATCTTGACCTCAATAGGTAAGATAGCTTCTGCGCCATAGACTAATGAGTAGGGAGTTGCTCCTATAGGGGTTTGAATGCTAGTTTGATATGCCCATAGTGTTGGATTCAATTGAACGTGCCACATGACCGACATCATTGACTATCTTCTTGAGGATTCTTAATATGTTTTTATTTGATGCTTCGGCCTGACCATTGCCTTGTGGGTAATAGGGAGTGGAAAAGTGGTGTTGGATGTGAAATTTCTCACAGAGCTCATGAGAATCTTGATTCTTGAATGGAAGTCTGTTGTGATGATGGAAATGGGTACACCATACCGGAAGATGATGTAATTAAGGATGAATGAGGTGATCTGTTTGCTGGTGACTTGGGTAAGTGGAACAGCTTCGATCCACTTTGTGAAGTATTCAGTGGCGGTAATAATGAATTTATGATTGTTGGATGAAGATGGATGAATTTTACCCACAAGGTCAAGTCCCCTTTGAAATAAAGGTCATGGTGTTGTGATGGGTTGCAATTCCTATGTTGGTGCATGTATCAGGTCTCCATGAACTTGGCATTTCTTGCATTTTTGGACAAAGTAGTAGGAGTCTTTTTCCATAGATGGCCAATAGTATCCAGTGCGCAGGAGTTTCTTGGCGAGTGATAGACCGCTTGCATGAGTTCCACAAATTCCTTCATGTACCTCTTCCAAGGCCTTTGTTATCTCATCATGTTCCAGACATCGAAGGAGAGTACCATCAAGACTGCGTCAGTATAGGGTTTCAGCAATAATGGTATATCAAGCAGTTTGGCGAATGAAGGTTTTATGTTGGTTATTCGATTGGTTAGGAGGAAGTGTGTGATCGTGGAGGTAGGTATAGAACTCATCGTACCATGGGGATTCGGAACAGATAAGGCAACATATCATCTCAGATTCGAGGATATCATAAGTGGGGATCTAAAGTTGTTCTACCAAGAACTCGTAGCGTGTTGAATTCTGTGGAAGATCTAGGAGAGATGCAATGGTAGCCATAGCGTCAGCAGCTCAATTATGATCTCTTGGTATCTATTCAAAGGTGTTAGTAGTAAATGATGCCTTTAATTTGTCCACCATTTGTTTGTATGGCATGAGTTTATCATCTTTAGTTTGATATTCATCAGTTGCTTGTCGAATGACTAGTTGGGAGTCGCCATATACTTGTAGTTCTTGTAATTTCCATTGTATGGCTAGCCTGAGTCCTATGATCAAGGCCTCACACTTTGCTATGTTGTTGGTACATGGAAATGTGAGCCTGTAAGACTTTAGGATGTTGTCACCTTGAGGTGTCATAAACAGAATGCCTACCCCCAAGCCATGCCTAGTGTATGAACCATCAAAGTATAGTTTCCATGGTTGTGCTGTTGTGATCATGAATATCTCTTCATCTAGAAAATTTGAAATGAGAGGATGATCGCCGATGAGTGGTGCATCGGCCAACTGATCTGCAATAACTTGACCTTTAATAGCTTTACGGTCCACATTCTCAATGTCAAATTCACTTAGAACCATCACCCATTTGGACAAGCGACCTATCAATGCTGCTTTGGTGAGTAAGTACTTGAGTGGATCAATCTTCGTAATGAGTTGTACTTTATGTGTCAATAGATAATGCCTCAGTTTAGTGGCTGCCAAGATTACTACTAGGCAAGCTCACTCAATAGGTGTGTAGTTGAGTTCATATCCAACTAGTGTGAGAGAGATGTAATAAACAGCACATTCTTTCCCTTCTGCATTGTGTTGTGCCAATAGTACACCCAATACCGTATTTGTGGCTGATATATAGAGTAACAGAGGTCTGCTCAGATCTGGTGGGATCAGCAATGGTGTATTCATGAGATAGTCTTTAAGCAGCTGGAATGCTTGCTAGCATCTGGTATCCCACTGAAAGCGGATGTTTTTGTGTAGCAGATGTGTAAAGGGGGGACACTTATCTGCCAGTTGTGCAATGAATCTTCAGATGGATTGTAGTCATCCTTGTAATGTCCTTAGCTAATTGATGTTCTTTGGAGGTGGCATGTCCATGATTGCTTTGACCTTTGCTAGATCGACCTCAATGCCTTTGCTTGAGACAATGTATCCTAGAGGCTTCCCGAAGGTTACTCCAAAGACACATTTCTTTGGGTTGAGTTGAACATGATATTGTTCTAGTCTACCAAATATTTTATCTAATATGTCTAGATGACCTTCTCTTGTGAGTGATTTTGCTAGTAAGTCATCAACATAATCTTCCATTATAGTATGCATCATGTCATGGAAGATGGTGGTCATTTCTCGTTGATAGGTCGCTCTTGCATTCTTGAGACCGAAAGGCATTACATTCTAGAAGTATGTGCCCCATGGACATGTGAAGGTTGTCTTATGTTGATCCTCTAGTGCAATCTTTATCTGATTGTATCCCGAAAAACCATCCATGAGTGAAAGCATGGCATGTCCTGATGTTAGGTCTACTATGATGTTGATGTTTGGGAGGGGGAAGTCATCCTTAGGACATGCCTTATTTAGATCTCTGAAGTCAGTACAAATACAAATGTCCCCATTTGGTTTGCCGACAAGCACAATATTGGATATCCAGTCTGCATAATCAATTGGTCTAATGAAACCAACATCCAGGAGTTTCTCGATTTCTACTTTGACTAGTACTGTAATCTGAGGATGCATCTTGCGAAGCTTCTGCTATGGTGAGGTGATACATGACTAAATCAGGATCAATCCTAGGCATGTTTGCATATGACCATGTGAAGTTGATTTGACACTTCTGGAAGAACTCTACAAACTTAGGTTGTTCCTCTGGAGTTAAAAGAGATGCCAGATGTATGTGGTGAGGATTTTTAGGAGTCCCCACGTTGTACTCTTTTGTTTCCTCGATGAGAATCATTGATCGTTCCTGTTGTGTACTAGCAAGGAGAATGTCAAACATTTCATCCTCCAATGCTTCAGAGAGGTTTTCACTATTGGATACGCTCTTTCTTTTTACTTTTGTTGGATCAAACAGTGCCACAATGTGGTTTTCACTAGAAGATCCATGTTTTATTGTTATAATTTTGTAGCTGAAAGGTTTGGCATCCACCCCAAAGTATACAGCGCTATTAAGTTATATGGTGAATCCAACTTTGTGATCCCCGCTTGGTATGTTATCCCGTAGTTCTAAAAAGTCAATGATCGCCTCATCATTTTGGAAATGATCAAGACATGGGGGATTAGGTTAGTTCCATTCGATGAGTTCAGGATGGATAATGGGCATTACTTCATCGATTAGGTTAAGTTCGTTAGATGTATCAGTGAGGGTTAAGATATTGTGGTGAAGGTCATTGATGGTACTCTCCCTATTAGAATCAGGCGTAGGATGCGACGTAGGGTCTGTGGAAGATGTTTCTAGCTTAGGAAACCAAGAGGTCTTTATCTGTGCTTCGCCATAAACAAGGATGTCTTTGCAAGGTGGAGGTAGTGATGTGTCTTCCTCATCTGAAGTATTAAGCTAGATGAAATCAAATTCCCATTCATGTGAGTCAATTTTTGAGTCACTTTCCAGTATCTGATTACTATACCATACTGGGATGTCTTTTGAGTTAAATATGTTAGCTGTGATTGGCTGATGTACCATTGTAGATGAAATGATTGGTGCTACAGGAAGGATTATGGGGATCAATGAATCTGATATGGGGAGTATCGGTGGTGTTGACTCTGCTGGTGTCATAGATACTACTATGGATTCTGATACAGTTGCTACTGCTAATGGTGCTATTGATGTTATTGTTGTTGTTGATGGGATCGTTGTTTTAATTGGTGGGATGATGGGTATTGTAGATGGTTGTGCTGGTATTTTTAGCCTCAATGGGGCAGTTGTGATGGTGTCTGATGCTTCTTTTATAATCAAAGGTGTCATCTTTGTAATAGGTTGATATAGTGGTTTGTTGGGTTTTCCTTTGAATCTTAGCTTAGGAAGGATCTCCTTTTGAAAGCCTAGGTCTGTATTATCCTTGGGCTTTAATTCTGGCTGTAGCAGTTCATGTCATCCTTGCTTGCAAGGTCCCAAAGCACTTTGACCATCATATCCCATTCTTTGCATAATGAGAAGGCCTTTGCCATATTGATCTGTGGGAAGCTTAGCTTGTGGAATATTGGTGGTGATGGGATCTTTATAGATCCATTCTGCTAAGTCCTTCATCTCTTGTTTCTTCTTCTTGACTCTTTCCCATGATGAAAGGCATCAAAGTACATGTTGGCTTGATCAGTGGTGTTCGAAGTAACCATTGAGGTTTACCATGTGTTCTAGGAGAAGTAGGCATTTGTCCCACACAAAAGAGTTGGCTCAAATTGTATTCCCCAGGACCTTCCTCTGCTATTTTCATTTTGAGCTTTTCTTGCTTAGGTATAGTGGTGTTTGAACTGGCAAGAGAGGCTGGACTTATGTATGATGTGGAGGAGATGGCTTCTCTATTATTGGGAACGGTAATCTCTAGTTGATGACTTATATTATGACAATATGCAAAGGGATTTGCATTGCCCAAGATTGTGATCTCTACACCATTATGCAGGAACTTGATACACTGATGGTAGGTGGATAGAACAGCTTGCATGGTGTGTATCCAAGGTCTTCCTAACAATATATTGTATGGCAGAGGAAGGTCCAAGACTTGACAGATAATGTGTTTCACCACAGGGCCCACTCGGATTGGTAGTACCATAGCTCCTTTGGATGAGCGCTTGACATCATCATAGGCTTTGATTGTGATCTTCTTGCAGGGATCCACTTATTCTATTGCATATCACAAGGCTGTGACTAATTGTAGAGTACAGATATTCAAGCCTGCTCCATTGTCGATCAAGACTCACTTGATCCTATGCTGGTTGATAAACCCTTCAATATGGAGTGAGGCGTTATGAGGTTGCTGGAAGGAGGAGTTGTCACTTTCCAAGAAAGTGAGACAAGGTAAGGATCTTAGATTTCCAACCATGGCTTGGAATTGATCTATATTTAGGTTTGTAGGGACTAATACCTCTTGGAGAGCTTGATCCAAAATTGTTTTATGGGATGGAGATAGGTGCAATAGCTCTAAGATAGATATTAGTGTAGGCATTTTGTCTAACTGTTCCACAAGGTTATACTACTTTGGGATAGATGGGGTGCCTTGTGGAGTTGCTTTTATGATAATCTTGTTGCGATGTGTAACAACATTGCAAGTGGAGCTGGGATTTTTGATGGTTATAGTTGTAATTTGTTCACTAGCATCGTATAGGTGATTCACAGTATAATTATATGTGGCTTGTGTATAATTGGTGGTATATGTGTGTCTCCCTGAAGTAGAAGGACCCCTTTGATCTTGTGATGGAAGTGGATTTTTAAACATAAGATGATCATTGTTCATTGTCTTTGGGTCATTTCCTTCGATTTCAATTTCACCTTAGTCAATAAGATCCTGAATAAGATCTTTCAATATATGGCAATTGCTTGTCTTATGCCCTCTCCCTTGATGGAAATCACAATGTTCAGTATCCCTCCACCATGAAGGTTTGACTTGAGGTTCATAATTTGATGTTTTGGGTAGGGTTACTAGATTTTGAGAAACCAGTTGTCATAATACTGTTTCGATGGGTTCCCCTAAGGGAGTGTATGTTCGCTTTGGTTTTTGTTGATGCGGTCTGGGTTCATCTTGAGATGTGATGCGGCCTTGATTTGGAGGAGCAACTGTGTTAGTCTGAGGTGGGGAATTCTATCCTGCAAATTGAGCTACAGGTTGGGCACTTTTGATAGTTCTTGCATCCACAACCCCGTCGTTGACAACATTTTTGTTTTTGTTCCAAAAGCTTGGTTTGTCACTATTGAAGCATGGGTGAGGACCATCCTTTGGCTCATTATAGATTTTGATAAGTCCTTTCTTGATGAGAGCCTGCTCACATTTTAAGCCTTTGGTGATCATGTCATTGAAAGAGTTTGTGTCTTTGATGTCCAGGTGAAATTCCATTTCTTCGTTTAAGTTGGAAATAAATATTTCCACTAGTTCTTGTTCAGGTAACTGAAGAGAACATCTGCTAGACATTTGACGCCATCATTGCAGAAAGACTGAGAATAGTTCACCTAGTTTTTGTTTAGTGTTACATAGATCAACCATGGTGATATCACCTTCAATGTTGTGTGAGTAATGTGCCAAGAACTTCTGGATGAGTTCTTCAAATGTCCTAATGCCACCTGGTAATCAGGAAAAACATGATGTGGTTGTTCCTCCCAAGCTTTGGGGAAAAAGGTGCATGAGGTACGTATCCTCGTATGCCACTTCGAGGCAAGCTGAATGGAATTTTCTAACATGATCACAAGGATCTCCTTTTCCTCTATACTTTTCAAACTTGGGTGTTTCAGATCCTCATGGAAAAGGTGGAATATGAAGATTCCTATAAAAGGGATAGGGACAAATGTCATTGAGTGAAAATTGATTAGTTTTCACACCACTATGAAGTTGTTGGGCGAGATTTTTAACTTGTTGCCACAACATGTCTATTTCATTTGGAGGAGGAGGTGGTGGATTACCTTGATGAAAGTTGTATCTAATGTGCTCTTGACCTCTTTCATCCTCATTACAGCTTTGACGTTCTGATGCTTGTCTTAGTTGTGCAAGATCAAAGTCAGAGGGTAGTTTGGCTCCTTCTTGAGCAAGTTTTAAAAAGTGAACATTAGCATTACTCTTGAGTATCTCATCAAATAGTCGATTAAAGAGAGGCTTGTGTTGTGCCCTTTCTATTTCCGCATGAGTAGGAGTGCCTGGATTATCATCATTTACGTTTCCTCCAAGGGCTTCTTGGAACTCGTTGATATTTTCCTCCTCTTCCTCTTCAATTTCTTGTTGTCTAGATCGTGACCTGATATGAGCCATTGTGTTTACAAGTTTTTGTTGAAGTTGGGTGAAAATGATGATGAGTTGTTGATGAAATGAAAGATTTATGTTTGGTGTGGTGTGTTGCATATGGATCTTTAGCACTTAAGAGGTAAATGTTACCAAAGTTCTTTCTTGAATTACTCGTTGTGTTTGATTGACAAAGTTTGATGTGATAAGGTTTAGACAAATCTGAGATGTATTACAAACTTAATCTACCTAGTAATGAAAGGATTCACTCATAGACTAGTTTTAACCTACATAGAAATATCTCTTAGGATGAGTTTATCCTAGATGTAGAGATATTCTAAAAAGTGATATGTTTGTGTTTGATTTAAGAAATTTTGAAAATAGAACTTTAGGACAAAAACCTCTTGAGTGGGTTGAGAGTTAGGATGGAGTTGATGAGATATGGATATGATAGTGGATGGAATGTTTAACCTCAATAAAAGCTTTGTGTCATATATGGGACAAATTCTTCCTCTTCTCTTTTGGGCATTGGTGGCATTTCTCAAGCTATGTTGTATGTGATACAAATGTCTAGAAAGAAGTCGGGGTTGATCTTGCCTCCTTGGTTTTTGTGATAACTTAAAGCTCTATATTGTATAAAACCTTGGCGGTTTAATGACTCTTGATCAAATTCATTTGATTTTCCTTGAAGATAAAAATGCATGTGACGTATAAAATCTCTATGAGAGACAAAGATTTGTCTATTTAGATAGAAGAATTTCCTCTTTTTGATTAAAGCCTTTGAGCTTAATGGTCTTCTTTTCAAGTTGATGTGTTGATGAAGATTCTTCTTTCTCAAGATGTGAAGAATGGTCATATAGTTTGATACTCTTGCTCTTTGTTTTTGATCTTTTGGAAATGTTTGTGTTGGATGAATACTTGTTTTGAATTTTGGATTTTTAGGATGTTTCTTTGACAAGAAAACAAAGCAAGCACATAAACACAAGAATGTTTCCTCAAAAGGCACAAATAAGTATGGGTCTAGATCAACCCAATCCTTGGACTTTTTATGACCCTTTCCTTTAAATGTATTTTTGGTGTTTTCCAAAGCCTGAAGTTGGCTCAATTTTCACTGGTCTTGACTCAAAATGAAAAACGCTTCAAACACTCTTTATCCCTAAGGTCAAATGGCCAGTTGCGGTAAATTCAGCCCACATCTTGATATTTCTTCAACTTTGGTACTACATACCTTATGAATCCCATCGTGGTAGGTAAGGATGTGATACACTAAGTCTTGTAGGAGTATAACAAATAGATGATCCCTATGATGGGGGAGTCGTCACTTTCATCAAGCCACAAGTGACTTTTCAAAAAGATATGTTTCTAATCAAGGAAATATGTATGGTGAGTATCTTGGGAGCAAAACCATCTATGATCTTGCACTAAATTATATCACAAATATCCTCAATTAATAGAATGGGTGGGCTACTACTTAAAGGTGTTTAGTAATTTTCGATGTCTTTGGACATAAGTTCATTCTGTAGTGACTCACTTAAGAGTCTTGTAACTTGTGGTGGGGCCCATTTGTCCTTTTGGCAAGTTACACTGTAGGAACAACTATACCCAAGGCTACAGCTTTCATTCTCACCTGATTTCTATAGCAGCTCGAAGGATTTACCGCAAGAGGTCATTCCCAAGAGTGATGTGTCTCTTGGCAGGCCTCTCTTAAAAAGATAAAACTTGAGTGTTACTAACACTTTTCTCTTGCACCTAGGACCATGAAAGCCAAGGGAGAGGATAGTGTGTGTTAGAAGTAGGACCACTTGACAAACTTTGCATAAGTGTGCCAAACACAAAATGCACTTGTCCTTTTTAACTTGTCATTGCAATGATTTTTTATCCATTTGGAGATGTCACTCCAACAACCATGAGGTTATTTTTAACTTCAAAAGCAATGTGTTTGAGTAAACTAGAATTTGAAATCCTAGTCAACTTAATTTGAAACACGTATGCATGAAGTAAATCGCTTGCAAAATGAGACAAATGGATTGTTCCTTTTATTTGCACCAAAATTTGAAGTGTTGATTGTGAGTTTTACTTAGTTTTGATGCAATAAATAGGAAATTTGTTTTTGTCTTGTTTTAAGCAACAAAAGGAGAGTGTATCCTAACTTGCAAGAAATGAATTTTTTCAATTTTATAGCACCAAAACAGATTTTTCCCTAACTTGCAAGAAATGAAAATTCGTTTGTTCAATTTTATAACACCAAATGTAAAATTTTCATTTTTAAACAAGTAAATGAAGTTAGTTTAGACCTGCACAAGGAACAAGTGGTTAGTAAAATCCAAAATAGGGAGGGCTTCCACAAGCCTAAGAAAAATTACATTTTGGTTACATGGTCCGTTTTATACAACGTTCTGTTACAATAGCGCCATTTTGTGTTCAAATAGAAGTGCTATTTAACACAAATGTGCTAATAAGAAGACGACAACGCTAAAAGAAAAACTCTGATAGCAAAGACAAAAGTACTGAAATGATCACAAATGCGCTATTTAAGCCACAAAAGTGCTAAAAGATGGTCAATAGCGCTATTGTAATATCAAATTGCAATAGCACTACAACATGATCAAAAGCACTAAAGCGCGACCTGTGTGTCAAGCTCAACATGCAAACAAGTTAGTTGTGTTTTTTAAAATGTTTTTGGGTGTCTGGATTCATGTCGGGTTCACCAATGATGCTCTGCAAAAAGGGTTAGAAAATTTGTTCGATGACAACACACACACAAGAGCAAAAATGTTAGTGTTAGCAAAAAAAGATTATTCTAAACAGGCATATCAAAAGAGATACCAAAAGCATGAGAGAATATTTAACTAGGAAAGTAAATATGACGAGGCATCTCCAAATGCCTCCTAACATGCTCTTAGCTCCTTCTCCTTTGTTCCTCTCCTCTCCAAGTTCCAAACTAGTGTAGCTCTCAATAGCTTTTTGCACTATGGATGCTTATGGAGGTTTGAGATTGAAGTATTTACTCTAAATGTGAATAAAAAGCTAATACTAGATGCTATGATGCTAAAATGATTTGTTTTAAACCAAAATGACAAGATATTAGTGATTTATGCTAAATGCTCTCTAAAATTATCTATAACTTAGATGCATACAAGTTTTCAGGATCTGGATTATGAAGAAATGGGCTCTATTTATAGGGAAAATGGAGTAATGGATGGTTGAGATTGAGTAATCTCAACAAGGGTTAGGATTGAATGATATTCAATCCATGTGATGGCTTTCAACCCAATCCCAAGATGACAAGTGTCAATGTGAGATAGGTTGAGAGGAGAGGGAATAAGCATTAAATGCTTGACATGACTTGAGAGTTAAGTTGGGAGTTAAGGTCAAGGTTAGGTTGAATGAATAAATTCTTTATTGAAAGAATAAAGTTTTTATCCAATGGATAAACTCTTGTGCAAAGGCAAAAAGGGATAACCATGGTCAAAGCAATAAATGTTTGAGGAGACACATGAGTGCAAGTTGAAATAACCATAAATGGTTATGTAAGAGCCATTAATGGTCCTATAAGAGCCATTAGTGGTTTTGGAAGACTTTGGAGGTTAAATTGTTGAACACACAAAGCATTTAATGCTTTTCAAAGACTTTGAAGTCTTTGAGAAGTGACTTCAAGTTGCTTAGGATTGTGATAATAATTAAGGGATGGATTAGGCTAATTAGGAAGGGGTTAGAAGAATCTAGAAGGGGTTTTAGGAATGCAAGTGGATTTGGTGGGTGAGGGAAAATAGGATTTTTATTTAAAATAAATTAATTTATTTCAATAAATGCTTGCAAGTTGCATTTGTAGGAAAATGCAAGTGGGGGGGATAAATGATTTAAATAAATGTTTTATTTAATTTATTTAAAAGAGGAAAGGGGGATTAAATGAAATAAATACGATTTATTCATTTAATTGATTGTGAATTTGATTTAATGAATTAATTAAAATAAATTGAATAATTTATTTAATTAATAGAAGAATGTTTGAAGATGAATTAATTTAATTAACTGATGGCTAGTGGATTTTTAATCAAATAAATATGGAATATTCATTTAATTAAATTGGACAGATTTATGTGACTACAGATCTCATTGATAGCAGCAACTTTATGTTTATAGGCAGAAGGCAAGGATCTTTGTACCTTGGCAACAATCTCAAACACTTCTAGCACCCCACCGACACATTTGATTCTGCATACAAGCTTGATTACTTTTTGCATAAAGAGGTGGCATTCTCATCTTCACTGATCTTTAGGTTCTCATATTTACCTATCAGTCTCTTTATCTTAGCAATCTTTACATGACTATCTCCTTCATGAAGAGTTTCTAGTTTTACCCAAATCTCATTTGCAGTCTCTAAGTCCATTACATTTGTCATCTCGAAATTTGACAAGGCACTCAACAATGCTTCCTTCACTCTAATGTTATATTTTGCTTCCTTAACTTCGTTCGAAGTAGTAGGACCATTTTGTGGAATATTATATACATTCTTATTGATCTTCCAATACTCTTCTCCTATGCATCTTAAATGAACTTGCATCCGGTTCTTCCAAAGAGTGTAGTTCATTCTATCACACCTTGGGTTGTCCTTCTTGAAAGAAAAGGTTTCCATCTCAGATCTTCCTCAAGCGATCAAGCTTCTTCCAGAGGATCTAGCTCTGATACCCATTGCTGGCAACATGCAACAAACTGAGAGGGGAGGGGGGTGAATTAGTTTGCACAAACATTTTATGCAGCTTATACCACAAATCAAAACATAAATTAGGACCACGTCAATATCACACATAACACCAAGATTTTTGATGTGGAAAACCTAATTAAGGGAGTAAATGAAATATTATAATGGGGAATGCACATGCATTCAGGCATACTGTCTTGAGCTCACTACTCCAACAAGAAACCTAGAAAAGCTACAACCTTAAGGGGAGGCTCACTACCTTACAATAAGTCTTACTAACTTACAAAAGCATTCAGACAACAATCCAGATTACATGAACTACAAAAATAGTATTTGCATATGCCTGAGTACAATTTTGGTTAAGCACACAGTCTGCTCTGCAGCACTTCTCTTCTCTCCTTCACTTTTGAAAGATAAAATCACTTGTTTACAAGTAGAATTCGATCATACACTTACTCAAGGATGGTAGACTCTGGATCTTACATGATTATTACATTTATTTATACACAACATCAACCTATATTTCAAGGTCAGCTAAACCCTTAATATAAATTACAAAATAATAACCTCACATGCTACAACAACATATGTGGACCAAAAAAATGTCGAATAAGACATAGTCTAGACCCAAATTAACACTGCAAACATGCAACACTTCCAACAATTATCCCTCGATCATCTGCAGCACACTACAACCACCAAGAATGTCGCATAACATGAAGAACATCATTGGACCAAGAAAATATTCAATAACACGCACAACGATCAATGCGGACCACTAATACTTATAGAAAATGATCAAGAAATATTCACAAGCAATGCAAATTGCACCACAACAACCACAATAAATTGGATTACTAGAATCATCATCATATCATCATCGGAGCTCAAGAACAACATCAAAACTGATTGTCAACATGAAATATTCTCTTATGGACATCCAAATCATGAAACAACGAACTAAGGATACACATCAATATCTCAAACAAATCCCATACATTCGTAGCTAAAGATATAGAAATTCCAAAGCAATTCAAAGTACAAACTAGAATACTGAATAACATGAACAACTTAATAGCAATCTCAATACTGGATCTCATAACTTGATCAGAACATTACGCAAACCACTAAAAACTATATTGAATCAACTAGAGATACGTATCTCAAAATTCATTAAATGACATAAGCTCAATTGCAACACACTGACCAAACCAACTCATTTAATCTGACTTCAATATTGAAATACACATAAGAATATGTTGACATCAATGACAACGCATCATTCCAGCAAACTCTCAGCAACAACTTAAAATATAAATGTATAACATAAATATATATTTTTAGATACAATTATCTATATATGTTTATGGCATATCTTTATATAAATATACATACAACATAGGTTATTGTCTTCATTTTTTATTTTTAGTTAATATTTACTTTATTTTCCTTGATACTTTTATATCTCAAACTTTTAATAATTTATTGCATTCAAGACCTTAATATTTTTGTAGCGTCCTAAAATTGTGAGACTTGCAATTTCGACCGCATTTGGGTCTTCACGATGGTGACGCAACACTGAACCTGAATGGAGACCCCGAAACTTGTTCATGACATCAAAAACTGCATTTTTCAGCACCCTGGCCTGATCCTCCTTGCACCCTGTTGTCCCGGGAGGTGGGACCAGAGCGCCCAGCACCCTGATCCTTCAGGACTAGGGCCCCCAGGACCATGGCGCCCTGGTCCCTGGCCCTATTTTTGGGCCCGGTCTCCTATAGGACTTTGGGTCTTTTTTGTTTGCAATTTGGAAAATAACATTTCCTGGTCAGCCTAAGGTCGAGAAAATCAGTCTTTCAACCCTAATTGGCAAGTATATAAACTACATATCCTCTCCCATTTTGAGGAGGAAGGACAAATGTGTACAAGACGCGGAAACGATATTCAAACATTCAAGCATTTCCTTCAAGCAATTGATCATTCTAAGTCTCCATTAAAGGCTAGGTGTTGCATTCAAGACAAGGATTCAACCATTGAAGAGGAGATCACATGCTACAACATACAACATACAACAAACAACAACATCTATACCTTCGCATATAAGGATACAAACATCCTTACAACAAGGTACTAGTACTTGTTTTACATTACAGTCATTTACATTTACAGCATTTCTCATTTCTTGGTTAATTCCAAAACCGGGGTTTGACCTAAGGGCAAACCCCTAATCCCTAACCCCCCAATCGTCTTCGCTTTTCTATGTGTAGGTTGCAGGTACGCGGCTGAAATTGAAGATCTGGAATCCTTGTGCAGAGACGAACAGATCCCCCTTCATTTCGTGGATTTTTTGAAGGACCGTGTGCACGCCGGGCGCCATCGTCCCGTCAACTTTTGCTCAAATTTGCAGGACAGTGCCGTCTCGACATTTTACTACTAATTCCAGGTCCGCAGCTTCATATCATATCCCTATCTCTGTTTATAAGCGAATATTTCCCACTTTACATGCATTCCTAGTTCAATCTTTCTATCTACATTTCTTTACAAAAGAGGGTATCCTTGCTATCACAACCCTTGAAACTCATATAGAATCCAATCTTGCATTGCGTGGGATTGGATCTTGTGGGTTTCAACCCCTCTTTTGAATGTAAAGTCTCTCCTAAGTGAAAACCATCAACCCTAGTGAATCTCCCTTCTCTCTCCTTGGAGTTGGGGAGGGGAGAACAACTAGGGTTTGATTTTTCCGCTTTACATTTTGGTGAACCCGACGTGAACATCCTTTCTGATTATTCATAGTTAGATCTGAAAATTAGATTCCTTGATTACATTTCCATGTTTGATCTTTTGCAAAATTTTAGAGGTTAATTGCATAAAAACCCTAAATTTTCTTTTTAAGTAATTAAACTTGTGAAATGTTTAATTGTTAATGCTTGTTTCAGATCTGCCCTTCTATTACAAATTATCAATTCATATTTGTGATTTAATTTTGAAAATTAAGTGGTTAAGTGTCAAAACCTTGATTTTTGAAAACCTCTTGATTCAACCTTTGTCTGACAATTTCACTGATCAAAACATCTCCAAATCAGCTGTAACTTTGGATTCCGCAATAAAATCACAATATCTTTCATCCCTGAAAATTTGGAAAAAAGTTGCGAGGACCGTGTGCACCCCGAGCGCCATCGTCCCCGACATTTTTTCCGAAATTTCGGGAGCTAGATCTTACTGTATTTTTCTGCTAAAATCTAGAATTTTGGCTGATTTTATCAATTTTAACACTTTCAAAATTACGGTCAAAGTTGGTCTAGCGATTGCTTGGATTGAGGCTTCTAATCATTCAAAAATAGTTGAAATTGAAATTTGTGTCAAAATTGTGTTTCTTACAGTCCTAAATCTGAAAAGTGTGTTATCATTCATTCGAAATTTCAATGATTTATTCAAATTTTTGCAATTTACGACTTTTGAAATTAAGTGCTTAATTACAACAACTTTGATTTCCGCTTTCAAAATTGAATTTTGCGTGAAATTGAATCAACTTTCAAATTTCAAAGCTTGCATTGCTTTTGGTATTCTCTCTAAAATCATAAAATTCAAAATTTCAATTTCCCTCTCTTTTTCAAAATTCAAATTTTGCATTTTTCGACAATCTTGGTAGGGTTCAATTTTGAGATTGCAACTTTAATTTGGCCTATCTACAGATCGTAAAATCACTCAATTTTTTCAAGTTAGCTGTAAAATCATCATAACTTTCATCCCTACAAATTTCAAAAAAAGTTGCGAAGACCGTGTGCACTCCGAGCGCCACGGTCCTGGACATTTTTTTCCAAAATTTCGGGAGATTGTCCTGATTGTATTTAACAGCTTAAATCTAGAAGATTGGCTGGTTTTACTAAAATTTGCTACCTCTAAAATTCAAAATCTTCTCTCTTTCTTTAGTGCATGAGTTTTACAAAAATAAGCCCTACCTACACTATTCCCGTTAGACGAAGCCTTAGAATTAAGTCTTTCCAAGGTTTAATTACTGAGGAAATGGAACTTAATTTGAATGGTCTTTTTAACGAGGACATGGGTAATTCCACTAATCCTCTTAATGATGAAGAAGCTCTCCATGAGGTTTCTATAGAACAACTTTCAAAATTGAATAACCAATTTGATGATTTTCGACAATGGATGTCTCAAGAATACCCTGATAGTCAAGCTCTTCCTTTAATTGAGGGACTAAAATGTATGCTTCAAAGTGATAAGAATGGAATTGATATTTTGCATGGTATTGCACACATTGTGGATTCAAATGTGATGCCTATGAAGAGTTGTGCCGAAACCTTAGGTTATACACAACCTCCTACTCAAGACAATCATTCTATTCCTTTGATGACTCCTATTGCTAGTATACCTACTTTTACATCAAACATAATGACTACTTCAATACAAGACATTCCTCCTATGATCACTAATCATGGGGGCAATCTGTCTTCTTCAATTAACCCTCTTCCTTCATTCAATCCAACTTCTTCATTCATTCCTTCAATGAGTGTTCCTATTATATCTCCACAAATGGACATGACGCAAGGGGGCAATTCATTTAACCCTTCCATTCCTCCTTGTAGTGTTCCTCCTGTCCAATCATCTCCTATGACTAACTATCATACTGTCCCACCACCTTACTCTCTACCTTCTTTCAATAACATAACACCTCCATCACAGTCTAACACATCTAATATGAACTCTTTGACTGAAGCGACCATTAACAATCTTGCACAAACTATCTCTTCTTTACAGCAACAAATTGCCTCTATGAATCAATCTAAGTTTAGTGTGCCCACATTTGATGTTGCGAGCCCACTTTCTCTTGACATTGTTTAAGCTATCCCCCCTAAACATGTTGAAATTCCGCATTTGGAGCTTTATAATGGTAAGGGTGATCCTCTAACACATGTTAAGACCTTTCAAACAATATGTACTGATTTTGCTTATGACCAAAGGTTGCTTGCAAAACTGTTTACTAGAACATTAAGAGACAAAGCCCTACAATGGTATTGCTCGTTGCCTTCCTATTCTATTACTTCTTTCGAACAACTTGCAAATGTTTTCATTCAACAATTTCAAAACAATATAAGTCCTAAGGTTACTTTGATTGATTTAATGCATTGTAAACAAGGTGTTAAAGAAAAAGTGACTGATTTCATTGGTAGATATAAGCATTTGTATGCTCAAATTTCTTTTCCAGTGCCTGACAATATTCAAAGAATCTTTATTTCTAATTTACAAAAAGATATTCGAGACAAACTCCTATTTTCTGAGTTTACTTCTTTCCAACAGTTGTGCGCAACTCTTCACAATTATCAACTGACTGTGAGTCAAATGGAACAATCACATCCTATGGCTCCGAGTGATAAGGGTGATAGTAGTCAACAACCATTTGGGAAGTTTAAACCAAACAGAGAGTCCATTAAATTCAATGAAAACATCATCAACAACAATGTGAATGCGGCATCAGGTGTGCCTCCTATTTCTAAGTTTTTCAAGAAAGAAAGAAAGTTCACTCCTTTGAATGAATCATTGCATAGTATTATGAATAATTTATTGGAACAAAATGTGCTTACTCTTCCTCCTATAAGGCAAATAGATCCTACAAAGATTAATTCACCCTATTTTGATAACAAATCTTTTTGTCAATTTCATCGCCATCTTGGGCATGATACTGAAAAATGTAAAATTCAAGATTTGATTGATAATAATACTATTTCTGTTTCTGGAGTGAATGATAAAGGCAACACATCTGTACCTCCTCCTAACCAAAATCTTCAGATTTTTACTGATCCATTACCTTCTCATACCTCTAATGCGATTGATTCTACTGAGTCCTCTATCTCACCTGATGATCTTGTGTCTATGACTCCAAATGTGATTAACTTTGTAGAGCATCAGAAAATCCCTAAAGAACTTTCCATCACCTTTTATTCTAGTGAAACTATCAGGGCACCTGATGGTCCTTTATATATAGTTGCAAAAGTCAAGAATACACCTTGCCAAGGAGTGCTTATTGATCCTTCTTGTATGGTTAATGTCATTACTGAAGAATTTCTTTTTACTTTGCAATTGAATCAAGTAATCTATGATGAAACGGATGTGGTTGTGAAATTATTTGATGCATTTTCTTCTCCTGCAATTGGTTCTATTACATTACCTATTGAAGTTCATAACAAATCCCTTGATGTGAACTTTGCTATTATTCCATCTTCCGAACAATTTCGTGTGAAGCTTGGCTATCCTTGGCTATCTTCCATGAAAGCTATTGCTTCTCCTATTCACAAGTGTTTGAAATTTCCCCATAATGGTGAAGTTGTTACTATCAATCATAGCCTCTTTAAACCAGTAGAAAGAACTTCTAGTGTTCCTATTGATTACTTTTGGCCTAAACAATTCCAATCTCTTCCTCTGCGAAGTGATCATCTTTTCAAATCTTATCAAAAGTGGAAAAAAGATATGATCCTTTCTCTAAGTGAACCTAGAACACCCAAACTTGATATTCCTATCATTCTTGAGAAGGAAGTTCTTCCTTTGAAAGATAAAACTAATGTCTTTCCTCAAGAAGATTCCTCACCCATTCCTATGGATGTGACTATGCCTATATCTAATAAACTTCTCAAAAGTAGAACTATCCCTCCTCGTCATGATGGACTTGGTCTCCTTCCAAAACCAAATATTCCTCCCTTATATGGAGCAGTTCCTCCTCCTTCCTCTTATGGAGAGAAGAGACCTTCCTCTTCTCCTATTGTTCAACCTAAGAGACCACAACCTAAACACCCAAGTGATAAGGATGAGAACATTCCTCCTCAATCTTCTCAACTTCCTACTAAGACTAGATGAAATCGTTCTGCACGTGAACGCCGGCGAAAGCGTCATCTTAGAGCTCAAACTTTGCAATCCTCAAAAACACCTTCAACTAGTATTATTCCATTTTCTCCTCAGCCGGAAATTGAGCCAAAATCTCCTAAACATAAGATGCATGATGTTCTTGATCCTGTGCGAGTTAAAGATCCTATTTTTATAAATCTTGATAATGATATAGATGAAAATGTTATTCATGATGAAAATGTTACTTCTTTACATTCTGATAGTGAATATGAACATGTTGATGTTGATAATTATCTATCTAATGAATTTTCTTAAACACTTATCCTGGCTCCTAGACAAGAACAACGTGGCTCAGAACATGAACATAGCCCTTGTTTGGATCTTGTGATAGCTCCATCTGCTGTGTTGGATGTTCCTCCTCTAGCGTGTTCCCTATCTTCCCGAAACATTGATCAGCAAGATCGGGGGGTAGATGACGTGCTAGACTAGTTTCATTAGCATAGCAGATTCTCTCCTCCTCTCTTTTGTTACTTCTTCTATATGTTATTCTCATTCTTCTATTTGTTGTCCTTAGTGTTGTCTACTTGAGGACGATGCAAAACATTGAGATCTCTCGATCTCTCTCATGTTGACTCAAAAGACACATGTGTTCCCTTATTCTAGGTGACCTTCTTTGATTGGGGAATGAAGAACAATTATGCATACATACATATGATATACATGAATAATCATACAGCATACTGACCCCGAGGAAAGCGAAGTCACCTCATGCTTTGTGTTTTGTGTTTATTATCCTTGGGCTTATCTCATACTTGGGGGCTAAATCCTTGCGATAACGTGCTCCTTTCCTTTCTCATTTCTTATATGTATCACTACCTTAAAGCAATCACCCCCGGTAAGGCGTGTGCGATCACTTTAACGTAGGGGGGCATACATCCCATTCATATCTTTTCAAGATACTTGAAAATTTCTTGACAAATTTAGCTTTGCCTTGAAAATTTTTTGATATCTTTCTTGCATGACTCATAGTGAGGGAACCCTACTACTGACAGTCATGGTTCTCCCTCGTGATCTTCCCTTTTACTTTTTCAATCGAAGTCGTAAGATCCTTAGTCCACTGGGGGCTTGGTGTATCTTGCCTCCTTGACGTGGTGAAAGTCTTTCAATATTGTTTCCTTGTACTTTACCAGAAGTATGAGCGTACGCTTAGACTCCCACTAAAGTGGGGGCTAAATGTAGCGTCCTAAAATTGCGACACTTGCAATTTCAACCGCATTTGGGTCTTCACGATGGCGACACAACACTGAACCTGAATGGAGACCCCGAAACTTGTTCATGACATCAAAAACTGCATTTTTCAGCACCCTGGCCTGATCCTCCTTGCACCCTGCTGTCCCGGGAGGTGGGACCAGAGCGCCCAGTGCCCTGGTCCTTCAGGACTAGGATGCCTAGCGCCCTGGTCCCCTAGGACCATGGCGCCCAGCGCCCTAGTCCCTGGCCCTATTTTTGGGCCCGGTCTCCTATAGGACTTCGGGTCTTTTTTGTTTGCAATTTGGAAAATAACATTTCCTGGTCGGCCTAAGGTCGGGAAAATCAGTCTTTCAACCCTAATTGGCAAGTATATAAACTAAATTTCCTCTCCCATTTTGAGGAGGAAGGACAGATGTGTACAAGATGCGGAAACGATATTCAAACATTCAAGCATTCAAGCATTCAAGCATTTCCTTCAAGCAATTGATCATTCTAAGTCTCCATTCAAGGCTAGGTGTTTCATTCAAGACAAGGATTCAACCATTGAAGAGGAGATCACATGCTACAACATACAACATACAACAAACAACAACATCTATACCTTTGCATATAAGGATACAAACATCCTTACAACAAGGTACTAGTACTTGTTTTACATTACAGTCATTTGCATTTACAGCATTTCTCATTTCTTGGTTAATTCCAAAACCGGGGTTTGACCTAAGGGCAAACCCCTAATCCCTAACCCCCCAATCATCTTCGCTTTTCTGTGTGTAGGTTGCAGGTATGCGGCTGAAATTGAAGATCTGGAATCCTTGTGCAGAGACGAACAGATCCCCCTTCGTTTCGCGGATTTTTTGGAGGACCGTGTGCACGCCGGGTGCCATCGTCCCATCAACTTTTGTTCAAATTTGCAGGACAGCGCCGTCTCAACATTTTACTACTAATTCCAGGTCCGCAGCTTCATATCATATCCCTATCTCTGTTTATAAGCGAATATTTCCCACTTTACATGCATTCCTAGTTCAATCTTTCTATCTACATTTCTTTACAAAAGAGGGTATCCTTGCTATCACAACCCTTGAAACTCATATAGAATCCAATCTTGCATTGCGTGGGATTGGATCTTGTGGGTTTCAACCCCTCTTTTGAATGTAAAGTCTCTCCTAAGTGAAAACCATCAACCCTAGTGAATCTCCCTTCTCTCTCCTTGGAGTTGGGGAGGGGAGAACAACTAGGGTTCGATTTTTCCGCTTTACAATTTTAATTAGCAAATTGTGTGTGTGTGTGTCTATCTATTTATATATCTTTCATTTCATATTAGTTTTTAAATGCAAACTTTGAATCTTGTACAATATTCCTCCCATCCCATCCTCTTTTGTTAACATGTCTTTGTCTACAAATATCCACATTTCTCCTACAAATCTCTTTGTACATCTTGATGATGGTCACAGAGAGTGATTTGAAATGTTGATGCAAAAAAATTCTCATTTAGTTGAATCTAGAAAGAACACTTATTAATAATTAACCTAACATCAATATATAAAATAATGATAACAAACTAATCATTAATCTACTTGAATTTTGTACATTGATCAACTTTGCTATGAAAAGGAAAAGATTCAAAATGTAGGTATTAAATGTGTTCGCATTCTACACTCTTATGAGAATAGTTGATATTGTCATTGATGGTAACCAACTGGAAAACCAATTGGCAATCATCTGGTAGACACCAGCAGATACCAGCACCGACAATAGATTTCTACATGCATCGGCAAGCACTTCACTGGCATCGACAACAATGCATACCGCCACTCAGGCCGACATGAAATAAACTTTTGTTTATTGTTTTGTAATGTAATTATCCTTTGTAAAGTTGACATGGTATATTGTAAAATACTCGTAAATGTATGAGATCTTATAGGTCATTTTAATGATAGAGAGGTATGAGATGGATGAGAAGTATAAGGCAATTTTGTATAAGGTAATATAGTTGATAGCGAAGGTTTTGATTATTGTTTGAGCTTAAACCAGTACTGAACCTGGCATATGAGATGTTGTTTTAAACAGTACATTGTATTGGATTTTGATAATCCATTTTGTAGTCAGTGTGGCTCTTTTTTTGTGATTGAGTAGTGAGCTCTAGGCAGTTGGCCTCCCTGCATGTGCAAGCCCCTCATTGTAAGTAGTATTTATTCATTAGCCAGTGAGTAAATATTGTGGGTCACAAATTCCACCGAGGTTTTTCCCACACCAAGTTTCCTCATTAAATATCTTGTGTTATGGTGTGTTTCTATGTTGTCTCTATTATTCTTATTTGTTGCATTAATTCTTATTTATCGATACACTGTTTTGGGATGCAAAGTTTTAAATAAGTTTAAATATTTTGCTAACCGGTTAGACACTTATTCACCCCCCACCCCCTCTTAGTGTCTTTGGGACTATCATTGAATCTAACAATTGGTATCAGAGCCTGGTCCTCTATTTTCAAAAGCCTAACAACTTGAGGAAGATTCAGACACCAGTACAGATGGAGAACTTAAGAAAATAGTTGGCAGGAGCTCTTGAAGATTTTGATGCAGAGAAATTGAACAATATCAAACTTGTAGAAGATCTAAGGATTGCACAAGAATTCATTAAAGGACTTCAAGAGAATTTTGCTATAGCACAAAATAAAATAAAAGAACTTCATGAGAAGATGCAGAATGATGATGATGAAAAAGAAACTCTTAGAGACATTGCAAACAAGTTGAGACAAGAAAACAGTAATATGAAGAATGAAATGCAAGATATGACTATGAGGTTATGTAAAGATATTGAAGATAGGAAGAAGAATGAAGAAGAGTTGACTAGAAGACTTAATGATGCTGGAAATGAAAATATGAGACTTAGTCATGAAAACGATATGTTAAAGACGGATTTGATTCGCATGCAACATGATAAAATTGAGCTTATGAGACAAGTTGGAATTCTGGAAAATGAGTTGGCTACTATAAATAAGAACAAAGAAAAATATAAGAAAATTTCAGAGGAACTTGATGACATGTTGAAAAATTAGAAGCCTAATAGAGATACTAATGGAGTTGGATTTGAAGTTGGAGAAAGATCTGGTACTGCAAACAATCAAGATCAGAACAAACTGGTAAGACAACCTAATGCTTATAAATTTAATGGAAAATGTTTCAATTGCGACAAATTTGGTCATAGAGAAAATTAGTGTAGATTTAGAAATAATCAGAATATGAACTCACCCATTGGTCAATGTTCCAAATGTAACAAAGTTTGTCATAATTCAGAAAATTGCAGAATGAATGTGAAATATTATGTTTGTGGAAGATATGGATATTTATCTAATCAATGCAGATCACAAACCGGTCACGGATATGGAAAGGCTACTCAGAGAAATAATGTGACTTGTTATGCTTGTAACAAGATTGGACATATTGCTAAATTCTATAGAAGCAAGAATGCATCGGCAAACAATATGAGATCTAGCTTGAAGGGAAAAGAGAAGGTAGAAGAATTAAAGCAAGAATTTTCAAAATAGTGGATTAAGAAAAGAGATCAAAGAACTGATGAAACTATATCTTCATGGGTAGAACAGAGTAACTCTCCACCGGCAGGAGATTATTCATCTAACTGAGGAATAATCCCTTGGGGGTATGGCAGTGAATTGAAAAACATGCATTCTACCCTCGATTGATGGTGAGAAGATACATTTCTTCTTTACCAGTAGGTGTGTTAAGTTTTCACTTAACCAGCGAGCATTTAATGATGTTTTAGAGAACATTTTGGCTACAAATCATTGGGAAACCCTCATTTCAAACTCACCGAGCATTCAAACTTCTTGTGAGCGCAAAATCAAGAAAAGGCATTCAAGGCCAATCAGAGAAGTGTTTTTCAATCATTCAGCAAACATCCGGATAAGAGGTATTTTTCATAATGGCCACTTCATCTTTTGTTCCTGAATTTATTCCAAACCCTACCATTGAGGAGAATGTGAAACACCCTAGGCCCGTATTCAAAATAATTCCCGAGATTGTGAAGCAAGATGACTCTGTAGGAGCTTCTTCAAAAATACCTAAGGGTGTAGCATTTGCAAAAGACCCTAGGATTTACATACATTTCAATATAGAAGACCTAGGATTCGAGGAGTTAATGAAAATGTTTAACAAGGTCATTTGTGATGAACATGGAATCGTTAAACCCAAACATAAGATTGTGGAAACTTTAGGTTTTTTGGAGATACTAAATATCCCTCAATTTCCAGAGGAAGTGGTAAGGATTGTATTGAGTAGAGCACATGGAGAATTCTTATGTTGGATTCTGTTTGTAAGATAACCCAACAAGCAATTAGGGTAGTTACTGGTTTACCCTCAACTGGTAGTAGTCCTGATAAGACAAAGAAGATCCCCAACAAAATGGTGACAAGCCTAACTAGAGAAACATCTGACGATAGATCACTTAGAGTGAATGACATTAAGGACATTAATGTGAGATATGTAAGTATAGTCCTTGGATACAGAGCCACACATGCTAACAGACTCAATTCTATTTCTAGTCTTTGCATTTATAGTGCACATGAAATGATAAACAACAATGCCAAGATAGATGTGTGTGAATGGTTAAAAGATGAGCTTATTGATAACCTAAAAAAGATTAAGGGAGACAAAAAGGGTACTTTCCACTTTGGAAACCTTCTGGTATGTTTGATGTTATATTTCACCAAGGAGATCCCCGGTACAGGACCCAAAGACTTTTGTTATGATACACCAGTAGGAAAACAACTACAGGAAGCTTTTGCCAACATGGGAACTAATAGAGATAATAACATAACAATTTACTTTAAAACTTTCCAATCTAAGATGAGAGTTAGGGAAAGGATCCCTCAAAGCATAGTTGAGAAATATGACAAGGAAATCTATTTTGTCATTAAAAGAGATGAAACCTGGATGGAAGCAGTAAGCCCTAGAACTAATTGGGTTACTGAAATGGGTTATGAGGTTGATCTACATGTTCTGGAAATGTATGCAAAAGCACTGCATGAAGCACCTAGAGAACCATTTGAAGAATTCTTTGGAAATGCAGAAACCATAGAGAATAAAGTATCTAAGCAAAAAAGGACTAAGAGAAGAGAAATATTCATTAGGGATGCATCCAAGAAGGTAAAAGAAATCAAAGAAAATGTCATGAACCTTAGTGGCATATCGGCTAGTGAGCTTGAAGGACTTCAACCGGAGGCACATATTTCATTGGTAGACACATCTTTTGACAGTGACAGTGGGAAGGTTGCCGAGTTCAAAAGAGTGGAAAGGAAAAGGAAAGCCTCACCGGTACCTTCTCCTACTCTGAAGAAAACAAGAACCTTAACGAAGAAACAACAGGCGGTCAGGGAACCCAAGAAGAAGCTTACTCTAAAGAGAAAATAGACATTGGTTACCCCTTCATTAAATGATTTACTAAATGAAATAACTGAGGAAGGTAATTTATCTAATGTGAATAAATGGTATACTTCTTCAAATGATACTGACAGAAACACTATTGAAGAAAGCATTGTTCTTCATTTAGACATTTATAAGAAAGTTTTGATCGAAGTTGTTGATGAGCTACCAAATGATCTCTACATGAGACTAGAGGCTAAAAGGCTATCAATGATGGAATTAGACAAGAAACTAAAAGATGAAGCCCTCTTGGTAGTTCATCCGGTTAAATCAAAGGAAGAAATTGATGAACTTATTTATGAGGCTAACCGATCAGTTTTTGCTAGCGGACACTGGCAAGTGAGCCTAATGGCAGGAAGAGTAAAGGAAATTGCAAAAGAAATAGCAGACAATTGGGATATATTCTTTGAGGAGAAAGAAAAACAAGAGGAAAAGAGCACACCAAAGAAGACATTTAAGGTTTATCTAAAGGACAAGGGTAAAGGAAAAATTGGTGGAGTTCCAAACATTAAGATTACTGACAATCTTCCACCACCACCTTTGGATACTGCACCGGTACACTCAGAAGATCTACCGGTTACTGACACTGAAGGAATAAGACATGATGATACTAATCCTGACTCAAAGATTCTTTTTACAATGAATGTGGATACACAAGAGGTAAACATTGTTGTGGATAAGGAAACCTCTAAAGTTAAGGCAGACAATGTTGACAATAGCAACATAGCAGAGGAACTAGTACAAACTATTGAAACAGAGACATCAACACAAACAGAGAAACCGACACAGATTGAAGAACCTACTGAAGATAAAGGTACTAGCACAGGGCCACCAAAGACTGAGAATCTGGTAGTTGAACTTTCAAAGAAACTAAAAGAGAAACAAACTGAGGCAGAGGTGCACACAGAGACAAAGAAACCGACAATCACATAAACATTGCAATAGTCTGAGAAACCTTTAAAAGTTGAGATGCAAACATAGACTGATCCACCAGAAGAAAATGCAAGAAAAATGGACACATCTGATGGAAGCAAAGAGGTAATAAAAATGATTGGTCAGATATCCAACACATCTACGGGTGAATTCAGACCTACCAGTGTTACAGAGGTACTTTTGGATTCAATTAAGAAGATAATGGATTGTAATGCATTGTCCTATAAGTCAATTGATAACACATTACCTATTCTTAAGTTGATTGCACCAAATAGCAAAACAAAATACATTAAGGATTCTTTAGGTAAATTGGACACATTGTCCAAATTTATTGCCGATAAAGTAATAACTATTGACAAGGTGAATGAGGCCACAATTAAGGAGAGAGTTGAAAAGGAGAAAAACACATTCTTTGAAGACACTATAAAGAAATGTACAGATCATGTAAATACATTATTACCAGTACTTAACTCTACAATTTTGGAATATAAGGAGATATATAGGGAAACATGTGAACCTCACCTTTTGATAGAGGACATAGATAAGGAGATCAAAAAAACATAGAAAGAAATTGATGACATAGAAGATAATATAATTGGTTCATCCGAACATATATCAGTTTTTGAGCAGGAAATGGCAGGTTTTGAGGAGAACTTAGAGAAACTTGAGAAAGAGAAGGAAAGGATAAGGTCAAATGCCTGGGACTTAAAGATAAACTTGGTCCTAAGCTAGACAATCTGATTACTCGGAGAATTGAAATATCTAAGGCATTAGCTCAAGGAGAGCGATCACCGAAGGAACACATGCATTATCTCACCGACATGATCCAATAGACTGAGGCAACTTTGAATGATAGCAAAAGGTTTATGCAGAGTCTAAATTTAATTTTGCCAGATATCTTTCAAATTGTAACCAATCGGTTACAGACTTTGAGGTGAAATTTTTGTACTCTTTTGATGACATCCTTTGTCATTGATGTCAAAGGGGGAGTAATGGAGAGAAAAATACTTGTACAGAGGAAATCACATGCTTAGGCGGAGCACATCTTTTTGGAATATTTTTGGACTTCAGTTTTTGGAAACAGTTTTTGGATTTTTCTCATGAGTGTTGCCATCAATGCCAAAGGGGGAGATTGTTGGCATTCTACACTCTTATGAGAATAGTTGATGTTGTCATTGATGGAAACCAACGAGCAAACCAACTGGCAATCATCTGGTAGACACTGGTAGATACCGACATCAACAATAGATTTCTACATACACCAGCAGGCACTTCACCGGCATCGGTAACAATGCATACCGACACTCAGGTCGGGATGGAATAAACTTTTGTTTATTGTTTTGTAATGTAATTATCCTTTATAAAGATGACATTGTATATTGTAAAAGACTCATATATGTATGAGATCTTATAGGTTATTTTAATGATAGAGAGGTATCAGATGGATGAGAAGTATAAGGCAATTTTGTATAAAGTAATATAGTTGACAACGAAGGTTTTGGTTATTGTCTAAGCTTAAACTGGTACTGAACTTGGCATATGAGATGTTGTTTTGAACAATACATTATATTGGATTTTGATAATCCATTTTGTAGTCAGTGTGACTCCTATTTTGTGATTGAGCAGTGAGCTCTAGGCAGTTGGCCTCCCTGCATGTGCATGCCCCTCATTGTAAGTAGTATTTATTCATTGGTCAGTGAGTAAATATTGTGGGTCACTAATCCCATCGAGATTTTTCCCATGTCGGGTTTTCTTGTTAAATATCTTGTGTTATGGTGTGTTTCTATGCTATCTCTATTATTCTTATTTGCTGCATAAATTCTTATTTACCGATACACTATTTTGGGATGCTCGGAGAATTGAAATATCTAAGGCATTAGCTAAAGGAGAGCAATCACTGGAGGAAACATGCATTATCTCACCAGCATGATCCAACAAACTGAGGCAACTTTGAATGATAGCAAAAGGTTTATGCAAAGTCTTAATTTAATTTTGGCAGATATCTTTCAGATTGTAACCAACCGGTTACAGACCTTGAGGTGAAATTTTTGTACTCTTTTGATGACATCCTTTGTCATTGATGTCAAAGGGGGAGTAATGGAGAGAAAAATACTTGTATAGAGGAAATCACTTGCTCAGGGGGAGCACATCTTTTTGGAATCTTTTTGGACTTCAGTTTTTTGAAACAGTTTTTGGATTTTTCTCATGAGTGTTGCCATCAATGCCAAAGGGGGATATTGTTCATATTCTACACTCTTATGAGAATAGTTGATGTTGTCATTGATGGAAACCAACTAGAAAACTAACTAGCAATCATCTGGCAGACACGGATAGATACTGGCACCGATAATAGATTTCTACAAACACCGACAAGCACTTCACCGGCATCAGCAACAATACATACCGGCACTCAAGCCGACATGGAATAAACTTTTGTTTATTGTTTTGTAATGTAATTATCCTTTGTAAAGCCAACATGGTATATTGTAAAAGACTCATATATGTATGAGATCTTATAGGTCATTTTAATGACAAAGAGGTGTGAGATGGATGAGAAGTATAAGGCAATTTTGTATAAAGTGATATAGTTGACAGCAAAGGTTTTGGTTATTGTCTAGGCTTAAACCGGTACTAAACCTGGCATATGAGATGTTGTTTTGAACGGTACATTGTATTGGATTTTGATAATCCATTTTGTAGTCAATGTGACTCCTATTTTATGATTGAGCAATGAGCTCTAGGCATTTGACCTCCCTACATTTGCAGGCCCCTCATTGTAAGTAGTATTTATTCATTGCCCAGTGAGTAAATATTGTGGGTCACAAATCCCACCGAGGTTTTTCCCACACAAGGTTTCCTCGTTAAATATCTTGTGTTATGGTGTGTTTCTATGTTGTCTCTATTATTCTTATTTGCAGCATTAATTCTTATTTACCGGTACATTGTTTTGGGATGCAAAGTTTTTAATAAATTTAAATATTCTGCTAACCGATTAGCCACTGATTCACCCCCCCTCTCAGTGTCTTTGGGACTATCATTGAATCTAACAAAATGGTTTGTTGAATACACTTGGATGCTAAGAGGGGGGGGTGTATTAGCATTAACTTAAACTAAACATCCATTTCAAAATTAAACATTAAATCGGATCTACCAAAAGTATTAACTAAAACAAAGCATACACCACACAAGAGCACCAATATTTATACATAGAAAAACCAACGATGGAATAACCACGATGAGAGTTATCTCTATTGGAATTTTGATGATGTTTTGATTGTCATTGATGGACACACACTTTCTTGATGTATGAGTTATGCTCAACTGGTAATTGTTCCAACCGGTATTATGTATTATTGTCTTTAGACTATTGGTGTTTTGCAGAAGATGTTTACCGGTCACAAATTGACTGAATACCTCAAGCACTATGGAGAACCCAAGTAGTTTGAATACCTCAAGTGGTTCGAGGATCTCAAGCGGTACGAAGGAACAAAGTGGTAGTTAACATTTTCCAATCTTCATTTTTGACAACCGGTAATCGGTATATCGTATGAATCGGTATTACTTTGTGATGAGTTACCAACCGATATTTCTGTGATAAGTTATCATCCACCAACACTTTGGCGGTGATTTTGTGTCATGTTACCAACTGTGTCTAGATGCACTGAACCTAGGAAATTGTAGTTTAATCCTATTGGACCGACATAAAATCAGTTTCCTTTATAAGGACATCATGTCTAGGGTTTGCATATGTGAGAGATGTATGATGTATGAGAAGGTTATGTGCGGTCATTGCAGAGAAGATTAAGTCTATGTGAAGAGTTATTGTGTGGAGATACTGAAGACTGAAGTAATGCTAAAATGCATTAACAATGAGATATCAATAATGTAACCAAGCATACTGTGCTAGTATCTAGATCACTCACTTGTTGATTACTCACATCTTTGACAAGTCTGAAACCCTTAACTGGGTAGGCCCAGAAAATCCTTTGTAAATCCTCTAACAAGGTGGTTCACAACTATGGATCTGAAATCCTTTAACAAGGTAGTCTTTAACAGGACTTATCTCCTAATAGGATCTATTCTGGTGAAGAACATTGTATGACCTTAACCGGTCTGGTTTCTATTATGCAGATAGTTACTTGTGAGTTTCTGCTCACCGTGGTTTTTCCCATTTGGGTTTCCACATCAAATATCTTGTGTTATGGTGATTGTGCTCTTATGGGTGAATGCTTTGTTTGCTATTTTGTTTGCATTTATCTTAATCGGTTTATTACTGAATCTGTTGTACTGATTATCTGCTAAATTGTTTAAGAGTTTGACTTTAGTATTTTCTGGTATACTAATTCACCCCCCCCCCCCTCTTAGTATTCATCAATTGGTATCAGAGCCAACCTTTCTACAAGTCTAACCACTTGGAAGGAGATATGGGGGAATACACTGTGAGGGACCTTACTCATCATCTCACTCAGACTGAGAGAGCTTATGATGAACTCAAAGTCAAGTATAAAGCCTCTTTGGCCAAGAGAAGAGAGCATGCTGAGAAACTGATGGAACTTACTGAAAATAGCTCTTTTGATGAAGCTGACATGGATGCCCTAGTTGAAGAAGTTGAAAAAATGAATGAATCTAAAGCCAACCTGAGAAAGGAGTTGGAAGGACTGACTATGAGAATGTGTCAAGAGCTTGAGAACCGAAGGAAAGTTGAAGATCTAGTAAAAGACAAAGATCATGAGATCTCCAAGCTGAAGCAAGAAATCAGTGCCCTTACCGCTCATCTCCAAGAGAGTAATGTGGAAAAAGAAGAAATGCAAGGTGAACTAAACATGGCTATTTCTGAGAATGCAACCTTGAAGGAATCCAATGCTTCTATTTCCAAGCAACTTACTGAGTCAAAGGAGATAATTGCCAAATTCAATCAGAGTACTACTAAGCTAAAGCAAAAGCTTGAATCAGCAAAACCGGTAAAGAATACCACTGGACTTGGTTTCTCTAGGTATGAGGAAGGTGAGAACTCTGGAACAAAAGCTGAAGCATCAAAGAAGCAAACAACATCCAAGGATAAAGGTAAGCAAAAGTTTAAACCTGTTTGCTTCAATTGTCTTAAGGAAGGACATATTGCTAATGTGTGTAGAAGCAAGGCCTACAATAATTTTCCTTATTTTCTAAACAATAAGCCTAGATCCAATAGATTCAATGGAAACTGCTATGCATGCAACAAGTTTGGGCATAGAACATTTGAATACAGGTCTATTTTGCACAACACTGGGAGATACCCTCCAAGGACTCAAGGAGTTATCCCGGAACCCTCTGTGAACCGGAATCCCAACCGATATAATACCTATGACCATTGGTCAGGTGGCTATCAAGCGACAACTGGTTGGAGAGCAACCTGTTTGATCTATCATGGTAGTGGTCACATTGTTGCAGCATGCATAAGGAAGAATGGTAGTATGAATAATGGACCATGGAGAACACCTGGAATGGTATGCTATCATTGCAACAAAGTGGGACACACTACCGGAACCTGCAGAATGAGAAAGAAGCTATCAGATGATATACCGATCACTCCAAAAGGGAAGATTGATGTTGAAACTGTTCAAGCAGGAATGAATAAAACTTGGAAAAAGAAACCTGAAGAAGTGTCACATGATGAACCAGTTTCTGCACCTAGTGTGGAAGTCTCAAAACTGGTAAACTGAGCTTCAGAAAAGCTTAGGGGGAGCATATCGATGAAATATTTGAACCCCTAATTTATATCGGTAAAGACCTTAACCGATATACGTTACCTGTCAATCGACAGAAGACTTGAAGTGGTAAAAGGCAAAATTAGGGTTTATGCCCTAATGGTGATGCATTTATTATGGTAGGTGAAAAGTCTATTTAAAAGGATTTTGGTCATCATTTTCACTTATCTATTTTTTGAGCGAAGAATATTCAAGTGCAGAGTGACAAAGAGCGATTCATCTAGCAATTCAAAGTGAAATAAAAAATCTTGCAGAGGAATCCAACGATCATTTTCAATGTATCAGTGAAGAACACTAAGCAGTAATCGAGCAACTGAAGTGGTGTATTGTGGGAGACATTGCTAAACCCTAAATTCTGGATTGTGAAGGTATTCCTCGAATTTCTTTCTTATCATGGCATCTGCATCACACTCTAGTTCTAGTGCACCTGTAGATTCAACTGAATTTATTCAAAAGAAGATGAAATACAATGCCCTATCCCAGATACCCGCCAGAGTTATAGTTGAGGAAGATATTTTAGGATATATTGATTGTAAATTGGAAGACCTAGGATCCCTAGTGATTCATTCCCAGCTAGGTCTGTTTTGTGGGGATGACAAGAAAATTAAACTTGAATATAGAATCCTAGAGAAGATGAAACTGCACAATGTGGTGTATTTTCTGGAAGATTTCATAGAAGATCACATTCGCATCATCCTTAGAAGAGTACATGGTGATAAGTTGTATCTCAAGTGCATGCATGACATCACACTGGAGGCAATTCATGTCGTCACCAATTTTTGTAACATTGGAGAGGTGCCAACTCTAAGGAAGGTCACCAAGACTGAAATGACTAACCTCACTGGTTCTCTAAGCGACCAATGGGCGATGACCATCAACACCATCAAAGATGATCTAGTGAAGTATGCTTGCATGGTGATTGGTTATTGGGTATTCTATGCCAGCAGAATGAACTTTGTCCCTACTGCTACGGTAAATGTCGCTTACTGGATGATCAAGGAAGGGACTACATTTGACTTATGTACCTATTTATAGAAGCAACTGCTATTGAAAATAAATTCCACCAAACAAGACAATGCTCTAAGGTTCAGGTTTGGATAACTTTTGGTTGGCCTATTCTTCTACTTTCAAGGCTATTTCCCTAGAGTAGGTGATGTTCAATGGTCTGTTGACCAACTGGTTTCCAAGCAAATTAGGGAAAGTCTTTAAGCAGTGGGAACTGGATATCCTGAGGTTCTTAATAAATATTTTGATTAATTCAAGAGGAAAATGAGCCAAAGAATGAGGATATCTGGTGATATTGTGAAGAAATATGAAGATGACATCTTCTTCACAATAAGGATTGATGACTACATAATTGAAGCAGTGGAACCGAGAAAGGAAGCAATTGAGCCAATGGGGTATGAAGTGATGTATGATATGTTGATTAGGTATGCCTCTACCCTACTTGCCTCACCAGTAGATGCGAAGAAAAAGAGAACAAGCACCTACTTGGAGAGGGTAACACCGGTTGAAGAACCAAAATAGAAAAAGGATAAAGTAGTGTCATCAGTATCTACACCAGTTACCTCTGCCAGTCCAAAAGTGACCAAGCGGTCACCTACTAAGAAAAAACCGAAGGTTGTTCCTGCTAAAGTCTTTGAGAGGAAGCGAAAAAACCAAAACTAGCTCGTCGGAGTCAGAGGATACTGAATCGGAAATCCAATCAAAAAAGACAAGGCAAATAAGCAAGAAAGCCAAGTCTACCGGTAATGTTCTTGCAACCTCTGCATCGGTAAATATAGACATCTCTTCTTATAAACCAGTGACACATTGTCAGAGGACTATTAAGAATATAAAGAGGAAAGTTCTTGATGATTTAAAAGAGTATTTTGATGATTTCACTGATAATGAGAAAGAAGAAGTAGAGCAGGAAGTTATCAAATATTTGTGTGTTAATGACCGGTCGTCATCTGAAATCAGATCGGTTGCAACAGATTCTTTGTACAATTCTTTAGATAATAAATGGCGCATTGAAATTGAAAAGGAACAGGAAATAAGGGAGAGAGTCTTTGCACAATACTTTCCTGATGCCTCTAATTATGCCTTATTTGAGATAATGGATAAGAACAAAGGCCTCTTCTTCATGAGAAGAACAAGACTCAGGCTACTAGAAGGTAAATCTTCTGAAGTGGAGAAGGACACACATTTACATGCCAAAGCTTCTATCTAGTTACACCAAGTGTCTGAGGCCAATCTGAAGGCTGAACCAGCACCTGATCTAACATCAGGCAAACCGAATGAAGCATTTGATAGTAAAGGGGAAAGAGTGATAGAGAAAAATGATCCCATTAATGTGGATGCATTATATGTTGAGGATGTTACTTCAGACATAAAGAAGGAGAAACGGGACAAAGAAAAAGCAGAGAAAGAGAAACAAGACAAGCAAAAAGCTGAAAAAGAGAAGCAGGACAAAAAACAAATGAAGAAAGAGCAAGTGGAAAAAGTAAAGAAAGAGGAAGACAAGAGGAAAGAGGAAGAGAAAAAGAAAGAGGAGGAGAAGAGGAAACAAGAAGAAGAGAATAGAAAAGAAGAAGAGAAGAGAAAAAAAGAGGAGAAGAGGAAAGAAGAGGAGAAAAAGAAGGAGGAAGAAAAGAAAAAGTAGGAAGAAGACAAGAAGAAGGAAGAACTGAAGAAGAAACAAGAAGAGGAGCAAAAGAAGAAAGAAGAGGAAAAGAAAAGAGCAGTAGAGGAGAAGGAAGCAGAGAAAACCAAACAAGTGGAGACTCCCAAGGCAACCGATGGTCAAGCCAAATCAGTTGACACCACCAGTTCGATTGACCTTCAATCAACAGATGAGTCCGAGCTGCTGCGAGCCATCAAAATGGCACAAGAAAGATTGGAAGAGTTGCGGAGGAAGAAGGAAAGGGTTGTCATACAAACTGCGGTTGACACCATTACCAGTTTGATTCCTAGTACTAACCTCCCCAGTACCGATTCCTCTTTGTCCAAGCTGAAACTCCTTTGTACCGTAGTAGAGGACCAAGTACAATGCTTGGAAGATGTTGTTGCAACCACTTCCAACAAGAATCATGAAAAGGCACTCAACAATGCCTTAGTCAAGAAATTGAATGAGGTCCAGTCACAACTTTTTGAAGCAGCAGAAGGATATCAGGGGTGTTATAGATGAGGGCAAATTACTGTTGAGTAAAATCTACCAACCCCATCTATTTTGTGGTGATGTGCTCAAGCAAAAAGATAAACTCCAATTGGAGTTCCAGGCATACATTAGCACCTTCAAGATGCCATCTGATTCATTTACTACATATGGTCAAATGGTTCATCATTATCAGCTGCAGACTGCTAGGGTGGAATCAGAAATCTGCAACTAGACAAAAGATTTGCAGGAGCTTCAACTGGTCTTATTACCCAGACTGTAGATTCTTCATAAATGTTTTCTCAATCTGGAAGCCATCACGGTAACTCAAGAGATGAGTACCATTGATGCTATGGAAGAACTGGTATTCCAGATTCAGACAGAAAGTGAGGTTGCTACCTCATTACTTGAGTCATGAACATTGGCCATGAAAACTTTTATGCAGGATTTTAAATCTGTTTTTTATAAGTTTTATTCCCTATTGTCATAAACATTTACTCTATTTTTATATATAAGGAAACAGGGGTTATTCTGCATTACTTTGTCATTGTTGGCAAAGGCGGAGTAGTATTTTAAATTTTGGTGAATGTTACCATTTCATGTATACTTTCATGTTACCACTTTGGGGGAGTAGTATACATTGTAATTTCTGCAAAAGGGATAGTGTATATGCTTAGGGGGAGTAATTTTGATTATGGCATATTTTTGTTGTAAAAACACTTAGATGTCAAAATTTTCCTAAGTGTTGACATCAATGCCAAAGGGGGAGATTGTTGGAATTTTTATAATGTTTTTATTGTCATTGATGCACACACACTTTCTTGATGTATGAGTTATGCTCAACCGATAATTGTTCCAACCGGTATTATGTATTATTGTCTTTAGACTATTGGTGTTTTGTAGAAGATGTTTACCGGTCACAAATTGACTGAAGACCTCAAGCACTATGGAGAACCCAAGCAGTTTGAATACCTCAAGCAGTTCGAGGATCTCAAGTGGTACAAAGGAACAAAGTGGTAGTTAACATTTTCCAGTCTTCATTTTTGACAACCGATAATCGGTATATTGTATGAACCGGTATTACTCTGTTACAAGTTACCAACCGGTATTTCTATGATGAGTTATCATCCACCGACACTTTGGTGATGATTTTGTGTCATGTTACCAAATGTGTCTAGATGCACTAAACCTAGGAACTTGTAGTTTAATCCTATTGGACCGACATGAAATCAGTTTCCTTTATAAGGACATCATGTCTAGGGTTTGCATATGTGAGAGATGTATGATGTATGAGAAGGTTATGTGCGATCATTGCAAAGAAGATTAAGTATGTGTGAAGAGTTAGAGTGTGGAGATACTGAAGACTGAAGTAATGTTGAAATGCATTAACAATGAGCTATCAAGGATCTAACCAAGCATATTGTGCTAGTATCTAGATCACTCACTTGTTGATTACTTACATCTTCAACAAGTCTGAAACCCTTAACTAGGTAGGCCCAAAAAAGCCTTTGTAAATCCTCTAACAAGGTGGTTCACAACTGTGGATCTGAAATCCTTTAACAAGGTAGTCTTTAACAGGACTTATCTCCTAACAGAGATCTAGATTCCTAACAGGATCTGTCCTGGTGAAGAACATTGTATGACCTTAACCGGTCTGGTTTCTATTCTGCAGATATTTACTTGTGGGTTTCTACTCACCGTGGTTTTTCCCATTTGGGTTTCCATGTCAAATATCTTGTGTTATGGTGATTGTGCTCTTGTGGGTGAATTCTTTGTTTGATATTTGGTTTGCATTTATCTTAACTGGTTTATTACTGAATCTGTTGTACTGGTTATCTGCTAAATTGTTTAAGAGTTTGAGTTGATTATTTTTTGGTATACTAATTCACCCCCCCCCCCCCCTCTTAGTATTCATCAATCTCACAATGTAATGAACAAGTTTTTATAATGTTTTTTTTAAGGCTCACTGGCTAAGGAAGCTCACTGCTCCATAATAGACTTGTTGAGAAAGTTACAATATTAAATGGACCTATTGAGGAGATACACTATCTTCCAGCAAGATACATAAAATATTAAATGAGAAAAATATGAACTAAACTGCTATAAGAGAAGCATATGTCATATGTTGATATTGTAGTCCCTTTGTAACACAATTACTCCATCATACTAAATTCATAAAATTCATACTCAACTAATATCTTTCTTATTCACCTCTTTTTTTTTCATAAATGATTTGTTCTTCTATAAATTCCCTCTGCAACACTTCAAAACATCAATTAGGTTGGTTTCAAAAATATCTATCAAAAGAAACATGTGATACAATATAGGTTGGCTTCAAACACATGTATGATAAACAAAAATACCTATTTCAATTCAATCCAAAGAATAATTAAACCTCAAAAACATCCCAACACATCCTCCAAAGAAAATTAGATAGGTTAGGATTAATCATAGATGAAGGAACCAATGTTGTCGTCCCAAACAACAACATTGCCAAACTTGTTAACTATTTACCTTTACACCACCAGAGAGAAACCAAAAACATGTGAACCAAGAATTAAGTAATGCATACCATTTACAATATTTCACAACCCTCTTGAAGGAATTGATCATCAAATGTTGGTGCAAGTGGAGAAACCAGTTGAACTAATAGAAACATGGGAATCCAGATAGACTGTGACATTATAACATATTGGATATTGTGTTGTGAAGCATGTAATCATCTAAAACTCATATTTATAAACCCTTATACCTCTCATACCACATTTCCAAGTCCACATGGGCATATCTGCTACTTCAGAGGAATGCAAAGTGTATACACATAAAAATGCCTATGAGCGATTAAATAAATATTTTATATTTATTTAATAATTATTCTTCTATTAAATAGTTAATTTGAAAAGATTAATTTATTTAATTCATTTTTCATGTATTTCTATTAATTAATTCATCTATCCTATTCCTCTAATTAATTAAATATCTAATATTTAATTATTCTTCTGATCAATTAATTGAATATCTAGATATTTAATTATTTCCTTCAATCATTTGAATATCTAATATTTAATGATTATTCTTCTATCCTATAGTCTCAAATATTAAATGATTTCTTAAATTATTTAATCTATTATCCAACTCACCTTCCATCTCCACTTCATCTTCCCTTTGCCAACTCATCCATCATGTGGCTAAGAAAATTAATATTTCTTAAATATTAATTCATCATTTATCTTCAACCTCCAAATTTAATGAAATATTGTGTACGTACACATATTTCATAACCTCCTATATTCTCTCCAACATCCCTACATCTTAGGAAGGACTTGAGTCCACTTGTCCTCTCATGCCTAAATTTTCTCTAACCATCCCTAGATTCCCTCAGTCAACAACCCAGTCAAGGTGAGATGAGTGACACTTGTCTTCTTTGTCCCCCTTTCTCTCAACCTTCACCTTTGCTCACAACCATCCAAATCTATAGATCTGATCATGATCATTGATCTGAGCCACATCATTTTATCCTCTCAAAGTCTATAAAATCAAGAGTTTTAGTTGAGAGAGAGTTAGACTTCAAGTGAGTTTGCAAGCTAATCATTTGTAAAACTTATGCATCTGTGAGTTTTAATCTTGAAGCAAATAGCATAATCATATAGCATAATCATTTTAGCATAGTCATTTAGCATTTCATATCATATTATCAGTTAACTACTAGTTATCAGTCCATTCTTCATATGCCATTTGGGAAGCTATCAATGCTTGTCTGAGAGCACACCATCTGCAACCAGGAACAGTGGAGTTAGGACACAATGAGACTTAAAACATGAAGGTAAAAATAATTTTTTATTTTAATATGTATTTCATGTAGTTTCATTGGTTGAATTTGGATTTCCTGTAGCATTTCCTTTGTATTTTGTGAAACTAACTTGTTGCAGGTAGCATTTTGAGGATGAAATTCAAGTCGACACACAAAGCATTCTAGTGATCATTTGAGACATTTAACCCTATTATATTGCAACTTGAATAATAGTCAAACATAACTTAAATTTTCTAGAATATATTATGACATAAAAGCATAGAAGCACACTCCTTAGTCACTGAAAAAATTATCCCCAAAATCGCAAGGCCAAGCCATGCAAGGCAGAGGAATATGGACCAAAATAATGACTTGCATCTTCTTAGGAAAAATACACTATTCAACCCTTAGATAATTTTCCTCAACCATACAAGTAAGACTAGAAGCATAACTAACCTTCATCTAACTCCTTGAGCATATAGGCATCAATTATTGTAACTTCATCCCATAATCAAAGTGTAAAGCATGTGTAACAATATGTAACCATATGCAAACCATACATTTAGACTAATATTTTGTCATGAATACAACAGATGGTCTTCTAAACTTATTTCAATTATACTATCATATCAAACCATCTCTCTTAAATGTCTCTATCAAACATGTTGATCTCCCAACATTTCTCAGCCTCTTCAACAATATCAATTATCCTCTATAAAAGTCTTATAGGTCATAAGTTGACCTCAAGTTGACATCAATGACAACACATCCAAGTTGACATCAATGATAACATGTTGCACATATTTTCAACACGTTTGATACCAATTCTAGAGCTCCTTGGTCCTAGTGGACTAGTGCTTGGGGCAGCCTAGTCCCCAAGATCCAAGCCCAAGTTTTGATGATGGGTTTGTGCCTGTGTGTTGAAATCTCCCGAAAATTGTCGGCTCTAATGATAACCTATAACTACAATTGAAAGATGGAAAATGGTGTGTGTAGCGTCCTAAAATTGCGACACTTGCAATTTCGATTGCATTTGGGTCTTCACGATGGTGGCGCAACATTGAACCTGAATGGAGACCCCGAAACCTGCTTGTGACATCAAAAACTGCATATTTCTGCACCTTGGCCTGATCCTTCCTTGCACACTACTGTCCCGGGAGGTGGGACCATGGCGCCCAGTGCCCTGGTCCCTGGCCCTATTTTGGGCTCAGTCTCTTGTTGGGCATCGGGTCTTTAAGTTTGCAATTCGGAAAATGATGCTTCTAGGTCGGCCTAAGGTCGGAAAAATCAATCTCTCAACCCTAATTGACAAGTATATAAACTACTTTTCCTCTCCTAGAAAGGGGGGAAGAAAATAAGAAAAAGCAAGAGGTGGAAGAGATATTCAAACATTCAAACATTCAAGCATTCAAGCATTCCTTCAAGCAATTGAGTATTCTAAGTCTCCATTCAAGGCTAGGTGTTGCATTCAAAGACAAGGATTCAACCATTGAAGAGGAGATCACCTACAACATACAACATACAACATCATTACACCTTCGCATGTAAGAATACAAACATTCTTACAACAAGGTATCAGTACTTGTTTACATTACAAACATTTACATTTATAGCATTCTCATTTCTTGGTTAATTCCAAAACCGGGGTTTGACCTAAAGGCAAACCCCTAATCCCTAACCCCCCAATCGTCCTCTCTTTTCTGTGTGTAGGTTGCAGGTACGCGGCTGTAATTGAAGATCTGGAATCCTTGTGCAGAGATGAACAGATCCCCCTTCGTTTCAAGGATTTTTCGGAGGATCGTGTGCACTCCGGGCACCATCGTCCCCTCAACTTTCGCTCAAATTTGCAGGACAACATCATCTCGACATTTTACTGCTAATTTCAGGTCCACAGCTTCATCCGGTATCCCTATCTCTGTTTATGAGCGAATCTTTCTTACTTTACATGCATTCCTAGTCCAATCATTCTATCTACATTCTTTACAAAAGAGGGTATCCTTGCTATCACAACCCTTGAAACTCATTTAGAATCTAGTCTTGCATTGTGTGGGATTGGATCTTATGGGTTTCAACCCCTCTTTTGAATGTAAAGTCTCTCCTAAGTGAAAACCGTCAACCCTAGTGACCTCCCTTCTCTCTCCTTGGGGGGGAACACCTAGGGTTCGATTTTTCCGCTTTACATTTTGGTGAACCCGACGTGAAGATCCTAATTCTGATTATTCATGATTAGATCTGAAAAAAATTGCTTCCTTAATTACATTTTCATGTTTGATCTTTTGCAAATTTTAGAGGTTAATTGCATAAAAACCCTAAATTTTCTTTTTAGTAATTGAGCTTGTGAGATGTTTAATTGTTAATGCTTGTTTCAGATCTACCCTTCTATTGCAAATTGTCAAATCATATTTGTGCTCTAATCCTGAAAATTAAGTGTCAAAACCCTAATTTTTAAAACCCTTTTGATTCAAACTTTGACCGATGATTTCACTGATCAAAACACCTCCAAATCAGCTGTAACTTTGGATTCCGCAACAAAATCACAATATCTCTCATCCCTGAAAATTTTGAAAAAAGTTGCGAGGACCGTGTGCACCCCGAGCGCCATTGTCCTCGACATTTTTTCTGAAATTTCGGGAGCTAGATCTTACTGTATTTTTCTGCTAAAATCCAGAATCTTGGTTGATTTTATCAATTCTAACACTTTCAAAATTAAAGTCAAAGTTGGTCTAGTGATTGCTTGGATTAAGGCTTATAATCATTCAAAAATTGTTGAAATTAAAATTCATATCAAAATTGTGTTTCTTACTGTCCTAAATCTGAAAAGTGTGTTGGCATTCATTCGAAATTCTAGTGCTTTATTTAAATTTTTGCAGTTTGTGACTTTTGAAATTAAGTGTTTAATTGCAACAACTTTGATTTCTGCTTTCAAAATTGAATTTTGCATGAAATTGAGTCAACTTTTAAATTTCAAAGCTTGCATTGCTTTCAGTATTCCCTCTAAAATCATAAAATTCAAAATTTCAGTTTCCCTCTCTTTTTCAAAATTCAAATTTTGCATTTTTCAACAATCTTGGTAGGGTTCAATTTTGAGATTGCAACTTTAATTTGGCCTATCTACAAATCGTAAAATCACTCAATTTTTTCAGATTAGCTTTAAAATCATCATAACTTTCATCCCTGAAAATTTCGAAAAAAGTTGCGAGGACCGTGTACACCTCGTTCGCCACGGTCTCTGACATTTTTTTTGAAATTTCGGGAGATTGTCCTGATTGTATTTAACAGCTTAAATCTAGGAGATTGGCTAATTTTATTGAAATTTGCTACCTCTAAAATTCAAAATCTTCTCTCTCTCTTTAGTGCATGTGTTTTACAACAATAAGCCCTACTTACACTATTCCCGTTAGACGAAGCCTTAGAATTAAGTCTTTCCAAGGTTTAATTACTGAGGAGATGGAACCTAATTTGAATGGCCTTTTTAACGAGGACATGGGTAATTCCTCTAATCCTCTTAATGATGAAGAGGCTCTCCATGAGGTTTCTGTAGAACAACTTTCAAAATTGGATAACCAATTTGATGATTTTCGACAATGGATGTCTCAAGAATACCCTGATAGTCAAGCTCTTTCATTAATTGAGGGTCTAAAACGTATGGTTCAAAGTGATAAGAATGGAATTGATATTTTGCATGGTATTGCACACATTTTGGATTCGAATGTGATGCCTATGAAGAGTTGTGCCGAAACTTTAGGTTATACACAACCTCCTACTCAAGTTAATCATTCTATTCCTTTGACAACTTCTATTGCTAGTATACCTACCTTTACATCAAACATAATGACTACTTCAATACAAGATATTCCACCTATGATCACCAGTCATGGGGGCAATCCTTCTTCTTCAATCAACCCTCTTCCTTCATTCAATCCAACTTCTTCATTCATTCCTTCAATGAGTGTTCCTATTTCATCTCCACAAATAAACATGATGCAAGGGGGCAATTCATTTAACCATTCCATTCCTCCTTGTAGTGTTCCTCCTTTCCAATCATCTCCTATGACTAACTATCATAGTGTCCCACCACCTTACTCTCAATCAATACCTTCTTTCAATAATATAATACCTCCATCACAATCTAACACGTCTAATATGAACTCTTCGACTGAAGCGACCATTAACAATCTTGCACAAACTATCTCTTCTTTACAACAACAAATTGCCTCTATGAATCAATCTAAGTCTAGTGTGCCCACATTTGATGTTGCGAGCCCACTTTCTCTTGACATTGTTCGAGCTCTTCCCCCTAAACATGTTGAAATCCCACAATTGGAGCTTTATAATGGTAAGGGTGATCCTCTAACACATGTTAAGACCTTTCAAACAATATGTACTGATTTTGCTCATGACCAAAGGTTGCTTGCAAAACTGTTTACTAGAACATTAAGAGATAAAGCCCTACAATGGTATTGCTCGTTGCCTTCCTATTCTATTACTTCTTTCGAACAACTTGCAAATGCTTTTATTCAACAATTTCAAAACAATATAAGTCCTAAAGTTACTTTGATTGATTTAATGCATTGTAAACAAGGTGTTAAAGAAAAAGTGACTGATTTCATTGGTAGATATAAGCATTTGTATGCTCAAATTTCTTTTCCAGTACCTGACAATGATATTCAAAGAATCTTTATTTCTAATTTACAAAAAGATATTAGAGAAAAACTTCTGTTTTCTGAGTTTACTTCTTTCCAATAGTTGTGCGCAACTCTTCACAATTATCAACTGACTGTGAGTCAAATGGAACAAGCAAATCCTATGGCTCCGAGTGATAAGGGTGATAGTAGTCAACAACCATTTGGGAAGTTTAAACCGAATAGAGAGTCCATTAAATTCAATGAAAACATCATCAACAACAATGTGAATGCAGCATCAGGTGTGCCTCCTATTTCTAAGTTTTTCAAGAAAGAAAGAAAGTTTACTCCTTTGAATGAATCATTGCATAGTATTATGAATAAGTTATTGGAACAAAATGTGCTTACTCTTCCTCCTATAAAGCAAATAGATCCTACAAAGATTAATTCACCCTATTTTGATAACAAATATTTTTGTCAATTTCATCGTCAACCTGGGCATGATACCAAAAAATGTATTGCTTTAAAGGGTAAAATTCAAGATTTGATTGATAATAATACTATCTCTATTTCTGGTGTGAATGATAAAGGCAACACATCTGTAGCTCCTCCTAACCAAAATATTAATATTTTTACTAATCCATTACCTTCTCATACCTCTAATGTGGTTGAGACTAATGATTCCTCTTTCTCACATGATAGTCTTGTGTCTATGACTCCGAATGTGATTAACTTTGTGGAACAGCAGAAAATCCCTAAAGAACCTTCCATCACATTTGATTCCAGTGAAACTATCAGGGCACCTGATGGTCCTTTATATATAGTTGCAAAAGTCAAGAATACACCTTGCCGTGGAGTGCTTATTGATCCTTCTTGTATGGTTAATATCATTACTGAAGAATTTCTTTTTACTTTGCAATTGAATCAAGTGATCTATGACGAAACACATGTGGTTGTGAAATTATTTGATGCATTTTCTTCTCCTGCAATTGGTTCTATTACATTACCTATTGAGGTCCATAACAAATCCTTTGATGTGGACTTTGCTATTATTCCATCATCCGAACAATTTCATGTGAAGCTAGGTTATCCTTGGCTATCTTCCATGAAAGCTATTGCTTCTCCTATTCACAAGTGTTTGAAATTTCCCCATAATGGTGAAGTGGTTACTATCAATCATAGTCTCTTTAAACCAACTGAAAGAACTTCTACCATTCCTATTGATTATTTTTGGCCTAAACAATTCCAATCTCTTCCACCGCAGAGTGATCATCTTTTCAAATCTTATCAAAAGTGGAAAAAAGATATGATCCTATCTCTAAGTGAACCTAGAACACCCAAACTTGATATTCCTATCATTCTTGAGAAGGAAGTTCTTCCTTTGAAAGATAAAACTAATGTCTTTCCTCAAGAAGATTCCCAACCCATCCCTATGAATGTGACTATGCCTATATCTAATAAACTTCCTAAAATTAGACCTATACCTCCTTGTCATGATGGACTTGGTCTCCTTCCTAAACCAAATATTCTTCCTTTATATGGAGCAGTTCCTCCTCCTTCCTCTTATAGAGAAAAGAGACCTTCTTCTTCTCCTATTGTTCAACCTAAGAGACCACAACCTAAACACCCAAGTGATAAGGATGAGAATATTCCTCCTCCTCAATCTTCTCAACTTCCTACTAAGACTAGATGAAATTGTTCTGCACGTGAACGCCGACGAAAGTGTCATCTTAGAGCTCAGGCAGCTGCTTCTCAAACTTTGCAATCCCCAAAAACACCTTCAGCTAGTATTATTCCATTTTCTCCTCAACCGAAAATTGAGCCAAAATCTCCTAAACATAAGATGCATGATGGTCTTCATCCTGTGCGAGTTAAAGATCCTATTTTTATAAATCTTGATGATGATATAGATGAAAATGTTATTCATGATGAAAATGTTACTCCTCTTTCCTCTGATAGTGAATATGAATATGTTGATGTTGATAACCATTTATCTAACGAATTTTCTAAAGCACTTATCCTAGCTCCTAGACAAGAACAACGTGGCTCGGAACATGAACATAGCCCTTGTTTGGATCTTGTGATAGCTCCATCTGCTGTGTTGGATGTTCCTCCTCTAGTGTGTTTCCTGCCTTCCCGAAATATTGATCAGCAAGATCGAGGGGTGGATGACGTGTTGGACTAGTTTCATTAGCATAGCAGACTCTCTCCTCCTCTCTTGATCTCTTTTGTTACTTCTTCTATATGTTATTCTCATTCTTCTATTTGTTGTCCTTAGTGTTGTCTACTTGAGGACGATGTAAAGTATTGAGATCTCTCTTGGTCTCTCTCATGTTGACTCAAAAGACACATGTGTTCCCTTCTTCTAGGTGACCTTCCTTGATTGGGGAATGAAGAACAATTATGCATACATACATATGATATACATGAATTATCATACAACATACTGGCCCCGAGGAAAGTGAAGTCACCTCGTGCTTTGTGTTTTGTGTCTATTATCCTTGGGTTTATCTCACACTTGGGGGCTAAATCCTTGTGATAACGTGCTCCTTTCCCTTCTCATTTCTTATGTGTATCACTACCTTAAAGCAATCACCCCCGATGAGGCGTGTGCAATCGCTTTAACGTAGGGGGGCATACACCCCGTTCATATCTCTTCAAGATACTTGAAAGTTTCTTGGCGAACTTAGCTTTGCCTTGAAAATTTTTGGGTATTTTTCTTGCATGACTCATAGTGAGGGAACCTTACTACTGACAGTCATGGTTCTCCCTCGTGATCTTCCCTGTTACTTTGTCAATCCAAGTCATAAGATCCTTAGTCCACTAGGGGCTTGGTGTATCTTGCCTCCTTGACGTGGTGAAAGTCCTTCAACATTGTTTCCTTGTACTTTACCGGAAGTATGGGCGTACGCTTATACTCCCGCTAAAGTGGGGGCTAAATGTAGCGTCCTAAAATTGTGACACTTGCAATTTCGACTGCATTTGGGTCTTCAGGATGGCGGCGCAACGTTGAACCTGAATGGAGACCCCGAAACCTACTTGTGACATCAAAAACTGCATATTTCTGCACCTTGGCCTGATCCTTCCTTGCACCCTGCTGTCCCAGGAGGTGGGACCATGGCGCCCAGCGCCCTGGTCCCTGGCCCTATTTTGGGCCCGATCTCTTATTGGGCATTGGGTCTTTAAGTTTGCAATTCGGAAAATGATGCTTCTAGGTCGGCCTAAGGTCAAAAAAATCAGTCTCTCAACCCTAATTGACAAGTATATAAACTACTTTTCCTCTCCTAGAAAGGGGGGAAGAAAATAAGAAAAAGCAAGAGGCGGAAGAGATATTCAAACATTCAAACATTCAAGCATTCAAGCATTCCTTCAAGAAATTGAGTATTCTAAGTCTCCATTCAAGGCTAGGTGTTGCATTCAAAGACAAGGATTCAACCATTGAAGAGGAGATCACCTACAACATACAACATACAACATCATTACACCTTCGCATGTAAGAATACAAACATTCTTACAACAAGGTATCAGTACTTGTTTACATTACAAACATTTACATTTACAGCATTCTCATTTCTTGGTTAATTCCAAAACCGGGGTTTGACCTAAAGGCAAACCCCTAATCCCTAACCCCCCAATCGTCCTCTCTTTTCTGTGTGTAGGTTGCAGGTACGCGGCTGTAATTGAAGATCTGGAATCCTTGTGCAAAGACGAACAAATCCCCCTTCGTTTCGCGGATTTTTCGGAGGACCGTGTGCACTCCGGGCGCCATCATCCCCTCAACTTTCGCTCAAATTTGCAGGACAGCATCGTCTCGACATTTTACTGCTAATTTCAGGTCCGCAGCTTCATCCGGTATCCCTATCTCTGTTTATGAGCGAATCTTTCTTACTTTACATGCATTCCTAGTCCAATCATTCTATCTACATTCTTTACAAAAGAGGGTATCCTTGCTATCACAACCCTTGAAACTCATTTAGAATCCATTCTTGCATTGTGTGGGATTGGATCTTGTGGGTTTCAACCCCTCTTTTGAATGTAAAGTCTCTCCTAAGTGAAAACCGTCAACCCTAGTGACCTCCCTTCTCTCTCCTTGGGGGGGGGGAACACCTAGGGTTCGATTTTTCCGCTTTACAGTGTGTTTGTGGCTATATGAGGTTTTGTCTTAGTCAAAACCCTTATTTTGGTGATTTCCACCTCCACAAATAGTCGATATTGTACTTAAAATGTGTATGTGCCCTAGAATCTCATGTGTTTGTAAGATTTCTATGAGCTAAATGCAAACTAGAGTTCTACCCTATGTTTTAAGCAAAACACTAGAAAAAGAGTGTAATGTAAATACTTTAAATCACAAATGCAATGCAAATATATAGGAGTAATGCAAATCTGAAAATCAGTAATATGTAGATTTGAAGCTCAAATAGAGACAAGAAAATAACATGAAATCATACAAAATCCTAAGGAAGAGGTACAAGTCAATCAATAGAGGGTGATTTCCTTGTCATTCTTCAATATCTCCTAAAGCTTCCATAATTGATGAAAATATTGATGATGACTTGATAGATGGATAAATTTGTTGATCTGAGACTTCACACAAAGCTACACTTTCACTTCACAAGGATCTCCTTTGAAATTGCTAGATTAGGATCCCAAAATGAGGAAAGGAAAGGCTTCATATATGAAACCCTAATTTTAAATTTGATAAAAGATCGACTTATAATTGATAAAATTTGACACCAAGTAGGATTTCAACCATATAATACCACCAAATCAAGCTCCTGAAATTCAAGGAAAAAAGTTCAAGACCAAGTAGTACTACTTGGTCCAATCAACTTTTTTCGATTTTCTAGGGATGCGACATATCGTGATTCTAAAGTTAAATCCATCTCGATAGGTCGATCCAAGATGTGTAAATATGCGAAAATGTTCCTTGAAGATTCAAATTAGGACTTTATTAGGATTAAATTAAGATAAAATAAAAAGGGGCGCACCTAGGGTTAAGGGCCCAATTTTATGATAGGTTAATTGATGAGAGAGGACTTTAGATTTAATTAAATTAATAATTAAATATATAAATAAGTCCTATAATGCATTTGATGCAATGGGACACACTAAGACGGGTGCTAACCTAAGTGTGGAATTGGACAACCTTAATTAACGATGTACAATTTACGATGCTACAAGGTTTAACCTTACTTTCATGACTATTATGTAGTTAGAGAGGAGAGGGTTGAGAGTTATCTATATTGAAACATGATCAAATATTTTATTCTTATATATTTCTTATCAAATGAAGGATTATTGTACATATTTAGGCAAAATGCTAGATAGTTTTTCTATATTATTAAAAAATATACCATCTACTTTGGGGCTATTTTGTATTTTTTAATGATCAACTAGAGGGATTGTTATGTAGAAGAATTAATAGATTTCCAATATTGTATTTAATCCTTTACAGAATAGAATCAACATACTTCCTTTGAGTAAATTTAAGGATTCTGTTTGAACTCTTATAATTTCCATGTCTCAAATGAATTTATAACCCATAAATCTTTCATGTTAAAATACAATGAGTTGGAATTTTTTTATTTTTTATCATTTCCTTATTGCAAACATCAACCATTATCATTGTCTCAAATCTTCCCTTTCTGACCACTCCTTTGCAAAGCACCATATTTATTTAGAAAACATGCAAATATTAATCATAGAAAATAACTTCAAAAAAAATATCAAAGAAGCCATTGAAATCAATAACCACCCCACAAACCTTAATCATGATGAAGGGTGGAGCTTGATTTCTTCTTGCCAACCTCTTTTTATCTAACCTCAAAACTTTGTGCCTCCCTCCTTCTTAGGTTTCCCTCTCTCCTCCTTGATTACCTCTTTTTCCAATCCAGCTTCCCCTTCATCCAAGTTCCCTATGTTTCATCTTCTTTTGTTCCTTGTTGACACCTACTATTCTTCGTATTCTATTCCTTCTCTCTTGCCTCTTTTAATTTGTATATGCTAATATATCATGTATATATTCTCTAGACATACATTTATTTTCTCAATATATTTATTAATATATTTTTGATATATTAATATATCCCATATTTGTATATATTCTCTATTGACATTTATATTATGTATTCTCTATTTATATGTTCTCTATATTCTCTTTTTATTGTTATTTTCTTTTATATTTATCTATTTTTATTCTCTCTTATATGTTTAATATTTATCTATTTATATAGTCTCCAGAGGATAATCAATAAAGAGAATATATATTTCATATTTTATATTTATCTATTCTCTACTTATATAAAGGTATAACATAAATATATATTTTTAGATATAATTATCTATATATGTTTATGGTAATCTTTACATAAAAATACATATGTTTATGACATATACACATCCCAACACATCCTCTAAAGCAAATAAGATAGGTCATGATTAATCACAAATGAAGGAACCAAACTTATCAGCCCAAACAACAAAATTGTCAAAACTAATAACTATTTACCTTTACACAGTCGAGGAGAAACCAAAAACAACATGTGGACCAAGAATCAAGTAATGTAGACCATTTATAATATCTCTACAACCATCTCCCAAAGTAATTGATCAACAAATACCAGTGCAAGTGGAGAAACCCACTAAACTAATAGAAACATGATAATCCAAATAGACTGTGACACTATAACATATTGGATATTGTCCTGCAGAATGTATAATCATCTAAAACTCATATTCGTGAACCCTTATATCTTCCTTATCGCATTGCCAAGTCCACACAAACATATTTGCTACTCCGAAGGAATGTGGAGTATTATGGTTATCATTTGAGACACTTAACCCTATTATACTGCAATTCGGAGAACAATCACACATAACTTTTGTTGTAGAAGATATTATGACATAAAATTGTGGAAGAACACACCTTAGTGACTAAAAAACTTATCCCTAAAACCGCAAGGCCAGGCCGTCAAAGGAAGAGGAATGTGGACCAAAATACTGACTCACATCTCCTTAGGAAAAATACACTGTTCAAGCCTTAGACAATTTTCCTTATCCATACAAGTAAGACCAAAACCATAAACAACCTTCATTTGACTCCTTGAGCATGTAGACATCAACTAATTTAGCCCCATCCCACAATCCAAGTGTAAAGAATGTGTAACAATGTGTTACCATATACAAACCATACATCCAGATTGATATTATGTCATGAATACAACAAATGGTCTACCAAAATGATTTCAATTGTGTTGATCATATCAAACCATCTCTCTCAAATCTCTTTGTCAAATATGTTGATCTCCCAACATTTCTCAGCCTCTTCAACAATATCAATTATCCTTTATACAAGTCTGATAGGTCATCAATTTGACCTCAAGTTGACATCAATGACAACAGCATGTTGCACATATTGCCAACATGGTTGATACCACATATTTGGTGAGTACTTTAAGCCATAAAAAAACTTCTTTAACTTGCAAACAAGGTTCCCTTTTCTTTTGACTACAAAATTTATATGCTTTGACATGGACTATTAGGATAGTGTTGAGACACAAATAGTAGATTGTTAGTATGACTTTTGCCCAAGGATTGCCTTGACAGCTCACAAGGATAATAGTATCTTGATGGTGGTTGACAAGTTAAGAAAAGGCACAGTTTATCATAGGTAATTTGACTAATGGTTCTATTGGTAAGAAGATTCATCAAGAGTTTTTTAGATTACACGATGTGCTTGAGAAGATTGCTTTTGTTAGAGATACTAGATTGCTTCTAGATTTTGGGTCACACTTCAAAATAGGTGTGGGTGCTCAAGTTAATCAAATTGTACAAGATTACATGATGTGCCTAAGAAGATTATCCGAATGGTGTTGACTTGACCCAAGATAGTTATGTAGTCATAGATTTGAACCTTATGTTGTACAACTAATAGCTAGGAGCAGTAGTTTTGTTATGCATCACTTGAACCAATTGCTAAACATCTATGAGTTAAATGAATTGAACAATTATGAATACTAGCTACAATAATCATTCTTTCTTCTAACTTGTGTTAATTTTTTTAATTTTTAACGCCTTTGGCACTCTTTGACATAAGACTTTCTTAGAAAACTTCTAGTTATTAAAGCAATTACTTTACCAAAAAAAGGTTTACAAATAGTATTTTGTATTAAAAAATAATATTGAATCATAAGAAACTCAAACATTTGTTGTTGTCCTTGCAGCCTAATTGTTATTGTTGTTTTTTTAAATTTTTTCAAACTTGTGACTTGACAGCTAAACACTTCCCAAATTAAACCATGCTCTCATCATATCATTGACTACTTCCATTTTTTAAACCACAAATTTATTTTGTTCCCAACTCAATCAATCTAACTTTAAAACACGATCTCATACCACCCACATTTAAAAACAAAAAAAAACCACAATATTATTGTGCATGGCTTCTGGTATAATCCGTGTGAATTTATTTCCTTGACATTTCAAATCAAACTCCATGATCTATCATGAAAAAGAAGAAAGCAAGACGAGTAAAATCATGTCTATAATCCCACAGTATACTTCAAAACCCTTTTATTTATTAAAAAGAAAAAAAGAAAAAAAGAAAAAAACGTAAATGGGTCCTTGGTCAGTTGGTGAAGTTGAAAGGTTCTTAATGACCCCCCCAAGTACGATCAAGTCTTGTCAAGAGCAAAGCTCCGACATCAAAAAGAGATGAGGTCAAGATCATGCCCAAGACAAATTTGACATAATGAATACCCCTAAAAACCAAAGAAATTCTCGAACTCGCGTACCGAATAGCAAAAACAAAACAAAAAGCAAGATGAAAGTCTATCTTAGGTCATTGCATATGTATACACCCAGCATACATATCTTGTCCCCTTGGAAGCAAATAGTAAAATATTCGAGATATGCGTATGAAAGAAAAGAAAGGAAATGGCATCTAATTAGGGGTTGATACACGTGATAATGTTGGGAGAATGTAAGGCACGCAAGTTGACTTTATCCCCAATAATTATATTTACCGTTGTATTTTTCTCTCTCGTTTATGTCCATAAATCTGATTTTCCTCTCCCCATACGAAATAGCAAAGGCCGAGGTGGTGCAAAAGTGTAAATTATTATTATGATGCCCGGATTTGACCGACTCTCTTCGCTAGCTAAATTTGTAAGCTGTAATAGTAGAAGTAGAAGAAGTGAAGGAGGGCACAAAGAGGATAAGGCGGATGTTGTCACAATGTTGGATGACATTAGGGTAAGAGTGTGGGGCCATCAAAATTGATTGGACTTGTCTCTTGCATTGCAAACATGTTTCGCCATTTTAATTCCCATCCAAATCTTTCTCCAATTTGGCCCCCTTCCTTCTATTCCCTCCCCCCCGCCAATCAATTTGGAAAGCCCCACTTTGAGCTTACTGAAGCTCTTCTATAATGATTAGATGTGATTAATGGGTCACTTCCTCTCCACACAACCATCATAATTTTGTGTCTAGTTTTAGCACATGTTTAAGGTTTGCGTGGGGCTTCCTTTAGCTAGAGAAGACAATGCTCACATCATATATAACACTTGAGGACAAAGGGACTAGACACTACACACAACTCTCCATTTTCTTGCTTCACAGGGGTAGGGCTAAAATATATGAAATAGTAGACAATTTTGTCCACTTTATATCTATATATATATATATATACTTACCTACTCTCTATCTATTTTGTCTTGGGTGATAGGAATATTTTTGCCTTTTTTCTTTCCTCGCTTATGTGGAATGGTTGAAATTGCATGCCCATGTATTTTGGATCTATTAGTTGTATAAATATTATAATAATAATTAGTTTGAATTTGTATGGAATTTTTTATATTAAAGATAATTTTTATCATTAATTTTTGGATTTGGGTTCTTGATTTTTAGATTTGATTTTTATTATTTTGAATTAGAATTATTTGTGTAAACTGGATATATGATGTTTCTATAGTTATGAGTCTAAATGTTTCGTTTTACAAATTTAGAATTCGATTGATCTATTGTCAAACACTCCACCAGTTGTTGTGAGTCAACTTAATACATGGTGTGTTGGTTTGTGTAGTTGCTTGTTGTAATTAAGGACACTCGTTCACTCATTAATCATCATTTTGGATTGTGAGAACATTTGGATCTAAGATATAAAATTTAGAATTCATTTTTATCATTAATGTTTAGACGTGGGTTCTTGATTTTTAGACTTGTTTTTTACATTTTTGAATTAGAACTTCTAGTGTAAACTAAATATAAGTCGCTTCTATAGTTGTGAGTCTGGACTTTTCATTTTTAAAATACAGAATTCGAATTTATCTATTGTTAGACACTCCACTAGTTGTTTTGAGCCAACTTAATACATGATGTGTTGGTTTGTGTACTTGCTTGTTGTAGTTAAGGACACTCATTCACAAATTATCTAAAGATGTTTATAAACATTTTTAGCCCTTGCATAAATTCAAATATCAAAATAAGGCAAGCAAATTAAAAAATAACATATTATATCACTTCTCGAACTCATTCACATCAAATCGACTCCACATAGAAGATCAAGTCCATGCTTATGAAGGTTAGGTTTGCATGTAAGGAGGTGGATCATAGTGAGAGGCAACCATAATTTGAAATTTAAAATCTTCATTATAGTAAGTCTTGAAATTCTAATACCAATGCAAACTAGTTTCCAACACTTGCACAGTACTCCCTCATCAATAGTTATTAAGTATTTTTTTTTTTTATTTGATTTAATGTAATTAGTTTCATATTTTCATTACCAATCCCAACTCTATCATCTAGGTTAATTTGTGGATAATTGTGTTAGACACAATGTACCACTGAGAGGGGGGTGAATCAGTGGTTCACAAACGTTTCCTTTTGTCTATCCTATGTGTGTGTATTGGTTATCAGATCTAATAGAAAGATAACTTACCAGTTAGAGGGGAGACTAACTCAAATGCACTCACACATAAAGGCGTCATCACATAACACCGACATATACGATGTGAGGCCTCACCTCGACTTAGTCTGACATTCAGTGGATTTTATATTTTAGACTATTATGGATACTTTATTTTGATGCATTTTGAGACTTAGAACTTATATGATTTCAGGATTTGGATAACATTGCTATGATTTGATGATTCACTTACATGCTTTATGAGATAGAACACTACATGATTGTTAGATAGGATGATATTGCAATGATAGATGTCGTTATTGAATTTGCAGGACTTTTCTCTGAATATAGAACTATGATGTATGTTTAGTTTATGTGAATTGGGATGAAATTGCTTATGTGAATTTGCTTGATAAAAGATGTATTCAATCTATGCAGATGAAAATTGTATGCAAGTAATGATGTGTATTGTTATATTATTGAATTATATTATATATGGATATTTGGAAGTACTAATGTGTAAATTGAGATGCGTAGGAAATTTACCATGTGACCATGGAAAATTACGGAGAATCAAAACTTAGCCTTATGTATGTTCGTAAGCCAGGGTTTGTCTATTTGGAGAGACAACACCCCGTTTGTGTTGTATTTTATTTGTAACAGTATATGCTGCATGAGTGTTAAGTGTTAATTAAATTTATTGTGTAAAAACCACAAGAGACAATTTCATGTTTTATTTTTGTAAAAGTGTTTTATTTGTGTCACTTGACACATGTGTGGATTTAAATTTAAATGTTTTTGTAGACACTTAAAAATGGTCAACGCTTGCGAGGTCATACTTTAACATTTGCGCATTGCCTCATTTTAGGTTTTTGCATCGCATTAACATTTCTCCTATGTCACGCACTTGGTTTTTTATCATTTGTGAACATCGAGTCATTCTTCTACATTCTTCAATCATCTCGTCCTCAAATTTGGTCTTGTCGACAACAATATTCAGTCACGATTTTGATCGATTTTACCCTGTCACATCAATGTGCATCCTAATTTGTCATCATTTTGGACATCGTCAATCCTAATTAGGGTTTTGTCCTCCTAGCAATCTTATCAATTTTCTCATCAATCTTATCATTTTGGACATCGTCAATCCTAATTAGGGTTTTGTCCTCTTATCAATCTTGTCGATTTGTCATCAATCCTTCAATCTTGTCGTTTTAAGATCGATTTGTCATCGATCGTTGTCATGTTCGATCTTGTCATCTTGCGATCAATTTGTCATTGATCGTGGTCGTTATCAATTTTATCATTTTGCGATCGATTTGTCATCGATCGTGGTCATTATCTTGTCATCTTGCAATCCATTTTGTCATCGATTCGTGTCCTTTTGTCAATCTTGTCATTTTGCGATCATTTCACTATCGATCATTCTTTGTCTCAATTATGTCAATTTGGATCAATTTGTCATTGTTCCTCATCAATTGGCGCATTTATCAATCAAATCATTTTGTCGCATTGGTCATTTATCAATTCAAAATCATGATCGACATTAATTATCTTCAATCAGGACCTAATTGTCATTTTCACATTTCTAATTCGTCTTCTAGGGTTTTATGATTTAGTCATTTAACCTAATTCGCCATTTCTTCCTCTAGGATTACTAAATTACTTGTTAATCCTAAGTCTTCTTATTACAATTAAATCTTTATTTAATTGGCTAATTATTCTTCTTTGTGAATTGATTAATAAATGAAAAATTATTAATTAATTCACTAATTCACTAAATTCCTAAATTCTAATTTCTATCAATTTCTAATTCCTAATTTGTCATCAATTTCAATTTCCTAATTTTCAAATTTCTAATTTCTTTTCCCTCCTATTTCATCTCCTAATTCTATGGGAATGACATTTCAATTTGTCATAAATTGTCATAATTGACAATCAATCAATTTTGACATAGAATGTGTCATAATTTGTCATCAAATTGTCAATCAATCAAATTATGCATGGAAAGTGCATAATTTGTCATAATTTGTCATATTGATTTGCAATTTCCATTTGAATTGCATCATGCCAATCTTGTCATTTATCCAATTTTTCTATAAATTGGATGTTTTTTTCAATCAAACCCTTCTAATAACCCTTGGAATCCTTCAACTTCTTCAATTACTTCTTGAAATCCGAATTGCTGTCAAACTATCAAATTTTAGTTCTAGTACTCTTGAGCTTTTTGCTTTCAATTGTGAGGGCACTTGTAGGTGAGATCCACAAAACTATTGAAGAGGAAAGAACAACAATGGAGCCGCATGGAAGGAGTATTCAATCTTGGATCTGGTTTGCTTAATGTTTTCTTTTGAATGCTTCATTTTCATACCTTCATTGAATGTGCTTTAGAATTAGGTTCATTTCCATGAGTATTCCTTTGATTAAGCTATCATATCTTGTGTTGTGATTGATATACTTATGCTTTGATGATTCCTAATTTCTATGCTACAGTTTTATTTATGTCTCTTGGTGGGAAAGTGTTTAATTATAGTTTTTCTTTAATAAAATAATGTGTTGTCATAAATACTTTGGGAATATAATATTTGGGGTGGTCAACTTATGTTTGACCCAAAAATAAACTTCAGAGGGGTTTAAAATGGGTTAAATGAACACCTAGGGGTAGTTTAATAGGGTTTCCTAAAGCCCATAAGGTATACCTAGGGGTTAGGGGTAATTTTAGGCAAGTTTCTACTTTATAATGATCTTTTTAACGCTTTAAAAATTGGCTTTTTTGGGTTGAGCGAAAATTGAAAATTAGAAGTTAAATCTAATCAGGATTTTTCCTTTTGGAATGAGAGTCTTTTTGCATTTTTGCTTTCTTCCTTTTTTTTTTGTTTTTTTTTTAGAATCTTGTGAGAACTCTGTGAGTGAGCTTCTTAAGCAAGATTTTTGAGAATTGGAGGGTAATCACCCACTCTCCATTTTTGGAGACAGAAGAAAATTTGAAGAGAAAATAATGTTATGCAATAGAAAAAATTGATTAAGGGTAAAAGGAAAAAGATTTGTGGATTGGGCAGCTCTTCATCAAATATCATAATACCTTTTGGCAGATTAAGGTTGGTTTTAGTTATTCTTTTTAATGTCTTCTTTTTGTTTATGTCTGGAAGTTTGTTGGTGTAAGAAATTTGTGTTCTTGAAAGTTTGTGTAGAAAATCTTTTGAAATTTTTTTTTGTTTTATGATTTGATGTGTTTTGGGAGTTTTCTCAAGATCTCTTACTCTTGGGAGAGAAGAGGATCTTGAGGGTGGTAGCAGTGACAACCCTCGAGTGAGAGACTCTCTTTTGAGAGCGATCACAAGGGATCTTTGTGTGACCCTTGCTGCATGGCCTGTTTGTGCAATGGGGGTCATAAGGAGGGATATAAGGCTAGAATGCCTTTGGGGGGCATAAGGAATAAGAGGTTGAGATTCTTGATATTATTATTGTGCCATGAGGTGGCTTCTTGTTTATTTCATACTTGCAGATCTCCTCAGGGTATTGGTCCACTACCACCCCTTGAAAATGATCATCACCAAAGTGTGGTGCTGTGAAAGCCAAGTTGGGAATGTGTCTGGAATATCTGTATGCATTGCTTTCTATGTGTTTGCCTGTGTGTTACCCGTCTAGGAATTGGTTCTCCGAGCTCGGGGGTGGCTACCAGTTAGCCTACGCTGGGAGGTGAGCACTCCGTGGTCATATTTGTGTTTTCTATTATGCAGGAAAGTCAGAGGAAAGAGAGTAGGAACCATGAAAGAGACACAAAAGATTGTTATTGAAGATACTTAAATTCAGTTGCAGATATTTGTTTAAATTTGTTATAGAAGTATGCCTCATTCATAGAAAAGAGAAGCAAGTTGTAAATATTGAAAACAGACTTGAAGTTTTATTGTTGTGACTATTCAAGAAACATCCTGTAAATTGGTAGAATATCTTAGAGTTGTTTTAAAAAAAAGAAAAGCTTGTTTATTTCTACTTCTGGTTTTTAGAAAAAGAAAAGTTAATTTGTGTTGCATGCAAAAGCTTCTTTGAATTATGGAAAAGGTAAAAAAAAAAAAAAAAGAGAATTGTTTCATTTAAATTTTATTTATAATTTACTTGTGGCAAAATAGAAGTTTATTTATGCTGAAAGATCTTAAGTAGTTTAAAGAAAAAAGATGTTTTATGTAAATATTGTATTAGAGGAAAAAAATCAATGAAATTCGTTTTATTCCAGAAAAGTATATTGTATTTTAGTTAGCATTGATTTAAAAGCTTAATATATATATATTTCTAAATAAACTTAATGCTTTTTCCCTTTATTATATTAGTTTAAAATCTTTGCATGTAAATCTCCTTTTAAAAAAAAAAAAATATATATATATATATATATATATATATATATATATATATATATTTATTTATTGAAATATTTTCACCCTTTTTAACTATGGATATAAATTTATATAAATATAAATATATATATATATATATATATTTATATATATATATATATTTATATATATTATATATTTAAAAAAATAAATTAAAAAAAAAAAAGAGGGGAAATTGTTTTTGGGTCCACGCGGACCCCACTATGTGTACGCACAGTGAGGGCCGCGCGGCGCCCACTGTGTGCACACACAGTGGAGCCGTTTCGGCTCCCACTGTGTGGACACACAGTGGACGGCCGCGACCGCCACTGTGTGGCCACACAGTGGGGAGCCGCTAGCGGCGCCCACTGTGTGGACACACAATAGTGCCGCGGCGCCCACTGTGCGCCCACACAGTGGCGCCACAGCTCTCCCCGCCTCCTTCCGTAACTTGCAGTAAATAAAAAAATGGCCGCCAAGGGTTCGGCCCAGCAAAACAAAAATTTCCCTGTTAAAAAAATATAAATAAATATATGGGTTAAACCCTAGCCCGGGTGGGGCTAGGGCAAATGGATTTTAAAAATAATATGTTAATTAGTTTTGATAATATATATGTGAGGAAAATAGAACCCTAATTAGGGTTGGGGAAAATATGGATTAATATTTAGAAAGTAATGTGCTTTTGAATTAGAATTAAAATATTTAAATATATATATATATATATATATATATATATGGATATATATATATACATGTATATATATAGATTCTGGTCATAATTTGGATTAAGTATTTAATTATAAATATATATATATATATGTATATATAAATATATATATATGTATATATAAATATATATATATATATGTATATATAAATATATATATATATATATGTATATATATAATCCTGGTTATAATTTGGAGCAAATAATAAAGAGAAATTTAAAAAATGGTTGATTAGACTATATAGTCATATTGGAGATTAAATTAATTTTTCTCTCTTACTTTTCTTTAACGTGATTAATTTAATAAACCTAAAGACTAGGTATATCATGGAGATAAAATTAAACCAGTTAATTTTCTGCAAATAATATTTAACAATCTATCGAAGCTTGGTTCATCTCAGAACTAGCTCGAATTTAATAATGGAAATTTCAATAACGCTTGTCGTATGAGCGAACTTGTTAATTAAATTAGTATGTTTTAAAAAAAAAAAATTGTTCTGTTTTTGCCCTAAATTTTGGGCATGACATTTTGGTATCAGAGCCAGGTTTCCACACTAGGAGCCTTACTCACTTACGTTTCACCTTAAAATATTTTAAAATTATTTTGTTAAATGGAATTTTGAATTTAATTGAATTAATTCTAAAAGAAAAAAATTAATTGTTTTGCCTTATTTTCCTCTTAGGATGCCTCCGACGACGCGACAAGCTCGCAAGCGCGGACGGGGTCCTAGACGTGTGCGCATAGCACGCGATGAGGTAGAGAGGGAGGCATCGGTTCCAGAGGAGAACCCAGAAGCACCTCCCGAATAGCCAAATGAACCTAACCGTGACATTTTAGCAGCCATTCAGAATCTTATTGGCCTTGTTCAGGAAAGGATCCCAGCAGAGAACCCTCAGGTTAGGAGTCATGACTCTAGGAGTCATAGATCTGTTGATAGAGAACGAAGCAGGAGCCCAGCTCCAATTCTTGTAGAGAGTCAGGGTGGTAATGAGCCAGAGTCAGTGCATATGCCAGGACCACCTCCAGCGGTGGAACCAGTTATTTTGAGAGAGGTCGTCGAGATCCAGGGGATCTCATCAGGGAGGTCATGCGCCTCCAACCCCCATCCTTCGGAGGTTCTACAGATGGAGTAGAGGCCGAGGCATGGCTTCTGAGTCTTGAGAAGTGCTTTGCGTTGCGTTCTTATGAAAGCAACTTGAAAGCACGTGTTGCAATTCATCTTCTGAGAGGGACAACCTCCACCTGGTGGAGACAAGAAGAGTACAAATGCGGATTAGTTCCTGATACACTCACTTGGGAGATATTCACAGAGAGGTTCCATGAGAGGTACCTATCAGAACACTTCAGGCAACATCGTATAGACGAATTTCATGATCTCCAACAAAAAGGCTTCTCAGTAACTCAGTATGAGAGTAAATTCTTTGAGTTGTTGCCATATGTAGATTATCTAAAGGATGAGAAACTTCTTGTAAACCGCTTCATCAGGGGATTAAATGCCAGTATAGCTGGGCTTGTTAGGATGTCCGCTCCAGAGAGCCTTCGGGTTGCTGTAGAGAAGGCACTGATTGCTGAGGAAATTCAGGTTAGACCACAGGACAATAGGGATCGGTTTCAGAACCGAAATCCCGCACCTCAGACTTATGGATTCCAGAAACCACATTGGAAAGGGAACAACTGAAATTCTCAGGGGTTCTCCAAACCCCCTCCTCCACAACAGACACCACAAAACCAGAGGCAGAAGCCTCCACAGTATCAGCAGGGCTCCAAGCCCAAGCAATGGCAGACTCAGGGACAGAAACGTGATCAGAGAGCATAGGGGCAGTACACACAGCCGACGGGGACTCAGCAGTCCTCTAGGGGTGGGTACAACGGATCCAGTAGGACAGGAGGTCAGTCATTCTCTAGGCCTCAAGGTGCCCAGTTCCAGGCACGGGGTGCTTGCTTTACATGTGGAGCCATGGGGCATTTGGCGAGGGATTGCCCTCAGGGACAGGTAGCAGGGAGTCAACGGATGGCCGCTTCAGAGCCGACAGTTGGTGATATGGGCAGGTCCCATAGAGTATTCGCAGCGGTTGACAACTGCCAGGCTGATCATCAGGCCACGGTTATCGAATCTTCAGGTATAATCAAAGGTAACAATGTATCTATTTTGTTTGATTCAGGAGCTACTGACTCCTTTATATCTCCATTGGTTGTGGAGCGTTGCGGGCTAGTGGCAACTAGGCAGGGTGTCAGTTGGGAAGTGGAATTAGCTTCACGGGCTAGAGTGTCAGTGGAATCAGAGGTTAGGGCATGTCAGCTGCAGATTGGCAAGACCACCACTTTAGTAGACCTTAGAGTGACTCCACTTGGATCTTACGGAATCGTACTTGGCATGGATTGGCTTTATGCCCACAGAGCTAAGATGGATTGCCGCTTGAAAAAGATCGAGTGTGAGGATGACCATCGTTCGCCCATAGTTATCACCGGAATTCAGAGGCTCGTGTCTCTTCGCATGATCTCCGCAATGCAGCTTAAGCGGAGCATGCGGAAGGGATGTCAGCTTTTTGCTATCACTATCAGTGACAGAGGGGAAGAGGAGGAAAAAGAAACATCGCTGAATGACCATCCTATCCTTAAGGGATATTCAGACGTATTTCCTTCAGAGTTACTGGGAATGCCTCCCCGCAGAGAGATTGACTTTCATATAGACCTAGTACCAGGAGTCGAGCCAGTTTCCAGAGCACCTTATAGAATGACCACAAATGAGCTTAATGAACTTAAAATTCAGCTTGAGGAACTTCTTGAGAAGGGTCATATCCGTCCTAGCATATCCCCGTGGGGTGCACCAGTCATCTTCGTTAAGAAGAAGAATGGATCTCTCCGATTGTGTATGGATTATCGGCAGCTAAATAAAGTAACCATTAAGAACCGATATCCTTTGCCCAGAATTGATGATTTATTTGACCAGCTTCAGGGTGCCAAAGTCTTTTCCAAAATAGATCTGAAGTCAGGATACCATCAGTTGAGAATAGTGGAAAGTGATATCCACAAGACCGCATTTTGCACTAGATATGGTCACTATGAGTTTACCGTAGTCCCCTTCGGACTTACGAATGCCCCAGCAATTTTTATGAGCCTCATGAATGGGGTGTTCCGTACCTTTCTGGACCATTTTGTTATTGTGTTCCTTGATGATATACTGATATATTCTCGGAATGAGAAGGAGCATGAGGAGCACCTGAAACAGGTATTGCAGTGTTTGCGGGATAACCAGTTGTTTGGCAGCCTATCGAAGTGTGCTTTCTTTCGATCTGAGGTCAAGTACCTTGGACACGTTATTTCTGGTGATGGGATCTCAGTCGACCCATCAAAGATTAGGGATATTATGGATTGGCCAGTGCCTACCAGTGTGATAGAGGTCAGGAGTTTCATGGGTTTAGCAGGGTATTACCGACATTTTGTCGAGGGTTTCTCCAGAGTCGCACACCCTATTACTTCTCTTCAGCATAAAGGGAAGAAATTTGAGTGGTCAGAGAAGTGCGAGAAGGCCTTTCAGGAACTCAAGAAGACACTTACTAGTGCTCCTATCCTTGTTGTACCAGATCCTTCAGCTGACTTCATGGTTTGTAAAGATGCTTCCCTAGAGGCTTTAGGGGCAGTTCTTATGCAGGATGGTAGGGCCATAGCTTTCGAGTCTAGGAAACTTAAGACTCATGAACTTAATTATCCCACTCACGACCTTGAGCTCGCAGCAGTAGTGCATGCACTTGTGAGGTGGAGACACTTCCTTTTAGGACATCACTTTGAGTTGCATTCAGACCATCAGAGTCTTCAGTACATCTTCACTCAGCCGAACCTTAATGCACGTCAGAGGAGATGGATGGAGTTCTTGTGCGAATATGATTTTGACGTTCACTACATCAAAGGAAAGGAAAATGTAGTTGCAGATGCCTTGAGTAGGAGACGTCATGAGGTTTACACCATATCCATGGGCACAGACTTGAGAGACCGTATACTTCAGCACTTGTTAGAGGATGGATGGTATGCAGAGGTTTGTCAGGTATTACGTTCTCAGGTTACTCTAGAAGGGAAATATGTGGATTATTCTTTGGAGTCCGATGGACTGTTACGCCACAGAGGGCGAATTTATGTACCTTCCTCCGGAGGGTTGCGAGAGTTCATTGTCACGGAAGCTCATAGATCTCCTTATGCAGCGCATCCTGGGGTTAAGAAGTTGCATGCTGACTTGAGGCAGTTATATCATTGGTCGGGAATGCGACAGCTCATTGCTGAGATAGTAGTTCGATGTCTCGAGTGTCAGAGGGTAAAGGCGGAGCACCGCCATCCAGGAGGGTTGCTTCAGTCTCATGCTATACCAGAGTGGAAGTGGGATACTATATCCATGGATTTCATCATTGGTCTCCCTATGTCTTCTCATTGCCATGATGCTATCTTGGTGACAGTTGACAAGTTGACCAAAGTAGCTCACTTTTCACCAGTTCGTACCACATTCACAGCTCCAGCAGTAGCACAGGTGTTCTTGCGAGACATTGTTAGACTACATGGCGTACCCCGCAAGATTATTTCTGATAGAGATTCTCTTTTCACTTCTACCTTTTAGAAGTCATTACAGGCAGGTATGGGCACTAAGCTCAATTTCAGTACAGCCTATCACCCGGAGACAGATGGTCAGACAGAGAGGGTCAATCAGGTGTTAGAGGATATGCTTCGTATGTACGTCATGGATCATCAGACCCAGTGGGAGGAGTATCTTCCCTTAGTGGAGTTTGCCTATAACAATGGGCATCACACTTCTTTGGGGATGCCACCCTACCAGGCATTATACGGCAGGCCTTGCAGGACGCCCTTGAGTTGGGATCGCATAGAGGATAGAGTTGCCATTGGTCCTGAGTTAGTTCGGGATATGGAACAGCAGGTGGATTTGATTAGGCAGCATCTCAAAGAGGCTCAGGATAGACAGAAGAAGTATGCCGATGCAAAGAGGATAGATCGTAGCTACTTGGTTGGAGACAGAGTTTTCTTGAGAGTGCGACCGCATAAGAATCCAATCCGTTACGGAAAGGGTTCTAAGCTCGCACCTCACTTTGTAGGACCTTTTGAGATTCTGGAGAGGATAGGCCCAGTTGCCTACCGTTTAGCTTTGCCACCTAGCCTATCACGCATCCACGATGTGTTTCATGTTTCAGTTTTGAGAAAATATATTTATGATGAGTCTCACTTTCTAGATTGGGATGCCTTGTAGGTGGAGTCGGACGGGTAGCTAGCTTTGGAGCCCATTCGCATTTTGGCACGCCGGACATTGGCCCTTCGAGGTCGAGAGCTGGACCAGGTTAGGGTCCAATGGGATTGTTATGATGAGGTTACGGCTTCATGGGAGGACGCAACACGTATGAGATCAGAGTACCCTCACCTCTTTGTTGAACTCCAGGAGGAAGTTCATGCCTAGAGGGGGAGGATGTGAGGCCTCACCTCGACTCAGTCTGACATTCAGTGGATTTTATATTTTAGACTATTATGGATACTTTATTTTGATGCATTTTGAGACTTAGAACTTATATGATTTCAGGATTTGGATAACATTGCTATGATTTGATGATTCACTTACATGCTTTATGAGATAGAACACTACATGATTGTTAGATAGGATGATATTGCAATGATAGATGTCGTTATTGAATTTGCAGGACTTTACTCTGAATATAGAACTATGATGTATGTTTAGTTTATGTGAATTGGGATGAAATTGCTTATGTGAATTTGCTTGATAAAAGATGTATTCAATCTATGCAGACGAAAATTGTATACAAGTAATGATGTGTATTGTTATATTATTGAATTATATTATATATGGATATTTGGAAGTACTAATGTGTAAATTGAGATGCGCAGGAAATTTACCATGTGACCATGGAAAATTACGGAGAATCAAAACTTAGACTTATGTATGTTCGTAAGCCAGGGTTTGTCTATTTGGAGAGACAACACCCCATTTGTGTTGTATTTTATTCGTAACAGTATATGTTGCATGAGTGTTAAGTGTTAATTAAATTTATTGTGTAAAAACCACAAAAGACAATTTCATGTTTTATTTTTGTAAAAGTGTTTTATTTTTGTCACTTGACACATGTGTGGATTTAAATTTAAATGTTTTATTTGTGTCTCTTGGTGGGAAAGTGTTTAATTATAGTTTTTCTTTAATAAAATAATGTGTTGTCATAAATACTTTGGGAATATAATATTTGGGGTGGTCAACTTATGTTTGACCCGAAAATAAACTTCAGAGGGGTTTAAAATGGGTTAAATGAACACCTAGGGGTAGTTTAATAGGGTTTCCTAAAGCCCATAAGGTATACCTAGGGGTTAGGGGTAATTTTAGGCAAGTTTCTACTTTATAATGATCTTTTTAACGCTTTAAAAATTGGCTTTTTTGAGTTGAGCGAAAATTGAAAATTAGAAGTTAAATCTAATAAGGATTTTTCCTTTTGGAATGAGAGTCTTTTTGCATTTTTGCTTTCTTCCTTTTTTTTTTGTTTTTTTTTAGAATCTTGTGAGAACTCTGTGAGTGAGCTTCTTAAGCAAGATTTTTGAGAATTGGAGGGTAATCACCCACTCTCCATTTTTGGAGACAGAAGAAAATTTGAAGAGAAAATAATGTTATGGAATAGAAAAAATTGATTAAGGGTAAAAGGAAAAAGATTTGTGGATTGGGCAGCTCTTCATCAAATATCATAATACCTTTTGGCAGATTAAGGTTGGTTTCAGTTATTCTTTTTAATGTCTTCTTCTTGTTTATGTCTGGAAGTTTATTGGTGTAAGAAATCCGTGTTCTTGAAAGTTTGTGTAGAAAATCTTTTGGAATTTTTTTTTTGTTTTATGATTTGATGTGTTTTGGGAGTTTTCTCAAGATCTCTTACTCTTGGGAGAGAAGAGGATCTTGAGGGTGGTAGCAGTGACAACCCTCGAGTGAGAGACTCTCTTTTGAGAGCGATCACAAGGGATCTTTGTGTGACCCTTGCTGCATGGCCTGTTTGTGCAATGGGGGTCATAAGGAGGGATATAAGGCTAGAATGCCTTTGGGGGGCATAAGGAATAAGGGGTTGAGATTCTTGATATTATTATTGTGCCATGAGGTGGCTTCTTGTTTATTTAATACTTGCAGATCTCCTCAGGGTATTGGTCCACTACCACCCCTTGAAAATGTTCATCACCAAAGTGTGGTGCTGTGAAAGCCAAGTTGAGAATGTGTCTGGAATATCTGTATGCATTGCTTTCTATGTGTTTGCCTGTGTGTTACCCGTCTAGGAATTGGTTCTCCGAGCTCGGAGGTGGCTACTAGTTAGCCTAGGCTGGGAGGTGAGCACTCCGTGGTCATATTTGTGTTTTCTATTATGCAGGAAAGTCAGAGGAAAGAGAGTAGGAACCATGAAAGAGACACAGAAGATTGTTATTGTTTATGGTGAAAATGGATAACAATAATAACAATATTGAAAGGCTAAATGAATTCAACCACAAAACCCTAGCCTAACAATGAACAAAGATCCACCATAACATATGAAGATAACCTAAGACAATGCAAAATAACTCAAAAATCACAAAGATTATACCATCACATGTCCAATAGGGTTTTGATCTCCATTCTTCCTATCTCCATTGATCTTGCTTGATATATTTGCTCTCAGATTTTTGTATGCACAAGAGCTCAATAAAGAACGGAATGTGGTTGCAAGTAGGATCGTAGTGTAGCAAGTTGCATGAAAGATTATTAGCATGAGTGATTAGGGTTTGACAATGAAGAAAGCATCTCCTTAAATAGAAGACACAATAAGAAATGGAGGGATAAGATTGAGAGGTGTAAAAAGAGAGGTCGGTTAGGATTAGAGGGTAGGTATAAGAAATACCAAAATAATGAAAGAGGTAGGTAGTGTAGGAAATAAGAGATGAATGACATGTGTCATGTGTAGAAAAGGATAATGAATTAATTAAATAAATAAAGATTTATTTAAATAATAGAAGAAGTGGGACAATTAAATAAAAAATATTTATTTAATTTAGGAAAGGGATAATTTAAATAAATAAATGTATTTATTTAAATGAGAAATAAGGCTAGAAGAGGATAAATGAATTAATTAAATAAATAAAAATTTATTTAATTAATAGAAGAATTAGGCTTAGATAATTAAATAAATAAAATATTTATTTAATTAGACATGACAATTTTGTGTGTCTACATTTTGCTCCTCTTCGAGACAATGCGGCTTGTCGCGTTGTTTCAAAGAAGATAAGATGAACTGATACAGAGTTGCCCCAAGATGGGAATTATATGCCCCCTCGAGAGATTGGATGAAAATGTCTGAAAAGATTGCAGACAATCTCTCGATAAGAAAGAAAGGCTAGAATGGACTGACCGGATAAAATGACAAAGTCACGGGATGAGAAAGACTGACTCGGGAAATGAAGGCCAGGGCTAGGGTAGGCTATAAGATAGACCACGGGCAAAAGACATCCTCATTGTCATCCACACCCTTAGAAGATCACAGTGCAGAGCAAGAAAAGAGCAGCAGCAGTCAGCAGCGATGGCATTCATTCATAGATTCGACCGTGTTCGCCGATTCCAGCGACCAGCCGATGCAGGAGAGCCGGTAAGTACCCAAAAACCTCCTCGTACTTGCACGCATTTCGAGTTTTGTCATAAATGCATGTTTAGGAGCAATAAATGCGCTAGGAATAGGATATTTAAAAAGTGCAAAAACGCGCAACCGCGTCTGTGTCAGCGCCAGGCGCGTCTGTGTCGGGTCCAGGCGCGTTTGTGCCTGGAACCGCGTTTGTGTTGAATGCGGACGCGTTTGTGAAATGTAGCAGCGTCTGTGCTTTTTAAAAGCGTTTATGTAATGTAGGGATGTCTGTGTTCCCTGGTCGCGTTTGTGTCTGGCATAGGCACGTTTGTGTTCAGAAAACGCGTCTGTGTTTCAGAAGCGCGTTTATGCAGTCTATAAGTGCGTTTAGGAGTTAAAAGCGCGTTTGTGTTGTAAAAGTGCGTTTGTGTGTTTAAATGCATGGTTTTAGTCGTTTAGGTCATATCGGCAGTTCTGTGATGAACATACGTTGTCGATTGGATAAGCTGCTAAGAGGATACACTCAAGCAGGTCCTCTAGGAAGACTAGGATAGATCAAGGCACTTTGTGATGAACAGGGAGCACTAGGATAGGAAGCACTTTGTGATGAACAGGGAGTGCGAATGTGAGTGACACTTTGTGATGAACAGGGAATGTCATACACGTAATACTTTGTGATGAACAGGGAGCACTACTAGGATAGATAGCAACACTTTGTGATGAACAGTGAGTGTCACTAGGATAGATAACCAGATGCATTTAGGTAGCAAGTAGCATTTTGTGATAAATAGTGAATGCCACGATAACTGACAAGATTGATTGTGTGACTGCAGGAGTATTTGCCGATGTTAGAGTCACGAGAGAGATTCCCGTCGACTCAGAGACTGCGACTAGAGTTGTCGATTCAGGACATGATTTCCATTGAGGAGATGGGTCTCACACATATGCTCTATGTGCCCGAGTTTCGGGCAAACATGGCGTTGCTGACTGCGTTGGCCGAGAGATGGCACTCAGAGACTTGTAGTTTGCATTTGTCGATGGGTGAGATGACAGTCACCTTGGAGGATGTATATAGGATTCTACGGATACCGATCGATAGGGAGTTAGTACCCTATGATCGAGATGGAGATAGGGATGCACTGAGATGAGTGTTCTAGGATCCCGATTTGGAGATGCGAGCAGGTCATGTAGCCTGGGATACCATGACTGCCACAGGTTTAGCATTGCCGGCAGTTATTGGGGGAGTCATCAGTGGGTATTTGTGTCCAGACAGGGCCACACGAGGATTGGCAGTGGGCTGGGGAGGGGCCTTGGAGATGCTGATGGCAGAGCACACTAGGTATGCATGGGGGCCATGTGTCCTGGCACATTTGTATTATGAGCTGCATTAGTTTGTGTACCACGGATCAGTGGGTTTGGGTTGCGGCGTGACTCTCTTGCAGGTGTGGGCCTATGAGCACCTTCCCATCACACGGCCCATTCATTTCAGAGGCAGAGGATAGGGATGGAGTTTCGTGCACCTGTATGACATGATCACATCCCAGCCTCGGATTGGGAGATTGGAGCATTGGAGGCGAGTCATTGATGATATAGACATGGTCATCTAGAGGCTGTACCTGGGGTGCGAGGAGTGGGAGGACGATGCGCTGGAGCTACCCTATGTGTTCAGGAGCAGGTATCTGATTGGGCGGATGCCCTATATTCTGGAGAGGCAGCTTGTTGATAGGGTGTGCAGGCAGTTTGGGCGGATCCAGCGGATGCCACGAGGCTCGGGCATGTATGCCCGTACGGTCAGAGATCAGGTGCAGTTTGGCCCACTGCTATCATATGATCAGGCGGTGACACAGCTAGCAGAGATGATGCCGATGCCATGGGACATGTGGCCAGAGGTAGATGATGCAGGGATGGACGCAGAGTACTTTGCGTATTGGGCAGAGTATCCATTTCCCAGATTGACAGATCCGGCAGAGCCACTGGATGGAGAGGGTGGAGGAGATGATGATGATGGAGGAGGGGATGGAGGTAGGGGCCGGCGGAGGCGGAGGGGAGTGGTGGGAGAGAGGCGGGTAGCACCTCAGAGGGAGGGAGGACAGGAGAGAGCAGCTCCAGTGGTGAGAGGACGGGGTGGACTGCCCCTACAGGTGCCAGCAGCACAGGGTCCTGGACAGGGACCTAGACAGGTGCAGGCAGAGGGACAGAGACAGGTACAGCCACAAGTACCTATACAGGCACAGGGACAGGTGCAGGCAGAGGCTGAGGGACAGGCACCTGCAGGGGATGAGCCACAGGCAGAGGCTGAGAGCGGGGATTCTGAGGAGGACGAGGTGTTGAGGCTGCGGGAGATCTGCCAGGGCCAGGCAGATGAGATTGAGGATTTGGTGCGGGAGAGAGACCACCTCAGGATCAGGGTCCGAGACACAGAGCGGGAGAGGGATCAGGCCATCCAGAGATACACAGAGGCCGAGACAGCTCTGAGGGCAGGTAGGCAGGCAGCAGAGGATGCAGGGGCAGGCTACGCATATGTCTTGCGAGCCGGAGAGGAGATTGCCTACTGGAGGGATCTATACTATGTAGCCGTGCCAGCAGATCAGCGGGCTAGGAGCTTCCATAGATCGTCGCGCACAGCGATGGCTATGGGAGGGAGTTGCAGGAGGCAGGCATCCAGCGGTGGGGTCATGGGGCCTCCACCACCACCAGAGAGACAGGGGGATCCTGGGGCGGGACCATCTACAGCTCAGACTCCGTCGAGGCTAGGCGGCTCCGAGGGAGGGAGTTCATCATAGCCTTAGAGGGCTCCCCATTGTAGCAGTATTGTACCATTGTTATATTGTAGACACCTGCGGGTGATTCTTTTGTAGCCATATGATTCTTTTGACATCATTGTATCATGACACATTGTGATTATATATGAGAGATGATTCATTTTGCGGCAGCTATATGCATGTGTACCTTATGTGATGAAATGTTCTTATGTGATACATGTTTTATGATATGGATGCTTATATGATGCAATGCAATATATCTTTGTTCTTTTATGTTTTATATGAGATGCATAATGCAAATGTGAATGTATGTAATGAAAATGAATATGATAATGCAAATGATTATTTACATAATGAAAATGTGAGATGTGCTAATATGTGTTGTATGCAGGATGTGATGCAATTGTAATATCTATATGTATGTATGAAATGCTTATATGTGGTGATGTAGGTGTAACTATATGAAATGCAAATGTTTTTGGTGTGTCATCATACTCAGTCACGTGATAGCGGGCTATGCGGACTCGAGAAGGACAATGGAAGTCAATCAAGAAAGGGGGATGAAAGACAGAAGATATGAACGTGAAAGAGCTTCTTGTGCGTTATCATCATTGAGCTTTATTATGGCAGAATAGGTTATGACAATCGAGGCATTTGTTCGGCCTAGAAAGTCATTGTACCTGTTTGCATGGAGATAAGACAGTCACAAACAAGGAATGCCCCAGTTCATACTAGACTCACAGTGTCCTCATATCCTTGGACAAGTCATAGCATTACTAAGAGACAATCCACAGACAGCAAATGCAAATAGGTGACGATACCCCATCCTCGCCTTTCTAGTCAAAGACATCCTGGAGATAGAATCTCTAGTCAAAGACATCCTGGAAAAGCTAAAAGACATGTCACCAAAAGATAAAATCAAAAGAAAACCAAGATTCGACACCAACATCCACTGTAGTCCTCAAGTTTAGTGTCTCTTGTCACTTGTTTAAGTCTTATTCGATTGTAGTCACAATGTTCACTTTCACAAAAAGGATAGATAGCACTGAACCATATGTTGTCTGAGTCTGTTGAAAGATTTTTTTGTTGAAGCTCATTGTTGCTGCTGTGTCTCCTTGGAAACTGACTGAATCCATGAAACTGATACTTTATTGTGGAGAAGATAAACTTTATTGTGGACTAGCGATGCACATGCTGCTTTATTGCAGATTGTGCACGAATAGACTTGAAGGAAGCTGGAAGAAACTGTACTCCTCGAAACATGTGATGTTCTCAGTTCCACACCCATCACTAGACGTAGGAATTGGCCGTAGTCACAGATAGGATCTGATTTATTATGGATGGAAAGGGAGTGAAAAGTGAGATTTATGGATGGCTAACCAATCTTAGGTAGATCAATAACAAGCCATGATGGGAATGGTTAAGTTTATTGTGAATGAATAGGTTGTGAGTGTGTGCGAAGTGAAAGGATGAAAGTGAATCCTGAAGGAGGGAGGATCAAAGTTCCTACGCATAGCACTGGTGACCCAGTTTTCACTATGGTACTTGCCCAGGGCGCCACTGAAGTGGTTTTCACTGTTGGACGAAATTATTTCTCTTTACTTTTCTCGATTTTTCAATTTTTTCAATTTTTTTTTTGTTTTATAATTTTTTTTGTATTTTTGAATTAGGATATTCCAAAAGAGCTTATGTGTAGAACCTGCGAAGGTGCATGCTATTGATAGGATCCTCCAAGGGTTCACCTTTTGTAGTTGAGAGCTGATATGCCCCAAATCCATATGCTGCTGTGATGATGTAAGGACCAAGCTAGTTGGGTTCAAATTTGCCCTTCTTATCTCTATCTTGCTGATTTTTGGGGTTCTCTCTGAGGACTAAGTCACCTACCTCAAATGTGTGAGGCTTGACCTTGTGATTGTAACTGCGACTCATTCGTTGTTGGTAAGCCTTGAGATGATTAAAAGCAGTGTGTTGTCGTTCCTCCAACAATTCTAGTTCTTGTAAGCGAGAGACCCTGTAGTCTTCATCGTTGATTATGTTTCTCAAGGAAACCCGTAAAGAAGGTAGCTCGACCTCAATAGGCAAGATGGCTTCAGCACCGTAGACAAGTGAGTAGGGTGTAGCTCCTGTAGGTGTGTGGACACTGGTACAATAGGCCCAAAGTGCGGGATTGAGTTGGACATGCCAGTTACGGCCAGCGTCATCGACTGTCTTTTTAAGGATTTTGAGAATTGTTTTGTTAGACGCCTCAGCTTGGCCATTACCTTGGGGGTAGTATGGTGTGGAGAAACGGTGAGAGATATGGAAGCGCTCACAGAGTTCACGAACATCCTGGTTCTTGAAAGGACGCCCGTTGTCACTGATAATTGAACTAGGGATCCCGTATCGGCAAATGATGTAGTTCAGGATGAAAGTAGCGATTTGTTTCCCAGTAACTTGTGTGAGAGGCACGGCTTCAATCCACTTTGTGAAATACTCTGTGGCTGTGATAATGAATTTATGTCCATTGGAAGAAGGAGGGTGAATCTTGCCTATGAGATCGAGTCCCCACTGACAAAAGGGCCAAGGAGATGCAAGTGGCTGTAGTTCTTGTGCTGGTGCATGTATAAGGTCTCCATGAATTTGACACTGCTTACACTTCTTGACAAACTGATATGCATCTTTTTCCATAGTAGGCCAGTAGTATCCAGTCCTGATGAGTTTCTTGGCCAAGGTAGGACCACTAGTATGCGGACCACATATCCCTTCGTGCACTTCTCGTAACGCAATCTGAGCTTCGTCACTCTCTAAACATCTAAGAAGGGTGCCATCTAGACCTCGTCGGTATAGGATATCAGCTAGGATAACGTATCGGGAGGATTGGCGAATGAAAGTGCGGCATTGGTTGTTCGATAGATCAGGAGGTAAGATATTGTCGCGAAGGTATGTGAATATAGAACCATATAACTGGGATTCAGGACCAACAACACATATCATTTCTGTAGGAGTGATCTCATATGACGGAATCAGCAGGTTGTCAACCAGGAACTCATAGCGAGTCTCATTTTGCGGTAGATCAATGAGCAAAGCAATTGTAGCCATGGCATCAGCAGCGCGATTCTGTTCTCTTGGTATCTGCTCAAACTCTATCTTTGCAAAGTGTTGTTTCAGATCATCTACCATTTGTTTGTAAGGCATTAGTTTTTCATCTTTTGTTTGATAATCATCAGTTGCTTGACGGATGACAAGTTGAGAATCCCCAAAAACACAAAGTTCTTGGATCTTCCACTGAACTGCAATTCTTAGCCCAGTTGTTAATGCCTCATATTCCGCTATATTGTTGGTGCAAGGAAATGATAAGCGGTATGACTTTGGTATAGAATCGCCTTGGGGAGTTATAAAGAGTATACCTGCTCCTGCCCCATGCTGTGTGTATGAGCCGTCAAAGTATAGTTGCCATGGCTTTGCAGGTGATATCGTTAGAATGGACTCATCTGGAAATTCTGACTGTATAGGAACATCATCTATCATGGGAGCATCTGCCAGTTGATCTGCGATGGCTTGTCCTTTTATGGCTTTTCTGTCCACGTATTCAATGTCGAATTCACTCAAAATCATTACCCACTTGGCCAGCCGCCCAGTAAGTGTAGCTTTGTTGAGAAGATACTTTAGTGGATCAATTCTGGCAATCAACTTAGTCTTGTGAGTGAGCATATAATGTCGTAATTTTTGTGAAGCAAAGACCACAGCGAGACATGCATGCTCAATTGGTGTGTAGTTCAGCTCATATCCCACCAATGTGCGACTGATATAGTAAACTGCTTTTTCCTTGCCGTCAGGTATTTGCTGTGCTAGGAGTGCCCCCAGTGTTGTTGGAGTAGCTGATATGTAAAGTAGCAATGGTTGATCTTGAATTGGTGGCATCAAAACTGGCAGGTTCAAAAGATAGTCTTTGAGCGCCTGAAAAGCCTGTTGACAGTTCTCATCTCATTTGAACTTGATGTTTTTGTGTAGCAGGTGCTGGAAAGGGTTACACTTATCTGCAAGTTGTGCTATGAATCTTCGTATGGACTGGAGTCTCCCTTGTAAAGACCGAAGTTGACTGATATTCTTGGGTGGCGGCATGTCCAAGATAGCTTTGACCTTTGCTGGATCAGCTTCTATTCCTCTTTTAGACACAATGAATCCTAGGAGCTTCCCGGAGGTTACTCCAAAAACACATTTCTTTGGGTTTAATCTTACCTTGTATTTTTCCAGCCTATCAAAAGCAACTGAAAGTATGTCCAAGTGTGTATTTCTGTCTATTGATTTAACCAAAAGATCGTCAACATAATCTTCCACGGTTATGTGCATGAGATCATGGAAGATAGTAGTCATAGCTCGTTGATACGTGGCACCTGCATTTTTCAGCCCAAAGGGCATGACATTCCAGCAGAAGGTTCCCCATGGACAAGTAAATGATGTTTTATGTTGATCCTCGGGTGCTATCCTGATTTGATTATATCCAGAAAATCCGTCCATTAAGGATAACATCTCATGGCCTGCTGTGAGATCAACAATTAAATCAATGTTTGGTAATGGGAAATCGTCCTTTGGACAAGCCTTGTTGATATCCCTGAAGTTTGTACATATTCGGATGCTGCGATCTGGTTTGCTAACAGGTACTAAGTTGGAAATCCATTCGGGATAATCAATTGGGCGTATGAATCCGACATCCAGTAATTTCTCCAGCTCTGCCTTGACTAATAATGCCACTTGTGGATGCATTTTCCTCAATTTCTGTTTTACTGGTTTTGCCCCCGGTTTGACTGTTAAATGATGCATTACTAAATCGAGGTCTAGTCCAGGCATATCAGCATAAGACCATGCGAAGTTGACTTGTCGTTCCTTAAAGAAGCTTATGAACCTTGCTTTCTCGGCCTCTGTCAATGATTGAGCCAAAAATATGTTATGTGGAACCTCTGTTGTACCAATGTTTGTCTTTATAGTCTCCTCTACCAACATGGATGATTTTTCCTCGTATGATGCTGGGAGAATGTCAAGCCTTCCATCTTCGAGCGCCTCAGAGAGGTTTTCACCCTCAGATACGTCCTTTCTTTTTACTTTTTTAGAGTCAGATAGCACCACAGTGTGGTTTTCGCCATAAGACCCTTGTTTTGTTTTTATTTTCACATTTTTGCGACTAGAAGGCCCGACACCCTCACCAAAGTATGCCATGTTATTAAGCTCTATGGCGTATCCTGCTTTATGGTCTCCAAGAGGAAGATCATCGTGAATGCCAAGATAATCGACAATAGCTTCGTCATTTTGAAATGTATCAAGCTGTGCTGGTCCATCCTGATCCCAGTCAATGAGTTGGGGGTGAACGAGGGGAAGGTCTTTAGTGTTTTCAGAGTTCGCAAGGCTAATAGTGAAGATGTGGTTATATTCAGGTATGTCCAGATAGTCATCGAGGTCGTCAATGGCACTCTCCTCATCAGTTTCGATCGTGAGCGAGTCCAAATTATCATCACTAGTAGCACCCTCAGGGACAGGTGTCCTCATCCTATGTGATCTTGACCTAGGGCCTTGAAACAAAGCTTGTGCGGGATCCTTATGGGTTGGTTCTTGGCCAACTCTGAATTTTTTGTAAAACTCCTCCTCCTCTGTAGGTTCCTCTGGCTCTCTAAATGTCTCATTGAGCTCATAGTCACTGGAGGATTTGTCTGAACCCCATTCCCACTCATTGGAGTCTGTAGAATAGTCATCCTCTTGTTGAACATCAGCCATTTTGATTCGCCATACCTCTTTTGTTCCTTTATTGTGTAGTTTGGGATTTATAAAACCAAGCCCTTTTGAGCGTTCTCTTCTTGTTGTTAGCTCAGGTTGTAAGGGTTCCATGACACCTTCTTTGCGTAGTCCGAGAGGGCTTTTTCCATCATACCCGAATCTTTGCAGAATTTTGAAGCCTTTGCCATAGTTCTCACAGGGTATAATAATCTGGTCATGTGTTTTGTCTTCAATGTCCTTATATAGCATTTTATATAAATTTTCTTCCTCCAGTTCACCCCATTTTTGAAAGATGGTAGGATCCCATTTGAGTATCATGATGGAGATTTGCTTATTAGGATGTGGCCTCCCATATTCCTTGGGGGAGTTCATGACTTGTCGTAAGAACATTGTTTGATTCAGAGTGTATTCTCCCATGCCTTTGTCTTGAAACTTGGCTCTAAGTTCACCTTGTTTGGATGTCGAGGGCTTTAATGACTCAGGATCAATATATGTTGAAGAAGGAGTAACCTCACGATTGCTGGGAATGATAGTCTCAGTATGTGATCTCAAGTTATTGCAATATATGAATGGATTTGGATCACCATTGACCGTTACCTCGACTCCATTATGAGGAAACTTAATGCATTGGTGGTATGTTGATGGGACTGCCCTCATTTCATGAATCCACGGACGTCCTAGCAATATGTTATACGTGAGGTCTAGATCCAGGACTTGACAAACCACATCCTTTGTGACTGGCCCTATTCTTAGTGGTAAGGTGACTGTACCCTTGGATGAGCGCTCTTCATCATCATAAGCCTTAATAGTGATTTGGTTTGTAGAATTTACAGCTTTGTCAGAATATCCCAATTGTCTGATGGTGCTCAATGTACAAATATTAAGACCTGCTCCTCCATCTATCAGGACTCGTTTTATTCGGTGGTTATGTATGAAGGCTTCAATATGTAGAGGTGCATTATGAGGCTGACTTATGGAGGCGTCATCGGCTTCTATGAATGTGAGGGAGTGTGGAACGGATAAATATCCCACCATGGCTTGAAACTGGTCCACGTTTAGATCAGTAGGGACAGCAGTATCTCTCAAGGTTTTATCAAGGATAGGTTTATGTGCAGGAGATATACGTAAGAGCTCAAGAATAGAGATGAGCGCGGGTGTCTTCCCTAATTGCTCTACAAGGTCGTACTCAGGCTTGGTAGATGAAAGATTGGTATTCTTAGTAGAGGCACTAGGCAATGTGATCTTACCTCGACGGGTTGTAACATGACATTTAGAGGTAGATGCGAATGAAGATCCCACACCTTTTAGGACAATTTTGGGTCTTTGAGAAGAATTCTCAGGATTTTTATTTTTGATAGTAATGGTAGAAATATGATTGTCCATTGAGATGTGATTAATAGTGGAATCATAATTGTAAGATGCTCTAGTGTAATTGGCTTGATCATCTGTGACTTTGCCTTTTCCCTTGTCATGTTTTGGGAATGGTTCCTTAAACACCTCATGCTCTTGGTTAGATGAATGTCCCTCAATCTCAATATCTCCTCTGTCAATGAGATCTTGTACAATGTTTTTCAATCGATGGCAATTACTTGTCTTGTGACCCTTGCTCTTATGAAATTCGCAAAATTCATCATCATTCCACCAATTCGGTTTGACCTTTGGTTCATATGGAGGAAAATCTGGGACCGTGATCACTTTGTTTGCTACAAGCTTTTTGAATACTGATTCAAGTGGTTCTCCCAATGGAGTATACTTCCTTCGTGGTTTAGCAGTTGTTTGAGTGTTCACTTGATTGTTGGTAGAACTTGATCCAGAAAAGACGAACTTTGGTCTCACTATGTTGGCATCAACAACACCATCATTAACCGTGTTCTTGTTCTTGTTCCAAAATTTTGGTTTGTCCTTTCCTTTGAAGTCCTCTTTGTTTTCTTTGAATAGCTTGATAACTCCTTGTTCAATTAAGACCTTTTCTGTTGCTAGGCCCTTTTCAATGACATCCTTGAATGTAGACAAAAAAGCCTTTCTGAGATCATAGCCAATAGCTTTATTAACGTTTTGTGTGAACATCTCCACCATTTGTTTTTGCGGAATTTCGCAAGAGCATCTGCTAGCTAAGTTTCTCCATCTCTGTAAAAATGACGCAAAGGATTCTCCTTCCTTTTGTTTTGTATTGCACAAGGTAGTAACTGAGACATCTGTTTCAATGTTGTAAGAGAAATGTTGAATGAATGCCTCTGCCAAGTCTCCCCATGACTTAATACCAGGAGGTAATTGAGAAAACCATTCCATCGCTTGATCTCCTAAGCTCTGTGGGAACAACCTCATTAAGTATGTTTCTTCTGCGGCTACCTCAATGCAAGCTGTGAAGAATTGTCTTATGTGTGCCTTGGGGTCTCCTCTCCCTCTATTTTTGTCGAATTTTGGTGTTACAAAGTGCGGAGGAAACGGAGGCATTGGAATGCTCTTATCGAAGGGATAAGGGCATATATCTCTCATAGTATATGTGGGTTTTGATGTGCCCATGTCTTCCACTTTCTTTTGTAGATCTCTAATTTGTTGCTCTAAATTATTTTTGGGAGGAGATGGATTTCTTGTAGCATATCCCATGTTTGAAACAGCCATTTGAGGAGGAACTTGTTGCATGTATGGATGATACTGATCGTAGACATGTCCATATGGAGGTCTATATTGTTGCGACATGTATGGAGCACTTGGCATAATTTCTTGCTGAGGTACCCCATATCTGTTTTGTGTATATAAACCATATTCAATAGGCCATTCATTTTCCATTGTGTTGCCCCCAATTTTGGCATGAGGTCTCCTTGTGTCAAAATTTTGAGGATGTCCTTGTGTATCCACTTGTCTTAATTGACCCATATCTTGAGCATGTGTTTGAGCATAAGGCCTCCATGATGGTCTTTGAATGTAAGTATCATATGTTTGAGCTTGTGTATTTGGGATTGCTGGTTTTTGAAGCAAAACTGATGGTGACTCCGACATCATATTATTTGGTCCTCCACTATTTGGTCTCCTTTGATCCATGTTATGTTGAGTTTGTTGTGAAGGTCTACTTTCCATAAGTTGAGATAAGTCAAAATCATGCGGTATTTTGGCTCCACTTTGTGCCATCATGTTTAGAAAGTATTGACGATCTCTCCTCATTATCTCTTCAACCAATCTATTGAATTGAGGATCCATTATAGATTCTTGTATGTCTGCTGATAGTATTGAAGAATTGTCAACATTGTCATTGTGTGTAGTATTGTTGTTTATAGCATTTGCGCTTTCCACATTTGGATTGTTTCTATAAACATTCATGTCTGGTAATGAAGTGTGCTCAGGATTGTAGAATAGATCATTGTCATACTCATAAGAACTCATGTTTGCGGATTCTTGAGCTTCTTTAGCTATTCTCCTAGATTTTTGAAGGCGGGTTTCAACCATGAACTAGGTGTTTGACCAATATGTGAGAGACTAGATGGAAAATGACAAGAGTATGGAAGACCAAGAGTTGTATGGAGTGTAAATGAATCTTGAGGTGTACTTGCAATGTCCAAAGTGTAAGACCAAGTATGTAAGTAGTAGAGTAGGTGTGACTTCCAAAGAGAGGATAGTTTCTCTTGATGAGGTAAGCTGACCTTGACTCTAAGTAAGACCAAATGAGACCCAAAGGTAAGAAACCTTGATGAGGGACCACTTAGCAAAGTGTAGTAGTATGTAGTGTGTTGACAAAGTATGATGAGGACAAGCAAGTGACCTTTTGACTCAAGTTTTAGACAAGTATGAATGTAAAATGAGGTATGAAGCAATGATGGACTGTGTGAGACCTTAGGACAGGCTGAATGCTAGATGAAACCTGAAGAGACAACCTAGGAAGCTCAAGTATGCCGAAACTGATTTTCTTTGTTTGATGGACTCTGAAATTTTCTTGCAATTTTAAATACAGACGCGACTATATCCTTCACAGACGCGGTTTCCTGACACAGACGCTACTCTGTTAAACACAGATGTGATTCTGAGATTTTCCTGTTGATGTTTGCTGGGACTGTAACAGTTTTTTGCAATTATGGACACAGACGCGCCTGTATACTTCACAGACGCGATTCCCAGACACAGACATGTCTCTGCTCAACACAGACGCTGATAAAAACACAGACGTTATTCTATACTTCACAGACGCGTTTATCCGACACAGACGCGGTTTGAACAGACACAGACGCGTTTCTGTAACCTTAGTGCAATCTTTCCTATCTGTGAAGTTGTTTTGTTGTGACCAAATCTGATTGTTCGACTGTTTTTCGTGACAAGAGGACATAGTGTTGATGACTCAATGTTTGCTAGTGTTTAGACTCCAAAATGACTCCAAGAAAGTGTGTTGTTTGATGTAAAATTGTTTTGCATACACTTGAAGACACAAAAGACACAATGTTTTGCTGTTTTGTTTTTGAGTGTTTGAATGTTTATCATAAGTCAAGCACAATTCTTATGGCTGGCCAAGACAATAGTTGTTGATCCCACATGGGGTTTTACCCCCGAGGCTACGCTATTCAGAGTGGATACTTAGATGCTTGACCTCACTGGCTCCACCCTCGGCACTCACTTCTCGGGTCAGCCAAGCATCAGTCCCCATGAAAACTCCCCATGGCGAACTTTGTATCTCTACTAAGAACCGTATGTGTGTGGGCCGCTACCAGAGGTCCGACCTCCTGCCCCAACAACTAGAAGGATTTGGGCATCTAAAACAAAATGGTGCTAGTAAGGGCATCCGCTCATGTGGCCATACATGCGGCACTTTCAGCTCTGTAAATACAGAAGGCTCCCAGCCGGTAGGGGTTACGCCCTACAAATGATCAAATAAATTTGATCAAACGGGTTTATGGGGAGACATAGTGTCGGTATGAACTAATCAGCACACGTTATTCATAGTTTTCACCATGAATACATTTGATTATAGTGGTTTGGATGAGGTGGGTTTTCCTCGCTACCACTTGGGTCGTTCTCTTCTCACTAGTAGTCCTAATGACCACACGAGAAGACAGGCCCTCTAAAGATTAAACAAAAAGAGCCTATTGCTCAAGACACAAAAGAAAATGATTCAATTTTAGTGCACCAATTGAAGTGTTTGCTAGGCTATGAAAACAAGGCACACAATAAAAATTACAAAACCCTAGCTAAGGCCCTGCAACAAAATTGTTAGTAGTTTGGATTGTTTCAAATGATAACCCCTTCCTGCAAGCACACAAGTTAGGTAAATTTTTAGAAAACCCAAAAAGACTTTGTGAAAAGGGGCCTTCAACAAAAACGTATTTGCCTCCAAAGCAAGCTGCACAAACCAGGTTAGCTAGATCTGCAAAGGTTAGCCGAAAATAAACCAGATCTAAAACCCTAAGTACAAAATCCGAAAACCCGAATCAAAGAAACTTGAAAAATTTGCAAAACAGAAAGCACAGACGCCTTTATACCAGACACAGACGCGTCTGAACTACACAGACGCGGTTCTGTAGTTCACAGACGCGATCAAAGGTCACAGACGCGACTGCCGAACACAGACGCGATAATATCAGTCACAGACGCGATTAAAATTCTCAGACGCGATTCCAGAAACCTGCAAAAAATAAGAATCTAGCAAAAACACAGGCGCGATTCACGATATCACAGACGCTTCTAAAACACAAAAACGCGATCCGAACACTCGCAGACGCGGAAAAAACCTAAAATATCGTCGAAATCATCCGATCTGCAACTTCAAAAATGCAAAATCTGCAACAAAAATGTTAAATGCAAAGGGACAAGAGTCCCACCGGGCGTGCCAAAATGTATATGGTGAAAATGGATAACAATAATAACAATATTGAAAGACTAAAATGGATTCAACCACTAAACCCTAGCCTAACAATGAACAAAGATCCACCATAACATATGAAGATAACCTAAGACAATGCAAAATAACTCAAAAATCACAAAGATTATACCATCACATGTCCAATAGGGTTTTGATCTCCATTCTTCCTATCTCCATTGATCTTGCTTGATATATTTGCTCTCAGATTTTTGTATGCACAAGAGCTCAATAAAGAACGGAATGTGGTTGCAAGTAGGATCGTAGTGTAGCAAGTTGCATGAAAGATTATTAGCATGAGTGATTAGGGTTTGACAATGAAGAAAGCATCTCCTTAAATAGAAGACACAATATGAAATGGAGGGTTAAGATTGAGAGGTGTAAAAAGAGAGGTCGGCTAGGATTAGAGGGTAGGTATAAGAAATACCAAAATAATGAAAGAGGTAGGTAGTGTAGAAAATAAGAGATGAATGACATGTGTCATGGGTGGAAAAAGATACTGAATTAAATAAATAAATAAAGATTTATTTAAATAATAGAAGAAGTGGGACAATTAAATAAAAAATATTTATTTAATTTAGGAAAGGGATAATTTAAATAAATAAATGTATTTATTTAAATGAGAAATAAGGCTAGAAGAGGATAAATGAATTAATTAAATAAATAAAAATTTATTTAATTAATAGAAGAATTAGGCTTAGATAATTAAATAAATAAAATATTTATTTAATTAGACTAGACAATTTTAGGTGTCTACAGTTATTGAAGATACTTAAATTCAGTTGCAGATATTTGTTTAAATTTGTTATAGAAGTATGCCTCATTCATAGAAAAGAGAAGCAAGTTGTAAATATTGAAAACAGACTTGAAGTTTTATTGTTGTGACTATTCAAGAAACATCCTGTAAATTGGTAGAATATCTTAGAGTTGTTTTAAAAAAAAGAAAAGCTTGTTTATTTCTACTTCTGGTTTTTAAAAAAAGAAAAGTTAATTTGTGTTGCATGCAAAAGCTTCTTTGAATTATGGAAAAGAAAAAAAAAAAGAGAATTGTTTCATTTAAATTTTATTTATAATTTACTTGTGGCAAAATAGAAGTTTATTTATGCTGAAAGATCTTAAGTAGTTTAAAGAAAAAAGATGTTTTATGTAAATATTGTATTAGAGGAAAAAAATCAATGAAATTCTTTTTATTCCAGAAAAGTATATTGTATTTTAGTTAGCATTGATTTAAAAGCTTTATATATATATATATATATATAAACTTAATGCTTTTTCCCTTTATTATATTAGTTTAAAATCTTTGCATGTAAATCTCCTTTTAAATATATATATATATATATATATATATATATATATATATATATATATATATATATATATATATATATATATATATATATATATAAAAATATTTTCACCCTTTTTAACTATGGATATAAATTTATATAAATATAAATATATATATATATATATAAATATATATTTATATATATTATATATTTAAAAAAATAAATAAAAAAAAAAAAGAGGGGAAATTGTTTTTGGGTCCACGCGGACCCCACTGTGTGTACGCATAGTGAGGGCCGCACGGCGCCCACTGTGTGCACACACAGTGGAGCCGTTTCGGCTCCCACTGTGTGGACACACAGTGGACGGCTGCGGCCGCCACTGTGTGGCCACACAGTGGGGAGCCGCTAGCGACGCCCACTGTGTGGACACACAGTAGTGCCGCGGCGCCCACTGTGCGCCCACACAGTGGTGCCACGGCTCTCCCCGCCTCCTTCCGTAACCTGCAGTAAATAAAAAAATGGCCGCCAAGGGTTCGGCCCAACAAAACAAAAATTTCCCTATTAAAAAAATATAAATAAATATATGGGTTAAACCCTAGCCCGGGTGGGGCTAGGGCAAATGGATTTTAAAAATAATATGTTAATTAGTTTTGATAATATATATGTGAGGAAAATAGAACCCTAATTAGGGTTGGGGAAAATATGGATTAATATTTAGAAAGTAATGTGGTTTTGAATTAGAATTAAAATATTTAAAAATATATGTAATATATATATATATATGTATCTATATATATATATGGATATATATATATATACATGTATATATATATACATGTATATATATAGATTCTGGTCATAATTTGGATTAAGTATTTAATTATAAATATATATATATATATGTATATATAAATATATATATATATATATATATATTTATATATATATATTTATATAATCCTGGTTATAATTTGGAGCAAATAATAAAGAGAAATTTAAATAATGGTTGATTAGACTATATAGTCATATTGGAGATTAAATTAATTTTTCTCTCTTACTTTTCTTTAACATGATTGATTTAATAAACCTAAAGACTAGGTATATCATGGAGATAAAATTAAACCAGTTAATTTTCCGCAAATAATATTTAACAATCTATCGAAGCTTGGTTCATCTCAGAACTAGCTCGAATTTAATAATGGAAATTTCAATAACGCTTGTCGTGTGAGCGAACTTGTTAATTAAATTAGTGTGTTTTTAAAAAAAAAATTTGTTCCGTTTTTGCCCTAAATTTTGGGCATGACATACGAGGAAAACCCAGGATGGGAAAAACCTCGATGAGAAATGTTGTTGGATTATACTACTCCAATCCAACCTCACAATGAATCTCTGATTACAATGTTTAGGGCACCAAGCCAAGGAGAACCAACCCTTGATTTAGGGCACCACCCCAAGGAGCACCAACCCCTGATTTAGGGCACCAACCCAAGGAGCTACAACCCCTGCACCGAGATCCAACTCAATGATTACAAAATCATAGTTTTATACCAAAGTTATCTTCTTGTTACAAAAGAAATTTGTAACTCTTAAGTATGTCTCTCCATCGATTCTCCTCTCTACAGATCTTTGTCAGTTCTTCACTCTATTGGTTCTCTCTTCTCTCTGCTACACTGTTGCTCTCCACCGGTACTACACTCTATCAGTTTTGTGCCTGCCTTCTCTACAGTCTTCTGCAACTCTTCTATGTCGATTATGTCACTGTCAGTTCTATCCTTTGTCAGACTCAATGGCTCACTGTCGGTAGCTTCACCGATGTCGATTGAACACTTCACCCCGATTCTCTCTCAAACCCTGTCGATTATACCCTAATCGGTCTACCATCACTTTTCACTCTGCATCTCTTCTGGTGGAACGCACAACCGGTCAACACTCTTGCTAACCTACCTTATGCACATCTTCCTCAGATGGGATTCTTTTACATCTATACTTTGTCTTCATTACCGGTGAACATACTTGCCAATAAACACCTTTGATGACACCATGTCATCAACCTTCAACTGTTTCCATCTGAGGGATCTGCATACTGGTTGTGCTCTCTATCTGCAGTTGCTCACCCTTGCCTACTTCTTCATCAGCCCAAACATCATCTCAACTGGTTTGTCAAAGTTACAAACCCATCACTTCTTCCTCTGTACTGGTTGTTCAACATGCCTTCTCTATCGGTCCAGTGCATATCCCTAATTTCATGCATTTGAGGCATCTTTGTGATTCACCAGTAAATCCGGTGTAACTCTTCAAACACCTACCTTTAACTCTTCTATCTTATCTCACATAACTATGATGCACACTTTTCATAATAGGAGATAAGCTCCACTTACCAGTGGGAGTGGATCCTTATCATCTACATCCTGCAATGCACCAATGTGGCTTCCCTGTATGAGCAGCATATCTTCAAATAGGCATGTGTGATCCGGTTGAGGCACATTCACTATCATACATCTCTTCAAATTGGTGACTACATCTTTGTCAAGTGGGAGTCTTGTTGTTTTGCATCCATACAACATACCGGTGACCTGCACATCCTTCTCCTCCTATGTTGATGTGATTTAGATAGCATTCTACATCTTCATCACAATCAACAACCCAACATCTTGGATGTCATCATTTACTAGTTCTCATATCGTACCAACCTCTTGTCCATATATCATACCGATAACTCCAATGGTCATTGTACTGAATTACATTCTCTCCCTTACTAGTGACCTGCGACAATAAGTGACATCAAAGATATCATATCTGGTATGCATCTATGACAGTACAACACATATCTCTCTTATACCGGTTGATATCAATGACAACACAATGTCAACAATCTCCCCCTTTGGCATTGATGGCAACACATGTAGTATCTGGCATACTACAAATTCTCTCTCCCCCTTTGTGTGATCCATGGTTTCTCACACATGTAGTATGTGGTATACTACAGAATATTTCTCCCCCATTGACAATAATGGCAAAGGGCACTGTCAGGGTTTCTCTCCTCCTTGTATCTATCAGGCACTGACAGATATTTTTCTCCCCTCTCATACCAATAGTTACACCTTCTCATGTTACAACACTTGAGATGGAGGGCTCAACCACCAATTGACACCAATTGAGCAAACTAAACTGATACCAATTGTTGAAGGATGTGTCAGTGAATACAACATACTTGTCGTTCAGACTGTAACATCCCCTGTCTGATCCCAATTTATCTTTAGAATCAAATGTGATTGTACTATTAATGCAACCAATTGGGAAAGTAGATAACCTCAATCATGAACTTCTCCTAGGTATTCCTACAGTAATTTCCATCATCTGTAGTTGAGGAAGCTAGTATCCTCACAAGTTCAAGAATCTTGGTTTAGTATTATGAACCCTTGAACTCCCCCTAAGTCATACATCTCAGGACCACAATATCGGCTAGGTCCAATACCAGAGCTCCAATCTTCACCATATATCGGTTGATTTGTGCAAATGTGATCATCTAATGGTCTTTCAACTTTATTATATCCACCATAGCCTATGACATGATCCTGGATGTACATAATGCCATACAATGTCATCATCATGCCATAAATCAAATCGGTTAGCCCAAAAACATGCATGATCAACAACTGGGCCAACATATGTCATTCAGGTCTTCATCAACATCCCCTGAGACATAAACTCCTCATTTGATGCTACCAAGGTTAATGCAATTATCTCTAGCCTCATTGTCTTACATAACCTACAAGAACCTGTTACAATTCTTACCAGTAACATCCTGCACATATCGGTTTCTTGTACCAGTCCATCATCACTACCGGAGCACCTTCCTATAACTCTTGACATCTTATATCAATGACATCTGATGTCGGTTATAAATATGCCAATTATTGACACATGCAGTAGTGATCCATGTTTAATTTGCAAGTGTGTAGCCAACGCAACCACTACACACACTTATCTTCTCATTTCCTTCCTTCATACCGGTAGCAGCTTGTTCTTCCATGTATCTTTCTTCACTGAGGGGGTGAATGATAAGGTCAGTGTACTACTCCCCGTAAGGTCCTGCATCTCCTTTAATCCTTAGGAGATATCACTTGTACATTGAATGCACAGTGTCGGTCCATGGTTGCATCTTCTTGCTTCTCCCTCCATCTGCTTGGTCACATTCTTCTTCCCATTTTCAGTCTTAGGAGAAGGTCTTACCTTCTTCTGTTGATTGGTCCTTATATTTCCAGATTCTTCCACATAAATGGAAGCAGAGCTATAGTAGCACATAGCATCCATCCCAACCTCATGACTGGGGAACCTTCTAACATACCGGTTTTCTCTTCCTTTTCTAATTATACCATTGTAGTCAGCTACCAGTTTCCATGGTTTCCTTGCATGTGCAGGTACACTTCTCATCTTGTTCCATGTGGGTCTTTGCTAATCATATCTTCTATAGCTACTACTATATTGAGTATGATTGTTCCACTGGTTTCCATAGAACTGTGAGTTCTTCTTCCTGCATTCATAACTTCTATGGCCAGATCCATTGCAGTTATTAAAAACACTATTTGCATAACCAGGAGAGGAATTATGCATGTATCTACTCTTTGATACATTTTTTTCATATGCATGATATCTATGAGATCCTAGATTGATCCTTCTAGATCCCTTTCTACATTCTTTTGCCCTATGCCCATGACCATTACATGCAAAGCAATAATCTAAGAAGAAAGGTTTATAACTTACAAACTTATTCTGCCATGCATGGGGAGATCTTACCAGTTTAGAATCTCCATTTTTGCTTCTCTAGGGATGGATCCTAGGTTGTCCATGCTTTGCATCTCTTCCATTTGATCTCTTGTTTTCCCACACTTGTTTTGTCTTGTGGGTAGTAGCATTTCCTTGTCCTCTATCGGTAGGAGGTTTTCTTTGTTGTCTTCTCATGTCCTTGCTTCTGGTGAAGCTATATTCTCCCATCTTCCCTTTTCCTTTGGGATCTGCATTGTTCCTCCTTGTAGCACTGGTCTTCACCCTTGTTTGTATGTCTTCATCGGTTGTGGTTAGATCTACCTTCTTCCAGGGAGTATTCCGGACAATGAAGGTATGTCCCTTGTTTTCTCCATTTGAGGAGACAAATAAAATGTCATTGTGGGGGACATTCTTGTTGGTGGAGCATTCATTGGCACCACTTCCTAATCCTTCAGTGTCCTTGGCATGTTTTTTCTTTTTTAATATTTTTTCCAAGGCATCACTGTTGCTAGCAAACTGTATTCTTACCTTGAGCTCATCCTAACATTTCTCAAGGTCATTATGGAGAATCTCCATTTCTCCAAGTAGCTTCTAATATTCTTTATCTTTTACTTCTAGCTCAAATGTTATATCTTTACACAGACACACCTTGGTGTCATCTTATTGAGTCTTCAAATCTGAGACACACTTCTCAAATACTTCCAGGTATTTGATCAACCGGTTTTTCTCCACAATAGAAACATTCTTGAATAACTTGTATTCATTTCTCACTCTAATGAGTTCTTCAAGTGCATTTACAAGTTCTCCTTCAAGATCAACTTCTGCTTCCTCTTCTTCTTCACCTTCACTATTGTTGTTAAACACATCTTGTCGGTAGGAGTGATCTGCATGATCATTCTCAGATGTGTGCCTCTCATCTTCTGATTCTTGAGCCATGAAGAGGTGGGTTCCTTCTTCGTCATTATTGTGGCTGCTAGTAGATCTGCCTTCATCATCTGTAGATACATGAGATGCATTTCTCATCTTATCTTCACAAACCAGTTCTGCAGTGGTAGGCTCATTTCCATAAAGCTTCTTCAATTTGTCCCATAATCTTTTTGTCAATCTACATCTATCCACCTGTGAGGAGATATCATCCGATAACCAACAGAGTATAACCTTCATTGTTGCATCATTGCACTGGTTTCTTCTTTCTGCATCAGAATCGGTGGGAGGACTAAATTTACTGGGGCAAGCATTTACAACAGACATCCATACATCAAACCCTAGGGAGGACAAGTAGACTTCCATTCTACAACTCCAAATGGAATAGTTTGAACCATCAAAAACCAGAGCTAGGATTGACACTAAATAGATCATTGTGTCCTTAAGCCAAAATCTACCTAAGGTAGATAAAGCTTGTCTTATAGGGAACCTAGGCTTTGATACCAATTGTTAGGCACAATATACCACTGAGAGGGGGGTGAATCAGTGGTTCACAAACTTTTCCCTTTGTCTATCCTATGTGTATATACCAGTTATCAAATCTAACAGAAAGATAACTTACCAGTTAGAGGGGAGACTAACTCAAATGCACTCACACATAAAGGGGACATCACATAGCACCAACATATACAAAGAAAACCCGAGATGGGAAAAACCTCGATGACAATGTTGCTGGAATCTATTGCTCCAATCTAACCTCACAATAAATCTTTGATTACAATGTTTAGGGAACCAACCCAATGAGCACCAACCCTAGGGCACCAACCCAAGGAGCACCAACCCCTAATTTAGGGCACCAACCCAAGGAGCTACAACCCCTGCACCGAGGTCCAACTGAATGATTACAAAATCATAGTTTTATACTAAAGTTATCTTCTTGTTACAAAAGAACTTTGTAACTCTCAAGTATGTCTCTCCACTGGTTCTCCTCTCTACAGATCTTTGTTGGTTCTCTCTTCTCTCTGCTACACCGCTTCTCTCCACTAGTACTACACTATGTCTCTTATGTTCCTACCTTCTCTACAGTCTTCTACAACTCTTCTTTGTCGGTTCTGTCACTGTCGGTTCTCTCCTCTGTCAGAATCAATGGCTGACTATCGGTAGCCTCACCGATGCCAGTTGAACACTTCAACCCGATTCTCTCTCACACTCAGTCTCTCCTCTGATACTCATTGAGGACTTGACTGATTTGGATCCGACATGATCTGATAGGCTCTGGTATAGTTTGGTTATGGAATTGATTTGTTCATGATACTCATGTTCATATTTAGTAGGTTGAATTTGGTCTGTTGATCGGATGTTATCATGTTTTCTTAGAAGCTTGGCTTCTGGTTCCGGCGAGGGTTTCACCAACAGAGCTTTTGATGAAGATCTTTGATGAATTTCATAATTGGTGTTCGTGCAGCTTCTAGTAGAGTTTCTGGATGTCGTTCATGATCATGTTCCAGACTTGGTGGATGGAGATCATTGTTGTAGTGTGTGGACCTAAACTGGGTCTCGGTTGGCCTAGGTTATGGACCGCTTTAATGAAGCATCTGGATTGGACTTCTCGATACATTTCTAGGATGTCTTATGTGTTGGATATTATTTGTTTGGTCTAAGGCCAACATGTTTTGTAATTATGTAATTGGTTTATTGTCTGGTGGCCGACCTAATTGTTTATGGTTGAGAGTTTGTATATATAGATGTAAGATCTTATTGTACATCATATGTATGGGAATGGGGAATGCATATGTATGGGAATGGGGAATGCATATGTAATGTGTGAATAATGTAATATCATTCAGGTAGAATATTTGGTCAATCATTTGAGATCGAATTGGGTTTATGTAAGAGGATTTAGTCCTCCGGTATTGAGCTTAACTGGAATTGTACTTAGGCATAAGAGATGCTATCTTTTGCAGTTCAACACTTCTCTGAATTCTAGTATGGATTTCTATGTAGTCAGTGAGACTCCTTTTGTAATGAGCAGTGCTCTCTAGGTTGTTGGCCTTCCTACAAGTGCAATCCCCTCAATTGTAATTCACATACTTACTGTAGAGGTATTATCTGACTGTGGGTAGGCTTCCCACCTTAGTTTTTCCCTTTACCGGGTTTTCCATGTATAAATCTTGGTGTCATGTGGATGGGTTCCAGTATTAAACTTTTAATTGCTAATAGTTCTGGTAATCTGGGACAATTGATTCACCCCCCCCCCCTCTTAGTTGTCTTCCGATTATTTGAATTGTCTAATAATTGGTATTAGAGCTTTGGTCCTCTCTGCAGAAAGCTTAACCGCTTGAGGAAGATCCTATGGAAAATAATAGTTCAAGTTCATCCAGTTCATCTGGAGCTATCTTTCAGAGAGATATTCCTAGGCTTGATGGAACAAATTACACAATATTGAAGATTCGGATGGAGACTCATCTGAGATGTCTTGGCAAGAAGATTTGGGAGATCACACAGAATGGTGTCGCACCTCATAATTCGGCATCTAGAAAACCTAGATAAAAATCTTGAGAATGATTGTAGAGCAAGAGAAGCCCTCTTGTGTGCACTTTCTAATCAGCAAATAATGGGATTAACCGACAAATCCTCTAGAAAGGCTATATGGGATAAGTTGGATACTCTTAATGAAGGTGACCCTACAGTGAAGATTGCTAAACTTAATGTTTATCGAGTGAGATATGAAAATCTGAAGATGGAAGAAGATGAAAGGATTACTGCATTCATGGAAAGGGTAAATGAGATTGTTATGGGAATTCAATGTTGTGGTGGAACTCTGAGCGAAGATGAAATTGTTTCTAAAGTTCTAAGAGCCCTACCACTAGCTTACAAAATAAAGGCTACTGCTATTAATGAGTTGAGAACAATGTCTAATACATCTATCAATAGGGATACCTTGGTTGGAAAACTATCTGCTTTTGAGCTTGAAGAATTTGGACCTTTCTGGAGCTATGAAGTCTGACCTTGCTTTTCATGCATTTGCATCATCAACCAATAAGCAAGATTGGAAATCTTTATATGCAAAGGAATTTGAAGATATGAAGAGAGAATATGATGAGTTTGAGCAACTTGAAGCACTATTTCATAGGAAAGTACCTAAAGGATTGATAGGAAGTAAGTATGAAGGAAAGGCACCTTTTAAATGTTTTGCATGTAATAAGATTGGTCATTTTGCATCTAGATGTCCTGAAAGGAATTCAAGATTTAAAGAAAGAGTTAAAAGATCTTTATAGATGTAAGAGTTAAAAGATCTTTATAGGTTTAAGTTTGGACAGCTAATTCTTGGTCTATTCTTTTATTTTCAAAAATGTTTCCCCAGTATTGATGATATCTAATGGATAGATGGCACTCTTGCATTGATGCAGATGAAGTAAAACATTAGAATGCTTGGTAATGATTTTAGCAAGATTGCATGGGGATACTTTAAAGATTTTTAGAAGAAAATACATGCAAGGGAAAGGATACCAGCAGAGGTTATCAATCGGTATGTAAACATAATTTTCTTTATGGTTGATATAGATACTTGCATGATGGAGGTAGTTGAGCCCCAAACCACATTGGTGATGCCCATGGGATAAGAAGTAGACAAATATCTTTTGGTTGCATATGCTAATCATTTGCTTTCCCAACCGGTACATACAACAACAGAACATTTTGGCACTTACAAGGAGAAATCCCTTCAAGTGCATTTAGAACTTAACCAGTTGGTAATTGCAAAGAAGGATAGAAAGGAAGTTGAAGCATTTGTAGAGCAAGAATGATTCATAAAGGAAGACATTGTTGAAGCAAGAGTAAAGCATGCTACTCAACAAATCGAAACATCAAGTGCTCCAACTAGTACCCCCACCGGTGTAAAGACAAGAGCTGGAAAGGAGAAAGTTGCAGAGAAAGAAAAACCAGCAGTTGTTAAGAAGGAGAAACCAATTGAAATAAAGAAGGAAAAACCTTATAAGATTCAGTTTTGGAGGAAAGGTATGTTGGCATTTTGATGATGTTTTGATTGTCATTGATGGACACACACTTTCTTTATGTATGAGTTATTCTCAACCGGTAATTGCTCCAACCGATATTGTGTATTATAGTCTTTAGACTATCAGTGTTTTGCAAAAGATGTTTACCAGTCACAGATTGACTGAAGACCCAAGCGGTTCGTAGAGCTCAAGCGGTACGAAGGAGAAAAGTGGTAGTTAACATTTTCCAGTCTTCATTTTTTGACAACCAGTAATCGGTATATTGTATTAATTGGTATTACTCTTTGATGAGTTACCAATCAGTATTTCTATAATGTGTGATGAGTTATCATCCACCAAAACTTTGGCGGTGATTTTGTGTCATGTTACCAAATGTGTCCAGATGCACTAAACCTAGGAACTTGTAATCTAATCCTATTGGACTGACATGAAATCAATTTCCTTTATAAGGACATCATGTCTAGGGTTTGCATGTATGAATGAGACAGATATGTGTGTTTGATGAGGTTATGTGTGATCATTGTAGATCATATTAGGTATGTGTGAAGAGTTAGAGTGTGGAGATATTGAAGACTAAAGTAATACTGAAATGCATTAACAATGAGCTATCAAGGATCTAATTAAGCATACTGTGCTATTAGCTAGATCACTCACTTGTTGATTACTCATATCTTCGACAAGACTGAAACCCTTAACCGGGTAGGCCTAGCAAAGCCTTTGTAAATCCTCTAACAAGGTGGTTCACAACTGTGGAATTGAAATCCTCTCAGAAGGTAGCCTTTAATAGGACTTATCTCCTAACAAAGATCTAGATTCCTAACAGGATCTATTCTGGTGAAGAACATTGTATGACCTTAACCGGTCTAGTTTCTATTCTGCAGATAGTTACTTGTGAGTTTCTGCTCACCGTGGTTTTTCCCATTTGGGTTTCATCGTCAAATACCTTGTGTTATAATCATAGTACTCTTGTGGGTGAATGTTTCATTTTCTATTTGGTTTGCATTTATCTTAACCGATTTATTAGTGAAACTGTTGTACTGGTTATCTGCTAAATTGTTTAAGAGTTTGTTTACAGTATTTTTTGGTATACTAATTCACCCCCCCTCTTAGTATTCATCAAGGTAAGATTGTTGGACCTCCTGTTGCACTGGTTAAGACTGGTAAAAGGAAAAAGCAACAACCACAAAAAATGGTAGATATTAATGAAGAAGTGACTAAGTTCGAAGGAGAAAAGAAAGCCCTAAGGGCCAGTGGCAAAAGGTCAAAGGGTGTTGGTACTTCTACTATGAAATCTTCAAGGAAGCCGGTAACAAAGCTCACACCTTTTGAAAATTTGATAATAAACATTAAAGAGTATGGTTTATTGGCTGGTGTGAAGAAATTGTATTATAAGTTTAATGAAGATGAACAAAGGCAGATAGAAGATGCAATTGTTTATATGATGAATAAATTGTTGGCATATGTGCAAAGTATGTTGACATGGTGATATTGTGTTTCCATTGATGTCAATATGTTGAAGAGTGAACCGGTAATATGTTAAAGAGTGAACCGCTATAGTGAAAGATGATCTGGTATGATGTTGAGAACCGGTATAGTGAAGATGAACCGGTATGATGTTGAAAATCAGTATAGTGAAAGATGAACTAGTATATGGAATGTTTTCTATCAAGGTTTAATATGGTATGACTATCGGTTGGTAGTTCCAGCCTCAGGGTTTCCGGTTGAAGTGTTTCGAGCCTATGTTATTCAACCAATGGTATTGTGTGATGAGTTAGCATTGTATTGGAGATCTAATGGAGATTAGATCATGTTGCTACGTCAGCCTCGTGCACGTGAAGGATCTTGCATGAAGGAGATTGATCCTATCTACCTCGGGAATGTGCGAAGTCTCTATAAACGATGGAGAAAGTGTGATGGGCTATCGCCTCCATGAAGCGATGAAGAAGGAACGATGGAGAATGTCTTGAGATTTGTTCAAGACCGTTGTATTCAAATGCATAGTGTTCAATGGTCAGGATTGAACCAACTGAATTGCTCAACATAAAGGTTTAGGGTTGAGGGTTTATGTTGCCAACCTATCTGTTTCCTATAAGGTCGATGTTGTGTTTCATGTTGAAGTTGTTGGCAAATGTTGTATGTGTATCTAAGTGCAAAGATACATGATTCTTGCCAGACCATATAAGAGGAGTGATACTTGCAGAGTGTGTATGCAGAAGGAAGGAACCAAAGCAGATATGCATTGGCATTGAGTGCTATTACCAGATCATTGTAATACCTGTTGATCTCTAACCACTTCAATAGTTGGAAAATCCCTTAACATGGTAGTTGTAACCAGCTTATTGTAAATCCTTTAACAGGGTGACTCAAAGCCATTGAGTTCATGAAATCCTCTGACAAGGTAACCTCTAATAGGGTTTAACCCTTAACCGGGTATTCTAGCCATCCCTTAACTGGGTGATCCCTAACAGGATCGGTTCCTAACAGAACCTGTTGTAACAGTCTTTAACCGGACTAGGCTCCTAACAGAGCAGACTTCTAAAGAGTTCAAAAATAGCTTGTGGGTATTCATCCCCACCATGGTTTTTCCTAGTTGGGTTTCCATGTGAAAAATATTAGTGTCATGTGTGATGCCTCTTTCTTGTGATATTTTATTATTTCCTATTTAGGCGGTGAAGCATGTTGATTTAGCAAGTTATTATGTTTCTGATGTTAGATTACCTGTCTATGCACAATGATAAAGTGGAAATGAGGTAATAGGTTATGTGGAAAGATAAGTGTTTAGGTTTATGTCCTTCACAGTCACATTGTGTTTAACCGGTAGTAATCTGGTTCAGATCGGTGTTAGTGATTGCTAGTCAAGTTCATTGCTTGCAGTCAAATCGGTCCAGGAAAATTTTTTGTACCTGTACTGATTCACCCCCCCCTCTTTGTACCAGTTTTCTACTCTCTGTTCATTATTAAGTTATCATAAATACAACAAGGCCCTAATTGAGTTGCAAGGAAAATTTCCAAATTCACTGTATAATATAATTGATACTAGATGGCAGACAACCATAAAACAAGACAGGAAATTCATTGAATATGTTTTGAAAAACTTGCAACCTGAAGCTACTAAAGAAGAGCTAGATGAAATTCTTGCTAAGGAAAAGGTATCTTTCAGGTTGAAGAAAAGGTTGAGAAGAATGTTATGTTGGAATTCTACACTCTTGTGAGAATAGTTGATGTTGTCTTTGATGGCAACCAACTAGCAACTCACTGAAAAATTGGTTTCTACATGCCCGACATCACAAAATTCATACACCAGTAGACATCGGCACCGATGGGCACTTACACCGGCATTCAGATTACATCGGCAACAAAGCATACCAGCACTCCAGCTGACATGGGATGAACTTTTTTTTATTGTAATATAATTATCTTTTGTAAGCCGACATGGTATATTGTAAAAGACATATATGTATGAGATCCTATAGGTCATTTTGAGAGTAGATGAGATGATATGTATGGTAGAAATAATTGTTTAGTGGCAGCAAAGGTTTTTAGATAAGGTGTCTATCTGAGCTTAAATCGGTATTGAACCTAGCATTAGAGATTTTGTTTTGAGAAGTACATTGTATTGGATTTAATTATCCATTTTGTAGTTAGTGTGACTCTTCATTAAGTAGTGAGCTCTAGGTTGTTGGCCTCCCTGCATGTGCAGGCCCCTTATTGTAAGTAGTATTTATTCATCGACCAATGAGTAAATATTGTGGGTCACAAATCCCATCGAGGTTTTTCCCACACTGGGTTTCCTCATTAAATATCTTGTGTTATGGTGTTTTTCTATGTTGTCTCTATTATTTATGTTTACTGCAATAATTCTTATTTACCGGTACACTATTTTGGGTTGCAAAGTTATAAATAAATTTAAATATTTTGCACACCGGTTAGACACTGATTCACCCCCCCTCTCAGTGTCTTTGGGACTATCATTGAATCTAACAATTGGTATTAGAGTCTAGTCCTCTATTTGCAAAAGCCTAATAGCTTGAGGGAGATTCTGACACCGGTACAAATGGAGAACTTAAGAAAATAGTTGGAAGGAGATCTTGATGATTTTGATGCAGAAAAATTGAAGAGTATCAAACTTGAAGATGATCTGAGGACTACTAAGGAATTCAATAAAGGACTTCAAAAAAATCTGGTTATAGCACAAAATAAGAGAAAGGAACTTCATGAGAAAATGCAAAATGATGATGATGAAAAGGAAACTCGTAGAGATATTGCAAATAAGTTGAGACAAGAAAACAGTAATATGAAGAATGAAATACAAGATATGACTATGAGGTTATGTAAGGATATTGAAGATAGGAAGAATAATGAAGAAGACTTGACTAGGAGACTTAATGATGCAGGAATGAAATTCTCAAACTTGGTCATGAAAATGATATGTTAAAGACAGATCTGATTCACACGCAACATGGAATTCTGTAAAATGAGTTGGTTACTGCAAATAAACACAAAGACAAATTCAAGAAAAGTTCAAAAGAACTTGATGACATGCTTAAAAGACAAAAACCTGATGGAGATACAAATGGACTTGGATTTGAAATTGGAGAAAGTTTCAATAATGCAAATAATCAAAGATCAAAACAAACCGGTAAGACAACCTAATGCTTATAAATGTAATGGGAAATGTTTTAATTGCAACAAATATGGTCACAGAGAAAATCAGTGTAGATTTAGAAATAATCAAAATATAAACTCGCCCACTGGTCAATGTTCCAAATGTAACAAAGTTGGTTATAATTCAGAAAATTGTAGAATGAATGTGAAATGCTATGTTTGTGGAAGATTTGGGCATTTATCTAATCAATGCAAATCACAAACCGGTCAAGGAAATGGTAAGGCTATTCGGAGTAATGATGTAACTTGTTATGCATGCAACAAGATTGGACATATTGTAAAATTTTGTAGAGGCAAGAATACATCGGCGAACAACAAAGGATCTAGTTTGAAGGGCAAAGAAAAGGTGGATGAAGTAAAGCAATAATTTTCAAAACAATGGATTAAGAAGAGTAATCAGAGAACTGATGAAACTATCTTTGCACTGGTAGAATAGAGTAATCCTCCACCGGTAGGAGATTCTTCATCTAACTGAGGAATAATCCTTAGGGGGTATTGTAGCAAGTTAAAAATCATGCATTCTACCCTCGGTTGATGGTGAGAAGATACATTTCTTCTTTACCGGCCGATGTGCTAAGTTATCACTTAACCGACGAGCATTTAATGCGATTTTAGAACCTTTTTGGCTATAAAGCACCAGAAAACCCTCATTTCGAACTCACTGAGCATTCAAACAATTAGAGAGCATGAAACTGAGCAAGGGCATTCTAAGGAAAAGCTATGAAGTGATTTTCAGGCATTCAGAATTTTGGTTAAGAGGTCTTTATCTTTTGAAATGGCAACCTCATCTTTTGTTCCTGAGTTTATTGCAAAACCTATCATTATAGAAAATGTCAAACACCCTAGACCCATGTTTAAGATTATCCCCGAGATTGCAAAACAGGATGATTTTGTTGAAGCTTTTTTGAAAATTCCAAAGGGTGTAGCATTTGCAGAAGACCCTAGAATCTACATACATTGCAACATAGAAAACCTAGGGACTGAGGATTTGAAGAAAATATTTAATGAGGTTATTACCGATGGAAATGGTGTGATTAAACCTGAACATAAGATTGTGGAAGACTTAGGTTTTGTAGAGATTCTGAACATTCCCGAATTTCCAAAGGAAGTTGTAAGACTTGTATTGAGCAAAGTCCATGGAGAGTTCATGTGGTTAAAGTCAATTTGCAAGATAACCAAGGAAGCAATTAAGGCAGTTACCGGTTTACCTTCAACCGATAGTAGGCTTGATAAAACCAAGAAAATAACTAACAAGGGAGTTATGGAGTTAACCGGAGCCACATTTGATAATAGATCACTTGGAGTGAATGATGTTAAGGATATAAATGTGAGATATGTGAGTATGGTACTAGGATACAAAGCAACTCATGCAAATAGACTGAATTTTGTTTCTAGCCTTTCTATTCACGGTGCATATGAGATGGTGAACAATAATGTTAAGATTGATGTGTGTGAATGGCTTAAAGGTGAACTAATTGATAACTTAAGGAATATTAAGGGAGACAAGAAAGGTACTTTCCATTTTGGAAACCTACTAGTATGCCTGATGCTATACTTTACCAAAGAGATACCCGGCATAGGTCACAAGGATTTTTGTTATGACATCCTGGTAGGTAAACAGATATAGGAAGCTTTCACTGGTATGGGCACTAACTATGATAAGAACATTACAGACTACTTCAAAATGTTTCAAACTAAGATGAGAGCAAGAGAGAGACTACCACAGAGCATAATTGATAAGTATGACAAGGAAATCTGTTTTGTCATTAACCGAGATGAAACTTGGATGGAAGCAATAAGCCCTAGAAATATTTGGGTTACTGAGATGGGTTATGATGTAGACCTATCTATTATGGAGACATATGCTAAAGCTCTACTTGATTCACCAAGGGAGCCATCTGAGAAATTCTTTGGTAATGCAGAAACTATTGAGAGCAATGTATCTATGCAGAAGAGGAAAAAAAGAAGAGAAACATTTATCAGAGATGCCTCCAAGGTCAAAGAAATCAAAGAAAATGTCATGAATATCAGTGGTATATCAGCAAGTGAGCTTGAAGGACTGCAACCTGAAGCACATGTTTCACTAGTTGTAACATCCTCTGATACTGACAGTGGTAAGGTTGCTGAGTTTAAGAGAGTGGAAAGGAAAAGGAAAACCTCATTGGTACCTTCTCCTAAGAAAACCAGGACACTAAGGAAGAAGCAACAAGCAGTTAGGGAACCACAGAAGAAGCTTACACGAAAGAAGAAATAAACAATGGTTACCCCTACACTAGATGATCTACTAAATGAGATTACACAGGAAGGTAATCTGGTAAATGTAAATAAATGGTATAACTCTTCAAATGATTCTGACAAAAACACCATTGAAGAAAGCATTATTCTATATTTAGATATTTACAAGAAAGTTTTGATAGAAGTGATTGATGAGTTACCCAGTGATTTGTACATGACATTGGAAGCTAAAAGGCTATATGTGATGGAGATGGACAAGAAGTTGAAAGTTGAAGCACTCTTGGTTGTACATCCAGTAAATTCTAAGGAAGAGATAGATAAGCTCATTTATGAAGCTAATCAGTTAGTATTTGTTAGTCGACACCGGCAAGTGAGCCTAATGGCTGGAAGGGTTAAAAAAATTGCCAATGAGAGTGCAGATAAATGGGACATATTCTTTGTAGAGAAGGAAAAGAAAGAGGAAAGAAGCAGACCAAAAATGGAAAAGAGATTTAACGTATATTAGAAAGACAAGGGAAAAGGTAAAGTAGGTGGTTTACCTTCTATAAAAGTAACAGATAACATCCCTCCACCAACTCAGGACACCCCTCCATTAGCACCTTCATCACCGGTTCATACATCTAATCCACCGGATATAGCTAATGAAGGTATAACTCATGATGATACTAGCCCGGAGTCTGAGATACTTTTTACAATGAATGTAGATACTCAAGATATAAACATTGTTGTGGACAAAGAAACTACAGAGGTTAAGGTAGATAGTGTTGAGGACAGCAAGATTTCAAAGAAACCAACACAAATTGTTGACTCTCAGAACACTGAGATACCAGCTCAAACAGAGCAAATAGAGACTGAGAAACAAACAAAGGACAAGACAACTAGCATAGGGTCACCAGAATCTGAGAAACTGGCAATGGTACAGATAGAGAAACAATCTGAGGCAGAGGTTCATATTGAGCCTGTGACACCGACAGTGCTTATTCAAACTAAGAAACCATCAAAGGTAGAGGTACAAACACAAACAAATCCACCAGAAGAAAATATAAGTAAAGTGGATGTATCTGATGGAAATAAAGAGGATGTAGTGAAGGTGATTGGATAGATATCTGTTGCAAAGAAACCTACAGCAGAACCAAGCACATCTACAAGTGAATTATGACCCACTAACATTATAGAGGTACTTTTGGATTCCATTAAAAGGATTACTAATTAAAATGCCTTAGCATTTAAAGCAATTGATAACCCATTACCTATTCTGAAGATGATTGCACCTAATTGTAAGATAGATCACATTAATGATTCTTTAGGGAAATTGGACACATTGTCCAAATTCATTGTTGATAATGTAATAACTATAGATAAGGTGAATTGGGACACCATAAAGGAAAGAGTTGACAAAGAGAAAAATACATTCTTTGAAAACACCATAAAGAAATGTACCGATCACTTGGACACACTTTTACCAATACTCAATTCTACAATTTTGGAGTATAAGGAGTTATATAGAGAAGCATGTAAACCTCACTGTTTGACAGAAGACATTGATGAGGAGATAAAAAAGACACAAAAGGAAATTGATGACATTGCAGATAATATAATAGGTTCATCTGGACTTATATCAGTTTTTGAGTAGGAAATGACAGTTTTTGAGGAGAAGTTGGAAAAACTTGAGAAAGAGAAGGCAAGAATAAGGTCTAATGCTCGGGAACTAAAGGATAAACTTGGTCTGAGGTTGGATAGTCTTATTACTCAGAGAGTTGAATTACCTAAGGCAACAGTTCAAGGAGAATGATCACCGGTACGATCCAGCAGACAAAGACAACTCTAACTGACAACAACAAGTTTATGCAGAGTTTGAATCTGGTTTTGGCAGACATCTTTCAGGTAGTAACCAACCGGTTACAAAATTTGAGATAGCAATTTTTGTATTCTTTTGATTATTTATGACATCCTTTGTCATTGATGTCAAAGGGGGAGTAGTGAAGAGAAAAATGCATATACAGAGGAGATCACTTGCTCAGGGGGAGCACATCTTTTTGGATTTCAGTTTTGGGAGAATAGTTTTGATTTTTCTCATGAGTGTTGCCATCAATGCCAAAGGGGGAGATTGTTAACATTCTGCACTCTTATGAGAATAGTTGATGTTGTCATTGATGGAAACCAACTGGCAACTCACCGGAAATTGGTTTCTACATGCCCAACATCACAAACTTCATACACCGGCAGACACCGGCACCGGCAGGCACTTACACTGGCATTCAGATTACATCGGCAACAAAGCATATCAGCACTCTAGCCGACATGGGATGAACTTTTGTTTATTGTAATATAATTATCTTTTGTAAGCCAACATGGTATATTGTAAAAAACTCATATATGTATAAGATCCTATAGGTCATTTTGTGAGTAGATGAGATGATATGTATGGTAGAAAATAGTTGTTTAGTGGCAGCAAAGGTTTTTGTATAAGGTATTTATTTGAGCTTAAACCGGTACTGAACAAGGTATTAGAGATATTATTTTGAGCAGTACATTGTATTGGATTTAATTATCCATTTTGTAGTCAGTGTGACTCTTCATTGAGCAGTGAGCTCTAGGCTATTGCCCTCCTTGCATGTGCAGGCCCCTTATTATAAGTAGTATTTATTCATCAGCCAATGAGTAAATATTGTGGGTCACAAATCCCACTGAGGTTTTTCCCATACTGGGTTTCCTCATTAAATATCTTATGTTATGGTGTGTTTCTATGATGTCTCTATTATTTATGTTTACTGCAATAATTCTTATTCACCGGTACACTGTTTTGGGTTGCAAAGTTATAAATAAGTTTAAATATTCTGCACACCAGTTAGACACCAATTCACCCCCCCTCTTAGTGTCTTTGGGACTGTCATTGAATCTAACATGTTAATTAGAGAGACCCAATCAATCCATGACAAGACTGAACAAATTTTGAAGAAGGTATTGGGTCTGATTCCGGATGAAGAGGAAGAAGTTAAGGAAGTTGAACGGGAGAAATTGGAGGCTGAAGATCTTCCTGATGGCTTTAAGATAATTGATTTTAAGCCTGATGAAATTATGCTAGATGATCAACTGGTGAAAAAATAAACTGAACCTGAGATTATCCCTGATGATGATGATATCGATAATAATGATGATGTTGATGCTACCGACAATGTAAATTTACAGGATGTTGATGCTCAAAAGTTTGAGCAATAGGAACAAGGACACAGTGAAAAGAAAAATAAAGAAGAAAAGAAGGATGAGGAGCCACCGGTAGTAACTCAGACTATTGATACATAGGCCCCACCAGTACAGGAAACTGCAAAGGATAAGGAAAGTGAAAAGAAAGAGGAGAACAAGATAGTGAAGACAGAACCTAAAGTGACACCTTTGTCACTTAATTCTATAAAGAAAATTATGGATGAAGATGATGATGATGCAATAAGCATTCAAGGACCCATTAATATGGATATGTTGAGTTCAACCAAGTTGATGGAGATTGCAATTTCCATGCAATCCTAGGCCAAGAAGAAAAGGATGAAAGAACAACAGAAGGAGGCAGAAACAATAAGAAGTGTTGTTGAGATTTTGTCAAGTCTCCTACCTGAGACTGATACTGATAAATTTGTTACTCCTATTGACAAGCTTGGACAACTTATTAATGATGTTGGAGAACTAATGAAATTTTTTGAGGATGCAACTTATGTTAGTGTTTAGAAGGATTACAAGAAGAAGAGAACTAAGCACTTAATGACTAATATTGATAAAGAAAAAGTTGTTCTTACTGTCAATAAGGACTGTTTGAAAGAAGCACTTGAGACTAGAGGTAAAATATTCTCCATTGTTGCCAAATTTAAATTATTTGTGTTGATTTGAAGAAGAAAAAGGAGGAATTTGAGCAAGAACTTGAATTTCTTAGTGAGTCATTCAAGCCCCTTAATGACTTTGCTATCAATTTTGGAAAATCGGTTGTTGAACTCCAACATAAGTTTAAAGCTTATGAGAATGAACAGGTTAAGAGGATCAGATCACTACATGAATTACAGACATAGCTGATACCGAAGGTGAAAATCTTGCACAAAGCCTATAAAGAATATGAAGCTATTCTTGCAACCCCGGAGATGAGTACCATAGATGCCATGAAGGAGTTTCCTGGACAAATCAATACACTTTTGGAGATTACCAACACTATTTTGGAAACCTGGCATAATGATCTGAAGCAGTTGAAATCACATTTTAGTGATTCTTTTTCTAAGATTGCATTGTAAAAACATTTTGAACTCTTACATCTATATATATTCTATGCAATTTTGATATATTTTTTATGTAGCTATATGAAGACGGGTAAAAAAAATGATGGAGATGGGTATTTAGAGCTATGTTCATAACCGCATTATCAGATTCAACTGGACAAGCGAGATTTGGTGTATAGAGCAGGCATTCTGATGAACATTCAACTAGTAGTGATATAGTCACTTAAATTGGTAAAATGGCACAGGTTTTTGATTTCTTATGTTGGTGGTCGACATAAGTAAAGCATGTATTGCACGAATGTATAGATTCATTGAACCTAGGAAATTGTTCCAAGGTTGTAGCCGACTAAAATTGATATATATAAAAAGTGTGATGAGGTATCAAGTTGGTGTGTGTATGAATGTGTATGTGTGTGAGATCGAAGGCGAATTAGGCAAAGTTGATTGTGCAGTGTTTTGCAAAGCTTTGTATGGATGTGTTGTTGAAGTTTTGAGGATCTGAAGTGGATCTTATCAGAACAGGTGTTACATGAAGATCATTTGATTGTTGTTTCCCTAACAGTTTGCAGTAGTAAAATCCCCTAACCAGATAGGTCCTAATAGGCCTTAACTTGTAAATCCCCTAGAAGGGTATATCTATATCAGAGTGTTAAATCATCTTGTGAGGTTGATCCTAACAGATCATAGCTCCTAATAGGGCTTATCATTTAAATCTCTTAACTGGGTGACTCCTAACCAGATCTTCTTCTAACAGGGCATATTTGTGAGACCTTAACGGGTCAAGATTTATATCTGTAGATAGTGAATCTTGTGGGTATTAACTCCCACCATGGTTTTTTCCCTTTTGGGTTTCTACGTATAAATCTCTTGTGTTATGTGGAATTTTTTTTATTGGGCATTAGCTTATGTGGTGATATTCCTCTTATGCTTGATAAGTTTTAAGCTATTTAAGTTAGCGACCAGACTCATATTATTTTAGCTTACACTGATTCACCCCCCTCTCTTAGTGCCTTATAATTTTATCATGGACATCAAATTTGAGCAAATTCTAAGGGTTAACAACAAATCCGATGATGCCATGGAAACCATTGCCTCACTCCTGCAAATACTAGACAAACAGAATCGTAATGGGTTCTTGTTGGAACAATTGTTTTCCCCTACCTACGACAATTTTGAATGCCAAGTAATATGCCACATAGTCAGTTCTGACTCACCCATCTATGGAAATATCTAAATCTACTTAAAATACAATATCCTTCCGCTAGACATATCCCAGAACTAGAAACATAGCTTTATTCATCAAGCAGCCCGTTATACCCTAACCATTGACACACTTTACCATTGAGGTCTTGATGGTACTCTTCTTCAGTGTCTTGATCATAATAAATATGAAACCGCCTTGCATGAACTTCATGAAGGTATTTGTGGAACATATTCAAGTGGTCCTACTCTTGCCAAGAAACTTCTAAGGATGGGCTATTATTGGATGACCATGGAAAAGCAATCATATCAATTTGCCAGAAAATATCCAAAATGCCAAATTCATGGCAATATTATACATGCACTAGCATAGGAGTTGCAACCGTTCACCACATCATGGCCATTCTATCATTGGGGACTCGCCCTAGTGGGCAAGATTCATCCTTCCTCATCAAATGGACATAATTTTATCATCATGACCACTAAATATTTGACAAAGTGGGTAGAGGTCATCGCATTGACTACTATTACTAGCAAGCAAATATCCTCTTTTATCCTGAATTATATCATTTGTCGGTATGGTAGTCCTAGTTCCATTATCACAGATAATGGAAGACCTTTCAATAATAAAGATGTGAAAGAACTATGCAAACGATTCCATATCCAACATCATTTCTCCACACCATATTATCCACAATGGAATGGCCAAGCAGGGGCCTCAAACAAAACCATCTTGAAAACCTCAAGAAAATAGTGAACGAGGTTGGACGTGATTAGCATATTCAACTCAACCCAGCATTATGGGCCTACAGAACTAGCATCTACATACCTATAGGAGATACACCATACTCACTTGTGTATGGATTAGAGGCTATTTTACCTATTGAGGCTGAGATTCCATCACTCAAAGTATTACTGAAAGGACTCATTCCATATGAGAAATATCAAGTAAGCAGACTACAAGAATTAGAGTTGCTAGATGAGTACCGACAATTTTCTTTTGATCACCTCAAAGCATATCAGGAATGCATGTGTGGGAGCTATAATTACAAGATAAAGCCAAGAGCATTTCAAATCGGTGACTTGGTACTAAAGGAAAATCCCCTCAATCAACAGGATCAGGAAAAGAAGGGCAAGTTTGAACTAAATTGGCTAGGTCCTTTTGTCATCATATCTGCTTATGGATCAGGGGCATATCAGTTATCTACTTCAGAAGGGAACCTATTTGAAAAACCTATCAACAGTTTTCATCTCAAAAAGTTCTATACCTAAGTTATCCAATGCACGGATAAAGGAAAAATGCAAAAAAATTAAATAATCAAGAAAAATACAAAAAAAAAAATCAAAAAGTGCAATAAAAACAAGTAGTGAAAACCTGAAAATAGGCACTATTTGTGATACATCGGCTCTTCCATCTGTATGTACCCATATCATATCTTTATGCATCCATTCGCACTAAGCCTATGGCCATCACAAAGCTTTTGTAAACACATAGCAAAATATTGGACACACTTAGCGTAGTCACTGTAATTGATTATACGAACAATTCTATGCATAAATCTCTCACCATGGCTTGGTGATCAATGTATATATCTACATCAAAATAAGTATCCATGGCTAGGGGAAAACTCCTAAGCTCAGTGGGGGCATTCCACTTTAGTTTTCATCAAACAGACATAACACATCACAAACAAGGATCAAAGCATACCACAGAGACAAATGTCAAAACTAACCATCAAACTTAAAATCAGAATCACTGTCAGAATCAACACAAAGAAAAACACAATGGATGATCTATTCTAAATCATGATTTTTTTACACTTAGCATGAAGTTTTCAGTGTTTGTATCTTGATTTTTGAATTATTACATCTCCTTAGCAACTCAAGGATGCACTGAGCTAGAGAAGCAATGAAGGAGTCTGATATTTTATTTGGTTTTCTATCTGTGAGGCAATCATTCATATGATGAAAATTTGTGTCGAGACATGATTGGAAATATATCATTGAAGAAATTTCCCATTTTGCACATAAAAATGGTTAACTCTTATCTCTTTTACGTGAACAACACTCAAATCGTCTTGGTTCAATTATACCTTGACGCTTCTGTCATTTTGCAATATCAAAACTCATGTAAGTTTACTTAGGTCATCATGGATCAATTATACCATTGATGTATGTATTAAATTTCAACATTTCAAAAGCTGAATGATGAAAAAAAGAGCACAAACAATTGGCTTTAGGGATCCTATGAAATAGAGAACAATGAGACAAATCTTGGGAAGTTAACTTGTTTAAACTAGTTTAAGTTAGTTAATCTTTGTACTCAAAAGTTTCATTGGTATGTTGGCCTTTTTTATCTCAATGTTAGTATTTTGATCACCATAAATCCGAGAATACAGAAGGCAATAGCAAAACAAATTTCAGGAGTTTCTTTCCCTGTTGAATTAGGAGATTATCTTTGCAAAACTATTTCTAATTCATTGAACTTGGAAGTGGATTTTAAGAAGCTCAACTTGCAGTGCTATGTTGCCTGCACAAACTTTGATAGTAAAGGGTTTGCACAAACACATCTGAGCCTTAGTTATGGTTTCTCTCATATCCCTCGGTTAGAGGATTTCTGGGAAGACTATTATGATGAACTTGAAGTCAAAAGGAGGATGTGGTCGAGATTTACAGTGAACCAGATTATTACTATGAAATTGGAGATGAATATTTCTAGAATTACACAAGAAGAAGGAAATGATGTAATGGATCCATAGTATGTAGAGAAAGTCCAAGGTAATCCAATTATGGAGGTATATTGGGAAAATGATAAAGAAGAGCAACTCCAAAATAGAACATTCCCCATAAATCAAAGGACTGAGAAATGGCTGAGAGAGAAAAGAGCTGGAAAAGCAACTATCAAAGGCCTTTCTCCATAGGTTCCAATTGCTTCATCTGATAAATTTGTTCAATCTTATGGTGTAGGTACAAATAGAAAGAAATTGAAGAAACCCCTTGTAACGCAGTTACCTGCCCAAACCACTTGATCCAGAACTAGAAGTAAAGGCAGGGGAAATCAAGAAAAGACTATGGTGGTCGATCTAGAAGAATCTCAAGAAAGCGAAAGTATAATGGCATAGATGAATCAAGAAATACCAATTATACAAATTATTGATCAGGAAAAGCCATTAGAAGAGGATGTAGACCCTATCAATACAATGATAGTGATGAATGCGGTGCAAGAATAGGTCCCTATGGAGGAAAATACAGTAGTTAATACTCCCCAATGATTGGAAACCTCTATCATCAACAAAAAGAGGAATGTAGTGTTGGCTTCATTGCCAATAGAGGACATGGTGAGAAAGTGCCTGGGTAAGACTCCCAAGTCTAAGAAACTAAAAAATATCTCAAGAATGGATTTTAATCCTGATACAGGAAATTGGACAGCAAAAGTGGCTTACCCCGTGACTAGTGCAGAAGTGGAAAATCCCACAGCCAATGATTTTACCATCGAGAAGATTAATCTCAGGACTGCTACAAGAGCCACTAATGTGCATCATTTGGAAGCTTCCACTAAAAATATCATCACAAGAACTTAGAAGGAAGAGAAAGACAAATGGGAATTAAAGCAGACAGTAAGGTTGATGGCCGAATATATTGATGCCATTCACAATCCTAGCCCTCAACCAATTTCTCAATTGCCTACATCTTTCGATCCTAAATCTCTAGTCAACCAGAAAATGTTGAGCCAAATACAAAGGAGCAGAATGATAACATAAGTATTTTTGGAATGGTTGGAGGGAAAAATTCAAGCGGGTTCAAGCTATATCAAAGACTTGAGTAAAGTATATGATGATGCTATGGTGGTGATTGAATATTTTGAAATGGAGACAGTCTGGTGGAGGAAAGAGGAAGTAAAATGGCTAGCAGTAATCACTCAGATGGGTGAGGTTCAAAAATATGGTGTAATGAAATTTCTAGCAGAGAAGATTGTGCCCGCATTGGATGACAATGTGTTGTATGTATGCCGGAAGAACATAGAGTGGCGAAACTCAATTGTGAAATAGGCGTATGAAGAATTCACCAAATTATTGAAAGATTTATCGAAGCTCACTTTGTCAGTGAGAAATGATCTAAGTTGCATTGGTGTCAGATTCTTAAAGCAAGATGGAAAAACTATGGAAACTGTAGATTACATAATTCAATCTTATAGAGAAAATATCAATTATGTAAACAGATGCAAAAATATTGATAACTGAAGACCTCTTTAGAACTACAAAGATAGAATCTCAACTAAACCTTTGTATCAACGGCCTAAATAATCATGTAGACAAAGTGGTGCAGGTCAAGCAAGATAAAGAAGTTTGGAAGTAGAGGATCACTCACATTGAATTCCCTAACTTTACAATCATCCAAAACTTCTCTATGGCCCATCAAGAATGGAAACATCCAGCAACTCAAAGCCAATTTGGGAGTTCCACGTCACAACACCATCCCTGATCGTGTTACCAAATTATAGTTTTATGTTCAACATCTTAATGCATGCTCTAGAATAGTTTAGTTATGTTCAAACTGAATTTTACTTTATTATAGAGTTAAGTAACTCTGGTTTCCAAAAGACAGTTAGCCTTTAGGCTATATATATGTTTTTAAAAGACTTTGAGAAGGTCCGAGGTTTTTTTATGAAAGAACTCATAATTTTTCTATATGTTTTGATTTTGATTTATGATGTTTTGGAAGATGACATTTTATCTATGAAAGAAATGAATGACCAGTTATTGCAAACTTAAATCTGTGTGTTTAAGTTTATGACAGTAAATTTCTGTGTAAATTTATTCTCGATGTGATAACTAGTTTTACTTTTGCAATTCATCATATTTATTCAAGTGGAATTGGTTGATTTGTGGGTTCTTTCTATTTAAATTTTGAGCAGTAAGCAAAGTCTGAGCACTTAGTTAAAGTTAGAGAAATTTTATTAAACATACATTCATGACATGTTTATGTGTGAATGATAGCTCCCCTTTATTACTTTCTAGTTAAAAGTATGTTTAAAAAATTATTTTCTATTTAACTCATTCCTTGAAAATCATAAAGGGAGTTGTACCTTTAATTCAGAGGGAAATTGTTTACAGTTTACCCAACTGATTGGTTACTGATTTGATCCATAGAAGGGGTTACAAAGTCATATATAAAATCATCATTGAAGACAAATCTGTTAACCAACACCTATAAATAGAATTATTAACCTAAATACATTATTGTAAAAGAAAAAAGATAACATCAATGCACAAAAATAGATACAAAAATAGAAAGGTATTGCATAGAGGAACTTAGCACTAAAAACAAATGCTTACTTTGCAATACTAGGGTTCTTGGTGCTAGTTTTTGATGCAGGAGTACCTAAGTAGTTCATTCGGTTGGAACAATGTGCGGTAGAGTTGCTAGAGATCGTTTTATTTCTTCATGTTTGTGAATTTAGAGTTGTGGATTTGGATTTAGCACCTGGAGATTGTTGTCTTAAACATATTCAAGATTCATGGCATTTGGATTTTATTCTGGTGAGATATTGATTCTGATATTGGTCTGGTGTTGGTGTGTTCTTATCGGTTGGTCTTGCAGTGTGTGGAGCGAAGAAGAATTGGGTTGCGGATGCTTTTTGTAACTTGTGGATCATTGAGAGATGTTGTTTTGGACTTAACCAATTTTGTTGGAGGTCCGCACGAAGTTCTAAGCATTGTTGGAGATGTTCTTGGTGATTTAGGTTGACATATTATTGTTTGCATGTTTTATTATGAACCGGTGGATCTTTGGCCAACTTGATCAAGTTGTGGTTGCTTGTGGATGGTATAAAGAGTAATATAGGAGATTGATTTAAGATGATGAAGGTCTGAAGAAGAAAATATTCAAAATAGATGTAGTTTCCAGAGATATTCTAATCTAGGGGGACTGAAGTCGGGAGGGACTGTTGGGAGGATCAATGCAAACTATTACCGAAGGGCGAATTGTTGAGCAGATGATCTACGGATCATAGATTTGAGTTCTAAGAATTTTTTTGTAATCCTGGGTTGCAGTCCAGCATGTGTAAAGCCTGAGGACATATGTAATTCATTAAATTATTAAAGGATTGCTCTTTTTCTATTTTACTTGGTTATATCTTGTGTTGTGTGAACCGGTTACCAGTATATTTCATGGGGTTTTATTTTTAGGCTGCAAGGTGGGACCATCCTTCATTGGATCTCCCTACCTTGTCTGCATCAAGTGGTATCAGAGTTGGTTATGAACCTATTGATGGGGGAAGAGTGGGTTGTGAACTGGATGGTTGAAGAGAACTTAAGAAAGCTTGAAGACTTGTTCAAATCACTGAACATTGAGGCAGTACAAGGCTTGCAAGAAAACCGCAAACCTAGAAGCATGAGCTTGAGGTAGTTGATAGGTGGACTTGAATAGATCATTGAATTGAGGTAGGATTCAAGGTTGCCTGGTAGATCGCCGAGGAGAGGCAACTGGAACTTGTAGTCAAACTGCCAAACTTGAGGCAGTTGCAAGTATCTATGAACATATCACCGAAACAGATTTGATGTAGTATTGGTTATCAAGTGATGGGACTCACTTTTTAATTAACCCCGAGAGTCTGATGCAGGAGCATTTGACTAGTTCATCTGGTTGGAGCAATTAGAAGTGGAGTTGCTGGAGATCGTTGTGTTTCTTCATGTTTGTGAATTTAGAGTTGCGGATTTAGATTTATCACCTAGAGATAGTTTCCTTGAACATATTCAAGATTCATGGCATTTGGATTTGATTCCAGTGAGATATCTATTCTGGTATTGGTCCGGTGTTGGTGTGTTCTTGCTAATTGGTCTTGTAGTGTGTGCAGTGAAGAAGAATTGAGTTATAGATGGTTTCCATAACTTGTGGATTATTGAGAGATGTTGTTTCAGAGCTGACTAATCTTTTTAGAGGTCTGTGCAAAGTTTTAATAATTGTTGGAGATGTTCTTGGTGATTTGGGCCGACATATTATTGTTTGCACGTTTCATTATGAACCGATGGATCTTTGGCCGACTTGATCGACTTGTGGTTGTTTGAGGATGGTATAAAGAGGAATATAGGAGATTGATTTAAGATGACAGAGGTCCGAAGAAGAAAATATTTAGAATGGATATAGTTTCAGGAGATATCTTGGTCTGGGGGGACTGAAGTCCAAAGGCACTGAGGTCCAAATCAGTGCAGACTGTTACTGGAGGCCGAATTATTGAGTAGATGATCTGCAGATCATAGATTTGAGTTCTAAGAATTGTTTCGTAATCCTAGGTTGTGGTCCAACATGTGTAAAGTCTGAGGTCATATGTAATTCATTAAATTATTAAAGGATTTCTCTTTTTCTATTTTTCCTAGTTATATCTTGTGTTGTGTGAACCGGTTACTGGTATCTTTCATCTGGTTTTTATTTTAGGCTGTAAGGTGGGGTTGTCCTTCATTGGATCTCCCTACCTTGTCTGCATCATTTTTAGAATACAAAAAATGCAAATTTCATTGACCGAGAATAGGTTCAACATTTTTTTAGGTAGATAATGTTGAAAATTGAGCCAAAAATGGTAGGACATTAGTGTTGGGTGCTAGGATCCTAGATTTTTATTCTAAACCTCAATTGATGATCTCTACTAAAGTATACTTCAAGCCTATCTACAACTTTTGATTATCATTAAACTCCATATATGCACTTGTACATTCACAAAGAAGGAGAAGGATGGTTGCAATTATATATGATCTTGCCTCAATCAAGCCCCCACTTAGGTATTCTTATCTCCATGAACAACCAATTTGATAAGAGATAATAGTGTGTGCTCTGAATCTTAAATATGTCTATGATTATAGAGAGCAGTGACAAATGAAACCCTACTCAAGTGTGTTAGAGTGGATTCTTAAATGCCTCAAAACAAGATAGTTTGATATCCAACCCAAGAAACAAGTGTTATGCTCAAGGGCACCGAAATATAATAAATTGGATTAGGTGATCAAAACTTAGAATATGAGAATAAACCAAGAACCATCCCAAACCATGATGGAGAGGTACAAGTAGATCATCAGTGAGTGATTCTAATCATTCTTCAACATTCGAAGAGCTTCAACCATAACAATAAGAGAGCTACCAATGATAGAGCTTGTTCACAAATCAAGAGTGCTTTCAAAGTTGTAGAGCTAGATATTCATCCTAATAGGGATCCATTGTAGAATTCAAATTGAGTTGTTTTCAAATGTCAAAGGTCATGTTTATATAGGGAGCAAAAGGTTAATTTTTGGTGTAAGATAACACATAATGATCAAGTATCAAAATTAAGGTCACATTAAACGAGACAAGGCCAACACTCACAATGTCTTGAAATCTCAAGCAAAATTGGCAGGACATTAGCCTTGGGTGCTAGGCTCTAGGCCATTTTCTTGTTCAAATGGGAGAAACAAGTGGCAGGTCCCATGATGATGCAAGAAGGCCTCACCCCCTCTTGTAAAAAAAATTGCAATTCATAATTTACACAACATCATTGCAACAAAATATCATTCAGCTCATAATTTTATTCATGTAAACACAAAATCCACTTTACAATTCTTGGTCTTCAAATGGACTCCTTCTCAAATCTACAAAACATGTCGATATGCTTTTCTTCCTTTGATTTTTGCATACTTACTTTTGAATACAATCTCATTACCTTCAATGATGCACTATGTTCTTCCTTCGTAACCCCCAATTCTCCCCTCTCTCTTTGTTAGTACAAATCTTCTTACCTATCTTCAACACACTTTCAAAAATCCCTTCCTCAATCCTATGTAGCCTTTGTAAACTTCTTCTTTTCAAAAACATAATTATTTCCTTCTTGTGAGGATTCCATCTCAATTGTCTTAACGCCCTTTCCCTAGTCTTCTACACAACTCACATCACTTTTTTCATGCCGCACCTCTACCAAAATATTCTTCTTGTTGGCACATGTCATCTTCTCTTTTTCCACCTCTGTTGCCTTGCATTTTGTCACCATCCAATGATTACCTTAATTTCACATGCTCTCTCTTTTTTAAATGCAACATTACCCATCTCTTTGCATAGCCCCCCCTCTACTTTTTTGGGTTGATTCTCACCCACAACCTCTCCCTATTGGCAGTGACCTACACACCTTCTAAATTGATGCCTCATCCTTTCTTTATATCACATTAATCTACAATTTTTGCATCAATTCATATGCTGAAGCCTTTTCACATTCTTCCCTTAGGTAATTTGATTGCGAGGGTAGGTGTTTTGTCTTTACTCCAACCTTTCAATACACCTTCATTTTTTAATGTATTTTATTCTTGTCTTGTATGCACCTCCTTGAATTATTAACGCATTTGCAACCTACATCAAATATAGTTGGAAGCCAAAATATTATCCTCTTAGCTGAAACTATAATACCTTCCCTCTTTGCTAATTTTGTAATATTTAATAATCTATAATTTACATTATATTCAATGGCTTGATGCTTAATATGCAATTTGATGGTTGAAAATTTTCCTTGAACCAACCTAATGTATACAACACTTTTCAGTTTCATTGGATTGAAATTTATTGGGTGAGGTCATTGATGTCACAACTTGCATCATTTAATTTCTCATTATTGAACCACGTGTGTCTTAGAGTTGTATGCGATAAGGAAGAGTTTAAGTTGGAGGTTTTGTATAGAAAACAGTGACTTATGCTTTGGTCATGCTCTGTCAGAGCTCTCCAGATCTCTTTCTAAGAACTAAATCCTATGCTAATGACACTATCCTAGAACCAAAACTGAAGATACTAAATCTATTCTAAGGACTTTGGTGCTTCAAGTGCAATCTAAATAGAACTTGATTAGAACTAATTCATGAAATCATCTAGCTAAGAATAAACCATAATTAAGATACAACACAAATTCAAATTTTGTTATACTTGCTGGGAAATGAAATCTATTTTACGCTTGCAGAAAATCAAAAATCTATTCTATAAAACATTTAAAGCATACTAAATTCCATGAACAAGTTTAACAAAGCTTATGTCTAATCACGACTTTAATCACCATTGTCATCTAATCTAACAAAGTCAATATGAAACTAGAATACAACAATTGATAAATCTAAACTAAACTAATAAAACGTGAATCTAAACATATATGAACAAATTGATCTATCTTAGAAAACTACTGAATTAACTTAGCAATGAAAATTGCGGATTACAATTGATTTTAAGTTTTTCAGAATTAACATGAACATACATTAAATAATGTGATTAAATCAAACATGTAAGATCTAAATAAACACAAAGAATCAACATAGGATCACCTCCCTTAGATTGAGCAGGCCCAGCTCTTCCTCTAGCGGGATCCGTGATCACAAAGATTTCAAATCAATTTCGAATTTTCATTGCAATTGGCTTCCAGGAGGGAGTAAAACAAGTTCTAAAATTATAAAAAGTGAGACTTTGAAATTGATGACTAACTTATGGACTAGATAACTATCTTTCTGATGAAAACTATATGATATATATGTTGGCAATTTGGAGGAATTGATTATGTGTTGCATTGTTGTTTGTCATTGATGTCAACACTAGCTTCTTTGGTTATCTATCAAGTTTCGATAGAGTGGTTGGACTTTGATGATGATCGGGAGATTTTTCTCTGGTATATCTTGATTGGTGGAATTGGTTTGGTTTGGTCATTCATATTATTCAGATGTGTGTCACATTCAATTGGTTTTGGATTTGGTGATCCGGAAGCTATCATATGTTCTAGTAAGTATTTTGGTTACCGGTAAGGGTTCTACCAACAGAGCTTTGTTGAAGATCTTTTGATGGATTCGATAAGTGGTGTCGGTGCAGCTTCTAGAAGGTTTTTGAGATGCCGATGGTTATCTTGTTCATGTTTTAGTTGATCAATGATGTTGCATTTGGTTTATGGCAACCTATTTTAGGTCTGGACTTAATGCTATTCAGTTAGGTTTTGGACCGGTTTATGTAACGTGCTGGTTGATGCTCCCGATGCATTACTAGTTGGATTTATTGTTTGGTTAATGTTGTTACGGTCTTAGGCCGACTTGGATTATAATTGGTTTGTGCATTTATGTAATGGATTTATTGTATTATCTTTTAGGTGTTCGAACTAATTGTTTAGGTCCGGGGTTGGTATAAATATAATGTAAGATCTCTTTGTAGATGGTGGCATGTTATCATGGTTATGGGATTATCTATGTGTAAATAAAGTTGTAATCATATGCAAAGGTTTTGGTCGATCATAAGTGATCGAATTGGGTTTGTGTAAGAGGTTTAAGACCTTCGGCATTGAGCTTAACTAGAAATGTACTCAGGCATAGGAGTTTATATTCTTGCAGTTCATTCTTATTTCCGGATTGTAGTCTGGATGTATTTTGTAGTCAGTGAGGCTCCTTTGCGATGAGCAATACACTCTAGGTTGGTGGCTTTCCTACATGTGTAGACCCCTTATTTTAATCACATACTTATTGAAGAAGTATAATTTGACTGTGGGTAGGCTTCCCACCATGGTTTTTCCCTTTATCGGGTTGTCCACATACAAATCTTAGTGTTATGTGTTGTGGATGCATGGTATTTGGTTTATGATTTATGTTTGTGTTTAATTAATATATCTGTTATTCTGATATTTGGTTTATGCATTCTGGTAAAAGGTTTTGTATGCTTAAAGTTTCATAATATGTTAACAATTGATTCACCCCACCTCCTCTCAGTTGTTCACTGATTATCCTAACAATATATACACATATCCTTATTCAAATTTAAATGCAATGTTACCCGCTTACATGAGTAACAACAACTTAAATTGTAGAAGACTTTATAATGCATTTATTATTCAAATGAAACTTGAAGTTCCATAGAACAACCGATGAAAGAAGACTTGGAGAAAAAAAAGGTATCATCCAATTGGAGCATTCAAGAGTGACCAATAATTCCACATTGTTGAACATGACTCCACGTCTTGCAATAACTTACAAACACATCTAAAAACATATCTAGGAAAGATAGAACAAGATATAACAATAAAAATCCTAAATATTGATTATCTCTTCTTTGATTAGACATAAATTAATACATTTAACACAATACCATTTCTAATATATATTCTCTAATTAGCAAAGTATAAAAGCAAAAGAAGTAAATATGTATTTATATAGTCTACCACCAAACACATTAATTAACAAAATACACAATGTTTTTAAGCATACATTATGATTAAAAAAATCATTTTTAAGTGTTCATCATCGTCCCCCTCTTGCTATCAACCATGTCCTCATGGTGGCAAATCAGGCAAACCCCTGTTCAATGCTTCAATCTAGAGGACTAGGTCAAGAAGTTGAAAATTGTACTCATGATAAGCTCTAGGAGGAACATATCCATTGTATTCTTCCACTTTCTCTATCCATTCCCTCAAAATTTCTAATACAAAACTGTCAAGTGCATTCAACCTTGGTAATGGCATCAGGATCAGTGGTGGTTTGAATCTCATACCTATCCAATCTATCTGCTACTCTTCTATAATTGTGACCATTGATATTACCCTAGTCAAACTTCAGGTGATATTGTGAGGATAAATAGGTTCTCTCCTTCTTATTTGAATTGTTATGGTGTTAAACCTCACCTCAGATGCTTGTAGGGTCGATAAGGAAGTTGATTATGCATATCCTTGAAAGATTGAATGCTTGCTGCAAGATTTTTCTTGTACGTTAGTTTTACTTTATTAAGTTGTGAAATGGAAGTAAATTTAGTCTTGAATGCCATAGACCTTGGTGTTTTATCCCTTATGGGGAGGCCTAATTTACTTTGTGCCTCTCTATATTGATTTAACCTATTTTCCCATTCAATCTGATTTTGCAACAAAGACACAAATGCTTTGATCTATATTACTCTAGCAAATATATTAAAGAAAGATTGATAAAAATGACCTAAAAGAAAACCATGTAAATAATATTCACACATTTTATTCTGATAACCAGGGTCACTATTATAAAAATCTTCAAGAAAATCATCATCATCTTCATACTCATTTTTTTTCCTAGAACCAATTGATTGATTTTTCATTGTAAAACTCTTTCCCTTAAAAACAAAGCATAAACTCTAGAGGGTTTTCTCATAGCTAGAAGTGTTGAAGATAACTCTACTACTTGTTCTTATCTTGGAGTAGCATTATTTTTTTGTTTCTCTAACTCTTCAAATTGCTTAGTCAATTCAACATTTTTTTGTTTGTATTTCATGGCAGTCAAAGAAAGATACCTACGAGGAGTAGATAAAGTTGAGGCTTCATGAGTTTGGATCATTTGGCTTTTCAACTGATTTTCTCTTTGTTCTAATTCCTCTCTCAACTTCCTTAGTTCCTCAACATTATCTAATTCATAAACATTAGCTTGGCGGAGCCTTTTGTAGTTCTTAATTTTTTTCTCTTAAACTTTCCTCAAGTAACCAAATTTTCCTTTTGGATTCATTAAGCTTTGCTTCCATTTTGGAAAATGCCATGACTTTTATCAATTCATCTTCCTCCTCTATTCTTCCCTTATTTTATTTTCTTTGTAACTTCCTCTTCAACCATCACCTCCTTTCCCTCTTTTCTAATAAATATTTGAGGCGATCAAGGTCTTAAGGTTTGATCAAGAGGATGTGAAGATGGTTTGACTAGTTTCAACTTCTTTAGGACCTTCGATTATTTATGTGCATGCTTCTAATGGTGAGGAAGAGTGAGGTGATTTATGATTTTTAGACTTATCATAAGAGCTCTCATCAATAGTAATGACTACAGGCAGAGTTTTTTCAGGAGGGTTTTCATTTGTTTGTTCACCAGATGCCAAAACAATAGTTTCTAGCTCAGGAGTAGGAGATGACACAAGTTTTTGAGTCTTAATAGGTTGAGGAGCTTCAAGGTCTTGCAGAGGGTTTTTTTGGGGAATTTGTGAAGTAGGGTCACTAGGGTCTAGAGAAGATGGGGCATCAAAATCTTGTGAGGAGACAGGAACAGGGCTATATTTTTCTTGTATTTGCACTTGAATTGCCCTTTTCAAAGAACTGAGAGTTACTCTAGTGGGTATAGACTCATTAGTTTCTATTTTTCTTTTCTTTTATGATATCTCCTTTAGTCACTTTAGTGGGTTTAGACTCCCCAATTTTTGTTTTCTTCTCCAATGTTTCCCCTTTTTCAAATTCAATCTTTTTGGTCATGGGCCCCTTTTTGGACTTTTTCTTTACAAGGATAGAAATAAATTCTATCCACCATTCCTTCCTAGATTCTTTTTTTTAAGAAATAATGTTTTATGATCAAATGGATCAAACTATGATATCAAATTGAACTACCCTTATCCTTTACTCTAGATATCATAGAAGAAATTTGAGAAAATAAGAAAGCTAGAAGATTAATCCTGGCTTTAGGTTAGGTATTTCCATACCTCAAATGCATCAACAGTCACATACCTGGTCCCAACATGGTCCCATATTGGCCCTCGCAAGTGAAAAATGTCATCAACCATATGGCAGTTATTTTCTAGGGCTCATCTAGACTTGCTCTGCTTACACCCTTAATACTTCCTTTATGAACTTGCAACTCAGGACGATGCCCATTTCCTCCATGAAATGCATTAATTAGCTCTTCAAAATTAATATTCCCTTTGTTTACTAGCTCCCATTTTGTTGGAATTCCTGATAATTCACTGATAACATGGGGGGTTATTTAATTAACCTTCCCTCTGACTCTAGTCACATTTACATGAAATTTTTTAACAAATTCTTCCAATAAATCCAGCTCATAGCCCTCATACATTCGTATGAAATTTAACTAGCCTACTTCCCTAAGCATACTTTTTGTTTGAGGGTCTATAGTGAAATTTCAGGCTCTATCTTGCTTTTGTTTCCCATTTTCAACTCTACAATTGAAAATTGTTTTTGCAACCTTGAACGTTCCCAATTTACTCACAAAGAGAAATGGATTTATTTTTTAACAGCCAAAATTTCCCGAAAAGATGATTTATTATACACATTTTTGTATTGATTACTTTGAATCAATCCAGACATTCTGCACACCATTTCTTTGTACTTCCTCATTGATTTCCCAAGTTGGTGATGGTCATGACATGTGTGTACTTTCTGAAGTAATTGTTACCAAATTTTATCACACCTAAATTTGGTGACCTATTATAGGTCTTATGTATTGCAGATAAAAGGTACACAAAAAAATCTTCTAAAATTTTCATTATCTTTATAGATAAATATGTATTGCATACAAGTATCTTATTTCAAATGTGCAACTGTTTGAATCAAGAGAGATATACATGAATAAAACATTTGCATGTAATACATTTTTATTTATAAAGAACAAACTGTATACAAGATCCCACACAAGCTGTGGGAATAGATGAGAAAAGATCACATTGATCATAGAAATGTAAACACAAAAGAAACAGAAGAATGTATGAAGAAAGGAAAGAAAGAACCCATCATTGCCTGGATAGGTTGATGAGTTCTGTAGAAGAGTCTTATGATCAGCTTCGTTGATTCGAGTACCTCACTATCCACTCCATGTGATGACATGAAAGAGAGAGAGATAAAATGGTTTGTTAGAGCTCCGAGATATCCCTTTCACTCTTGCATACACAATGCTACTCCTAGTATGCCTTCACTACTATATCAAATTCATAACAGAAGAGAAATAGTGCAAAAAAGATGCCATGAGATATCAGCAAGAACCATGTTTTTATCTAACTTGTTTGTTTCATGTGTAGATACAGGTTTTCATTTCATATCCATCATGTATGTGGGTTAAAATGGGCTCCCAAAGGTGTTGAGCTCAACATACATGTCACTAATCACAGGGTGACACTAATCAACTACCAAACAAGAACACAACCGTATACAAAGTCCCATGTGTTATCACTCAATGACAATAAAAAACTGCCATTCAATGACAACACATATTGTTGGCAATTTAGAGGAATTGATTATGTGTTGCATTGATGTTTGTCATTGATGTCAACACTAGTTGTTTTCTTGTCTACCGGCTTCCGGTAGACTGGTTGGTCTTTGATGTTGATCTGGAGATTCGTCTCTAGTTGTGATTTGGCTATTGGAATTGGTTTGGATTGGTTATTAATGTGTTCCTGATGTGTATCACATTCAAGTTGGTTCAGGATTTGATGATCTAGATGCTATCATATGTTCTAGTAAGCCTTTTGGTTACCGGTAAGGGTTTTACCGCCAGCACTTTGTTGAAGATCTTTTGATGAATCTGATAAGTGGTGTTGGTGTGGCTTCTAGAAGGTTATTAGGATATTGATGGTTATCATGTCTATGTTTTAGTTGTTCATGGTATTTCATTTGGCTTATGGCAACCTATTTTGGGTCAAGTGGTTATTCTATTAGAATATGGACTGGTTTATGTAATGTGTTGGTTGATGCTCCCGATGCATCATCGGTTGGATTTATTGTTTGGTTTATGTTGTTTCAATCTTAGGCCAACTTGGTTTATCATTGGTTTACAGGATTATGTAATGGATCTATTGTATTATCTTTTAGGTGGCTAACCTAATTGCTTAGGTCCTGGGTTGGTATAAATATAATGTAAGATCTCTTTGTAGATCATATATGTGGTAGGAAAAGGTTTTGGGATGATCTGTGTATGAATAAAGTTCTAATCATATGTAGAGGTTTTGTTCGATCATAGGTGATAAAATTGGGTTTGTAAAAGAGATTTAAGACCTCCAGTCTTGAGCTTCACCAAAATTGTACACAAGCACAGGATATGTTATTCTTCCAGTTCATTCATCTTTCCAAATTGTAGTCTAGATTTATTTGTAGTCAGTGAGGCTCCTATTGTGATGAGCAGTGCGCTCTAGGTTGTTGGCCTTCCTACATGTGTAGACCCCTCTTATTGTAATTACATACTTGTTGCAAAAGTATTTTCTAGACTGTGGGTAGGCTTCCCACAGTGGTTTTTCCCTTTACCAGGTTTTCCATGTACAAATCATGGTGTTATGTGTTATGGATGGTTGGTAATTATTTTTTGATTTATGTTTATGCTCAATTGTTATATCTTCTATTCTGATATTTGGTTTATGCATTTTGGTAAAATGTTTTGTGTGCTTAAAGTTGTATAATCTGTTAAAAATTGATTCACCACCCCCCTCTCAATTGTCCATCGGTTATCCTAACACATAAAATAGTGAATAGAACTATATCCCCATGGTAAAGTGACTAGAGCCATCATGAGAATAAAAACAGTATGGGAGATCTTAAAGAAACAATGAGTTTATATGCAGCAACAGGAATCAAAGATAGAAAGACACCATTTAAACTTAATCATAACAAATCATTCATAAATAGTCAACACAGAGATATAGGATAGTGCACAAGATAGTGATTCTTTTAAAAGAATAAAAGAAGTAAACAACATCTCCAGGATAGTCATTCAACATATACAGTCATAAAAATATTAGTAGAAAATCTTAAATGCATGTCAAATTTTTTGTCATAACAGGCAGAAAATAGCACCCAAAGATCATTTATTAGCAACATGTATTATCCACTTTATGAGTAGCATCTACTATAGCAATATTGGGAACAATCAAGAATAGTTCTCCTTGTCTTAAGAATAGTAGTCACAATAAGTGATATATGAAAGTGAATATACATATATCAAAAAGTTTCAAGTTTTGAAAGTCAACAAAGTCAATGCACAATGAGCCAAACAATAGAGCAGTGATAAGGTTTACAGGATACAACAAAAAACTTTCAACACGGTCCAAGATACAATCCTTCTAAAACCCCAGTGCCTATTTGATATTAAAATAAGATTATGTTGTAGTCATAAACAATACAGTCCAAAAAAATTTCTTCAATTTGAAACAACAATTATCTTCATGAAGGCTTCAATTATGGTACAATTTCATAACATGATTGGCAATCAAATAGTAGCAATCAACTAGACAAAGAAAGGTTGTTAAAAAATAATAAAAAGAGAAGTGACCATAGAGGGGTGCATATATGGAAGATAACTATATGAAGCTTCAATGAACAGTGACTTACTAGGCTGTGATAAGTGATAACCAATGGAAATGAGCATGGACAGTCAAAGAGTACAGTAAGAAGGTTTTTGTAGAATTCGACGATGCTTTGATAGTCCATTTAAAGGCATTGTGTCACTAAGAGAGCCATCAATGTCAATGAATGGTAGTGTATGCAGTCCTAGATAGTCCTTCAAGGGGCAGAGAGAGGTCATGACTCAAAAAAGTTAGTAAATGTTATTCTAGAAAAGATACAATATGATAATAAAAGATAGTATTTAAAACATTCAAAGAAATCCCAATGTGTACATTTTGAATGCATACACCTAATTAATGGAGTTATAACTAATGGTTATGATGTATTACTATTTGATGATGAAAGCATATATAAATGAAGATACAGTAATAGGTAGCCTATAAGAGTTTAAGACAGTGATAAAGGTAAACACACAGTATCCAAAGATGATTTGATCAATCATGGAATAATAGTCCATACAGAGGTTGAAGAAAAATGAGGTCAATTATCAAGAACACAATGAAAGCATGGGATTTTTACAGTTAAGAAAAATCTTTGCCAATAGAAAATACAATAAGGGCCAATGAAGTAACATCTCAAATGACAGTCATACAATCAAGATAAAATGAGGTATGAAAATTAGTTATCAAGAACAAAGACCTAATAGTTGCAGCCCTATATCATATTCAAAAATATAGTGAATAAGGCATGCACAGTCATGAAAATATATTTTGATACAGTAGCATCCATAAGGAGAAATCATGGAAGGTTTAATGTTTGTCTAAATTCACAAACCAAGAGCTTTAGGTTATAAAGAAAATCATAAGTCACGGCAATGTTAAGAGTAGTCACCATAGAAGGCTAGGAAATCTCTTATTGATACAAATCAATGGTGATCACCTACACGCAGATATAAGACAAAATTAAACCAACTCCAAAGGATAGAGAGCACTAATAATAATCATGAAAAGGAAAAATCTACAACAATAGAGGAACAAGGATCTTCAAGGATCATAATTAGATAAGCAGTTTGAATGTGAGAAAAGGTGTTCGTGGCATGGCATGAATAAATTTCATTATAACAAATACAGTGTTAGTGCCTAGTGCATTAATAAGATTCAAATTCATTAAAAGATCCTTATATGATAAAATCTCTGCCCATAAAGCCACAATGAGAATAGTTAAAAGAAACATCATAATCAGACACAGTTACAAACTTCTTTAAATCAGCCATCTAGAGCCAACAATAACAATATAGCATCCAAAGGACAGTCACAAATGATCAAGTCACTACCTATACACATGAAAATGGAAACCTAGGTATAAGGACAATGACATGCAACAAGTAATAAAGATACCAGAACAAGGTAGTCATCTCTCATGTCAAACTTCACAGTCACATAATCTTCCAAAGGTCATGATAACAATCAAAGCAATCCAATTCACAAGTTATGTAGTCACTTGATAGTTGCAGCCATCAATGACTGAGAAGGAAACTTCCAAATCTAAAAGAGTTCATCAATGATTGATCAAAAGACCAGTATAGCATGAAAAGACCATTGACATATTCAACATACAAATATTCACTGTTTTGTTACAGAGAGTGTTGTAACTTCCAGCACCAGAGCAGATTTATTGATATTTATTACAGTTCATAAATAGAGACTCTCTAGAATGTTAGTGATTAAAAAAAATCACAGTCAATGACAACTTGGGAAATGTCCAAGAAAGAGGTAAAATATTAAGCCCACATTCACATATGTCAATATTCCTAATGAATGAGCAAGGTAACAGTCATAAAGTTGTTTAGTACAGTCATTTAGACAAATTGATACAGGTTCAAAAGAACAATGTATAGTACACAATCAGGTTGCCTGAAGACAATGATGATACATAGGAAGGCGTTTTTACATATACTATATAATGACAGTGACAATCTATCATAAGGTTCAAAGGCCAAAGAAAAAGTTACTATCATGACATGGCATATGTAAATAAGGCAGTCTTATCAAGCAGTGAAAAGGATGTAACCCAACAAATACAGTCACTGTATTTGAGAAAAAGAAAAAATCTTAGACAAGTCATGATACAATGATTATCATAGTCTGCATAGAAAAAACAATATTGTCATATAAACAACCAATGAACAACATAGCAGTCAATTTTGTCCTAACACAGTAAAAGAGGGGTTTTGAGTTTTAACAGTAAGCATAGACATATTTTCAGTCATAATAGCAGCATAGAGTTGCCAAAAGATATATAGTCATGAAAGATAAAGGGCAGATCTAATGACAAAGAATACCCTTGAAACAGAGAAATTTGTAGGCATGATTAACCTTTAGAAGTTTCTCAAAGTCAAGTATACAGTCTCAAACATCTTGTAGCAGCCACTCATTACTGTCATTGTGATAATATAGCTTCCTTTGGTTTTGTCTTGAAAGACAATATATAGGATACAATCCTTATCAAAATAATAGTGCATAAAAAAGAAAGACTCAGTCCTATATCATCATGAAAAGCCCCAAGAATGCAGTCAAATAAAGACTCAAGTAAATGACAATGAACATTGAGAACCTAAGCAGCATCTTTGAAGATAGTGAGCCTGTACATGAATGAATAGATCATTAGCAACCTAGATCTATCTTTAGTGATGAAATTTGGGGTCAAAGCATTGCAAGGAGTTAAAGTCACTGTCACATTGAAGATACAAAGACTGTCACCAAAATACCAAACTAGTGAGCATCTTAACTAAAAGAGCACCAATCACAAGCTACAATAGTCCATACAAAGATAAGAATACAATAATTTTCAGTTAATTAGTAGCTCCTAAAGACAGTAAATATGCATCCATAGAGAGCCAAAGAGGAACATGGTAAGAGTATGGTCCATATAGTGCTGGAATAAGGTGTACAAAACAAATAATTGTATAGGCCTTCATAAGTATATCAAAAGCAGCTATGAAGGTTTACAAAGCACAAACTACTATAACAGTCAGCTCCAAGAACAAAAGCATGTCTCGATGATGAGAACCCAACCCTAGTGTAGATAAATAGAGGGGTTTTTTATAGTAAGATTCCATAAACAAAACCCAGATTTAGGGTATATACATTTTCTACGTTGATATTCTCATAGTTAGAATAACATATATATTTAGGGTTTTCATCTTGAAAGCCCTAAACCTATACGTGATTCCATAAGAAGCAAATAGAAATATGCTACAAATGATGCTATTACATAACAATGAGGGACATCATTGTCAAAAGCCCCAAAACAATCAATATGTTAGGTCTTGGAGACAACTGAGAGGGGGGGGGTGAATTAGTTGTCTATTAATTTCAAACCAAATATAACTTAACCAAACTTAATGCATAATATCGATAAACCCAACTTTATGTCAGTAAACAGTTTTGACAATTAATTGTAATGCCGGTAAACAGTTTTGACAATTAATTGTAATGTCAATAAAGTTTAATGCATGAAACAAAAAGACAAATAACATCCACAACACATAACATAGATATTTGTATGTGGAAACCCTGTAAGTGGAAAAACCATGGTGGGAAACCTTACCCACAATCAGATGATACTACTGCAAATAGTATGTGTGTACAATATGGAGTCTGCACATGCAAAAAGGCCAACAGCCTAGAGCTCATTGCTCAATCACAAAATGGGAGTCACACTGACTAAAATTGGATGGTTAAATCCAATGATAATGTACTACTCAAGATAGTATCTTCATATGCTGGATTCAGTACTGGTTAAGCTTTGATTTGCCTTCTTCAAAACCTCCTTGAATCTTGAATGATGTATGCATGTATAGCTCTTCTTATATTCGCATACCTTATTATATTCCTCTTCCACATTCACACTAATCTCATAAATGAGATCTTACATACATACCAAAACCTAAGACCAAATGTGTAGGTCGGCTCACTAAAGAAATTACAATAAAATCAATTACAAATGAATCAATATGCGATGCATCATGTCGGCTCAATGCATTTACATAAATAATAAATCATCTCCATAACGTGTCATGTTGATATGGAATAGATAATGCTTTTCGGTCCATAACCTAGACCTATTTGCTAGTAATAGCAAATATGCAAACCCGATTAGATCAATGATCAAATCACCAAAACAAAGTGTCCAAATAATGTCTTTGACGTAACCAAGTAATCTTCAAGTCATCCTTAGTGTCGGTGAACAATATAACCCACCGGTGAACTAGATACCAGTGACTATGCATAAGTCACTGAATATGTCGATGAACATAACCAAGAATCTCCAAGTGCTAATAAGTGTTGACAAGTGTTGACATCAATGACAAAACTAGTGGAATACATCCAAAATACCAACACAATAAAGAACTGCAAAAGGAATGATAAAACCCATATCATATACAGCAAGATATCGGCATAGCAAATGACAAAAATAAAGAAAGAGAGGCCCAAAACGATTAGGTTTTTACTTCTTATTACTTGTTTCAGTCTTTCTCTTAGGCGTATTACTGAAAAAGAATCTTCTCAGAGAAAGATAAATAAAATAAAAGCACAAATATCTTCTAGAAAGGAATAAAAAATAAGCATTCTATAATATAGTAAGCAGTCGTTAACCACACTCACAATGGATGATTCAAGAATAAAGATCAGCAACACATACCTAGAAAAATGGAGAGTTCAATCATGCAAATCCAAGTGTAAGCCACCTCTTTTTCAAGCTGCAAATTCCTAGTTTTCACCCAAAAAAGCAGAGAGAATAGATGCATGTGGCCACCATAGAAACTCTTTGTTCAGATGAATGAAGAATAATACATCTTTTAGGGTTCTATCTTTTCCCTTTTGTGTTGCATGCCCTAGTTTCAATGAAAGGGCACTTATTTTTCTTTTTTATTTGTTTCTAAGAAAACAAATTGCCACCATGGTCATGACATCCAAAAGTCATCGACCTAGATAATGCATGTAAATCCCTAACAATGCATGGGGGACTAAGAGCTTTGAAGCTCTTTCAATATTCTTTTTACTATATCTTTTATAATTTAACACATTTTAATTAATCTTAATTAATATATGTTAAGTTATAAGAAGTTGAAATTAATTTATAATCTTAATTAATATATGTTAAGTCATAAGAAGTTGAAATTAATTTATAATTAATATAATTGTTGAATTATATTAATTTATGTGGAAAAGGAAATTAATAAATTTATTTTAGCATCTAAAAAATAAAACGAATTGTTTTATATTTTTAGTGTTAAAATAAATTTATTTAAAGAGATAAAAAGGGAAAATATAGAAGATGCATGCAGTTTTCAATAGGGGAGCATATTTTTAGCTTTAGCAGCTATATTTGGCATTTCAGAATGCATGAAGAAAGGAGGAGGATTTTTTTCAGTTCATGAGCTATTTTTGGCATCAGCTTGACATGTAGTTTTCAATAGAGGGGGTTTGTTTTTTTCCAGCTATATTTGGCAGCATACATCATGTAACTTTTTTGGACAAGGAGTTTGCTTTTTTGAGATGAGTTTTTTTAGCAGAGATGGCAGTTCTATTTTAGCGAGAGGTATATTTTTCATGCAGATTGAATTGGAGGCCTATTTTTAGCCACAAAGGCTATTTTTGGCAGAGTTTCACATGAGATTTTTAGGCTATTTTGGGCAAATCCGCCCAAGGCTTTTTCTCATGCAATTTTTCATTTTTAGGGTTTTTGGAGGAGATGTTCTTCATGATATCTATATATTCTTCTATTCTCCTTGTTTTTTCCCTCTGGTTCTTTCTTTTTGCTTATACATATAACAAAAAGCATTGTATCTCAACACTTAGCAACTTTCAGTTATTGTAATAGAGTTATGTTTTTCATTTAATTTTGCAATACAGAGTTATTTACTTGTCGGTACTTCTTGCTTTTTCATTGGCAGGTGAGTGTTTTAACAGAGTTATTGTGATTTTTACAATCATTTTCTCAGTCACGCTCTTCCTTTGTAGAAGTAGGATAATTTCATAGTAATTCAGGTTGTGGGTTGTGTTCATCTATTTTTTTTAGCTCCTTGCATTTTGTGAAAATTCACTTTTCCTGCATGCAAAAGTTGGATAACTTCAAACCTTTTCATAAATTGTTTATAAATTGGGTGGTCTAATTGATTTGTGAACTGGTTTTTTGTATTGTAGTTGTTATAGTTTTAGTACAATAGTTTTAAAATCCATAATTTTGGTGTATCGCTTGCATTAGGATAGGTTTTTCGTCACATGCAAGCCTTTTACCCTTTTCTCACAAGAAGTTAGTTGTAGGAAATCCATCAAGATAGGAAGTTGGCCTGGTCTTCGGAGATTCACTTTCAACTTGAGCAACCCATAGGCTCGAAGGTTTTTCCATGTTTCATAGGATTGCTTGGTTTCGCACTTAGCATCATGGGTGTAATCCTTCGTGACAACAATTTTTGGCAAGCCCAGTGGGACTCGTTTGAGCTGTTACAGCTCAAAAAAGCTCCATTTTTGTTGTTGTTTTGGTATTGACAGTAGTATTACAACCTTTTGAGGTTATTTTTCTAAGTACCTAGCAACTCTATTATCTAATTTTATGTGTAGAATAGGTCTTAATAGCATATGAGAAAATATCAGACAATGCAAAGTGAGGATCTGGTTGAGCACATTGAGCTACCACCATCACAGAAGAGTCAAGGACAATGAAAAGGACAACAACAAAAAAAAACAAATTTAGTAGTTGAATTTTCAGCAGATTCATCAGCTGAAGATTTTCTTGAGATCCTAAATTCTGATTTTCTGTCTAATTATTTTCCTTTGCCTAATTCTCAGCCTAATTTTTCCACCTATATAAATTCTCTTTTTGCGACAACTCCAGTTCAATAATTCATTTCCCAAAATCTACCATTTAATCCACCAATTAATCCTCCAGTAATTCCAATGGCCATACCAAGAGAACATTCTTTTGTACCCTTTAATGGAAGCAATCCTTTAAATCTGACCCAATATGATCCCATACTAGGAGCAGCTCTGAAAAGTCTGTCTATTTTCACTAGTGAAGACCATGTCACACCCATTGAGCACATAAGAGATATTGCATCCCTGTGTGTATTTCACCATATAACCAAAGAGAACGTAGCACTTAGGCTACTGAAAACATCATTCAAAGGCAAAACACTCCAATGGATTAGAGGTTTGCAAATTAATTCAGTTAATGATTGGGATGATTTGGGTGATAAGCTAACAAAGCAGTTTGCAGATAAGTCAGATCATCTGTCATTGGTTGAGCATATGACTACTATTAAGAGTGTAATGCTCGCCAAAATACCATAAAGAAACTAAACAATAATATACAATGGAGATAAAAAAATTCTTAGTTAACATCTAATAATAACTAATGCAACATATAACATCTCCATCTATTTACATTCATTAACCAACTAACCAATATGAACATACATCATTGCTCATTTCATCAATTAACACAAGTAGAAATAACACAACATCAATAATCTTTCTCTAGGGTACTTTAACATCATTACTTAATTCATTTCCACAATAACATACTACACACACGATAGGTATATTTCACCTTCATTAATGCATCATATTCTAATTCTCTAACCATGAGATATGCAACCTACAACATTACTTATTCCTCATGATATGCATAATTTCCTTTCTACCAATGCATCCATGTGAATCATTCCTATTTACTAGATCCAATTAACATCTTCTAACATATTCACTTATTAATCTACGAATATTCCTCTTTCAAGATTATTTAACATTCTAAATAGCATATAAACAATCCATGCAATAATACAACTAATCCATAAAGCAATTCCATTCTATTCCAACTATAATCCACTTTATTTCCATGATTCATAAAATCACATCTCTACAATAGTACAAATACAATGTCTCTAAATTCCAATCTCCAACTACAATTCATCTTAAAAATATAAGTACATTAAATGCATCATGAGCATAGCTCTTTATACTACAAGAATCCATATACTATATACAAGAGTGTTACATCACATGCATTCTATCTTATCCATTACATAAATCTGCTACAAGGGTACATCCATAGTACATCATGAAGAAAAATCCACATCCACGCAAGAAGAATCCAAGAGAACATCTCAATGGCTAAAAAACACCAACCTCCCGACCATGTGGAACCAAAGGAACCACCCCCTGTGTTAGGAGATGACACAAGGTCCCAACACATACTTTAAACCTAAGTTGGCACCTATAACTAAGGAGACTAACCACACAAGGACTTTCAAGCAAGAATGAACTCCCAGAGGCATAAAACTCACCAAGACATAAATGCATCCAATAAGCATAATCATAAATCATAAAGGGGAAACACATATAGGAGTGGAGTATCATCACATGCCATCCTCATAACATAATAACATAATAACACAAGGCACTAGCCTGATGGACATGTGGAGCCATCTCAACCTATGAGAGAACTAAGGGAGATTAGGTTACTGTCTTCACGGCCTTCTCATGCTTATCTTAAAACATTCTCCCTAGGACTAAGTCATGAGGCACAAATCAATTTATCATCTTATTAATTAATCTAACTACCCAACACATTAATTATTAGGTTATCACTTATTTACAAATCACGAAAAACTCAAATGTGCCCTAGTGTTCTAAACTTCATGCATCCTTACAAGGAACCTCATGCAAGCCTATCTCTCATGACCCTGGTCATCACAAGGAATCTCACTCCTCCTAACATGGCCCAACAATAAATCACAAGAGGCTCTACCAACATATTACATGAAAATAATACTCAAAGCAGCCAACAACTTCCACACATACTCTTACAACATGAATAGGGCTACAACAACATATACAACATCAATATAGCAAAATGAGCCTCTTAGCTAGCAATAAACAAAGGCATATCAAGCTATCAAATGCTGCCATCAAATAAAAGATAACATCACAGCAAGGCCTACTCACTTGCTGGTCCAAAACAACATAGTAATCATCTCAATCATCCATGGCCTATCCACATGGAAGAGAGTCTAAAATACTCACAATGCGTAGAGAAACAAATATACCCAAAACCATCAAAATGCATCAAAACTGATCAAACCCAAAACTAGGAAATATTAACTGGCCTCAAATAAAGCCTCTGGTACAAAAATCAATTTGGGAAAATACCTCAAAAATGACCAAAACTAAGAAAATACAAAACATAGACAGGTTAGCGCTTTTGCCCCACAGGACAACACTTTTGCCAAAAAGAACAATGCTTCTGTCAAGAAGAACAACACTTATGCATTCCAAAATCGTGCATATGCATGCTGAAACAATGCTTATGTTTCTAGATTCATGCTCATGCATTCTAAAACAATGCTTATGTTGCGCAGACCAGCACAAATGCATCACAAAACAGCGCAAATGCAATACAGAACAACGCTTTTGCACAAAACTTATGAAAAACTCAGATAACTTTCGGGTAAAATAATAAATTATAGACTTAACATAAGGGCTCTAAAAACATATGAATAGAAACGCCCCGAAACAAGGAATTCTCGGGTATAAACACAATAAAATAACTCAATCAATAAACCAAGATTTAAATCAAATAACTTCAAAACCATTTATCACGGAGCCGTGAAATGTCATACACAAGAAACCAAAAACATATATTCTAGAAACTATTCAAAACCCAAATAATATAAAGTTCCTACCCAAATATTTCCTTTTAGCGATAATAGAACTATAGAATAAATTATTATTTCAACCCAATACCCAAAATAATGCAGACACAATGCATACACAGAGAAGTGATTGAAAACAAAATACAAAGTGAAGAACTCCAACCTACAACTTTGAAGTAATGGTTTGAAGCTGAAGAAGAGCTCCCACAAGCCAAACCAAATCCAATCCAAGCTCCAGCCAAATCCAAGGAAGAAGAAATCCAAAACCAAGCAGAAACTTGCTAAAGAAATTTTCCAAAGAAGAGCAAAACCAACCCGAAAAAACCTCACAGGAAAGAAAATAAAAAGCGACAATAATCCAAAACCCTAGCCTCAATTTCGGCCAATCAAAATACTCCATTCTGGAGTATATTTTACCAACCTACCATATAATATAATTTATTCACCCATTTTGAATTTAACCAATGAGAGTGAAGGGTAGGTAAAGTAAATAAAATATACTTATCCAGCTAAGTGGGATTGTTTTTATTTCTTTATTTAATTTAATGTGTTCATACACCCCACTTAGGAATAAAAGTCAAACTACTAAATAAATATAAGTTGTAAATAAATAATCCAAATTGGGATTAAAATCAAATAAACCAAAAGCTAATAAAATAATTTAAAGAACCAAATAAATATAATATATCAAATAAATATCAAACCATAGAAGGTCAAATAAATAAATAAATAATCAAATACCATTAAAGATTAAATCATAAATATTAAATAAATATTAAACAACAATAAAGCTTATCAAATATTAAATAATCATAAAATCAATAAACGTTAATTATCAAATAAATATAAATACCAAATAATTAAATATTCCAAACTTATAAATTAAATACATTATAGTAAACTTTACCAAATATAAAATTACACATCAAGAGCCACATAATTACTCTAACAAAATCAAGTAAATCAACAGGCATAAACTGAACTCACAGCACCAAAAGACCAAGCTTTCTAACTCACATGGCGAATTATGCCGAGACGCTGACTACTCACGGTGAACAACTTAGACCTAGAGTATGTGAGGGGAAACTCATGCCATCTCCGAACCACATAAGCCATTGGAACTAAAGACACGCTCAAACCTGCGAAGCCAGGTGGAGTCGATGTTTGGTACCTGCAAAATCCTGCAACCACAAAATGACAATACAACATATACATATACATATATAGAACAAGCAAATGATAGAGAATCATGACGACACATCCCGCTCGCAATGAGTGATGTGGAATTGTATCTATCACGAAGACAGTTAAACAATAGTCAAACACATCTCATAAACATCTCATCATATGTAATCATGAAGTAGGGTTCGCGAAATCATAATTGATGCCCTCCTAAATGGCACAATTGTTAGTTCTTGATCAATCAAAACAAAACACACAAGATGTTAACGTTAGTCAATCAAAAAACTAAAACATGAAGGCATTCCAAAAGAGACACTAAAAGAAACATGCTAAATATATCTAATAAATAGAACAAATGATCATGAGACATCTCCAACTGCCTCTTAGCATGGCCTTAGCTTCTTCTCCCTTGTTCCTCTCCTCTCCAAGTTCCAAAATAGTGTAGCTCTCAGCAGCTTTTTGCACTATGGATGCTTATGGAGGATTGAGATTTGTATAATAGCTCCAAATATGAAATGAAAAGCTAATAGTAATGCTAAAATGATGTATTTTAACTAAAAAGACAAGATTTAGTTATGCTATGCTAAAATGCTCTCTAAAATGGCTATAGTCTAAATGCATACAAGTTTTCAGGATCTGGATTATGAAGGAATGGGCTCTATTTATAGGAAAAATGGAGCAATGGATGGTCAGGATTGAAAGGTTTAATCAAGGGTCAAGCTTGAAAGTTGGGGATCCATGTGCACAATTGGCACCAATGAAATGGTGACAAGTGTCAACACAGGATTGGGTTGAGAGAAGAGGTTGGAGGCATTAAAGGCCTGAGAAGACCTCATGGTTATCTAAAGGCTGAGAGTCAAGCCTAAATTAGGATTACCCACTGGATTAGGAGTTAATGCAAGGATAAACCTTTGTGCAAATGATTAAGAGATAATCATGGTCAAAGCATTAAATGCTTGATGAGACCCTTGGGTTGGATAGAGGTTGAGTCAAACAAATGTTTTAACCATGTAGGAGGGTTGAATTAACCATTAATGGTTATTGGAGACTTTGGGGAATTAAGTGGTTGAAAGTTGGAAGCCTTTAATGGTTTTCAAAGACTTTGGGGTTTTTGGTGGTTGAAGGTTGAAAACCTTCAATGGTTATCCAAGACTTTGGGCCATTTGAGAAGTGACTCCATTTTGCTTAGGAATGTGACAATATTTAGGAAATGGTTTAGGCTAATTAGGAAGGGGTTAGAAGAATCTAGAAGGGGATTAGATTTTGCTAGTGGATTTGGTGGGTGAGGGAAAATAGGATTTTATTTAAAATAAAAATTCATTTATTTCAATAAATGTGTGTAAGTTGCATTTGTAGGAAAATGCAAGTGGGGGAGGTTTTAAAATGATTTAAATAAATGTTAATTTATTTAAAAGAGGAATAGGGGGATTTAATTAAATAAATTGATTTTATTTATTTAATTAATGGGAATTTGATTTTAATGAATTAATTAAAATAAATCGAATAATTTATTTAATTAATAGAAGAATGTTTGGGGATGAATTAATTAAATATTAATTTAATTAATTGATGGCTAGTGGATTTTTAATCAAATAAATACGAAATATTCATTTAATTAAAATGGACAGATTTATGTGACTACATTTGCCCCTCTTTGAGACGGTGCGGTTTATCGCGTTGTTTCAAAGAAAGAAAAATAGGTGTGAAGAAATGCCCCATAAAATGTAAATTTAATGGGTGGTATGCCCCCTCGAGGGATGGGCCGATTTTTTTTGAAAAATCGGGCGATCTCTCGAAAAAGAATGAAAAGAGAAGGGGAGGTAGAATAGAAGAAATTAGAACTAATGATGAAAGAATGGGAGAAAATGGAGTGAATATGAAGAAACAACAAGCCAACGAATACCCTGAGGTCATGCAAGAGATACATAGCAGATGTAGTGTGGGGTTTGGATTGATGCTATACAATTGATCAAAATTGTTTGGACAATCTGGTGCAATCGGTTTAATTGCCCCGGTCAAGTCAAAGCGTGACAGTTGATGTCAGTTGGTCGCTTGGACATGATAAAGTCTGAGTAAGTGAATCAAAGTGACCTGATGTGACTTAGACAATTGATGTAATTGCCCGATGAAGTCAAGGTATATGAAGCAAAATACTCGTTGAGACGTAGACAATTGATGTAATTGTCCGTTGGATTGTGTTTGATTGGTTGATCAATTGATAGTGTGTGCATGTGATGGATGGTTGTGGGGAATCATGGCAGCCCCGTTGAGACTAGGTCATTATGATAAATGCCTGATGTAGTCTAGGATTACCATAATCGATTACCTGTTGAGACCCGAAGATACTTGATCAGAGTATCTGTTGATAGTCTAGGTGTGTGGGAGTTGATGTACCTATGCAGATAGAGTAACTGGCTTGGCTTATTGGATGACTTAGGATAGGAAACACAATCCCTCCTATTTAGAGATGGATGGTGATGAACGTGGCTTGATTAGGTTGATTGGGACACGATGTAGGGTATGTGATGCTGATTGTTGAGATGGGGAGGGTTGGGGGGGTTCGATGTTAGAAGAAATGGAGGACCTATGACTCATTCCTATGGAAGAAGAGGAAAATATAGTATGCATTATTATGACTATGTATGCATGATATGCAGCTATTATGAATGTATGGATGGGTGGAATGCAACGAAATGCAATATATACAGATGAGATGAGATGTCGATCCATAGTGCTCTATTTTCATCATTGAGCTTTAAAATGTTGGAAGAGAATACAAGCATCTTGACATAATGATTCAAGATGACCAGAGTATTTCTTACATGGATTTTTATATAGCAAGTTAATACAAGCAACTTGATATAATGGATCAAGTTGACCAGAGTATTGCTTGCGGAACAGACAAGGATTATCTCTATTCATGCATGACTTGGATCGTCCTCCTTGATCTTAGGCTGATCATATCCTGAGACAAGTTCATACCGTACTAAGAGATAAAAAACCTTTATCCAGTTTGGAGGAAGAGGAACCAAAGAATGAGCATTGTACCTGCAAACAAACAATATAACATAAAGAATAAAGAATAAGGATCCTTGGTAATGGTTCATGTCCATATAGTCGAGGTATACGCTGTAGTCAGCAAGCCGTAATGATCTATGACTGCATTTTGCATAAGATCATGTAGCTTGGTGAACTTCCCACATAGACACCATTAGTACATGTCCCAGAACTTCATCGGAAATGATGCGCAAATGATACAAAACAATGCTGCAAGATCCTGATACAGATAAACGAACGATTGTACTCACAAATCAACCAAGTATTTGATAGCTTAACATAATTTTCTTGTCAAAGAAAATGTCACTTTTGTCTTTGTTTTGGTAAGGAAGGATGCATCCTTGTTGAAGACAGTTTGATTGTTGATGTTGATTGTGTGGTTGATTAGTAAGTGGTCATTTTGTGAAGTATATCACAATGTTTGTTTGGTATCTGTGCGGATGGGTATGTACAAAGTTTTGTCATGTTTTTGTGTGATTTTCAATGTTTTCTGATGTTTTTTGTATTTTGTGAAACAATTTTTGAATGTTTGTGGATTTTGTTGAGACATTTTTGAATGTTTTTGGATTTTACGAGACATTTTTGAATGTTTTTGGATTTTGCGAGACATTTTTGAATGTTTTTAGATTTTGCGAGACATTTTTGAATGTTTTTGATATTTTCTGATGATTGCTTGAATGAAGAGCGTAATGATATATAAGAAAATGTAGAATCCACTTCCATTACGAGGGTAAGGGTATTGCCCCCAGTTTGTAGACCTGACTATGAAAAGGTGGGATGCTAGACGCATGGAGTACTTTCTTAATTGCAGATCAAATAACAAGCCATGGTTGGGATGGATGGATGTATGTGTGCATGAATGTGATCGCAACGAGCCTGAAAGATACTGGAGCCATTGCCTTTACGAGTGGCGCCTGTTTGCCAGGTTTTTCACCATCGCACTTACCCAAGGTGCCACCGGAGTGGTTGTTCACCGTTTGGATGCATGATTTTTCTTTACTTTTTTGAATGTTTTTGTATTTTCTTCAGGACATTTTCTGAATGTTTTTGGTATTTTCTGATATGCAAGGGAGTTGGATGCCTTGTACACCTTAGGTATAAAACCGTTTGAGGTGCATGCTATTGATTGGATCTGCGAGTGGTTCTCCATCTGATGTAGCCAACTGATATGCCCCGGACCCGAATACAGCAGTGACAACATATGGGCCGAGCCAATTTGATTCAAATTTGCCTTGATGTTCTCTGTTTGGTTGGTTGCGAGGATTCTCTCGAAGAACAAGATCACCTACCTCAAATGTACGAAGTCTAACTCGGTGATTGTAGCTTCTACTCATGCGCTGCTGATAGGCTTTGAGATGGTTGTATGCAGCTTGTCGCTTCTCATCAAGTAGTTCCAAGTCCTGAAGGCGTGAGACTCTGTATGCGTCATCATCAATGAGATTGTGCAAGGAAACCCGTAGTGACGGTATCTCGACCTCAATAGGTAAGATAGCTTCTGCACCATAGACCAATGAATAAGGAGTTGCACCTGTAGGGGTTCGAATGCTAGTTCGATATGCCCATAATGCTGGATTCAATTGAACATGCCAATCACGGCCGGCATCATTGACTGTCTTCTTTAGGATCCTCAATATGTTTTTATTGGATGCTTCGGCCTGACCATTGCCTTGTGGGTAATAGGGAGTGGAAAAGCGGTGTTGGATATGAAATTTCTCACAAAGTTCACGGACATCCTGATTTTTGAAAGGGAGACCGTTATCTGTGACAATAGACATGGGTACACCATACCGGCAGATGATGTAATTGAGGATGAATGAGGCGATCTGCTTGCCGGTAACTTGGGTAAGTGGAACAGCTTCGATCCACTTGGTGAAATATTCGGTGGCGGTAATAATGAATTTATGGCCATTGGATGAAGATGGATGAATCTTACCCACAAGGTCAAGGCCCCATTGACAAAAAGGCCATGGTGTGGTGATTGGTTGCAGTTCCTGGGCCGGTGCATGTATCAGGTCACCGTGAACTTGACATTTCTTGCACTTCCTGACAAAGTAGTAGGAATCCTTTTCCATAGAGGGCCAATAGTATCCAGCTCGCATGATCTTCTTGGCTAGTGATGGACCACTTGAGTGAGTCCCACAAATTCCTTCATGTACCTCTTCCAGAACCTTTGTTATCTCATCCTGTTCCAGACATCGAAGGAGAGTACCATCAAGACTACATCGGTATAGGGTTTCGGCAATAATGGTATAGCGAGCAGTTTGGCGAATGAAGGTTTTACGTTGGTTATTTGATTGGTTGGGAGGAAGGGTGTGATCGCGGAGATAGGTGTAGAACTCACCGTACCATGGGGATTCAGAACCGACAAGGCGACATATCATTTCGGATTCGGGGATATCATAAGCGGGAATCCAAAGCTGTTCTACCAAGAACTCGTAGCGTGTTGAATTCTGTGGAAGATCTAGGAGAGATGCAATAGTAGCCATAGCGTCAGCAGCTCGATTCTGATCTCTTGGTATCTGCTCAAAAGTGATAGTAGTAAATGATGTCTTTAGAGTGTCCACCATTTGCTTGTATGGCATGAGTTTATCATCTTTGGTCTGATATTCATCAGTTGCTTGTCGAATGACCAGTTGTGAGTCGCCATATACTTGAAGTTCTTTTAATTTCCATTGTATGGCTATCCTGAGTCCTGTGATCAAAGCCTCATATTCTGCTATGTTGTTTGTGCATGGAAATGTGAGCCTGTAAGACTTCGGGATGCTATCACCTTGAGGTGTGATAAACAAAATGCCTGCCCCCGAGCCGTGCCTAGTGTATGAACCATCAAAATATAATTTCCATGGTTGTACTTCTGTGATCATGAATATCTCTTCGTCTGGAAAATTGGAAATGAGGGGATGATCACCTATGAGAGGTGCATCGGCCAACTGATCTGCAATGACCTGCCCTTTGATAGCTTTACGGTCCACATACTCGATGTCGAATTCACTTAGAATCATTACCCATTTAGCTAAGCGACCTGTCAATGCTGCTTTGTTAAGTAAATACTTGAGTGGATCAATCTTTGCAATGAGTTGCACCTTGTGTGTTAACAGATAGTGCCTCAGTTTAGTGGCTGCCAAGATTACTGCTAGGCAAGCTCGCTCAATAGGTGTGTAATTGAGTTCATAGCCCACAAGTGTGCGAGAGATGTAGTAAATAGCACACTCTTTTCCTTCTGCATTATGTTGTGCCAGTAGTACACCCAATGCTGTACTTGTTGCTGAGATATAGAGCAATAATGGTCTACTTGGATCTGGTGGCATCAACAATGGTGGATTCATGAGATAGTCTTTAAGGGCCTGAAATGCTTGCTGGCATCGGGCATCCCACTGAAAGCGGATGTTCTTGTGTAGAAGGTGTGTGAATGGGTGACACTTATCAGCCAATTGTGCAATGAATCTGCGGATAGATTGAAGCCGTCCTTGTAGTGTTCTTAGCTGACTGATATTCTTTGGAGGTGGCATGTCCATGATTGCTTTAACCTTTGCTGGATCGACCTCAATGCCTTTGCTTGAGACAATGTATCCTAGAAGCTTCCCGGAGGTCACTCCGAAGACACATTTCTTTGGGTTGAGTCGAACATGGTACTGTTCCAGTCTATCAAAGATTTTATCTAAGATGTGAAGATGTCCATCTCTTGTGAGTGATTTTGCTAGTAAATCATCCACATAGTCTTCCATCATAGTATGCATCATGTCATGGAAGATGGTGGTCATTGCTCTTTGATAGGTCGCTCCTGCATTCTTTAGACCAAAAGGCATTACATTCCAGCAGTATGTGCCCCATGGACATGTGAAGGCTGTCTTATGTTGGTCCTCTGGTGCGATCTTTATTTGATTGTATCCTGAAAAGCCATCCATGAGTGAAAGCATGGCATGTCCTGCTGTCAAATCCACTATGATGTCGATATTTGGTAGGGGGAAGTCATCTTTAGGACATGCCTTATTCAGATCTCTGAAGTCTGTACAAATGCGAATGCCCCCTTTTGGTTTGCCAACTGGTACAATGTTGGAGATCCATTCTGCATAATCAATTGGTCTAATGAAACCAACATCCAGGAGTTTCTTGAGTTCTGTTTTGACTAGCACGGCAATCTGAGGATGCATCTTACGAAGCTTCTGCTTGACAGGTTTGGCTCCTTTTGCTACTGTGAGATGATGCATGACTAAATCAGGATCAAGCCCAGGCATGTCTGCATATGACCATGCAAAGTTGATCTGACGCTGTTGGAAGAACTCTATAAATTGAGGTTGTTCCTCTGGAGTGAGAAGAGATGCCAGATGTATGATATGAGGATTTTCAGGAGTCCCCACATTGTATTCTTGGGTCTCCTCAATGAGGATCGTTGATCGTTCCTGTTGTGTACTAGCAGGGAGGATGTCAAACCCTTCATCCTTAGGCGCCTCAGAGAGGTTTTCACCGTTGGATACGCTCTTTCTTTTTACTTTTGTCGGATCAAACAGCGCCACAGTGTGGTTTTCACTGGAAGATCCATGTTTTATTGTTATATTTTTGCAGCTGAAGGGTTTGGCATCCGCCCCGAAGTATGCTGCGCTATTAAGTTGAATGGCGAATCCAGCTTTGTGATCCCCGCTTGGTAGATTATCCCTTAATTCCAAAAAGTCAATGATAGCCTCATCGTTCTGGAAGAGGTCAAGACATGGGGGATTTGGTTGGTTCCATTCAATGAGTTCAGGGTGGATAATGGGCATTACTTCATCGATTAGGTTAAGTGCAGGAGATGTATCCGTGAGGGTTAAGACGTTATGGTGAAGGTCATTGATGGTACTCTCCCTGTCAGAATCAGGCGTAGGATGAGACGTAGGGTCTGTGGAAGATGTTTCCAGCTCAGGTACCCAAGTGGTCTTTATCTGTGCTTCTCCATAAACAGGGATGTCTTTGCGGGGTGGAGGTGGTGATGTGTCTTCCTCATCTGAAGTGTTAAGTTGCACTGAATCAAATTCCCATTCATGTGAGTCGGTCTCTGAATCACTTTCCAGCATCCGATTGCTATACCATACTGGGATGTCTTTGGAGTTAAATACTGCAGGCGTGATTGGTTTATGTACTTTTGTGGTGATCGATGTTGCAGGAACCGTGATGGGGTTTAATGGATTTGTCATTGGAAGTATCGGTAGTGTTGATTTAGTGGCTTCTGTGGGAATGGCTGGTGCCATAGATGTTGCTGTAGGTTTCCATACAGTTGTTGCTACAAATGGTGTTGCTGATGGGATTACTGGTTCATTTGGTGGGATGATTGGCATTGTAGATGGTTGTGGTAGGTTTGTGAGCCTCGATGGGGCAGTGGGGATAGTGTTTGATGGTGCTTTGATTATGAAAGGTGTCCTCTTTGCAGTAGGCGGGCAAAATGGTTTGCTAGGTTTTCCTTTAAATCTGAGTTTAGGAAGGATCTCTTTTTCAAAGCCTAGGCCTGTATTACCTTTGGGCTTGAACTCTGGCAGTAGTGGTTCATGTCGTCCTTGTTTGCAGTATCCCAAAGCACTCTGACCATCATACCCCATTCTTTGCATAATGAGGAGGCCTTTACCATACTGTTCCGTAGGAAGTGTAACTTGTGGTTTATCAGTGGTGATGGGATCCTTATAGATCCAGTCCGCTAGGTCCTCATCTTGTGTTTCTTCCTCTTGACTCTTTCCAAGAATGAAAGGCGTTAAGGCACATGCAGGCATGATTAGTGGTTGCTGGAGCAACTGCTGTGGTTTACCATGTGTTCTAGGAGAAGTGGGCATTTGTCCCACACAAAAGAGCTGACTCAAGTTGTATTCTCCAGGACCTTCCTCTGCGATTTTCATCTTAAGCTTTTCTTGCTTGGGTATAGGGGTGTTTGAACTGGCAAGAGAGGCGGGATTTACATATGATGTGGAGGAAATGGCTTCCCTATTATTAGGAACAGTAATCTCTGGTTGATGGCTGATATTATGGCAAAAAGCAAAGGGATTTGCATCGCCCAAGATTGTGATCTCTGCACCATTATGTGGGAACTTGATACATTGATGGTAGGTAGATGGAACGGCTTGCATGGCATGTATCCAAGGTCTCCCTAATAATAGATTATATGGCAGAGGAAGGTCCAGAACCTGACAAGTGATGTGCTTTACCACGGGGCCTACTCGGATTGGTAGTACCACAGCTCCTTTGGATGAACGCTCTGCATCATCATAGGCCTTGATGGTGATCTTCTTGCGAGGATCCACTGATTCTATTGCATATCCCAATGCTGTGACCAACTGTAGTGTACAGATATTTAGGCCTGCTCCATTATCAATCAAGACTCGCTTGATCCTGTGTTGGTTGACAAAGCCTTCAATGTGGAGTGAGGCGTTATGAGGTTGCTGGAAGGAAGAGTTATCACTTTCGGAAAAAGTGAGACAAGGTGATGACTTTAGACTTCCAACCATGGCTTGAAATTGGTCCGTGTTCAGGTTTGCAGGGACTGACGCCTCTTGGAGTGCTTGATCCAAGATTGTTTTATGAGAGGGTGACAGACGCAAAAGCTCCAAGATGGATATAAGCGCAGGTGTTTTGTCTAATTGTTCCACAAGATTGTACTGCTTTGGGATGGAGGTGGTGCCTTGTGGAGTTGCCTTGATGGTGACCTTGCCACGACGTGTAACAACATTGCAATTTGAGGTGGGATTTTTGAAGGTTATAGTTGCAATTTGTTCACTAGCATCATACAGGTGATTGACAGTGTAATTATACGCAGCTTGCGTATAATCAGTGGTATCAGGACCTCGTCTGGACGTGGAAGGACCCCTTTGATCTTGTGATGGAAGTGGATTTTTGAACATCAGGTGATCATTATTGGTCATTTTTGGGTCATGTCCTTCAATTCCAATTTCTCGTTGCCTTGACCGTGATCGAGTTTGAGCCATTTTGTTTGCAAGTTTGTGTTGAAGTTGATTGAAGATGATGATGAGTTGTTTGATGAAGGATTGATGATTTTAGTGGATTGGTGGTATGTAGATCTCTAGCACTTTAAGGTAGATGCAACCGAAATTCCTTCTTTGAATTGCTTGCTTGTTTTGATAAGTTTTGATGTGATAAGGTGTAGAGAAATCTGAGATGTGTTACAGATTTTGACTACCTAGCAATGAGAGGATTCACTCATGAACTAGTTCTAACCTGCGTAGATGTGTCTCTTAGGATGAGCTTATCCTAGATGTAGAAACAATCTAAAAGTGATGTGATGTGTTTGATTTCAAGCAATATCTAAAAAGGAATCTTGGGACAAGAACCTCTTAATGTTTTGAGAGTTTTGGGATGGATTGATGATGGAATGATAATGTATGAGTAAGATGATGGATGTTTTGTTTTTAACTTCAATAAAAACTCTGTGTCATAAATGGGACAAACTCTGTTTCTTCCCTTTCAGGCGTTGGTGGCACTTCTCGAGCTGTGTTGTAGGTGATGCAGATGTTTGGGAAGAAGTTGGGATCAATCTTTCCTCCTTGATTTTTGTGATAACTCAGAGCTCTATATTGCATAAAAGCTCTGCGGTTCAATGATTCTGAATCAAACTCGTTTGTTTTACCTTGAAGGTATAGACGCATGCGATGTAGAAAGAATCTATGGGAGACAAAGATTTGTCGATTGATATAGAAGAATTTTCTCCTTTTGATTAAAGCCTTTGAGCTTAGTGGTCTCCTTTTCAAGGTGATACTCTGATGACACTTCTTCTTTCGCAAGATGTGAAGAATGGTCATAAATTTTTGACTCTTTGTTTGTTTGCACTTTGTTTTTGGTATTTTTGGTTGTGTTGACAGATGTTGGATGAATACTTTGTTTTTGGGATTGATTTTCTGATTTTTCTTTGACAAGAAAACAAAGCAAGCACACAAACACAAGATTGTAGCCTCAAAGGCACAAATGAGTATGGGTCTAGATCAACCCAATTCTTGGACTTGTTTTTGACCCTTCCTTTAGATTTATTTTAAGGTGTAGTTCCAAAGCCTGAAGTCGGCTCAATTTGCACTAGGTCTGTAAAACGAACACACTTCAAACACTCTTTATCCCTAAGGTCAAATGGCCAGTTGTGATAAATTTAGCCCACATCTTGATATTTCTTCGACTTTGGTACTACATACCTTATGAATCCCGCCGTGGCAGGTAAGGATGTGATATACTAAGTCTTGCACGAGCATAACAAATAGATGATCCCTATGATGGGGGAGTCACCACTTTTATCAAGCCACAAGTGACTTTTCAAAAAGCTATGTTTCTACTCAAGGAAATATGTATGGTGAGTATCTTGGGAGCAAAACCTTCTATGCTCTTGCACTAAATTATACCTCAAATATCCTCAATCAATAGAACAGGTGGGCTACTACTTAAAAGTGTTTAGTCATGTTCGATGGCTTTGGACATAAGTTCATTCTGCAGTGACTCACTTAAGAGCCTTGTAACTGGTGGTGGGGCCCATTTGTCCTTTCGGCCAGTTACACTGTAGGAACAGCTATACCCAAGGCTACAGCTTTCGCTCTCACCTGATTTCTATAGCGGCTCGAAGGATTTACCGCTCGAGGTCGTTCCCAAGAGTATCGATCCCTTGGCAAGCCTCTCTTAAAAAGATAAAATTTTGAGCGTTACTAACACTTTTCTCTTGCACCTAGGACCACGAGAGCCAAGGGAGAGGATAGTGTGTGTTAGAGGTAGGACCACTCGACTGACTTTTGTGCACAAGCGTGCCAGATACGTAAAACACTTATTCTTTTTAATCCAGCATTTGCAATGTGATTTAACTATTTGGAGATGTTGCTCCAACAGCCATGGTGTTCATTTTTAGCTTCAAAGCAATATGTTTTGTAATCTAGAATTGAGAAATCCTGGTCAACTTAATGAAAAACACGTTTTGCTTTGAAGGAAAATTTTTGTTTTTGCCAAAAATAAAGACAAGTGGATTGTTCTTTTTACTGCCCCAAAAATTGAAGTGTGGATTGTGATTTTTAAGTCCCAATTGATGCAAGAAAGAAAGTTTGTTTTGTTGATTTTAAGCACCAAAACAAAATGTATCCCTAACTAGAAAACAATGAAAAACTGTTTTTTTTTTTTTTTTGTGTGTTTTTAAGTTCTTTTTAAGCACTAAATGAAATTTTTTTTTGTGATTTTTGTTGTGTTGTTAACCTGCACAAAGAAAAGAAACAAGTTAATAAAATCAATGCTCAAAGGGGGGCTTCCACAAGCCTAATTTTTGATTTTTCGGTTACAAATTTTACAAATCCTGATCCTGAAATGCCCTGAAATTTGACTAAGTCTGAAATTTGGAGGATCTTCCAAAAACTAGATTTTGCATTTCAACTCCTAGAGGTCTGAAACCCCTCTCAAACATCCTGAAAGTATATATGGAATATAACTTAAAGTATAAGAAAGAGAAAAGATAAGAGGAAATGTCACTTATACTTAAATGTTATATTCCATATATATTCTACCTCCCACAAGCCTAAAAAAAAAAAATTTATTGGTTACAAGGCCTTTTTTTTTTATAACGTTCTGTTGCAATAGCGCTAGTCTGTGTTTTTGCAGAAGCGCTGATTCATACAATAGCGCTAGTCTGCGTGAACAGAAGCGCTAATTTAAACGGTAGCGCTGAAAGAAGAGAAAAATCCGAGAAGACAAAAGCGCTAGAAGTGTGTCAATAGCGCTGAAACTGTGACAATAGCGCTAGAATGTTTCCAATAGCGCTGAAACATTTTCAATAGCGCTACTTTATGGTCAATAGCGCTAAAAGAAATTTTTCAATAGCGCTAAAACGCGTTCAATAGCGCCGAAGCGCGACCTGTGTGGCAATTTCAACAAGAAAAAATGTTAATTTCAAAAATGAAGATCAGAAGGTTGCGTGTTCGATTCACGTCGGGTTCACCAAATGATGCCCTCCTAAATGGCACAATTGTTAGTTCTTGATCAATCAAAACAAAACACACAAGATGTTAACGTTAGTCAATCAAAAAACTAAAACATGAAGGCATTCCAAAAGAGACACTAAAAGAAACATGCTAAATATATCTAATAAATAGAACAAATGATCATGAGACATCTCCAACTGCCTCTTAGCATGGCCTTAGCTTCTTCTCCCTTGTTCCTCTCCTCTCCAAGTTCCAAAATAGTGTAGCTCTCAGCAGCTTTTTGCACTATGGATGCTTATGGAGGATTAAGATTTGTATAATAGCTCCAAATATGAAATGAAAAGCTAATAGTAATGCTAAAATGATGTATTTTAACTAAAAAGACAAGATTTAGTTATGCTATGCTAAAATGCTCTCTAAAATGGCTATAGTCTAAATGCATACAAGTTTTCAGGATCTGGATTATGAAGGAATGGGCTCTATTTATAGGAAAAATGGAGCAATGGATGGTCAGGATTGAAAGGTTTAATCAAGGGTCAAGCTTGAAAGTTGGGGATCCATGTGCACAATTGGCACCAATGAAATGGTGACAAGTGTCAACACAGGATTGGGTTGAGAGAAGAAGTTGGAGGCATTAAAGGCCTGAGAAGACCTCATGGTTATCTAAAGGCTGAGAGTCAAGCCTAAATTAGGATTACCCACTGGATTAGGAGTTAATGCAAGGATAAACCTTTGTGCAAATGATTAAGAGATAATCATGGTCAAAGCATTAAATGCTTGATGAGACCCTTGGGTTGGATAGAGGTTGAGTCAAACAAATGTTTTAACCATGTAGGAGGGTTGAATTAACCATTAATGGTTATTGGAGACTTTGGGGAATTAAGTGGTTGAAAGTTGGAAGCCTTTAATGGTTTTCAAAGACTTTGGGGTTTTTGGTGGTTGAAGGTTGAAAACCTTCAATGGTTATCCAAGACTTTGGGCCATTTGAGAAGTGACTCCATTTTGCTTAGGAATGTGACAATATTTAGGAAATGGTTTAGGCTAATTAGGAAGGGGTTAGAAGAATCTAGAAGGGGATTAGATTTTGCTAGTGGATTTGGTGGGTGAGGGAAAATAGGATTTTATTTAAAATAAAAATTCATTTATTTCAATAAATGTGTGTAAGTTGCATTTGTAGGAAAATGCAAGTGGGGGAGGTTTTAAAATGATTTAAATAAATGTTAATTTATTTAAAAGAGGAATAGGGGGATTTAATTAAATAAATTGATTTTATTTATTTAATTAATGGGAATTTGATTTTAATGAATTAATTAAAATAAATCGAATAATTTATTTAATTAATAGAAGAATGTTTGGGGATGAATTAATTAAATATTAATTTAATTAATTGATGGCTAGTGGATTTTTAATCAAATAAATACGAAATATTCATTTAATTAAAATGGACAGATTTATGTGACTACATTTGCCCCTCTTTGAGACGGTGCGGTTTATCGCGTTGTTTCAAAGAAAGAAAAATAGGTGTGAAGAAATGCCCCATAAAATGTAAATTTAATGGGTGGTATGCCCCCTCGAGGGATGGGCCGATTTTTTTTGAAAAATCGGGCGATCTCTCGAAAAAGAATGAAAAGAGAAGGGGAGGTAGAATAGAAGAAATTAGAACTAATGATGAAAGAATGGGAGAAAATGGAGTGAATATGAAGAAACAACAAGCCAACGAATACCCTGAGGTCATGCAAGAGATACATAGCAGATGTAGTGTGGGGTTTGGATTGATGCTATACAATTGATCAAAATTGTTTGGACAATCTGGTGCAATCGGTTTAATTGCCCCGGTCAAGTCAAAGCGTGACAGTTGATGTCAGTTGGTCGCTTGGACATGATAAAGTCTGAGTAAGTGAATCAAAGTGACCTGATGTGACTTAGACAATTGATGTAATTGCCCGATGAAGTCAAGGTATATGAAGCAAAATACTCGTTGAGACGTAGACAATTGATGTAATTGTCCGTTGGATTGTGTTTGATTGGTTGATCAATTGATAGTGTGTGCATGTGATGGATGGTTGTGGGGAATCATGGCAGCCCCGTTGAGACTAGGTCATTATGATAAATGCCTGATGTAGTCTAGGATTACCATAATCGATTACCTGTTGAGACCCGAAGATACTTGATCAGAGTATCTGTTGATAGTCTAGGTGTGTGGGAGTTGATGTACCTATGCAGATAGAGTAACTGGCTTGGCTTATTGGATGACTTAGGATAGGAAACACAATCCCTCCTATTTAGAGATGGATGGTGATGAACGTGGCTTGATTAGGTTGATTGGGACACGATGTAGGGTATGTGATGCTGATTGTTGAGATGGGGAGGGTTGGGGGGGTTCGATGTTAGAAGAAATGGAGGACCTATGACTCATTCCTATGGAAGAAGAGGAAAATATAGTATGCATTATTATGACTATGTATGCATGATATGCAGCTATTATGAATGTATGGATGGGTGGAATGCAACGAAATGCAATATATACAGATGAGATGAGATGTCGATCCATAGTGCTCTATTTTCATCATTGAGCTTTAAAATGTTGGAAGAGAATACAAGCATCTTGACATAATGATTCAAGATGACCAGAGTATTTCTTACATGGATTTTTATATAGCAAGTTAATACAAGCAACTTGATATAATGGATCAAGTTGACCAGAGTATTGCTTGCGGAACAGACAAGGATTATCTCTATTCATGCATGACTTGGATCGTCCTCCTTGATCTTAGGCTGATCATATCCTGAGACAAGTTCATACCGTACTAAGAGATAAAAAACCTTTATCCAGTTTGGAGGAAGAGGAACCAAAGAATGAGCATTGTACCTGCAAACAAACAATATAACATAAAGAATAAAGAATAAGGATCCTTGGTAATGGTTCATGTCCATATAGTCGAGGTATACGCTGTAGTCAGCAAGCCGTAATGATCTATGACTGCATTTTGCATAAGATCATGTAGCTTGGTGAACTTCCCACATAGACACCATTAGTACATGTCCCAGAACTTCATCGGAAATGATGCGCAAATGATACAAAACAATGCTGCAAGATCCTGATACAGATAAACGAACGATTGTACTCACAAATCAACCAAGTATTTGATAGCTTAACATAATTTTCTTGTCAAAGAAAATGTCACTTTTGTCTTTGTTTTGGTAAGGAAGGATGCATCCTTGTTGAAGACAGTTTGATTGTTGATGTTGATTGTGTGGTTGATTAGTAAGTGGTCATTTTGTGAAGTATATCACAATGTTTGTTTGGTATCTGTGCGGATGGGTATGTACAAAGTTTTGTCATGTTTTTGTGTGATTTTCAATGTTTTCTGATGTTTTTTGTATTTTGTGAAACAATTTTTGAATGTTTGTGGATTTTGTTGAGACATTTTTGAATGTTTTTGGATTTTACGAGACATTTTTGAATGTTTTTGGATTTTGCGAGACATTTTTGAATGTTTTTAGATTTTGCGAGACATTTTTGAATGTTTTTGATATTTTCTGATGATTGCTTGAATGAAGAGCGTAATGATATATAAGAAAATGTAGAATCCACTTCCATTACGAGGGTAAGGGTATTGCCCCCAGTTTGTAGACCTGACTATGAAAAGGTGGGATGCTAGACGCATGGAGTACTTTCTTAATTGCAGATCAAATAACAAGCCATGGTTGGGATGGATGGATGTATGTGTGCATGAATGTGATCGCAACGAGCCTGAAAGATACTGGAGCCATTGCCTTTACGAGTGGCGCCTGTTTGCCAGGTTTTTCACCATCGCACTTACCCAAGGTGCCACCGGAGTGGTTGTTCACCGTTTGGATGCATGATTTTTCTTTACTTTTTTGAATGTTTTTGTATTTTCTTCAGGACATTTTCTGAATGTTTTTGGTATTTTCTGATATGCAAGGGAGTTGGATGCCTTGTACACCTTAGGTATAAAACCGTTTGAGGTGCATGCTATTGATTGGATCTGCGAGTGGTTCTCCATCTGATGTAGCCAACTGATATGCCCCGGACCCGAATACAGCAGTGACAACATATGGGCCGAGCCAATTTGATTCAAATTTGCCTTGATGTTCTCTGTTTGGTTGGTTGCGAGGATTCTCTCGAAGAACAAGATCACCTACCTCAAATGTACGAAGTCTAACTCGGTGATTGTAGCTTCTACTCATGCGCTGCTGATAGGCTTTGAGATGGTTGTATGCAGCTTGTCGCTTCTCATCAAGTAGTTCCAAGTCCTGAAGGCGTGAGACTCTGTATGCGTCATCATCAATGAGATTGTGCAAGGAAACCCGTAGTGACGGTATCTCGACCTCAATAGGTAAGATAGCTTCTGCACCATAGACCAATGAATAAGGAGTTGCACCTGTAGGGGTTCGAATGCTAGTTCGATATGCCCATAATGCTGGATTCAATTGAACATGCCAATCACGGCCGGCATCATTGACTGTCTTCTTTAGGATCCTCAATATGTTTTTATTGGATGCTTCGGCCTGACCATTGCCTTGTGGGTAATAGGGAGTGGAAAAGCGGTGTTGGATATGAAATTTCTCACAAAGTTCACGGACATCCTGATTTTTGAAAGGGAGACCGTTATCTGTGACAATAGACATGGGTACACCATACCGGCAGATGATGTAATTGAGGATGAATGAGGCGATCTGCTTGCCGGTAACTTGGGTAAGTGGAACAGCTTCGATCCACTTGGTGAAATATTCGGTGGCGGTAATAATGAATTTATGGCCATTGGATGAAGATGGATGAATCTTACCCACAAGGTCAAGGCCCCATTGACAAAAAGGCCATGGTGTGGTGATTGGTTGCAGTTCCTGGGCCGGTGCATGTATCAGGTCACCGTGAACTTGACATTTCTTGCACTTCCTGACAAAGTAGTAGGAATCCTTTTCCATAGAGGGCCAATAGTATCCAGCTCGCATGATCTTCTTGGCTAGTGATGGACCACTTGAGTGAGTCCCACAAATTCCTTCATGTACCTCTTCCAGAACCTTTGTTATCTCATCCTGTTCCAGACATCGAAGGAGAGTACCATCAAGACTACGTCGGTATAGGGTTTCGGCAATAATGGTATAGCGAGCAGTTTGGCGAATGAAGGTTTTACGTTGGTTATTTGATTGGTTGGGAGGAAGGGTGTGATCGCGGAGATAGGTGTAGAACTCACCGTACCATGGGGATTCAGAACCGACAAGGCGACATATCATTTCGGATTCGGGGATATCATAAGCGGGAATCCAAAGCTGTTCTACCAAGAACTCGTAGCGTGTTGAATTCTGTGGAAGATCTAGGAGAGATGCAATAGTAGCCATAGCGTCAGCAGCTCGATTCTGATCTCTTGGTATCTGCTCAAAAGTGATAGTAGTAAATGATGTCTTTAGAGTGTCCACCATTTGCTTGTATGGCATGAGTTTATCATCTTTGGTCTGATATTCATCAGTTGCTTGTCGAATGACCAGTTGTGAGTCGCCATATACTTGAAGTTCTTTTAATTTCCATTGTATGGCTATCCTGAGTCCTGTGATCAAAGCCTCATATTCTGCTATGTTGTTTGTGCATGGAAATGTGAGCCTGTAAGACTTCGGGATGCTATCACCTTGAGGTGTGATAAACAAAATGCCTGCCCCCGAGCCGTGCCTAGTGTATGAACCATCAAAATATAATTTCCATGGTTGTACTTCTGTGATCATGAATATCTCTTCGTCTGGAAAATTGGAAATGAGGGGATGATCACCTATGAGAGGTGCATCGGCCAACTGATCTGCAATGACCTGCCCTTTGATAGCTTTACGGTCCACATACTCGATGTCGAATTCACTTAGAATCATTACCCATTTAGCTAAGCGACCTGTCAATGCTGCTTTGTTAAGTAAATACTTGAGTGGATCAATCTTTGCAATGAGTTGCACCTTGTGTGTTAACAGATAGTGCCTCAGTTTAGTGGCTGCCAAGATTACTGCTAGGCAAGCTCGCTCAATAGGTGTGTAATTGAGTTCATAGCCCACAAGTGTGCGAGAGATGTAGTAAATAGCACACTCTTTTCCTTCTGCATTATGTTGTGCCAGTAGTACACCCAATGCTGTACTTGTTGCTGAGATATAGAGCAATAATGGTCTACTTGGATCTGGTGGCATCAACAATGGTGGATTCATGAGATAGTCTTTAAGGGCCTGAAATGCTTGCTGGCATCGGGCATCCCACTGAAAGCGGATGTTCTTGTGTAGAAGGTGTGTGAATGGGTGACACTTATCAGCCAATTGTGCAATGAATCTGCGGATAGATTGAAGCCGTCCTTGTAGTGTTCTTAGCTGACTGATATTCTTTGGAGGTGGCATGTCCATGATTGCTTTAACCTTTGCTGGATCGACCTCAATGCCTTTGCTTGAGACAATGTATCCTAGAAGCTTCCCGGAGGTCACTCCGAAGACACATTTCTTTGGGTTGAGTCGAACATGGTACTGTTCCAGTCTATCAAAGATTTTATCTAAGATGTGAAGATGTCCATCTCTTGTGAGTGATTTTGCTAGTAAATCATCCACATAGTCTTCCATCATAGTATGCATCATGTCATGGAAGATGGTGGTCATTGCTCTTTGATAGGTCGCTCCTGCATTCTTTAGACCAAAAGGCATTACATTCCAGCAGTATGTGCCCCATGGACATGTGAAGGCTGTCTTATGTTGGTCCTCTGGTGCGATCTTTATTTGATTGTATCCTGAAAAGCCATCCATGAGTGAAAGCATGGCATGTCCTGCTGTCAAATCCACTATGATGTCGATATTTGGTAGGGGGAAGTCATCTTTAGGACATGCCTTATTCAGATCTCTGAAGTCTGTACAAATGCGAATGCCCCCTTTTGGTTTGCCAACTGGTACAATGTTGGAGATCCATTCTGCATAATCAATTGGTCTAATGAAACCAACATCCAGGAGTTTCTTGAGTTCTGTTTTGACTAGCACGGCAATCTGAGGATGCATCTTACGAAGCTTCTGCTTGACAGGTTTGGCTCCTTTTGCTACTGTGAGATGATGCATGACTAAATCAGGATCAAGCCCAGGCATGTCTGCATATGACCATGCAAAGTTGATCTGACGCTGTTGGAAGAACTCTATAAATTGAGGTTGTTCCTCTGGAGTGAGAAGAGATGCCAGATGTATGATATGAGGATTTTCAGGAGTCCCCACATTGTATTCTTGGGTCTCCTCAATGAGGATCGTTGATCGTTCCTGTTGTGTACTAGCAGGGAGGATGTCAAACCCTTCATCCTTAGGCGCCTCAGAGAGGTTTTCACCGTTGGATACGCTCTTTCTTTTTACTTTTGTCGGATCAAACAGCGCCACAGTGTGGTTTTCACTGGAAGATCCATGTTTTATTGTTATATTTTTGCAGCTGAAGGGTTTGGCATCCGCCCCGAAGTATGCTGCGCTATTAAGTTGAATGGCGAATCCAGCTTTGTGATCCCCGCTTGGTAGATTATCCCTTAATTCCAAAAAGTCAATGATAGCCTCATCGTTCTGGAAGAGGTCAAGACATGGGGGATTTGGTTGGTTCCATTCAATGAGTTCAGGGTGGATAATGGGCATTACTTCATCGATTAGGTTAAGTGCAGGAGATGTATCCGTGAGGGTTAAGACGTTATGGTGAAGGTCATTGATGGTACTCTCCCTGTCAGAATCAGGCGTAGGATGAGACGTAGGGTCTGTGGAAGATGTTTCCAGCTCAGGTACCCAAGTGGTCTTTATCTGTGCTTCTCCATAAACAGGGATGTCTTTGCGGGGTGGAGGTGGTGATGTGTCTTCCTCATCTGAAGTGTTAAGTTGCACTGAATCAAATTCCCATTCATGTGAGTCGGTCTCTGAATCACTTTCCAGCATCCGATTGCTATACCATACTGGGATGTCTTTGGAGTTAAATACTGCAGGCGTGATTGGTTTATGTACTTTTGTGGTGATCGATGTTGCAGGAACCGTGATGGGGTTTAATGGATTTGTCATTGGAAGTATCGGTAGTGTTGATTTAGTGGCTTCTGTGGGAATGGCTGGTGCCATAGATGTTGCTGTAGGTTTCCATACAGTTGTTGCTACAAATGGTGTTGCTGATGGGATTACTGGTTCATTTGGTGGGATGATTGGCATTGTAGATGGTTGTGGTAGGTTTGTGAGCCTCGATGGGGCAGTGGGGATAGTGTTTGATGGTGCTTTGATTATGAAAGGTGTCCTCTTTGCAGTAGGCGGGCAAAATGGTTTGCTAGGTTTTCCTTTAAATCTGAGTTTAGGAAGGATCTCTTTTTCAAAGCCTAGGCCTGTATTACCTTTGGGCTTGAACTCTGGCAGTAGTGGTTCATGTCGTCCTTGTTTGCAGTATCCCAAAGCACTCTGACCATCATACCCCATTCTTTGCATAATGAGGAGGCCTTTACCATACTGTTCCGTAGGAAGTGTAACTTGTGGTTTATCAGTGGTGATGGGATCCTTATAGATCCAGTCCGCTAGGTCCTCATCTTGTGTTTCTTCCTCTTGACTCTTTCCAAGAATGAAAGGCGTTAAGGCACATGCAGGCGTGATTAGTGGTTGCTGGAGCAACTGCTGTGGTTTACCATGTGTTCTAGGAGAAGTGGGCATTTGTCCCACACAAAAGAGCTGACTCAAGTTGTATTCTCCAGGACCTTCCTCTGCGATTTTCATCTTAAGCTTTTCTTGCTTGGGTATAGGGGTGTTTGAACTGGCAAGAGAGGCGGGATTTACATATGATGTGGAGGAAATGGCTTCCCTATTATTAGGAACAGTAATCTCTGGTTGATGGCTGATATTATGGCAAAAAGCAAAGGGATTTGCATCGCCCAAGATTGTGATCTCTGCACCATTATGTGGGAACTTGATACATTGATGGTAGGTAGATGGAACGGCTTGCATGGCATGTATCCAAGGTCTCCCTAATAATAGATTATATGGCAGAGGAAGGTCCAGAACCTGACAAGTGATGTGCTTTACCACGGGGCCTACTCGGATTGGTAGTACCACAGCTCCTTTGGATGAACGCTCTGCATCATCATAGGCCTTGATGGTGATCTTCTTGCGAGGATCCACTGATTCTATTGCATATCCCAATGCTGTGACCAACTGTAGTGTACAGATATTTAGGCCTGCTCCATTATCAATCAAGACTCGCTTGATCCTGTGTTGGTTGACAAAGCCTTCAATGTGGAGTGAGGCGTTATGAGGTTGCTGGAAGGAAGAGTTATCACTTTCGGAAAAAGTGAGACAAGGTGATGACTTTAGACTTCCAACCATGGCTTGAAATTGGTCCGTGTTCAGGTTTGCAGGGACTGACGCCTCTTGGAGTGCTTGATCCAAGATTGTTTTATGAGAGGGTGACAGACGCAAAAGCTCCAAGATGGATATAAGCGCAGGTGTTTTGTCTAATTGTTCCACAAGATTGTACTGCTTTGGGATGGAGGTGGTGCCTTGTGGAGTTGCCTTGATGGTGACCTTGCCACGACGTGTAACAACATTGCAATTTGAGGTGGGATTTTTGAAGGTTATAGTTGCAATTTGTTCACTAGCATCATACAGGTGATTGACAGTGTAATTATACGCAGCTTGCGTATAATCAGTGGTATCAGGACCTCGTCTGGACGTGGAAGGACCCCTTTGATCTTGTGATGGAAGTGGATTTTTGAACATCAGGTGATCATTATTGGTCATTTTTGGGTCATGTCCTTCAATTCCAATTTCTCGTTGCCTTGACCGTGATCGAGTTTGAGCCATTTTGTTTGCAAGTTTGTGTTGAAGTTGATTGAAGATGATGATGAGTTGTTTGATGAAGGATTGATGATTTTAGTGGATTGGTGGTATGTAGATCTCTAGCACTTTAAGGTAGATGCAACCGAAATTCCTTCTTTGAATTGCTTGCTTGTTTTGATAAGTTTTGATGTGATAAGGTGTAGAGAAATCTGAGATGTGTTACAGATTTTGACTACCTAGCAATGAGAGGATTCACTCATGAACTAGTTCTAACCTGCGTAGATGTGTCTCTTAGGATGAGCTTATCCTAGATGTAGAAACAATCTAAAAGTGATGTGATGTGTTTGATTTCAAGCAATATCTAAAAAGGAATCTTGGGACAAGAACCTCTTAATGTTTTGAGAGTTTTGGGATGGATTGATGATGGAATGATAATGTATGAGTAAGATGATGGATGTTTTGTTTTTAACTTCAATAAAAACTCTGTGTCATAAATGGGACAAACTCTGTTTCTTCCCTTTCAGGCGTTGGTGGCACTTCTCGAGCTGTGTTGTAGGTGATGCAGATGTTTGGGAAGAAGTTGGGATCAATCTTTCCTCCTTGATTTTTGTGATAACTCAGAGCTCTATATTGCATAAAAGCTCTGCGGTTCAATGATTCTGAATCAAACTCGTTTGTTTTACCTTGAAGGTATAGACGCATGCGATGTAGAAAGAATCTATGGGAGACAAAGATTTGTCGATTGATATAGAAGAATTTTCTCCTTTTGATTAAAGCCTTTGAGCTTAGTGGTCTCCTTTTCAAGGTGATACTCTGATGACACTTCTTCTTTCGCAAGATGTGAAGAATGGTCATAAATTTTTGACTCTTTGTTTGTTTGCACTTTGTTTTTGGTATTTTTGGTTGTGTTGACAGATGTTGGATGAATACTTTGTTTTTGGGATTGATTTTCTGATTTTTCTTTGACAAGAAAACAAAGCAAGCACACAAACACAAGATTGTAGCCTCAAAGGCACAAATGAGTATGGGTCTAGATCAACCCAATTCTTGGACTTGTTTTTGACCCTTCCTTTAGATTTATTTTAAGGTGTAGTTCCAAAGCCTGAAGTCGGCTCAATTTGCACTAGGTCTGTAAAACGAACACACTTCAAACACTCTTTATCCCTAAGGTCAAATGGCCAGTTGTGATAAATTTAGCCCACATCTTGATATTTCTTCGACTTTGGTACTACATACCTTATGAATCCCGCCGTGGCAGGTAAGGATGTGATATACTAAGTCTTGCACGAGCATAACAAATAGATGATCCCTATGATGGGGGAGTCACCACTTTTATCAAGCCACAAGTGACTTTTCAAAAAGCTATGTTTCTACTCAAGGAAATATGTATGGTGAGTATCTTGGGAGCAAAACCTTCTATGCTCTTGCACTAAATTATACCTCAAATATCCTCAATCAATAGAACAGGTGGGCTACTACTTAAAAGTGTTTAGTCATGTTCGATGGCTTTGGACATAAGTTCATTCTGCAGTGACTCACTTAAGAGCCTTGTAACTGGTGGTGGGGCCCATTTGTCCTTTCGGCCAGTTACACTGTAGGAACAGCTATACCCAAGGCTACAGCTTTCGCTCTCACCTGATTTCTATAGCGGCTCGAAGGATTTACCGCTCGAGGTCGTTCCCAAGAGTATCGATCCCTTGGCAAGCCTCTCTTAAAAAGATAAAATTTTGAGCGTTACTAACACTTTTCTCTTGCACCTAGGACCACGAGAGCCAAGGGAGAGGATAGTGTGTGTTAGAGGTAGGACCACTCGACTGACTTTTGTGCACAAGCGTGCCAGATACGTAAAACACTTGTTCTTTTTAATCCAGCATTTGCAATGTGATTTAACTATTTGGAGATGTTGCTCCAACAGCCATGGTGTTCATTTTTAGCTTCAAAGCAATATGTTTTGTAATCTAGAATTGAGAAATCCTGGTCAACTTAATGAAAAACACGTTTTGCTTTGAAGGAAAATTTTTGTTTTTGCCAAAAATAAAGACAAGTGGATTGTTCTTTTTACTGCCCCAAAAATTGAAGTGTGGATTGTGATTTTTAAGTCCCAATTGATGCAAGAAAGAAAGTTTGTTTTGTTGATTTTAAGCACCAAAACAAAATGTATCCCTAACTAGAAAACAATGAAAAACTGTTTTTTTTTTTTTTTTGTGTGTTTTTAAGTTCTTTTTAAGCACTAAATGAAATTTTTTTTTGTGATTTTTGTTGTGTTGTTAACCTGCACAAAGAAAAGAAACAAGTTAATAAAATCAATGCTCAAAGGGGGGCTTCCACAAGCCTAATTTTTGATTTTTCGGTTACAAATTTTACAAATCCTGATCCTGAAATGCCCTGAAATTTGATTTAGTGAGCCTTAAGAATTGGCAATGTCAAAATTATAGACCTTACTAGCCCCAATATTAGCCTAACAGACCCAATTACCAAGCTAACCCTCAGAATCAAAGAAGAAACTATAATAACAGGCAAAACTAGCAGTATAATGAGAATACTACCAACAATTCGAAAGAGATTGTGTATGTTCAAAACAACTTGGCATAAGATTGGTGTTTTCCATGCCAACAAGCCCATAATCAAGCATCGTGCTTGAATGCAATGCATCCACAGTCAGAGGCTTTGATGGTATAGAATAATTCTATGTTTTTTTAGGATGCAGGGATTATTGAAGAATCGGAAGGTCCTGAGGTTTCTTTAATGAATTGGAAAGGTGAAGAGTTTTGTGGTGTTAATCATGCACAAGTGCAGAATCGACCTCATACACCTATTGTAGCTAACACAAGGTCAAAAAAGTGTGTTATTGACATTGGACAACAAGCTGCAAATCATCAACAACAAGCTACAAATCATCAACAACAAGCTGGAATTGGTCAGCAACAAGCTGATAAGGCAAAACAACAACAAGATAATTCAAAACAACAGGCTTCTACAAGCTACTAGGGTACCTCCACCTGTCCAAAATATGCAGATTTTACCAAGAGGACAGCTTGCAGCACCTAAAGAACAACAGAAAGATCACTTTCAGCCTAATCCAGCTCAGCCAAAGCCTATCGTTCCAAAATTACAGCAAAAGGTTAGTGGTATTATTTTTAATATTGTTGAATCTATGACGAAGACCACTGTTTCTATGACTATGATTGATGCATTACAAATTCCTAGACAAAAATAATTGTTGCGAGAAAAATTAGATAATATTCCCCTGACCAATGAGCCTCAGAAAGATCAGCCCAAGGTTGCATTAGCTGATGATATCCTAGTCAAGAATACTTAGCCAATCCAATCAACAAAGGCTCCTCCATTTTTGTAACATTGATAATTGGCAACCACCTAGTCCACAATTGCATGATAGGCTCAAGAGCCAGTAGTTCAATTATGCCCAAAAACCTTATAGATAAACTTGGTTTAATATATGAGCTCGTTTCTAGAGGAGTTGTACAGTTAGATGGAATAGCAGTCAAGTCAGTTGGAGTGGTCAAAGATCTCGGTTTGACCTTGCATGCTTGTCCCAATTTTGTGATACCTCAAGACATGTACATAGTTGACTTACCTCCACACTTTTCCATTTGCTTATCAAGAGACTTCACAACAAAATTAGGAGGATATCTTTTCGTTGATTGGTCACACTTGTTTTTAGAACCCGATATGGCACTAAGGTGACCATTAAGTCAGAACCTCAAGCCACTTGCCACTCGGAACCATATACCCCAAGCCTTATAAATGAAGATCTTACTATCAAAGACCCTAAAGAGTTACCACCTATTCAGGATCCAGATACACCTATTCAAGGCATACCTGATGTGAACTTAGATAAGTGGGCAGCTCAGAACACTACGAAAGATCCTTTCACTAACATGGATGAAATAGGTGTTGGTGTTTATATAATTCATGAGGAAGATGTTGTTATTCCTTAGCTTGAAAAGGAAGATATTTCATTTGACCAGCAATCAGAACAACAGAAAAATTAGGTTTAGCAGCTTTATTTTGATGGTTCAAGAGGTAAAAATGGTTCTGGAGGTGGTGTTATGTTTGTTTTACCTGAAGGTATGAAATATTATACTGTTCAGTTGCACAAATAATACAATAGAATATGAGTCACTTGCACATGGTTTAGAATGGGCTAAGAAGAAAAATATTAAGTGTCTAAAGGTCTTCAGTGATAGTGAATTAGTGGTGAATCAAGTTAGAAACATTCATGTCACCAAAATGGATGTTTTAAAGATGTATAAGCATATAATCTGAGATTTGATTGAAGATTTTGAAGCTTTTAACTTGTTGTCCATACCTAGAAATCAGAATAAAGAGGCAGATAGGCTTGTTACCTTAGGTGCTCAGTTTGACATTCAAGGAGAAAGAAACAATATTCATAGACAACAATATGTTAAAGTTGTTGTAAGGCTCTCAATCCTAGATAACATTGTTAATTGGCAGGCTTTTGACTTAGACGATCAGATTGCTAACTTCCTAATTGAAGAAGTTGAGTTTTCTAATGGAAATCAGCACAAGTTCAATAAACAGTATGAAAATCAGTTTCTTCAACATAAAACTAACAAGTTGCCCAAGGGTTTGGTTACCCTTGAACCTATTTTTAATACAAATGATCAAATCAAAAAGGAAAAAGGCGACATGTTTGTGAAGGAAGAACACTATGAGCCCATTGAAATATTCAAGGACAAGCTACTGAAAATTGCCAAGGTATGTACTTCTGAAGAAAGGCATGCTTTTGTATTACTTTGTCAAGAATTCGGTGATATATTTGCATGGAGGTATGAAGACTTGAAATGATTTGATCCTCTCTTTGCTTAGCATACCATAGAACTGGTAGATAATGCAAAACCAGTTAGGTAGAAACAAATGTAACTTAATCCAAAATTAGAACATCTTATGGAGACTGTAATAAATAAGTTGATTGAAGGAAATATCATATTTCCAATCAAACACACATCATGGGTGTCCAATCTAGTTCCTGTTAAGAAGAAGAATGGAGAACTCAGATTATGTGTTGATTTTAGAGACTTAAATAGAGCCTCTCTGAAAGACCATTACCCATTGCCCTCAATGGAGCAAATTTTGCTTGTTGTTTCAGGTTCAGAGAGATTTTCATTGCTTGATGGTTATTCAGGATATAACCAAATTCTGGTCAAAGAAGAAGACCAATATAAAACAACATTTACCACCAAGTGGGGAACAATGGCTTACAATAAAATGCCCTTTGGATTGTCCAATGCAAGGGAAACATTCCAAAGAGCAATGAACGTGGCTTTTGAAGGCGTGCTTAACAAGTTTGTTCTGGTTTACTTAGATGATGTTACTATATTTTCCAAAAAATCTAATGAACATCTTGATCATCTCAGACATGTACTTGAGAGATGTAGGGAGTATGGAGTTTCATTGAATCCCAAGAAAAGCATATTTGTTGTCCATGAAGGCAAATTGTTGGGATATATTATTTTAAAATATGGAATTTCAATTGATCCTGAGAGGATAACAACCATACTTGCACTATCATTATTTCAGTGGACTAAAGAAGGTAAAAATAGTTTTGAAGAGATTAAAGAAGCAATTGTAGCAGCCCCTACTCTCATTAATCCTAATTTTAAAAAAGATTTTATCTTATATGCTTTTGGGAGTGAAGATACTATTTCTACAATGTTGTGCCAACAAAATGATGAAGGCCAAGAACAACCAATTGCTTTCTTTAGTCAAATTTTGCATGATTATGATACTAGGTACTCATTTGTAGAAAAACATGTACTAGTTGTTATAAGGAGCCTTAAGAAATTCACGCACATGCTTTCTAACAATAAGATTCAGCTTATGGTTGCTCATCCAACAGTGAAAGAGTTTCTACTCACCAAGGACATAAATGATAAAAGAGAAGGTTGGATTACTAAAGCAATGGAATATGACATCTCTAGCAAAGTTACCAAGCTGGTTAGAGGTAAGGGTTTGTGTCAACAACATGCTAGAAGTACAGAAAACAACAAGGAAGAGGAACAACAAGTTGAAATAGTATTAAATAATGAAGAGCATGTTATCCCAGTTGTACCAGCAACTTGGAATCAATAGATTGCTCATTATTTGTGAACAAGTGATTGTCTGAAAGGTTTGGATAGGTCAAAGAGAAGGTATTTCAGGCTGCAAGTCATTCCTTATGCTTTAATATATGGTATTTTGTTCAAAAAAGACTTCGATAATGTTTTATTAAGATGCATTGAGCCAAATCAGATTGAAAAAGTTCTAGAAGAATTTCATGAAGGACCTGCAGGAGTTCACTTTGCAGCAAGAACAACAACTCTGAAAATTATGAGAGTTGGTTATTATTGGCCAGATTTATTTAAGGATGCTCACTCATGGGTGAGAAAATGCTAAAAGTGTTCATTATTTCCAGGCAAACAGAGGCTTGCAGACTTGCCTTTACAACCAATTGAACTTGAACAACCCTTTGCAAAGTGGGGGTTTGATTGTAAAGGACCTATTAATCCACCTTCTAGTGTAGGTCACAAGTGGATTCTTACATCAACTAATTATTTTACAAAGTGGACAGAAGCAGTACCATTGAGAGAGGCTAATGAAACTTTTGTCCTGAATTTCTATCAAGACTTTGTGTCTAGGTTTGGTACCCCAGACTCAATCATTTCTAACAATGCTTTAGCTTTCATTGGTCTTAGAGTTTCAGATTGGTTAGTTAAGCATAATATCTATTTGAATACTTCATCCAATTATTATTCTCAAGGTAATAGACAGGTTGAATCAACTAACAAGAACATGATCAACATCATTAAGAAGACCATTGTTGAGAATCAGAGAACTTGGCATGAAAAGCTCAAGTTAGCCCTTTGGGCTGATAGAATTACTTTGTCCTTATGTTTTAACTTATGGCAAAGAATCCAAGTTACCTATTTCAATTGAATTGCCAACTTTAAACTATGTAAAAGGGATAGAGCTACTTGAGGAGCAACCAATGCAAATTAGGCTTGCTCAACTTATGGAGTTAGAAGAAACTAGAAAGAAAGCATATAGAAAGTTAGAAGTTCACCATGCTTAGATGAAGAGAACCTTTGATACAAAATTTGTACCACACATATTTTATCAAGGTGATCTTATTTTCAAGTGGCATGAATTAAAGAACAGACCTGATAGACATACCAAGTTTGACGCAATGTGGGATGGCTCGTATGTTATCACAGAATGCAAACGTTATAATGCATTCTAGCTTGCTAAGTTGGATGGGGAGGTGTTGCCAATCCCTCTCAATGGGATTCACCTCAAACTCTATGTTGGCATTTGCATGAAGTTTACATTAATGAAATGTTATGTTGTCATTGATGTCAATTAATAGGTAAAGATGTTGTTATAATGTTGTTTTGTAACCAGTAGGTAGAGCTAGTAAAGGGAATTGCAACTGGTAGGTGAGTTTGTGGAGAAAACTAGTATTTCTATGTAATGGATAGTTGAAAGGGTAAACCCTACCTATTGATATGATAAACCTTAACCGATGAAGTTTGGTGAATCGGTTGTATTGGTTTATGATCTGATGATGAGCGATAATGATTATGACACATATGCAGATTATATGAGAAGAGTTTCAAATGGTTTTTGGTGTGTAGAGATAACGGTTTTTATCTTGAGAATGAGCAACTTCATTGCATGTAATGAAAACCGCGTCATGAGTTACAGAGTTTGATGAAGCAGTGATCAAGGAGAGGTCGAGGTTATCTTATATGATGTGCAATGATTGTTATGTGATCCTACGGTCATACTTGAACTGATTTGTTTGTAATCTCTATGAGAGAATTAGGTTTGTGATGTGTTACCGACCTATTGTTTTGTTTATAAGGTTGATGAGTTATTTTGTTGAAGAGATGGAAATTTGTAGTTGAGAGTGAGTGTGTGGTTGCTGAACCAGATGATGTATCTGCAGTATGTGTAAAGGTAGATAGGAGCATGAAAATGATCTAAACAAGCAAATGTAGTGCTATTCAAACAGATCAACAAACCCCTATTGTTTTCTAACAATTACAGTAGTTAAATCCCCTAACCGGGTAAGCTCTAACAAGCTTAGTGCTAATCAAATCTCTAACCAGGTGATCCATTAGCTTGGATTTCAAATCCTCTAACAGGGTATTATAGTCAATCCCTTAACTGGGTGGTCCCTAACAGGATATGTTCTTAATAGGACTTATTATAAAGCTTTAACAGGCTTGGCTCCTAACAGGACGAACTTTAGAAAAGTTCAGAATACTTGTGGGTATTCATCCCCATCGTGGTTTTTCCCATTTTGGTTTCCGCATCAAAAAATATTGTGTCAAGTGGTGAATGTTTTGTGGTTATGTTTACTATGGTTAAATTACTTAACTGCTAAATCCACTTCGATATATTATGTTAACTGGCAACAATCTGAAATGAGGTTTTAACTTATGTCAATAAAGTATTTGAATGATTCAATTTAACATTTTGAGAGTTTCAGAGATGTTTTACTATTAGTCTGTTATAACAGTCAATTGGTTTAACTTGTCAGTATTATTGCATTTGAAGTTCAATGTTTAAACTTGTCAGTTTAGAGTTTACATTGAGAGGTTATTTTTTGATATTGGTGAAAGTTTATATCAATTTTCCATCTACTGATTCACCCCCCCCCTCTCAATAGTTGACCGGATCCTTATTTCTTTCATCATACCATCAATTCGTATCAGACAAATTAAGGTCCTCTAAGGTCTAAGCCTAATAGCTTGATGTAAAGATCTTGTAGAACATGATGAAAAGGGAAGTTTAATAGAGAGAATTACAGGATATGGAGTTATAGAATGAAAATTTATATCAAGAGTCTAGGAAGTCAATACTAGGAACATGTTGGTAATCAATATGTTGCACCTAGTGGGATTATGAGTGATGATCAGAAGAAAGAGAAACAAGAAAACAATCAAGCATTAGAGGCTATTATCATTTCTTTGTCTGATGCAGGGTATGTAGATGTCCATGGTCTGGAGACTGCATATGAGGTATGGAAGAAACTTGAAGAGATCTATAGCGGTGATGAGCATGTGAAGATTGCCAAAGAAGAGAGTCTAAGAGGAAAATTTGATGACATGTGAATGGATGAAGATGAGACTATACAATAGTATGGTTAGAGGACCAAACAGATAATTGGCAAGATCAAGAGTGTTGGTGGTAAAGTGGAAGATGCCACAATCATTATCAAGGTGTTAAGAACCTTTCTATCGATCTATGCTATCCAAGTTGCAACCATTCAGAAGCTAAAGTAAATTGACAAAACTAATGTAACCCTTGACTCCATCATTGGTAAGCTTACTGCTTTTGATTTAAATGGTTATGATGGTAGTGTTCAAAAATCAGAATGTGCAATTAGAGCTTTAGTTTCTAACCCGTCTATGAGGAAAAGTAGAGATGTCAGTCACAACTATGAATCTAGATCCAGCAGCGAAGTTGATGATGAAGACAATTTGGTTGAGCTTGAAGTATTGTTGGCCAAGCAGTTGCCCAGAGGTATCGGTAAGTACAGAGCTAAATTACCTTTGAAATGTTTTGCAGGCAACAAGATTGGACTCATTGCAACTAAATATCCTAATGGTGACAATGAGCACAAGTGTGAGAAGTTTAAGAAGTACAAGGGAAAAGGCAAAAGAGATTGTCTCATTGCAGTTGATAGTGGTATCACTGATGAGGAATCGGAGGGAGATGATAATGAAGATTTTATTTTTGTAGCCATTAAAGAAGAGACATCTGATTAGTGTTAGGATTCCCAAAGATACTGAGAGGGGGGGTGAATCAGTATCTAACCAGTTATATAATTTTCTTAACTTAAAACATGTAAAGCATATCAATATTGTATACCGGTAAACAAAAAGTAATGCAATAAATAGAGATAACAGCAACCACATGAAAAGCACACCATAACACAGTAAGGCCAAGTGCCTAGAGCTCACTGCTCAATTACAAAATGGGAAGTCTCACTGACTTACAAAATGGATTATGCAAATCCAATATCTTGTACTGCTTCAAAATAGCATATACTATGCCAGATCCAGCACTGGTTTTAGCTCTGCTTCATACATAAACCCTTAACCTATAATTCGCATTTTAGGTCTGCTTTATTTCGCCTATCTACTTCCTTACAAAATATTCTATAATGATCTCATACATATATGAGTCATTTTACAACTTGTCAAGTTGGCTTACAATGATTTTATAATTAATTACAAAATATATTATAAACAAAATTCTTGTCGGCCTAGGTGTTGTCGATGTTCTGTGTGTCGGTGTAGAGTCTGTCGTTCCTGGTGTTGGTAAATTGTCTTGCTGGTATCATATGATTGCAAGGTTGTCATCAATGACAAAAACTTCAATCACCTACAATATCTCATTGGAATGTGCATTTGCCAACAATCTCCCCCTTTGGCATTGATGGCAACACTCATGAGAAAAATCCAAAAAGTGTCATCCAAAAAGAATCTGCCTTAATTGTCTTACCAAAAAAATTGTGTACCAAAAAATATGTGCTCCCCCTGAGCTGATGAGCCATTTGTTGATTATTTTTCTCATTGCCACTACTCCCCCTTTGCATCAATGACAAAGGTTTTCAAAGTGTCAATTGAGTGTGGTTTCCAGCTTCATCCTTGTAACCAATTGGTTACAATCTGAAAAAGCTCTGCCAATACCAAATTTAGGCTCTTAGTGAACTGTTCATTGTCCTTTAATGCAGCCTCTGTCCTCTGAATTGTATTGGTGAGGTGTTGCATTTGTTGTTCCGATGTTTTCTGTCCTTGAACTAGAGCCTCAGATATCTCTTTTCTCAAGGAGGCAAGGTAGTCCAATCTTGGACTAAGTTTCCATTTTAGATCTTTTACCTTTCCTTTTATACTTTCTTTCTCTCTTTCCAATTTTAGAAGTTCCTCCTCAAAACCTGTTGTTTTCTGCTCAAAAACTAATAATGGTTTAGATGAATTAATGAAGTTGTCAGCTAATTTATTTATTTCTTCTTGTACCTTGCTGATCTTCTTGTCTATATCTACTGTCAAAAAGTTTGTTTTGCATGTATCTTTGTACAAAGTTTTAAACTCTTTTAGTGTATTACATAGTGTCGGTAAAAGAGTGTCAAATTTTCTCATGCACTTCTTTATTTCCTCTTCAAAGAATTTGTGTTTTTCCTTCTCTAGTTTCTCTTTGAATGCTTCCTCATTTATTTGTTCAACTGTCACAATGTTGTCAATAATATACTTAGACAATGTGTCAAGTTGATTCAAAAAATCTTTATTATCCACATTACATTTGGGTGCTATCATTTTCAAAATTGGGATTGTATCATCGATAGCTTTGTATGCTTGTGAGCTACACTCTGTTATTTTCTTGATAGAATCCAAAAGAACTTGTGTCACATTTGTTGGTCTGATTTCTACAATGGAAGAACCAACAATCTGTATTCCATCAGTGTGAGTAATTTCTTTGCTTGTAGTGGCCTCTGGTAGGTCAGTTTGTGTTTTCATTTCTCTAAACAAAGGTTTGGGTTGCTCAATTGTTGTCGGTGGCACTGTCTCTGCATTAACCTATTCCTGTGAGGGAGTCTGTTGCTCTGCCTGTTTCTCAGTGTTGTCCACTGCCGGTTTTTCTTTTGTGCTACCTGTTGCCGGTGGCCCAGTTGCCACATTTGTTTTCCCTATTGATTCCTACTCTACCACAATATTGACTTTTTGAGTGTCAATGTTCATTGTATATAACACCTCAGAATCAAGATTTATGTCCTCATGTGGTATGTCCATACTCTCACTAGCTGGTTGATTGTTAGTAGTAACTACTGGTGGAGTATCTAGAGGTGGTGGGGATAAATTGTCTGTTATTTTTATGCTTGGTGGTCCACCAACCTTTCCTTTTCCCTTATCCTTTTGATATACCTTGATGGGTTTAGGGCTTGGATACTCTTCCTGCTTTTCCTTCTCTACAAGGAATATGTCCCATGCATTAGTTGTTTCTTTTGTTACCTCATTCACTCTCCCTGCCATTAGTGCTACATGTCGGTGAGCAGTTGAAAATACTGACCAGTTAGCTTTTGAGATCAATTTATCTATCTCATCAGGTGAGTTGACAGGATGTACAGCAAGTAATTTTTCAATTTTATTTTCTTATCAAGCTCAATGATACCTACTCTCCTAGCTTCAAGTCTGTTGTAGATATTTGTCTGTATTTCATCAACAACTTGCATCAAAAATTTCTTGTAGATATCCAAATGTAGGATTACACTATTTTCTACTTTCTCCTTGTTATCATCTAATAATGTGTTATACATTTTGCTAATATTTTTCAATTTACCATCCTTAGTAATTTCATCTAGTAATTTATCAATAGGAGCTATAGACTTTTTCTTAGGAGTCACCTTTTTCTTCTTTGGAGTTAATTTCTTTGTTGGGGGGCTTACTACTTCATGTTTCTGTCTTGTTCTTCTAGGAGAAGGTGAAGATACCGATGAAGATTTCCTTTTTCTCACAACTCTTTTGAATGCAGCTGATATATCACTTTCTGAAGAAGTTCCAACTGGTGAAAGGTGAGTTTCTGGTTGAAGTGCTTCTAACTCATCTTCAGTACTACCAATTCGTTTAAGTACATCTTCCTTAATAGCTTTTTCTTGCCTGGATCCTTTTCTAATTGTTGCCTCAACCTTTTTAACATTTTTCTTGGATTGAATTTGTTTTTCAATAGTCTCAGCACTGCCAAATACCTCTTCTTTAGGTTTCTTAGGTGCTTCTAGGAGGGCTTTTGCATATGTTTCTATTATGTGGTCATCAATTTCATACCGCATTTCAGTAACCTAGATGGTTCTTGGGATAATTGCCTCCATCCAAATTTCATCCTTCTTTATTACAAAACATATTTCATCCTTATACTTGTCCACAATTCCTTGTGACAATCTAACTTTGGTCTTCATTCGGGCCTTCAATGCCTGAAAATACTCATTTATGTTCTTTTCTCTGTTCTCTCCCATGTTGTTCAGTAAATATAACAACTGTTTGCCTACCGGTATATCAAAACAAAAATTTCTAATACCAATACCAGGTACTTGCTTGGTTATGTGCAGCATTAGACAAACAAGTAGGTTTCCAAATCTGAATGTTCCCTTTTTGACTTTCTTTATCTTTCCCAAATTGTCAATCAGTTCATCTTTAAGCCATTCACACACATCTATTCTTGCATTATCATTAATCATATCATAGGCACTTTTAATGCATAGGCTAGAGACTGAGTTTAACCTATTTGCATGTGTAGTTTTGTAGCCTAAGATCATACTGATTAATTTGACATTGATATCCATTACATCATTTACCCTTAAAGATCTCTTATCAGATGTTGCACCGGTTAGGTTTATCACTAGGTCATTTGAGACCTTTGTCTTATCAAGTCTGTTACCGGTGGAGGGTAACCCTATCATAGCCTTTACTGCTTCTTTTGTGATTTTGTGAACTAAGTCCAACCAGAAGAATTCACCATGTACCCTTCTTAGTATTATCCTTATAACATCCTTGGGAAAATCCGGGATACTGAGAATTTTAGTGAAACCTAGGGTTTCAACTATCTTGTGTTCAGGTTTGATATTTCTGGATTCATCAAAAATTACAAATTTATACATATTCTTAATTTCCTAATCACCTAATTCCTCTATATGACAATGTATATACATTCTAGGGTCTTCAACAAAAACTACTCCCTTAGGAATTTTAGAAAATGCACCAATGTTATCATCTTTCTTGGCAATTTTAGGAACTAACTGGAATACGGGTCTAGGGCGTTTAATAATTTCGACAATAGTAGGGTTTGCAATGAATTCAAGAGCAGATGAAGAAGCCATGGTTATAAATACCTTTATCTTCCTTAAGGAATGATTGCTTGATGAATTGCTTCACTTATTTGCTTGGAATGCCTTCGCTCAGGAATTTTTGTGCTCTCGAAGATTTGAATGCTCGGTGAAATGAAAATGGAGCCAAAACACTTGTTTTATAATGTTAATTTTGCCAACCACCACATTTAATGCTTGTTGGTTAAGTAATGACTTAACTTATCTGTCGGTATAGAAGTAATTTCAACTTCTCACCATCAACCGAGGGAATAATAGCATGTTTCACATTTGGTTGCTAAACCCTCAAAGGAATTTTCTTCAGTTAGATGAAGAGTCTCCTGTTGGTGGAGTGTTACTCTGTTTTGTCGGTGGAGGAGTATTCCTATCAACATTTAGATTTGACTTTCTGATCCATCATTTTGAGAATTCTTGCTTTACCTCTTCAACCTTTTCTTTACCTTTCAAACTAGCACCATTATTACTTCTCGGTGATGCCTTACTTCTGCAGAATTTTGCAATATGTCCAATCTTATTGCAAGCATAATAGGTCACATTGTTTTTTCTGAATAGCTTTCCCATATCCTATGCCAGTTTGTGTTCTACACTGATTAGATAAGTGTCCAAATCTTCCACAAATATAACATCTTACATTCATTCTACAATTTTCTAAATTATGACTAATTTTGTTGCATTTGGAGCATTGACTAGTGGGTGTATTAGTTCTCTGATAATTTCTAGATCTACATTGATTTTCTCTATAACCATACTTGTTACAGTTAAAGCATTTGCCATTAAATTTATAAGTATTTGGTTGTCTTACCGGTTTGCTATGATCATGTGTGTTTGTAATAACAGAGCTTTCACCAGCTTCAAAGCCAAGGCCATTAGTGTCACCATTTGGTTTCTAATTCTTCAGCATGTCACCAAGTTCTGATATTTTCTTGAGTTTCTCCTTGTGCTGATTTGTAGTAGCCAGTTCTCTTTCCAAGATTTCTTTCTGTCTCATAAGTTCATTTGAGTCATTTTGTGTCTGCATTAGATCTGTCTTCAACATATCATTTTCATAACTAAGTCTTGTGTTTTCATTTGCAGCATCATTTAGTCTTCTAGTCAGATATTCTTCATTTTTCTTCCTATCTTCAATTTCTTTACAAAATCTCATAATCATATCCTGCATCTCATTCTTTGTTGTCATGTTTTCTTGTTTCAGTTTATTCATTAGATCACTAAGAGTTTCCTTTTCATCATTCTCATTTTGCATCTTTTCACAAAGTTCTCTTCTCTTGTTTCTTGCAATGGTAATATTTTCTTGAAGTGCTTGAATAATATCCTGTGCAGCCTTTAGATCATCTTCAAGTTTGATATTTTCAACTTTTTTTTATCATAGTCCGAGAGAGTTTCTTCTAATTGCTTCATCAAGTTTTCCATCTCTGTCAGTGTCAAGATCTTCCTCAAGTTGTTAGGCTTCTGAAAATAGAGGACCAGGCTCTAATACCAATTGTTAGGATTCCCAAAGATACTAAGAGGGGGGGTGAATCAGTATCTAACCGGTTATATAATTTTCTTAACTTAAAACATGTAAAGCATATCAATACTATATACCGATAAACAAAAAGTAATGCAATAAATAGAGATAATAGCAACCACATGAAAAGCACACCATAACACAGTAGATTAACGAGGAAACCTGGTGTGGGAAAAACCTCAGTGGGATTTGTGACCCACAATATTTGCTTACTGGCCAATAAGAGAATATTACTGCTACAATAGGGGCCTGCATATGCAGGAAGGCCAAGTGCCTAGAGCTCAATGCTCAATTACAAAATGGGAAGTCTCACTAACTTACAAAATAGATTATGCAAATCCAATGTCTTGTACTACTTCAAAATAGCATCTACTATGCCAGATCCAGTACCGGTTTTAGCTCTGCTTCATACATAAACCCTTAACCTATAATTCGCATTTTAGGCCTTCCTTATTTCGCCTATCTACTTCCTTACAAAATGTTCTATAATGATCTCATACATATATGAGTCATTTTACAACTTGCCAAGTCGGCTTACAATGATTTTACAATTAATTACAAAATATATTATAAACAAAATTCCTGTCGGCCTGGGTGTCGGTATAATTCCTTTTACTGTTGGTGTTCTGTGTGTCGGTGTAGAGTCTATCGTTGCTGGTGCTGGCAAATTATCTTTCCGGTATCATATGATTGCAAGGTTGCCATTAATGACAAAACCTTTAATCACCTACAATATCTCATTAGAGTGTGCATTTGCCAACAATTAGAAGGCATTACTTTCTCGCATGGATAATTCTGATGATTGGATTATTGATAGTGGTTGTTCACACCACATGGCCGATGATTGGAGTAAATTTCTTTCCTTGAAGGAATTTGATGGCAGAGTTGTGAGATTTGGTAATGACTCACCCTGCATGGTAAAAGGTAAGGGAACTATTTCTCTTAATGGAAAGAGTAGTGCAAATGATGTCTACTGGGTTGAAGGATTAAAGCACAATCTTTTGAGTGTTGCACAACTCAATGACAGAGGATATCCATTGGATTTTAAGAATGAAATGTGCAAAATCTATGGGAGCAAAGGTGAACTGACTGCAACCGGCAAGTAGACTAAAGGTAACCTATTTCACCTTAATCTTAAAGTCAACAACTGTTTAATTGCTAAAATAGATGATAGTTGGCTTTGGCACAGGAGATTTTGTCATATAAATTTTCATAATATTGTTAAAGTGAGTAAGTCCAAAATAGTGAGAGGTTTGCCTCAGTTGGATAAATCGGTTAATGCTCTGTGTAAGGAATGTCGATTGGGAAAGATGACATCCTCAACTTTTAAGAGAAAATCTTTTTCAGCAGGAAAATCTGTTAGATTTGGTTCATACAGACCTCAGTGGACCAATAAGGACCAAAAGTATTCAAGGTGACATGTATTTTATGATCTTCACTGATGATTACTCAAGAATGATGTGGGTCACATTATTGAAGGATAAAACATAATCATTTAAAAAGTTCAAGGCATTCAAGGCCTTAGCTAAAAAGGAAACTGGCAAGAAGATAAAGGGCCTTGAGGACTGATCAAGGTGGTGAATTCACTTATGTGGAATTCACTAGATATTGTGAAGAAAATGGTATCAAACAGAAGCTTTCTGCACCAAAGACACCATAGCAAAATGGTATTGTAGAGAGGAACAACCAGTCATTTGTTGAAGCGACTAGAACGATGTTGATACAAGGAGGTGTAGCAAAAAACTTATGAGAGAAGTTGTCAACACAATTGTCTACACTATGAACCGAATATTGGTAAAAGGAGGTAAGGATAAGAATCCTTATGAATAATGGTAGGGTAGATCACCTAATGTTAGTTATTTTAAGATATTTGGCAGTAAATGTTTTATTAAGAGAGGTGACTATGTTAGAAAATTTGAGGCTAAAAGTGATGAAGGTATATTTCTTGGTTACTCCACCAAGAGTAAGGCCTACAAATGTTATAACAAACGAACATAGAGAATTATTGAGAGTGCTAATATTCGAGTGGATGAGTATCTTGAAGTCTTAGGAGAAACCAGTTTGGAGAAAAGGGATAAACATTTTTGCATTAAGATTTTGGAGCCAAAACCCGTGAAACCTTAAATTGATAAAGAGAATGTTGTTGTACTAGTTCAACCGGAACAGGGAGATTCAGAAGAAGATGATGATAATGAAGAAGAAGAACCTAAAGATAATGATCATGTTATTCTGAGGTATGTGAGACTCAATCACAATCCTGACCAGGTTATTGGAGATAAGGATGTTGGAGTGCTAACAAGAAGAAGAATTAGAGAGAATTATTGCATGATCGCCACTATTGAGCCTAGAACTGCTAAGGAAGCATTTGGATATGATCATTGGGTCAAAGTTATGGAGGAGCTTGATCAAATTGAGAAGAACAACACATGGACCCTAGTACCCAGACCGGTGAATAAAAATGTGATAGGTACTAAGTGGGTATTCAGGAACAAACTGAATGAAGATGGTGTAGTAGTCCGAAATAAAGCTAGATTGGTTTGCAAAGGTTATGCACTAGAAGAAGGAGAAGACTATGGTGAGACTTTTGCACCAGTTGCTAAAATGGGAGGTGTGAGGACTCTACTTGCATTTGCATCATATAGGGGATTCAAAGTATATCAAATAGATGTGAAGTCAGCATTTTTTAATGGAATACCTGGAAGAGGAAGTATACATTGAGCAGCTAGATGGTTATGCTTTGACTGATAAAAAAGATATGGTATGAAAATTGCACAAGGTACTATATGGGTTAAAGCAAGCACTGAGAGCATGGTATGAAAGGCTTCATTCACACGAGATGAAGATAGGTTTTTAGAGAGCCAGTAAAGACAACAACATATATCTAAAATTTGAAGGAGATAAGATACTGGTTAGTGAAGTGTTTGTGGATGATATCATATTTGGAGGCAATGATGACATGAGAAATGACTTTGCAAATGAGATGAAAAATGAGTTTGAAATGTCTCTAGTGGGAGAGATAAAAAATTTCATAGGCTTACAAATACAACAAATGAAGAGTGGTATTTTCATCACACAGTCTAAATATGTGAAAGATGTATTGAAGACATTTGGAATGAGTGACTGTAAACTTATTGGGACACCAATGGTTATAGGTTGTAAATTATCTAAAGAAGATGAAGCCACATCACAGGTCAATGATTAGGAAATTGCACTATGTTGTTCACAGCAGACCGGATATAGCTCATGCAGTTGGTCTAGTTGCTAGATTTCAAAAGAATCCTAAGGAAACACATTTGATAGCAACCAAGAGGACATTTGGATATTTGAAAGGTACTATTGACTATGGATTATGGTATCCATATGCAAGTAACTTTGATTTGAAGGTGTATATAGATGCTGACTGGGTAGGTAATGTTGATGATAGGAAAAGCACAAACGATGGAGCATTCTTTCTTGCAGAAAAACTTGTTTCATGAAGTAGCAAGAAGTAGAGCTATATATCACAGTCTATTGTTGAAGTTGAGTATGTTGTAGCTTATATGAATTGTACCCAAGCTATCTAGATGAGGCACATTCTAGAAGGATTCAAGTTGAAGATTACAGATCCAGTAAATATCTTATGTGACAATACCAGTGCCATCAATATTTCAAAGAACCCTATTTTGCATGCATGAACCAAGCATATTGAATTGAAGTATCATTTCTTGAGGGAAAAAGGCAAAGTAAAGATTTGATATTGGAGCATGTTTCTACCAAGGAGCAACTTGCAGAAGAAGTCAGCTAGGGGTTGTACCCCTTCATGAGGTCAATTGAGCATGATTTAGATTACATCAGTCCTAGAGCTACTTACAAAATTTTACAACAGGATTGGTGTAGAGTGGATTTGTTCCATAGGGGGAGCATCAAGTTCCAGGTTGATGATTCTTAACAGTGAAGTTTCACATTGCATGTTTTACTTTCACTTTGGCATTGTTATCAAAGGGGGAGAAGAACTATGTGATTATGAGGAAGAAGAATTGTATGATTGACAAAGAGAAGGTGTATAGCCAGCTACCAGCTGAAGACAAGGTGAATACATGGTAAAATGTAAACTAGGATTCCTATTCACAATCATAGCAATCAAGGGTATTGATACTTGCATTGCCATCAATGCCAAAGGGGGAGATTGTTGGCATTTGCATGAAGATTGCATTAATGAAATGTTATGTTGTCATTGATGTCAATTAACCAGTAATGATGTTGTTATAATATTGTTTTGTAACCGGTAGGTAGAGATAGTAAAGGGAACTGCAACCAGTAGGTGAGTTTGTGGAGGAAATCGATATTGCTATGTAATGGAGAGGTGAACCGGTAAACCCTACATATTGATATGATAAACCCTAATTGATGAAGTATGGTGAATCAGTTATATTGGTTTATGATCTGATGATGAGCGATAATGATTATGACACATATGCATGTTGTATGAGATGAGTTTCAAACAGTTTTTGGCACGTAGAGATAATGGTTTTTATCTTGGGAATGAGAAAGTTCATTGCATGTAATGAAAATTGCTTGATGACTTACAGAGTTTGATGAAGCGGTGATCAAGGAGTGGTTGAGGTTATCTTGAATGATGTGCAGTGATTGTTATGTAATCCAATGATCATACTTGAATCGATTTGTTTGTAATCTCTATGACAGAATTAGGTTTATGATGTGTTACCAACCTATTATTTTGTTTATAAGGTCAATGAGTTGTTTTGTTGAAGAGTTGGCAATTCGTAGTTGAGAGTGAGTGTATGGTTTCTGAACCAGATGATGTATAAGCAGTATGTGTAAAGGCAGATAGGAGCATGAAAAGGATCTAAACAAGCAAGTGTGGTTCTATTCAAACATATTGGCAAACCCCTGTTGTTTTCAAACAATTACAGCAGTCAAATCCCCAAACTGGGTAAGCTCTAATAAGCTTAGTGTTATTCAAATCCTCTAACCAGGTGATCCATTAGCTTGGATTTCAAATCCTTTACCAAGGTTACTCCTTATAGGGTATTGCGTCTAATAGGGCATTATAGTCAATCCCTTAACTGGGTGGTCCCTAAAAGGATGTGTTCTTAATAGGACTTATTGTAAAGCTTTAGCAGGCTTGGCTCCTAACAAGGCAAACTTTAGAAGAGTTCAAAATACTTGTGGGTATTCATCCCCACCGTGGTTTTTTCCATTTGGGTTTCCATGTCAAAAAATATTGTGTCAAGTGGTGAATGTTGTTAGGACCCAGGAAGGACAACTTAGAGGGGGGGTGAATCAGTTGTGAACCAATTTATAATAAATTGTAATCCAAATTAATGTCGGTAAACCAAACTTAAGTGCTAATAAAATAGATTAATAGTAAGAGCAATATCGGTTTAACGTAATGCATAAAATAGAAAGAGAAACAACATCCACAACACATGACATAGAGATTTTGACGTGGAAACCCGGTAAGGGAAAAACCACAGTGAGAAACCTTTCCCACAATTAAATGATACTACTGCAGATAGTAAGTGTATACAAATGGGGTCTGCACATGTAGAAAGGCCAATTGCCTAGAGCTCACTGCTCAATCACAAAATAGGAGTCACACTAACTATACAATTGGATGGTTAAATCCAATGATAATGTTGTTGGCATATACACACTCCAATGAGACATTGTATGTGATTGAAGGTTTTGTCATTGATGGCAACCTTACAATCCTATGGCACCAGTAAAGGAATTGGCATCAGTAGATCACATTATACACCAGCACTCAAGACACCGGCGCTGGCACAAAGAAAAGAAGTATACTGGCACAGAGGCCGATAGAATTTTGTTATGTTATATTTTTTATTATTGTAAAAACTTTGTAAGCCGACTTGGCAAATTGTAAAATGACTCTTGTATATAAAAGAGATCATTGTAGACATTTAAAAATGAGTGAGGAAGCATTAAGGAAAAATATTAGGCAGACCTATTATGTGAAATATAGGCTAAGGGTTTATGTAAGAAGCAGAGCAGCAACCGGTACTAGATCAGGCATTATAGATGCTATTGTAAAGCAGTACAAGATATTGGATTTGTATAATCCTCATTGTAAGTCAGTGAGACTTCCCATTGAGCAGTGAGCTCTAGGCAATTGGCCTTCCTACATGTGCAGGCCCCTATTGTAAGTAATATTCTCTTATTGGTCAGTGAGTGAATATTGTGGGTCACAAATCCCATCAAGGTTTTTCCCACACCGATTTTCCTCGTTAAAACCTTGTGTTATGGTGTGCTTTTCATGTGGATGTTCTTAATTCTGTTTATTGCATTATTTCTTGCATATCGGTACATTGTTATAATATGTTCTGCATGTTTTAATTCAAGAAATTTAACTCACTGGTTAGATATTGATTCACCCCCCCTCTCAGTATCTGTGGGATTCCTAACAATTGGTATTAGAGACTGGTCTTCTATTTTCAGAAGCCTAACAGCTTGAGGAAGATCTTGACACCGATAAAGATGGAGACCTAATGAAGCAACTTGAAGGAGCTCTTTTAGACTATGATGCAAAGAAATTGAAAAATATCAAACTAGAAGATGATTTAAGGGCAGCTCAGGATATCATTCAGGCACTTAAAGAAAATCTTACTATTGCAAGAAATAAGAGAAGAGAACTTTGTGAAAAATTGCAAAATGAGAATGATGAAAAGGAATCACTTAATGATATGATAAACAAGTTGAAACAAGAGAACATGACAACAAAGAATGAGATGCAGGATATGAGTATGAGATTTTGTAAAGAGATTGAGGATAGGAAGAAGAATGAAGAAGAATTGACCAGAAGACTAAGTGATGCAGCAAATGAGAACACAAGACTTAGCTATGAAAATGACATGTTGAAGACAGATCTGATGCATACTCAGAATGACTCAAATGAACTGATGAGACAAAAAGAAGTCTTAGAAAGAGAACTAGAAACTACAAATCAACATAAAGAAAAATTCAAGGAAATCTCAGAGGAACTTGGCACCTTTCTCAAGAATCAAAAACCTAAAGGTGACACTTCTGGAATTGGCTTTGAAGTTGGTGAAAGCTCCTGTACTGCAAATACTTAGGATCACAGCAAACCGGTAAGACAACCTTATGCTTATAAATTCAATGGAAAATGCTTTAACTGTAATAAGTATGGTCATAGAGAAAATGAATGTAGATCTAGAAATTATCAGAATATCAACACACCCACTGACCAATGTTCTAAATGCAACAAAGTTGGTCGCAACTCTAAAAACTGCAGAATGAATGTGAGATGTTATGTTTGTGGAAGATTTGGACATTTATCTAATCAATGCAGAACACAAACCGGCATAGGTTATGGGAAAGATATTCAGAAGAATAATGTAACTTGTTATGCATGTAACAAGATTGGGCATATTGCAAAATTCTGTAGAAGTAAAGGAACACCGGTAGACAACAAAAGTTCTAGCTTGAAAGGTAAAGAAAAAGTTGAAGAGGTTAAGCAAGAATTCTCAAAACAATGGATTAGAAAAGCTTATCTAAATATTGGGAATACTCCTCCACCAGTAGAACAAATCAATGCTTGACCGGCAGGAAAGAGTGATGCTTCACCGGCAGGACAGAGCAGTGCTCCACTGGCAGGAAGCTCTTCATCTAATTGAAGAAAGTTTCCTTGAGGGTTTGGCAATCTAATGACACGTGCTATTATTCCCTTAGTTAGAGATAAGAAGTTGAAAATTACTTTTTACCGACAGACAATGTTAAGAGAATACTTAACCGGCATGCATTTAATGTGGTAGATGGAAAAAAGACACTATAAAATTGAGGTTTTGGCTCCATTCCATTTCACCGAGATTTCAAACCTACGAAGAGCGCAAAGATTCTGAGCTAAGGCATTTCAAGACAGAGGCAAGAACACTCCAAGCAATCATCCATCCTAAAGGTAGTAAAAGGTATTTAATCATGGCATCCACCTCTGCAATTGAATATATAGCAAACCCTACTATTGTCGAAGTGATAAAAAGACCTAGGCCTGTATTTCAGTTAGTTCCCAAGGTAGCAAAGAAAGATGATACCTTAGGTGCTTTTTCTCAAATTCCCAAGGGAGTTGTTTATGCTGAAGACCACAGAATGTACATCCACTGCAACATTGAGGAACTAGGAGATGAAGAGATTAAAACCATATTTAAAACTATGATATGTGATCAAACCGACAATGTAATAGATGAACACAAGATCATTGAAACCCTAGGATTTACAGAGATCCTTAGCATTCCTAAATTCCCCAAGGACATGATTAGGATAGTCTTCAGCAGGGTACATGGTGAATTTTTCTGGTTAGATGCAGTCCACAAAATCACTAAGGAAGTTGTGAAAGTTGTCACAAGGTTACTGACCATCGGTCAAAGGCTAGATAAAACCAAGAAGGTATCCAATGACCTAGTTACAAACCTAACTGGTGCAACATTCAACAAAAGGTCCCTAACAGTTAATGATGTAACAGACATTAATGTGAGATTTATCAGCATGATATTAGGGTATAAAGCTACTCATGCAAATAGACTCAATTCAGTTTCAAGTTTATGCATTAAGAGTGCTTATGATATGGTCACAGATAATGTAAAGATTGATATATGTGAGTGGTTAAAGGATGAGTTAATTGACAACCTTGGAAAGATTAAAAAGGACAAGAAAGGAACTTTCAGGTTTGGATATTTGTTAGTATGTTTGATGCTACATATAACCAAACAGGTTCCCAGTATAGGCTACAAAGAACTTGGATATGATATATCGGTAGGTAAACAGTTAACAGAACTATTCAATAACATGGGAGAAAACAAGGAAAACAATATTCGTGACTTCTTTCAAGCATTAAAGGCCAAAATGAAGAAAAGAATCAGGTTATCACAAAAGATTGTCGACAAATACAAAGATGAAATATGCTTTGTAATCAAGAAGGATGAAATCTAGATGGAAGTAGTCATCCCTAGGACAGTTTGGGTAACCGAGATGGGCTATGAAATAGATGATCATATAATTGAAACATATGCTAAAGCACTTCTAGAAGCCCCCAGAGAACCTAAAGAAGAAATATTTGGTAGTGCAGAAACTATTGAGAGCCAAATACAATCAAAGAAAAGAGTGAAAAAGGTTGAGGTAGTTGTAAGGAAAGGTTCTAGACAAGCAAAGGCCATCAAACAAGATGTATTGAAGAAAACCGGTATAACAGAGGATGAGTTAGCAGCTCCACAACTTGAAACTCACCTATCACCGGTAGGTACTTCTTCGAGGAGTGACATGCCTGCAACTTTCAAAAGAGTTGTAAGGAAAAGAGATCCCTCACTGGTAACCACACCCTCACCCAGGATGACAAGACAAAAACAACAAGCAATGAGATCTCCGGTAAGAAAGGCTACACCAAAGAAGAAGAAACTGACACCCAAAAAGAAGAAGAGGACAAACAAAGACTTGGCCCCTCTTGATATACTGCTGAATGAAATTACAGAGGAAGGTAAATTGAAAAATATAGAGAAAATATATGACACTTTAATAGCTGATGAAAAAGAACAAGTTGAAAATAGTGTTATATTGCATATGGATATGTATAAGAAGTTTTTGATGGAAGTAGTAAATGAAATTCCAGATGAACTATTTAAGAGACTGGAAGCAAGAAGACAAGCAGTAATAGAACTAGACAAGAAAATAAAGATTGAAAAGCTACTTGTTGTTTATCTGGTAAATTCACCCAAAGAAATTGATGACCTAATTGCTCAAGCCAACCGGTCAGTATTTTCTACTGCACACTGGCATATTGCTTTAATGATTGGAAGAGTTAATGAGGTGACTGAGGAAACAAAAAATGGATGGGATATATTCCTAGTTGAAAAAGAAAAACAAGAAGAATACAGGAACCCCAAACCCATAAAGTTTATCAGAAAGATAGAGACAAGGGTAAAGGTAAAGTTGGTGGACCACCTAGTATCAAGGTTAGAGACAACTTACCCCCACCTCCCTTGATTACTCCACCAGTAAAAACAATAGCTACAGAAGATCAACCGACAGCTGAGAGTATGGATGTAGAGGATGGTAATCCTAATCCTGAAGTCTTATATACTGTAGATGTTGATACTCAAAAGATCAACATAGTGGTAGACAAAGATACAGCTGATAAGACTGACATGGCTAGTGAGCCTCCGATAGCTGAGCAAACTGAAAACACATAGGAGAAACCGACAGAAGACAAAGAGCAAAAGGTAGAGACTCACACTGAGACAATACAACAAACAGAGCAAAAGGCTTTGGAATAGAAACAACCGCAACAGGAACAAGAACATAAGGAAACAATGCCACCGACAACTAGAGAAATAGAAAAACCATTGCTTAAAGAAATGCAGACACAAACAAACCTACCAGAGGTCAATACAAGCTTGGTTACTTCCACTGACGGTACTCAGAATGTTGGTTCATCATCAGGCTACAAATCAACTAATTTGACTGAGGTACTATTAGATTCAATCAAAAAGATAACAAACTGCAGCTCACAAGCTTACAAGGAAATTGATGATACCATACCAATTTTCAAGGTAATTGCTCCTAACTGTAATATAGATAATAAATATTCTTTAGGACAACTTGATACACTGTGTAAATATATAATAGAAAACATTGAGAAAATAAAGGAAGAGTCATTGAAAGATAAAGTAGAAATTGAAAAACAGAAATTCTTTGATGAGCAAATAAAGAAGTGTAATAGAGATTTTGACACACTTCTATTGGAATTGTGTAATTTTTTGTTAATTTTGTGAGTTAACAAAATTATCTGCAAGTTTATTGATCTCATCTTGTACCTTGCTCATCTTTTTGTCTATATCTATAGTCAAAAAGTTTGTCTTACAGGTGTCTTTGTATAGAGTTGATAACAAATTTTGAAGAAGATTTACTTAAATTGGAAAGAAAGAGAGAAAGAATAGTGAATAAGGCAAAACATTTGAGATTAAAACTAAGTCCAAGATTGGACTATCTAGCATCACTACAAAAGGAAGTATTTGAAGCACTAATACAGGGACAGAAAACACCGGCAGAGCATTTGCAGCATCTCACCGATACAATGAAGAGAACAGAGACAGCAATAAAGGATAGAAAGAAGTTTATGGATAGTACAAACTTGATTTTGGGAGATCTTTTTCAAATTGTAACCACCCAATTACAAGGTTGAAACTACAAACTCTACTGACATCTTAACAACCTTTGTCATTGATGCCAAAGGGGGAGTAGTGGAATGAGAAAATTCAATATCATAGGAATCATATGCTCAGGGGGAGCACACACATTTTTGGTAACATTTTTGGACTTCACATTTTTTGATACATTTTTGAAATTTCTCATGAGTATTACCATCAATGCCAAAGGGGGAGATTGTTGGCATATACACACTCCAATGAGACATTGTATGTGATTGAAGGTTTTGGCATTGATGGAAACCTTACAATCCTATGGCACTGGCAAAGGAATTATACCGGCATCAGCAGATCACACTCTACACCAGCACTCAAGACACTAGCACCGGCACAAAGAAAAAAAGTATACCGGCACAGAGGCCGATAGAATTTTGTTATATTATATTTTTTATTATTGTAAAAACTTTGTTAGCCGACTTGGCAAATTGTAAAATGACTCTTGTATATAAAAGAGATCATTGTAGACATTTAAAAAGGAGTGAGGAAGCATTAAGGAAAAATATTAGGCAGACCTATTATGCGAAATATAGGCTAAGGGTTTATGTAAGAAGCAGAGCAGCAACTGGTACTGGATCTGGCATTATAGATGCTATTGTAAAGCAGTACAAGATATTGGATTTGTATAATCCTCATTGTAAGTCAGTGAGACTTCCCATTGAGCAGTGAGCTCTAGGAAGTTGGCCTTCCTGCATGTGCAGGCCCCTATTGTAAGTAATATTCTCTTATTGGTCAGTGAGTAAATATTGTGGGTCACAAATCCCACTGAGGTTTTTCCCACACCGAGTTTCCTCATTAAAACCTTGTGTTATGGTGTGCTTTTCATGTGGATGTTCTTAATTCTGTTTATTGCATTATTTCTTGTATACCGATACACTGTTATAATATGTTATGCATGTTTTAACTCAAGAAATTCTACTCACCGGTTAGATATTGATTCACCCCCCCCCCCCCCCCTCTCAGTATCTATGGGATTCCTAACAAATGTACTGCTCAAAATAGCATCTGCAATGATGGATTCAGTACCGGTTTAAGATTTGTACATGAGTGTCAAAACACCTTCATAACCTTCCTTCAACCTTCAAATAATGTCTGCGTGATTCACACAAGGATCTCCTTATTTTCTCTCTTCAATATTCGAACACTTTCAACACCATAATCCTATATCCTAATCTTCAATCATATATACAAAACCTAAGACCAAATGTATAGGTCGGCTCATTAAAGATATTACAATTAAATAAATTACAAATAAGTCTTGATGCGATACAACATGTCGGCTCAATACATTTTCCATATTATCCAATCAATAAACAATCTCCATAATGTGTCGTGTTGATCTTGAATAGATAACATGTACCAGTCCATAACCTAGACCTATTTATCGATAAAGGAAAATCTGTCAACCCAATTAGACCAATAAGAAAAACACCAAATCCAAACTTCTAGTCCATGTCTTCGACATAAACAAATGATCTACAGATGATAACAAGTCCTCATCGTTGCCGGTGAACAGTATAACCTGTTGGTGAACACATACTTGTGACTATGCATAAGCCACTAACCATACCGGTGAACATAATGTAAACTTCCAAGAAGACAAGTGTTGACATCAATGACAAAACCAATGCAACACATGACGAAGTCATCCATAATACCAGTAAATGTTTTTGTGGTTATGTTTACTATAGTTGAATTGCTTAACTGCTAAATCCAATTTGATATATTATGTTAACTGACAACAATCTGAAATGATGTTTTAACTTATGTCAGTAAAGTATTTGAATCATTCAGTTAAATGGTTTGAGAGTTTCAGAGATGTTTTATTGTTAGTCTGTTACAACAGTCAACCGGTTTAACTTGTCAATATTATTGCATTTGAAGTTCAGTGTTTAAGCTTGTCAGTTTAGAGTTTGCATTGAGAGGTTGTTTTTTGAGATTGGTGGAAGTTTATATCGGTTTTTCATCTACTGATTCACCCCCCCACCTCTCAGTAGTTGACCGGATCCTTATTTCTTTCATCATACCATCACTATGCTATTAAGTACTAACAGATTGCACAAGTACATAGTAGAGTAGTTTTTGTTTTTGTTTCCAGTGGTTTGCCAAACCCAGCTATAAGCCGAGTTGTAGTAGTTTAATTTAAATAACTAATATTTAGCACTCTGTAGTTTCAGTTTTTCCTATTTTGAGTGTTTATTTTCAGATTTCAACATGTTTCAGTTCAATAAGTGCTTCCAGCACATTGTTGTTTTTAGTTTTCAGTTTCAGTTTAGACTTGTTTGCAGTTTTCCATAAGTGTAGATTGCATAGTGTGCAGGCTCAGTTGTATGTAAAGCCATTGTAGTTTCATTTTTCAATTTTGTTTAGTGTGCTGAGATGCAGTTTCAAATTTGAAGAAGGAATATTTTACTCAATTCCTAATGGATATGCTAGGATACTAGATTCTATGTGTTTATCAGGCAAACACCCCTGAGAGGCCGCCAAAAATGTTACCAAATTTTATCACACCTAAATTTGATGACCTATTATAGGTCTTATGTATTGCAAATAAAAGGTACACAAAAAATTCTTCCAAAATGTTTATTATCTTTATGAATAAATATGTATGACATACAAGTATCATTTCAAATGTGCAATTGTTTGAATCAAGAGAGATATACATGAATAAAACATTTCCATGTAATACATTTTTATTTATAAAGAACAAACTATTTACAAGATCCCACACAAGCCGTGGGAATAGTTGAGAAAAGATCACACTGGTCATAGAAATGCAAACACAAAAGAAATAGAAGAATCTATGAAGAAATGAAAGAAAGAACCCATCATTTCTTGGATAGGTTGATGATTTCTACGGAAGAGTCTTATGATTAGCTTCTTTGATTTGAGCACCTCACTGTCCACTCCATGTGATGACCTGAAAGAGAGAGATAAAATGGTTTGTTAGAGCTTCGAGTTATCTCTTTCACTCTTGCATACACAATGCTACTCCTAGTGTGCCTACACTGCTATATCAGATTCAGAACAAAAGAGAAATAGTACAAAAAAGATGCCATGAGATATCAGCGAGAACCATGTTTTTATTTAACTTAAAATGGGCTCCTGAAGGGGTTAAGCTCAACATACATGTCACTACTCATAGGGTAACACTAATCAACTACCAGACAAGAACACAGCTATATCCAAAGTCCCATGTGTTATCACTCAATGATAGTTAAAAATTGTCATTCAATGACAACATATACAACAGTGAATAGAATTATATCCCCATGTTCAAGTGACTAGAGCCATCATGTGAATAAAAATAGTATGGGAGATCTTAAAGCAACAGTGAGTTCATATGCAGAAACAGGAATCAAAGATAATGTAGTGTCATAAAATTGCGACCGTAGCAATTTTAACCACATTCGAAGTCCTCACCTCAGCGATGATACCCTCCTTTCTGGCTAAGACCCTTCTTTGCTTGGACCACTCCTTTCTCGGGCCTTGTCCTTGCTTCCAGACCGTGTCTGAGCCCTAAAATAGGGCAGAATAGGGGCGTGGCACCCCTGTCCCGTAGGACAGGGTCGTACCACTTAGGGTGGCCCTATGTTGGGTTTGCCCGGTTTCTTATGCACAATCCAACTTCGTGGTTTGCAATTCTTCTTTTTCGACCTTCTATGATTGAAAATTAGTCCTTGAGGCATGTATAAAAGGAGATTCAATTCCCTCATTTGAGGAGGAGAAGGATGATAGGGGATAATATACAAGAATTCAAGGAGAAGGTCTTCATTATTGTCTTCAAGCATTCAAGTCTTCAAGCATCCATCAAGTCTTCTTCTTCATTCATCCATTGGAGAAATATTACAACATTAATTTGTAAGCATGTGTGTTTGTTAGGTTTTTGTCATGTTACATGTCATTTCATGCAACACTTGTGATTCCATTCAAGAAGCAAAGCGATCATCATCAACAAATTGCAGATCTACAAGGTACACATTTTCATTGTTTACATTCAAGCATTTGCAACTACTTTATTTCAAGGTCGATTCCTCAACTGAGGTTTGATAGGAAAACCCCTATCCACAACCCTTCTTCTCTTTTTTTTTGTGTGCTGGCTGTAGGTGCGCAACTGTATTTTCAGATTTGGACTCAATTTGCAGAGATGGAGAAACCCTTTTCATTTCGCAGATTTTTCGGAGGACTATGTACACTTTCGCCATGGTCTCGATGACTTTTCTCTAGATTTGCAAGGCAAATTCTTATCAATCTAATTAGCTCAGATCTGAAGTTACAGTGCGATCTTGAACCAGTAGCTCCTCATTTCACTCATTTTCTCTCTTTCTTCCACATAGTCAACAAGTCAACTTTCTTATTTACAAAAGAGGGCAAAACACACTTCAACCCTTGTAATCCACTTGGAATTCACATCCTTGCCTCCCTTGGATTTGGATCTAATGGATTCAATCCCCTCTTTTGAATGTAAAGTTTCGCCCAAGTGAAAACCATCCTAGTGACTTCCTTTCTCTCTCCTAGGTGGGGAGTCACTAAGGTTTAATTTTCCACTTTAAATTTTGCTGAACCCAACGTCTTACACATTAATTCTGATTTCTCATTATTAGACCCGATTAATTGCTATTTCAATTTCAAATTTTCATTTCCAAGTTTGATCTATTTGCAAATTTTAGAGGTTAATGGCATAAAAAACCTAATTTTTCATTTTGAGAAAATTAAGCTTGTGAACTATAAAATTTTAATTACTTGTTTCAGATCTGATTTCTATTTCAAAATTGCAATTCAAATTTGTCTCTTTATTCAAAAAATTCAGTGGTTAAATCATAAAATCCTAATTTTTAAGATTCTTCTATTTTCAATCTTTGACTGCACATTTGATTGATCTAGACATCTCTAAATCGGTTGTTTTTTTAGATTCTACATTAAAATCATAATTTCTATCATCCCTAAAAATTTTGAAAAAAGTTGGTTGGACCGAGTGCACTTTCGTCATGGTCCTCGACTTTTTTCCCAAAATTTCGAGAGATGGAATTGACCAAAATTTTATGCTCAAATCCAAAAAATCGACATACTTTATCAATTTTAACACCCTTTAAGGTCAAACACAAATTCAAAATTCATCAAATTCAATTCTTACATAAACAGGTCCTAATTTTAGATCTTCTTTTCCAGTAAATTCAGATTTTAATTAAGAGACTTTCAATGGCAATTAATAAATTGGATTTACTTGCTCTTTCACATATAACTACATTGCTTTTTGCATATATTTACTACAATCATGTGTTGAATAAGAGTTTATTTCATTATGTCTTCGGATATGTAGTGTCGCGGTTAAAACACTTTGTTGGTGAAGCAGCCACCATGGTTCAAATCCCTGTTGGGCCTTTGTGCTCACAAGGCCTTGTGCCTTCGCTGGGTAGTTGTGCTCGTGGATTTGAACAAGTGAAGTGTGGGGATGAGGTCCCCCATTTGTGGCCTCACTAGTTCATAGCTCCAGGTCAAAAGTGTTTACCCCTTATTTATTTATTTTTTTAAAAAAAGAGTTAATTTCATTTCCTGTTGCTTCTCTTTATTCATAGCACTTGGTCATATTGTGTTGTTAGGATTTCCAAAATATTTTCTTTTCAATTAGATCTCAAATATTTCATGTATCATTTATGTTGCATTATGGTGATGTTGTTAACAAAATGCATTTCCTATGTTAATCACCTTAAAGCTTTTGTAGATACTAAACCTAGAGATCCTAACCTGTGTACCTCTCCTAGGGTATCTTGTGTGGATGAGATGAGACATAATGCTTTAACCAATGATCTCTCTAAAAAAAGAAAGCATTGGAAAGTAACATGAATCCATCTTCTTCTCATACACATATTGTTGGGAAAAATGGTGCGAAACTCTCTCTGAAGCTTCTGGTTGGCTAGATAAGCATTCCGGTAAAGTTGCGTCGCAAGGTCACAGCTAGTTTTGAAGATATTAAAGTTTTCATCTTTGAGGGGTGCAATAAAATATTTAAACTTAATTTTGGGGACTTTAGAGGCTCCGAAACGCCCTGAAAAGTGGCCGTAACCGGCGAAGCCGGTTACGAGGTGATAGAGCACTTCGCGAGCTTTCCGGCGCTTCAAACGGTTCGTCAATCGGACACCCGGTTCTCAAGTTATGGCCTCCGGAAGTTTGTACTCCTGAAATAGGAAAAATAATTTGTATCGGATACATAAATGAGCTGTAAAAGGGAGCGACATGTGTTGGTGTGTGCTTTAACATGTCATAGGGCATCTAGAAGGGAGATAAGGTCGGCTACACCTTATTGGGTGGTTTTAGCCCATGGTTTTGTAATACCGTTTCATGGTTTCTTGTATTGTATCTCCTATTTATGAGGTGTGTGAGATAGAGGTTGGGTGTAAGAGTCTTATGGCTATTGAGTTGCCTCTGAATCTCTGATTAGTGGTACTCCTACGAAGAGCTTGCTCTGCAAGTATTTTGTAATCTGTTTTGATTGCTGAATAAAATATTGAGCTGCTTTTGGAGGGTGGGGTTTTTCTCCCGAAAGGGTTTTCCCCATGTAAATCACTGTGTTGTGGTATGAATGCTATTATATCTATTTCTATTTTCTGTAACTGTTGTAATGATCTGAAAACGTTTTGCATTACCCTCCTCTCAAGGTTAGTGTAGGAAGTTGTTTCCGCTACTTAACTTCCTTACAAGTGGTATCAGAGCCTGATCACCTTTGGTTTCAATTGTGGGCAGTTGGGTTTTTTGAACTAATCCAGATTTGAGTGGGAGCTTGTGCAGAAGACACTTTTTGATCTTGTTGCAGGAATATTCAGATGGCGAGTTCGTCAGGGAGAATAGAGGTGGAGAAATTTAATGGAAGTAATTTTGAGATGTGGAAGCTGAAGATGGAAGATCTACTAATAGATCGAGATCTTTGGGATGCTGTTGATGCGAATGTCCAAAGGCCCTCAGATCCTACTGCGGCAGCTCAGTATGATGTTATGGACCGAAAAGCCAAGGGTCTAATCAGACTGTGCCTGGCAGACTCTGTTCTAATCAATGTCCATGAAGAGAACTCTGCAAAGAAGCTATGGACTAAGCTTGGTGAGATGTATCAAGTGAAATCTTTATTAAATCAAATTTTCTTAAGAAAGAAATTGTATTCCTTGAAGATGGAAGAGGGTGGACGAATTGCAGACCACCTAGAAGCATTCAATATGATTGTGGCTCAATTAGTATCCGTCGGTGTTAAGATGGACGAGGAGGAGAAATGTCAGATCTTGCTTTGTTCTTTGCCTGATTCGTGGGATTCTCTTGTTATGGCTATCGGTAGTACTTCTGTTGTTTTGAAATCTGAAGACGTGGTGGGTGCCCTACTCAGTGAAGAGATGCGAAGGAAGGTATCCATCAGTTCAAAGGAAGCCCTAACCGTTCGTGGAAGACCTAAGGAGAAAGGCAAGAAGAATGAGAAGCGCGGCAAGTCCAAATCCAAAGGGAGATCGAAATCTCCTGGAAAGTCCAAAGTCATTTGTTGGAATTGCGGTAAACCGGGTCACATCCGTAAGGACTGCAAAGAAGAAAAGAAAAAGAAAAAGAAAAAGTTCGATTCTGATTCTGAATCCGACAAGGAAGATGGCGATGCATTTATTGTGGGTTTGGCAACTCATGCAGGTAATGATGCCTGGCTAATTGACTCAGGTGCATCTTTTCATATGACTTCCAATAGAGATTGGTTTTCTGAATATGAAGGATTTAATGGAGGTAAGGTGTATTTGGGTGATGATTCACATTTAGACATTGTTGGTCGAGGTAAAGTTAGAATCAGGTTTTCTAATGGTAGAATAAAAAGGATTAATGGTGTGTTGCATATCCCTGGATTAAAACGAAACCTGTTATCTGTGAGCAAACTAATAGATGCAGGTGTGCAGGTAGTCTTTTCTGAAACAGGATGTAAGATGATTAAGGGTGCTATGGTAGTTGCTAGAGGTGTCAGGTTTGGCACTTTGTATAAGCTTGAAGCATACACTGTTGAGTGTAATAGCACTTCTGTAAAAAGTAAATCTGTGGATACCTCACTGGAAGATTTGAAGGTTTCACCTTCAGCAGATGGAAATGGTTTTTGGGTACCTAAGGGTGCACTTTCATCTGAAGAAAAGTTACCTGTAGAGAAGACTATGTTATGGCACTAGAGACTTGGCCACATTGGAGAAAAGGGTCTAAGGACCTTGAAAAATAAAAACCTTGTTGAAGGTTTGAATGATTGTAATCTTGACTTTGATTTCTGTGAGCATTGCATTTATGGAAAACAAAACCGCGTTCAGTTTTACTCGAGTTCTCATAAAACTTGTGGTGTTTTGGACCTTATCCATTCTGATGTGTTTGGTCCAGTAGATGTCTCTTCGATTGGAAAATCCACATATTATGTTTCATTTATTGATGATTTTAGTAGAAGGACATGGGTATATTTTCTAAAGAGTAAATCTGAAGTTTTTAGTCGTTTTAAAGAATTTAAAGCAATGGTTGAGTTGCAGACTGGAAAGAAAATAAAATGTTTGAGAACTGATAATAGCGGTGAGTTTTGCTCTAATGATTTTGATAGATTCTGTAAAGACTGTGGAATTAACAGGCAGAAGACAACTCCGTATTCTCCACAGCAGAATGGAGTTGCAGAAAGAATGAACAGGACACTGATGGAAAAGGCTAGGAGTATGTTGAGTGGTGCTGGTCTTGAACAAAAGTTTTGGGCTGAAGCTATTGCCACTGCTTGCTACCTGATTAACAGGTCTCCTACATCAGCTCTTGTTGATAAAACACCTATGGAAGCATGGTCAGGTCACAAGCCTTCATTGAGACATCTTAGAGTTTTTGGTTGCGAGGCATATGCACATGTGCCAAAGGAGAAGCGAACAAAGTTGGAGAACAAGGCTGTGAAATGTATCTTCATCGGGTATAGTTATGGTGTGAAAGGATACAAGCTTTGGGACCCTGTTGCACAAAAGGTAATTCACAGTAGAAGTGTTATTTTTAGAGAAATTAAGTCTCCTTCTGTTACATTGCAGCCAGAACAGACTAAAAAAGAAGATGTGATTCAACTTCCTTCTACACCTGAAAGAGTTGAATCAAGACCCTTAGATAGGCAGGAATTTGAGGAGAGCTCGTCTAGCTCTGAATCTTCAGAAGAGGAGGAAGAACCTCCAACTCAGCTTGTTTGAAGGTCTACAAGACATAGACAACCACCTGAAAGGTATTCACCTGATGATTGGAGATGTATTTTTGCTCTGAATACTAGTGTGGATGAACCGAAATCTGTAGAAGAGGCATTAGGTATGAATGATGCAGAATCCTGGAAGATTGCTATGGAGGAAGAAATGGCAGCTTTGAAAAAGAATGATACATGGGATCTTGTACCATTGCCTGAAGGACGAAAACCTGTTGGTTGTAAATGGGTGTTCAAGAAAAAGATTGGTTTAGATGGAAGCATTGAAAAGTATAAAGCAAGGTTAGTTGCAAAAGGCTACTCTCAGATTGAGGGTGTTGATTACGGTGAGATATTTTCTCCTGTTGCAAAAATGACGTCAATTAGATTTTTGCTTTCTATTGCTACTGCTTATGATTTAGAGGTTGAGCAAATGGATGTGAAAACTGCTTTCCTTCATGGTGATTTGGAGGAAGATATTTATATGACACAGCCAGAGCACTATGTGATGAAAGGCAAAAGTAATTTGGTCTGTAAATTGAAGAAATCTTTGTATGGCCTCAAACAAAGTCCTAGGATGTGGTACCAGAAATTTGATACATATGTGTTGAGTTTGGGATTTGAACGTTCTAAATCAGATCACTGTGTTTATTATAAATCTGATGGTGATCTTTTCTTATTCATTGCATTGTATGTTGATGATATGTTATTCATTGGTAAAGGGAAAGGTATGATTTCAGAACTGAAGTCTCAGCTCGCTGCTAAATTTGAAATGAAAGATCTTGGTGCAGCAAAGCACATTCTTGGGATGGAAATTAGAAGAGTTAGGGCAAACAGAAAGCTATGGCTAGGCCAGAGTAAGTATATGAATTCAGTGTTACAGAGGTTCAACATGCAAAATTGTAGACCATTGAGTGTTCCTTTTACAGTTGGAACGAAACTATCTGTTTCAGATTGTCCTACATCCCCATTGGAGATGGAAGACATGAGTAGAGTGCCTTACCAAAGTGCGGTTGGAAGCTTGATGTATGCTATGGTCTGTACTAGACCAGACATTGCCCAAGCAGTGGGAGTACTTTCTAGATATATGTCTAATCCTGGTAGAGTTCATTGGGATGCAGTCAAAAGAGTCTTCAGATATTTGAAGGGTACTTCAGAGTATTCTTTGTATTATCATGGTAATTCAGTTGGAGACATGACTTCCCTTGATATCCATGGTTATGTGGATTCAGATTGGGTAGGTGATATTGATAGCAGAAGATCCACCAGTGCTTATGTGTTTACTTTGTTTGGTGGTGCAATTAGTTGGATGAGTAAGTGACAGGCTGTGGTTGCTTTATCCACTACTGAAGCGGAGTATATGGTAGCTACTCATGCTTGTAAAGAGGCCATTTGGCTTAAGAGACTGTGTTTGGATATTGGAATAAAACAAGGTACAGTGACAGTTTACTGTGACAGTCAGAGTGCAATTAGCCTAGCTAAGAACCCGACATTTCATGCCCGGACCAAACATATTGATATTCAGTATCATTTTGTTAGAGATATGGTCAAAGATGGTAGGGTGAAGCTGGTTAAGGTGGAAACTTTGATGAATGTTGCAGATGCTTTAACTAAGGTTGTGAGCACAGAGAAGTTCAGATGGTGTTCAGAGTCTATGGGCCTTATGGCCCCTAGCAATTGATTCATTGTGTTGACATTCCCTTCCGCTCATGCAAGGTGTTCGACAAGTGGGAGATTTGTTGGGAAAAATGGTGTCTCAACCTTGCATTTATGCGAGGTTACTATTTATAGTAAGTTTTTATTTGAGCACGAAATGGTGCGAAGCTCTCCCTGATGCTTCTGGTTGGCTAGATAAGCATTCCGGTAAAGTTGCGTCGCAAGGTCACAGCTAGTTTTGAAGATATTAAAGTTTTCATCTTGGAGGGGTGCAATAAAATATTTAAACTTAATTTTGGGGACTTTAGAGGCTCCGAAACGCCCTGAAAAGTGGTCGTAACCGGCGAAGCCGGTTACGAGGTGATAGAGCACTTCGCGAGCTTTCTGGCGCTTCAAACGGTTCGTCAATCGGACACCCGGTTCTCAAGTTATGGCCTCCGGAAGTTTGTACTCCTGAAATAGGAAAAATAATTTGTATCGGATACATAAATGAGCTGTAAAAGGGAGCGACACGTGTTGGTGTGTGCTTTAACATGTCATAGGGCATCTAGAAGGGAGATAAGGTCGGCTACACCTTATTGGGTGGTTTTAGCCCATGGTTTTGTAATACCGTTTCATGGTTTCTTGTATTGTATCTCCTATTTATGAGGTGTGTGAGATAGAGGTTGGGTGTAAGAGTCTTATGGCTATTGAGTTGCCTCTGAATCTCTGATTAGTGGTACTCCTGCGAAGAGCTTGCTCTGCAAGTATTTTGTAATCTGTTTTGATTGCTGAATAAAATATTGAGCTGCTTTTGGAGGGTGGGGTTTTTCTCCCGAAAGGGTTTTCCCCACGTAAATCACTGTGTTGTGGTATGAATGCTATTATATCTATTTCTATTTTCTGTAACTGTTGTAATGATCTGAAAAAGTTTTGCATTACCCTCCTCTCAAGGTTAGTGTAGGAAGTTGTTTCCGCTACTTAACTTCCTTACACATACCCTTGAGAAAGGGGGGCAAAATAAAAACATAGACATTCTTACATCTTTAGGTCCTCCTTATTCTCCTAAGACCTATCTTCAACATCAAAGTATATGTAGGGAGGATGATGTCATGCATTGTATTCATGACCTTTCCCCTCGCATAGAAATAACTAAAAATGAGCTTTTAGATGATGAAGATGTTCCTCCCCAATCTTCCAAAAAGGATAAGATTGATAAAGGAAAAGAGATTGCTATTTTACATGATACTCCTTCTTCATCTACAAATCCTTTTCTTCCTCCTTACACATCAGATTTCAAAGAAATTCATGATCTTGTTCCTCCATCTATTCAATTGCAACATTCTTATAGTTGTGGCTTTCATATAATTACAAAAGAAGGTTTTAAAGGACAAGCAATAGGGAAATTTAAGCATGGAATCTGTGTCCTTATAAATCCTCCCACACAAACTACTACAAGAGGCCTAGGAAGTGGTACCCCTCTATCTATGGATGAACTCCTTAGGCTCCAAAACTTTAAAAATTATCTCCAAAAACAACAAATCAAAAGAGCCTGTAAGAATGCTTCTTCTTCAAAGAGTCTTTTTTGTTCATTTCACCAAACCCATGATCACAATGCTGATGATTGCCCCGATTTTCAAAAATATATTCAAGATGACATAGATAGTGGCAAAATTAGAATTGTGGATAATGAAACTTCTTCTCCGAACATACCCTCTCTTTTATGTCAAGATGATATTTACCATCCTAACAAATTAGCTGCAAGAATCTATTGGAGATTCAAATATGACAAGAACATTTCCTTTCCTCCTCAAAATAAAAACAAAAATCTTAAGCAAGTGAAAGGTATTGAATATTGAATTTTTCATGATTCATATTCACATTCTCTTTGAAAATGTTATGCATTTAAGAAATTTGTTCAACTGCAATATGATCTTGTGCAAATTTGTCTCATAATAGATCTAGTTGTATTTCTTGGTAAAAACGTAGTTCCTTAGCACTTCTTTTCCCTTCATGTTGCTCTTCACCCTATGACATAACTAGCCCATTTAATGGGAGCTCTTTATCATTTGTGGTGGTATTGTTTCAATTTTAAATACTTTGGGGCAACAACATGAAGTCCATTTTTCTTCTTCTTTCTATACACTTATCTTTGTCTTTGTGCATTATTTATTATTAGATCTCTTTTCTAGCATAAGAATCATTCCTATGTGAGCATATAATTGTTCTTGGGTTTCTTTTCTGAAGAGAAGATTCTTTAATGGGTAGTGTCCTTCTTCTCTTTCTTTCATTCTCTTGGAAAATGTCTCTTTTCTATGGTTGTGATTATTCTCAAGCACAATATGCCTCCTTGCATGGAATGATCTCTCGAGAAGTGCATCTTCCTTCCTTTAGATAATTTGTTCCATTAGGAAGGCATATCACTTGAAAATAATCACCATTGGAAAACATGTACCCCTTTTCCATTTGTCCTTCTTACTTGGGGGGCAAGGATTTTCACTCCTATCCCTTTCTCTCTATCTCGTGTATCACTATTTCCTTTAGGGGCTGCATTTTTCATATATGATTATCATTTCTATATGATTAATCCCCATTGGGGAATATGTGATGTTTTCTTTCTCTCTTCTTTTCAAAGATTACCACTTCTTGAGATGTGTATTTTACATATACTAATCTCTTTTCTTGCAGGCATTCATGAAAGTACATTGTGCATTCGATTATGTTAATCTATCTCTAGAAGATTGTGTACGTTCTTCTCATTGTCCCCACACTTGGGGGGTAATGATCCTCTCTCTCTCTCTCTCTCTCTCTCTCTCTCTCTCTCTCTCTCTCTCTCTCTCTCTCTCTCTCTCTCTCTCTCTCTCTACGGATCCACTTTGCCCTATTTTTTAGATGGTGTGAGCTTTATTACTTGATGTCATTCCTTGTACAAAATTATTGGTGGTTTGCTCAAGGGTTCTCTCATACAAGAGGTGTAAGGCCTTGACTACAACCTCCTTCACACTTGGTAATGTACATCTATGATAAATTCACCCATCCCTCTGGGGGCTAAAAGTGAGTCATCCCTCATCAAGAATCCCTTTCACCTAGGAATAGAAGGAAATATTGCATTCTTGTTCTCTCCTTTTCTTTGTTCTAGAAGATGTTATATTTGTATAAGATAACTCCTCTTGGGGGTAGATGTATTTTGAACAAAGATCTCTTCTCCTCCAAGGATCTCCTTTACACTTACAACAAGATATCTCTTTTCAACTATCTTATCCTTGCTTGAAGAGTATTGCCTCTCTTGCTTGGATTTATGATGTTGTTGCATAGCGGATATCTTCTTTGAGATGAAGGTAGGTATCCTTGTTCTAATTTCCTTAAGATATCAACATTAACCTATGTTGACATCTTAAGCAGGGGCACCCACACTGCTCCTTTGTACTATACTTTTTCATGTGCATTGTATAGTGGGACATTCTTCGAACCAGAGGGTGGCCTCTTAGAGAAAGGTGTCATCACTTTTTGTATACAATGGGACATTCTAGGAACCAGAGGGAAGCCTCTTAGAGAAATATGTCATCACTTTTCTCTTGTAAAATAGGTCATTCTCTGAACCAGAGCATAGACTCTTAGAGCAAGATGACACTGCTTTTTCCTTGTCTAGTGGGTCATTCTTGAAACTAGAGCACAGACTATTAGACAGATATGTCTTCACTTCTTGTTTTCTTGTACAGTGGTTCATTCTCAGAACCAGAGCATAGACTCTTAAAGCAAGATGACGCCACTTTTCTCCTATGCAGCTTGATTATTCTTGGAACAAGAGCACAAACTCTTAGAGTGAGATATCATGCCTTTCTTGACACTTGTACTATACATTCTATAACAGGTTGTAGCATACTTGGGCATAGACTCCTATGAGGTGCTTCGAACCTCACTTGCATAGACGTGCTTGAGGTTGGGTGGAACTAACAATGTTCTCACTCTCCTCCCTTACATGGATCACCCAGATAGACTTTGGGGGCTAGATTTCCATGTCCTTCTCTCCATGGATCACCTACTTTTAGGGGCTACATGTCCATGGTTTCTCTCTTGTTCTCCATTCTTTTCATGGATCATGAAAGTGTGTATTCTTGTCCTCTCTCTCCTTCCTCTCATGAACCCATAGTTTTGCTATTGATGGTTTGTCAATGATGTAAGCTTTGCTCTTTTATGTGATTGCTTGCATTTATATGATGGTATTAGTCTTTGTGTCCCGATTAGTTGCTGAGACATCTGAGTATTGAGGTCACTTTAGCTAGTTGGTTTGTCGTCTTGTGTCTTATTTTTGTCATGTGTCTTTTGCGCTTTGTTTTTGTTTTGTGTGTCATGTTCCTTTTTTTATTTTGTGTGCTATGGCATATGTTTGAGTGAGTGAAGATCCTAGGATTGGGGGCTTTTGTTCCTCAAGATTAGTGATGTCTTATACTCCTTGTGGTATTACTTTGCATCTCTCATATTCATCTCTATTTCTACTACTTTACCAATAGTATTGGCATAAGTCGTACTCTAGCTAAAGTGGGGGATAAATGTAGTGTCATAAAATTGCAACCCTGGCAATTTTAACCATATTAGAAGTCCTCACCTCGGTGATGACACCCTCCTTCTTGGCTAAGACCCTTCTCTGCTTGGACCCCTCCTTGCTCAGGCCTTGTGCTTGCTTCCAGACCGTGTATGAGCCCTAAAAAAGGTCAAGACAGGGGCAGGATGCCCCTGTCCCCACCTCTTAGAGTGGCCCTATGTTGGTTTTGCTCGATTTCTTATGCACAATCTGACTTTGGGGTTTGCAATTCTTCTTCGTTGGCCTTCGGTAATTGAAAATTAATCCTTGAGGCATGTATAAAAGGAGATTTAATTCCCTCATTTGAGGAGGAGAAGGATGATAGGGGATAATATAAAAGAATTCAAGGAGAAGGTCTTCATTATCGTCATCAAGCATTCAAGTCTTCAAGCATCCATCAAGTCTTCTTCTTCATTCATCCATTGGAGAAATATTACTGTTGTCACATGGATTTGCACATGATGAAAGCTTGAAATTCCTGCAATCCAGTGACACGTTGGATTGCTCTGAGGCTGTGGGTATCCTATTATGAGAGCAGACCTCTAGATTATAAGCCGACTTCCTATTTGATCACCTAAAATTTAAAGACTTCTTGACTGGAAAAGAGGTAGAAGGATATGCATAAAACTAAAACTTAACTACTGCTAGGTGATCCACCAATGATTAAAAATGACTTGCAATGATAAGGAACTCACAAGAATCCAATAAAGAAAACTAAAACACTCACAAATCCAGTTTGAATACTTTGCATAAACGCCTCATGTCAAAGGTTTAGTCTTTTTGATATTTTTGTGAAGGAGAACAAAAATAGTTCCCACAACTTCATTTACCAAAAAGTATAAATCAAACACTGATCTGCACTATAGTATGCTTAACCATGCACTGAACATTGAAGGAATAGAGATAAAATGAATAATTATTTGATAATAATCACAACTAATTCATCCAAAAAATATTCACAACAACATTTAGAACACAAAAAATAAGAGAAGGATTCAGTTGTTTATTGAAAACAAGGAGTATTTCTCATTACAAAGTTTGAATAATGCTCATAAAAATCTGAAAATATTCATAAAAAAATGAGTTACAAGAGCAAAGATCTCTACTACTGAACAAGCACCAACTCTAGAACTAGAGAACTAAGTGACAAAAAGTCCCTTATACAAGTAAGCTTTTCCCAAAATTCAAAAAATGAATTTTGGCTCCCAAAAATATGTGTTGTCATTTCCACCAAATCAGGACTCTAACTAAAAGAAAAACTCCTCCAAAACTGCTGACTTATTGTCATTTCACGTTGAGTTCACCTGGACTAAGTCACTCATCTGCAGACAGTTTTACAACTCGCACCCCTTCTTATCGTGTTATTAGCGTAGCATCAAAATACTCCCGCCGATATCTGATGGTGCGCTCCCAACAGTGTGATATTCGATGGCGTGCTCCCAACAATATACTTTCCTATCGGGTTATCAGCGACACAAAAACTAGTCTTATAGATACCCAATGGCACGCTCCAAAGGCTGACTTTCGATGACTGATGACAACTTTTTGCACTCCGCCACGTGGCACATTTAATTCACCTTTGGATCCAACTAGGCGCTACCTTAACTGCCATGTCATCAATCGCTATGTTGCAAGGATTAACCTTCAGGCACCTTTTCATCGTGGTATAGTGATAGCCCTCGGATCTTCAAGAACCTGTTTGGTTTTTAACCACCTCTTTAACCTTCAAAATGGGCCCACTTTTGAGTCACTCGTCTGTAGACCCTTTCCACGTGTTACAATCTGACTTGTTTGTGGCCACCGTCTGGGATCCACCTAAACACCTCAACACTTTAGACCGGACCCACCTCTTCCTAGGCTCGCCTTGGTTCTTCTTCTACACTCTGCCATGTGGCACATTCTGATTCATTCCAAGCCCACCTGGATGGCCACCTCAACTGCCATGTCGCTAGTTGCTATGTCACAGGGGATAACTATCAAGCATCTTCATCTTGCGGTATAGTAACAACCGTTGATCTACCCTCAAACTGCTCGATCCTTAGCACCTGAGCCACTCACCTTCTCTACACCTACTTTGTCGCCAAGTCACAAAGATAACTGGCAAGCTTCTTTCTATAGCAGTATAGTGACCATTGTTAAATCTCTCGCATCACTATTGATCTTTCTTAATCTGCATGCATGTTAATCCTGACTGATCTACTCCCTCTATCGCGTATCACCACGTGGCACCCCCAGGTTCACTCATGAGATATGCCTGGGCACCACCTTTCTATCAGGTATTGCCACGCGTCAGCCTACGGCCTGCTCGCAAATCCACTTGGACCGCCACGTCGCTAGTGGTTCTATTGGATATCATTCTTTCGGCCAAACTACTCCCTCGACAAACAATTTTCATGTCTTATCGAAACTGTAGTTTCATCGATACCTCTTATTTCGATGAAACTGATGCCTTTGGTGAACCCATTTAGAGATCCATCGATGCTAAGATATGTTCAATAGGTCACTCTCCGGTTTAACTGCACATCTAGCTAGCCACCATCTAGGCGCCACCTGTCTGCCACGTGTCATGGAGATTAATAGTCGAGCACTTTCACATAGTCCTTTTCAACTTGCTCGCCTATTAATTTGCCCTTTTACAGCAAAATTTGGTCACTATGAGACATGCGCACACGCGGGGGCCCACCAACGCTGAGCTGCAACTTGCCAAAAGCCCTTAAGCTTTGACACTAAGGATATATGTGGCCTAGCAAATAAATGCAATAAATTTCCTCTGTGTGGCCAATGTGGGATAAATGGTCTATGCCTGGGCCATTATATTGGGTCATCGGGGTAACATGAAAGCACTCCCCTTTTGCCGATTACAACATTTCGCGCTCTGCACTTCTCATCGGGTCATCTTGTCAATCGGGGTAGGTCTTTCCGATAAGGAAAAAATTCAAAAAAACTACAAAGAAACACCCATCTCCATCACCATGTTGGGCTCAACCCTTGTGGGAGCCACATTTTACCCCACATGCTATAATTCAATGAACAAAATGTTATTTTCTGTGTCTGCACATGAAGCAAACAAGTTAAACAAAAACATGTATTCTTTTCATACTTAGCACTTGTTTCTCCTTCTGAGGCATATTGATCTAATATCTCCTGCATCTTTCTGCCATGAAAATGATATTGCAATCTTTTGTCTTTCTTTCCAAATAATCATGAATGCAATTTAGTAGAATAAAAAATGCACCTTCTTGCTCATGTGTAAAATATCATAGCTCTACCTGATTGAGCTAGTAGTGAAAATAGGTAACATTTTTGGCGACAGCTGCTATATGTTTTCCTATTAAACATCTTGACTAGCTGCCTAACTCTATCTATTGGCACAAAGTCACTGAAACTCATAGAAAATTGAAAAACACATCTGACACAGCAGGAACTTTGAAAACTCCTGCTACAACAATGTGATGTAGCTATATGAGGGAGATGCCTTTTGTGTGCGAGAGGGGATAAACATACTCCTTATTTCATATAGAAGACACCTCTCTTATATAGCTTTGATGGATTGCAGCAGTATGACTCCTATTACTCCTTCAGAACCATGCACTAGGCACTTAGGGAAAACAAAACTACAAACTGACCTACTGCGCAAAGCACTTATTACCACTAGAATAACTGAAATATGTACAAATTTTAGGCATACCTAAAAAGAAATGGTTGAGGTGAATCCCATTGACTGGAATTGGTTCAACTTTACCATCCAACTTAGACAGTTGGAAGGCATTGTGCTGCTTGCACTCAGAAATCATATAAGGCCCACTCCAAAAAGCATCAAACTTTCTATGCTTGCCTAGCTTGCTCTTGAATTCATCCCATTTCAGGACAATGTCGCCTTCCTTGAACACTCTAGGAGAAGCTTTCTTATCAAAATATATTTTCATTTGAGCTTGGTGATGCTCAATTTGCCTCATTGCCTCATTTCTAACTTCCTCTAACTCAATCAACTGAGTCAATCTTGTTGTCATAAGCTCTTCTTCAATCATATCTAGCTAGTTAGATAGATCAAGGGCCGAAAACTCAAGTGAAATAGGCAACCTTACTTCTTTCCCATACACAAGCATGTATGGAGATATTCCAGTGGACCTCTTTGGCATGATTCTATTAGCCCATAAGGCTGATTTGAGATTGGTATGCCAAGCTCACTGATTTCCTTCCATGGTCCTTTTGATGATTCTGAGCAAATTCTTATTTGTGGACTCAGCTTGTCCATTGCCCTGAGGGTAATAGTTAGATGAGGTGTTGAGATAAATGCCATCCTTTATTGCCCAATTAGATATTCAGCTCCCCACAAAAGCAAGAGCATTATCTGAAACTATAGATTCAAGGACACCAAATCTAGTTATCAACTCATCATAAAGTTCAAAACAGCTATCTCGTTTGCTTCCTTTAGTGCTACAACCTCAGTCCACTTAGTAAAATAATCAGTGGCTATGAGCAACCACTTGTGGCCAGCACTTGAAGGTGAATTTATGACTCCAATGAAATCCAAACCCCACTTCATAAAGGGTTGTTCTACCTGAATAGGCTACAATGGCAGCGCTGCCAACCTCTCTTTTCCTACAAACATGGCACATTCTTTACACTTTCTAACCTAATAATGTGCATCTCTGAACAAATTAGTCCAATAATAGCCTCCTTTTATAACTTTCAGAGTTGTAGCTCTTGCTAAAAAGTGTCCTCCTGTTGATCCTTCATGAAACTCATGCAATACCTTATCAACCTGATCAACATCTATGCACCTCAATAATACACCATGAAAATCCTTTCTAAATAGAAAACCATTCAAGAGTACATAAGGAATGGACTGAAGTCTATAATACCTTCTTCTTGAATTAGTCAATCCATGAAGGCACTCGCTAGTCAACAAGAAATGAGTCATTTCTTGTACCCAGCTAGTAGGAGGAACCAAAACAACTACGTGTTCTCTGTCTTGTAGGGCTAAAACAACCTTCTCCTCATCCTCTTCACTATTGTTTGTGTGATCACCAAGCTGCTCACACAATCCCTTACCTCTGACTAGCTTGGTGACCTTAATATCAACATCAAATTCCATCACCTTAGTCACCCAATCATCCCTCTTATCATTTAAGTCTTTGTTGAGAAAAAACTCTTTAACTGAGGGGTGAGCAACCATCAACTTAATCCTATTGTTAGACAGCATATGCTTAAACTTTTTCAAACTCCTAACAACAGCAAGAACATGTTTTTCAACAAAATAATATTTCTCCTCATAATCCTTAAGGCCTTGACTGAAAAAGGCCAAAGGCTGCTCCAAATCATGCTCATTTTCTTGAACCAACATAGGTGAGATGTTGTCAATACTGCCATAAGCATACAAAATAAAGTCTTTTGAGAAATATGGGTTTAGCAAAGTAGGAGAAGTTGCAAGTGCCTCTTTTATAAGCTCAAAACTCCTCCTCCCATCATTCGACCAACTGAAAGGAATATCTTTTTTCAACATAGAAGTTAGAGGTTTTAATAATTCTACAATATCTGGAGTAAACCTCCTAACAAAATTAATCGTACCCAAGAAGCTTTGCAAGCCCTTATTGTGTGCTGGTAAAGATAAGGAAAGAATAGCACTTACCCTCTCTGGATCAATAGTAATACCTTATTTCGACACCACATAGCCCAAAAGCTTACCCTCATGAACATAAAACGCACATTTCTTTGGGTTAAGAGACATACCATACTCTCTACACCTCTCAAAAAATTTCTTTAGGTGAGCTAGGTGTTCAACTAAATTTCTAGAATAAACAGTGATATCATCCAAATAAACAAGTACAAATTTATACATCAAACCATGAAATGCTATATCCATAGCACGTTGAAAAGTGGCACTAGCATCTGACAAACCAAATGGAATCTTTTTATATGCCATAGTGCCCCATTTAGTTGTAAATGTTATCTTAAATTGATCTTCCTCCTTCACTAAAACTTGGTTATAACCTGAAAAGCCATCTAGCAAGGAGAATATCTCAAAACCTGCAACAACTTGCAGAATCTACTCCATAGAGGGCAATGGATGTCTATCCTTCAATGAGGCTCTCTTAAGCTTCTCTTGGTTGGTATTTGAAAACTCTGCCTCTTCCCTCAAAAAGTTAATAATCTGCTGATCACTATCAAAAACTTGCCAATGATCAACATTGTTAGGAATAGAATACCTAACAATCGCTTTTACATATTGATGTTTATTAATATTGTTGATATCACTTGGAATATCATATTGTGCTCCTATTGCAGCAAGTCTATCAACATGCTTATTAACATTTCTAGAAATAGACAACAGATTGAAAGCTTGGAAATCTTCGATAAGATCCCATACCCTATGTCTATAAGACTTTAAAAGATCATTCTTAGTGGTATGGAAACCTCTTACTTGGTTGACAACCAATTCACTATCACCATAAACCTACAAACAGTTGATTCATCTCTTCTTTGCCCATTGTAGACCATGAATTAAGGCCTCATACTCAGCTGTATTATTGGTGCGGCTAAAGAAAACCTGAAAGTTGCATAATACTTATCATCAATAGGGGAAATCAACATGCAACCACCACCAGCACCATTTTTACTTCTTGACCCATCAAAATAGAGCTTCCAAAGCTCATTTTGATGTTGATTATCTTGTTGTCCAGCATCCTTCATCAAGTTTGGGATAGCAGAACCTTGTTCATGAAACATATAAACTCCAAGGTTTACTTCATCCATATTTTTGAAAGGATCTTCCTCAAGATTCTCAGCTACCCATTCATCCAGAATAATCTCGGGAATGTCATCAATAGGGGTGTTTGGATCATGCAGAATGAGTTGGTCATCATGATCATGAATGTTCAAATTGGCATTGACAGCACTAGGGACATAGGGTTCTATGTGATCATTAGCTAAAGCTTCTGATTTAATAGTAACTTTAGTTCCATACCTAGTCCTAAAAAACATATGTGACCAGTCAGATGACAAATAACCCCCTAATTTGGTTGTAAAGTCTCTTGATAAGCAAATTGCAAAGTAGGGTGGTAGGTCTATCACATAAACATCTTGCGGAATAGAAACATTGGGGCAAGCATGGAGTGTTAGACTCAAATTTTTAATGAACCCTACAATATTTATAGCAATCCCATCTAGTTGCACTACACCCTTATTCAATGGCTCATAAGTCAATCCTAACTGGTCAACCAACTGCTTGGGCATGATTGAGCTACTTGCACCTGAATCTATCATCCAGTTATGCACTAGGTGTTGGCCAATGATTAGAGTGACATAAAAGGGAGGTGGTTTATTTACCTTGGACTATTGAGACTGTTGTTCACTCTTCTATTGAGGCTTATTGGTAAGAACAACCTTTGGAGCTTATTGATTAGACGGTTGGGTAGTCAAGGAAAGGTTAGACAAAGCATCATGTAACAAATCTTTTTACCCAAGTAGAGCTAGTGAATCCCATATTGACACGCTAACATGAGTTTTCTTCAACTAATCCAAAATATTAAAATCAGTCATACTAACCTTCTATTGTCCCTTAGTAACAACAATGTCCTTTTGCATTTGTGTTGGCTAAGGTTGGCCTTTTGGCTAATATTTGGTCACCACAAGCTGTGATCTCTGAAGAATTTGTGTATTTTGAGCAGAGAAGGACCCTACCTGAGCTTGGGTACTTGAGAAAGGCTGATTCTTATTCTTATCAGTCTGTTGCCCCATGTCGATAGCCCTTTTCTTGGATCTTGTGTTGACTACTACATGGATATATGACTGATTTTGAGGCTGATTAACCCCACAAAACTCCTCATCTTGCCAATTCATCAAAGTAACATCAGGACTACCTTGTTCCATAGTTGCAAATTGTTGTTCATTAACTTCCTGAGACTGATTTCTTGGAACAACAGCACTATTTTGCACCATCAATGTCTGAGTTAACATGCCATTAGAGCATGTGGATTGGCTATGTGGTTGGTTGTAAGGAAAACACCACTCATAGTCAACTACCAAGTTGTTCTGGACTGGAACAATATCCCTTGAGGAACTGGGTGTATTAGGATTATACTACTGAAAGGGCCTTTGGTTAAAATTCCTTCTTTGACCTTGAGAGTTTGGCTGGTACGAGAACTGGTAGGGAGCTTGGAAAGGAATTCGGTAAGGTGGTTGAGTTTGGGCTTTCTTGATATTAACCAACACATTACCAAAATTTTGCGAAGTCTTATGTAGGTTAGCGTTTTGCTCCTTTATACTTATTATCTCCTGCAAATGATTGGGGACAACATGCTCTTGAACTGCAACTTGAGAATTATATGTTGGAAATGAAGGTACATCAGCTATAACAGGTGGAACTACGAGGATAATGGGTTGTATATCAGCAAAAATTGGCATGGGAGGCCTAGGTGCTATCTTCCCTGCTTGAATAAGACTATTCTCAGCCCTAACAGCAACATCAAATGTTGATGGTAAAGTATTTCCCCCCATAGACTATATCATGAGTGCAATATCACTATTCAAAGCCTTTAGGTAAAACAAAAAGCATAATCATTAGCAGGTTTTACCGATGCTAGAATCCGATTCCAAGTCCTTTGAAACCGGTAGTTGAAATCCATCGTATGCTCATGTGGAGCCCTTTTGATGGTAGTAAGTTGTTCCATCAATGAAAGATGATCTAACTTGTCTTCAAAATGTCGATTTAAAAGTTGTCCCAGCTCATCCCATGTAGCTATTGAGTTCACAAGCAAGCCCCTGAACCACTAAAGGGCTTTCCCTTTAAAAGAGCTTGCCAAAAGCTTCAAAACAATATTTTCTACAACAATGTGATGCACTCTACACAAGGAAGCCACATCTCTAATATGTTCAATAGCTATTGTTTGATCCTCTCGAGTGAAAAATGGAAAACTCTTAAGTGTTGCAGCTGGTATGTCATCATGTGGAACCAAGTTTAAAGGATTGCCCTGATTAAAAGGCACAAATGGATGGACCCTAGGGGGTTGATTAAGAGCCATATTGCTGTTAGAAATAGTAGCACTGGTAGAACTAGTGGTATTTGGCGTATTATGATTGGAAGAACTTGCAAACAATAGATTGTTATAAGGTGCAACAATAGGGTAAGAATTAGAATTAATAGGCAGCACACCAACTGTTGGATTAGGAACTTTGTTAACTACCCTAGCTCTCCTTTTTGGGGGTGATAGCTGGGTATGATTGACTGGGGCTGCACTTTGCCTAGTCTGGTATTTTATCATAAGCTAGGAAGGTTGGACTGCTAAAATACCAAAGATTTGAGTCACCAGGTGTGAAAAATAATTTGTTGCTGCCAACACCAAGACAGCATACGGTGGCCTTCTATGAACTATAAAGTCCCACATTCCCACCGGGCATGCCAAAAATTATTGTCACGTGGATTTGCACCTGATGCAAGCTTGAAATTCCTACAATCCAGTGACACATTGGACTGCTCTGAGGCTGTGGGTATCCTATTATGAGAGTAGACCTCCGGATTATAGGTCGGCTTCCTATTTGATCACCTAAAATTTAAAGACTTCTTCATTGGAAAAGAGGTAGAAAGATATACATAAAACTGAAAATTAACTACTGTTAGGTGATCCACCAACGATTAAAACTAACTTGCAATGATAAGGAACTCACAAGAATCCAATAAAGAAAACTAAAACACTCACAACTCCAGATTGCATACTTTGCATAAACGCCTCATGTGAAAGGTTCAGTCTTTCTGATATTTCTATCAAGGATAACAAAAATAGTTCCCATAACTTCATTTACTAAAAAGTATAACTCAAACATTGATCTGCACTATAGTACTTTTAACCATGCACTGAACATTGAAGGAATAGAGATAAAATGAAGAATTATTTGATAATAATCACAACTAATTCATCCAAAAAATATTCACAACACATTTAGAACAAAGAAAATAAGAGAAGGATTCAGTTGTTTATTGAAAACAAGGAGTATTTCTAATTACAAAGTCTAAATAATGCTCATAAAAATCTGAAAATATTCATAAAAAAATGAGTTACAAGAGCAAAGATCTCTGCTACTAAACGGGCACCAACTCTAGAACTAGAGAACTAAGTGACAAAAAGTGCCTTATACAAGTAAGTTTTTCCCAAAATTCAAAAAATGAATTTTGACTCCCAAAAATATGTGTTATCATTTCCACCAAATCAGGACTCTAACTGAAGGAAAAACTCCTCCAAAACTGCTGACTTATCGTCATTTTGCATTGAGTTCACCTGGACTGAGTCACTCGTGTGCAGACAATTTTACAACTCGTGCACCTTCTTATCGGGTTATCGGCGTAGCATCAAAACACTCTCGCCGATATCCGATGGCACACTCCCAATAGTGTGATATCCGATGGCGCGCTCCCAATAGTATACTTTCCTATTGGGTTATTGGCGGCACGAAAACTAGTCTTGTCGATACCCAATGGCGTGCTCCAAATGCTGACTTCCGATGACCGATGACAACTTTCCGTGCTTCACCATGTGGCACATCCTAATTTGTCTTTGGATCCAACTAGGCACTACCTTAACCGCCACATCATCAATCGCTATATCACGAGGATTAACCTTCAGGCACCTTTTCATCATGGTATAGCAACAGCCCCTGGATCTTCAGGAACCTGTTCAGTTTTTAACCACCTCTTTAACCTTCAAAACGGGCCCACTTTTGAGTCACTCGTCTGCAGACCCTTGCCACATGTTACAATCTGACTTATCTATGGCCACCTCTTGGGCTCCACCTAAACACCTCAACACTTTAGACCAGACCCACCTCTTCCTGAGCTCGCCTTGGTTCTTCTTCTACACTCTGCCATGTGGCACATTCTGATCCATTCCGATCCCACCTGGACAACCACCTCAACTACCACGTCGCCAGTCGCTATATCAAAGGGGATAACTATCAAGTATCTTCATCTTGTGTTATAGTGACGGTCGTTAATATGCCCTCAAATTGCTTGATCCTTAGCACCTGAGCCACTCACCTTTTCCATACATGCTTTGTCGACTAGTCACAAAGATAACCAATGAGCTTCTTTTTATCAACCATCGTTAGATCTCTCACATTAGCATTGATCTTTCTTGATCTGCATGCTCATTAACCCCTGTTGATCTGCTCCCCTCTGTCGCATGTCACCATGTGGCACCCCTTGGTGCACTCATGAGATCTGCCTGGGCACCACCTATTTGTCGAGCATTGTCATGCATTAGCCTACGGCCTACTTGTGGATCCACGTGGACCACCACGTCGCTAGTAGTTATGTTGGATATCATTCGTTCGGCCAAACTACTCCCTTGGCGAACAGTTTTCATGTCTCATTGAAACTGTAGTTTCATCGATACCTCTTATTTCAATGAAATCAATGCATTTGGTGAACCCGTTTAGAGATCCATCGATGCCAATATTTGTTCGATAGGTCACTCTCTGGTTTGACTGCACATCTAGCTAGCCACCATCTGGGCGCCACCTCTCTACTACGTGTCAGTATGTGATTCTGCCACTAGATGCCATCTCATCAGTCGATAAGTCGCAGAGATTAACAGTCGAGCACTTTCTCATAGTGGTATAGCGATAGTTGTCAGATCCTTTGCAACCTGCTCACTTGTTAATTTGCCCTTTTACTACAAAATTTGGCCGCTTTGAGACGTGCGCACATGGGGGGGGCCACCAACGCTGAGCTGCAACTTGCCAAAAGCCCTTAAGCTTTGACACTAAGGATATATATGGCCTTGCATATAAATGTGATAAATTTCCTCCGCGCGGCCAATGTGGGATAAATGGTCTATACCTAGGCCTTTCCATCGGGTCATCGGGGTAACATGAAAGCACTCCCCTTTAGCCGATGACAACATTTTGCGCTCCACACTTCTCATCGGGTCATCTTGTCGATCGGGATAGGTCTTGCCGATAAGGCAAAAATTCAAAAAATACTGCAAAGAAACACCCATCTCCATCACCATGTTGGGCTCAACCCTCGTGGGAGCCACATTTTACCCCACATGCTATAATTCAATGAACAAAAAGTTATTTTCCCTGTGTCTACACATGAAGCAAACAAGTTAGACAAAAACATGTATTCTTTTCATACTTAGCACTTGTTTCTCCTTCTGAGGCATATTGATCTGATATCTTTTGCATCTTTCTACCATGAAAATGATATTGCAATCTTTTGTCTTTCTTTTCAAATAATCACAAATGCAATTTAGCAGAATAAAAAATGCACCTTCTTGCTCATGTGTAAAATATCATAGCTCTACCTAATTGAGCTAGTAGCAAAAATAGGTAACAATTACAACATTCATTTGCAAGTATGTGTGTTTGTTAGGGTTGTTGGTGTAAATAAATATTCATTATGGATATTTTTACACTTAAGTTAACTTAGGATAATGCATCTCTTCGTAGTTTGGATTTGAGACACTTAGGGAAGTGTGCACATAGGGATAGAGCTTGTAGGAGAAATTCCACCTTTTGTGGTCTTATTTTGCTGTTACGCTCCACATTCGGTGGGTCATCCACCTCTTGTGGAATATTATATTATTTCTCCTACCTACCCTTGTTTCTCATTGAGCCACATGTCATGATTGTGTGCTCGTACATCCATATGGCCTTGCCTATATAAGAAGGCCTATATTCATTGTATTGGTGAATCTAGTTGATCATTTTCATATTGATGAGAATACAGGTTGTTCTTGTCATTCTTTTGTCTCCATTTTAATACTTTTCATTGTGTCCTTGATCTTGGCAAAATCTCACATGGTATCAGAGCCAGGTCCAGACTAGGAGCCCCAAGCACACGAGAGGTGTGGCTTAAGGGGGGTGTTGGTGTTGGAAATAAGCCACACCCAGACCGACCATGGACTGGTCCAAGAGGGGCCAGTAGCTTAGTGGTAGAGCACTCCATCAGCGTATGGAAGGTCCTAGGTTCAAGTCCTAGCTGGTCCATGTTTCAACATGGTATCAGAAACATTGGGGCTTCATTGATTGGTTTTTGGAGACATCGTGGAAGACTTCTATTTTCAAATCTGAGGAACTCCACTTTTTGGAGGCATCTTCAAGCATTTTTGACCTCACCATTGCATCCATGAGGTCATTTCCATAAAAATCGAGCATAAATTCGACCTATTTTGGCGAAAATTGATTTTTGGGTGTGGAGGAAATTTTCTGCCTAATTCGGGCGGTACGGGTTTTCGAAAGTTTCAGATTCTCTCAGCTGTACCTATTTAATCCTCAATTCTGCAACTTCAAAGGCCTCATTTGAGCTCATACGACCTCCTTTTTAGGTGCCATTTTTTTTAAAGTGCATGTTTTTTCATCTACTTTCATAATCTATCATCAGATTTCAGAGATTTTAAGTAGAAATTGTACTTTCAGATATTGGTCTTATTTGGCCTATTTGATACTTGTAAATTGCTTGGATCTTAATTTAGATCTCTTGCATTATTAGTTTGAGTCTCTTTTGGCCTTATTGAGGTAGTTGTAAAATTGAAATCAGAAGTCCACTTTGCCATTTTTTGCAAGTGGCCCATTGTACATGCACTAAGTATAAAGTGCCAAATCATCACTTTTGGGGGGGTTCTTTGATTGAGTGAATTTGGGGGGGTGTCTTGTGTGATTGTGCCTCTCTTTCCTTGTGCTCTTCTATTTTTGTTGCAATGAGTCCTCATAAATTTCCACCTTTAACTCCACATAATTATGCATCATGGAAAATTAAAGTATGGAGCAAATTAATGGAAAAATGTCTCACGCATTACATAGATGGAACAATAGTAGCACCACCTGATCCTAAGGCTGGTCCTAATTCTCAATTAGAATGGCTCACTAATAATTGCATGGCTCTTGGAACTTTGTGCAAGTATGTATCAAATGACCTCATCTTTCATATTGAAAAGTGTACTACAATCAAAGATACTTGGGATATGTTTCAGAAATTGTATGGTCAAGTTGATGAAATCAAAGGTTATAAGGTTGACAATGAGCTCACCAACTTGGATCCCAAGAGTTTTGATACAATCCAAGATTATGTCACCAAAGCAAATGAGCTCAGAGAAAAGCTTAAGGATTGTGGAATTGACAAAAAGGATGCTCAGTTGATATTCAACTTGTTGGACAAGCTTGCACCAGAATATGCAGCATGTGTGTCTAGCTTCCAAACTCATCGTTTGACAATGGGGAGTTCCTATGTTATGCCTTCATTTGATGCTTTCATAGAAATGTTGATATTGGAACAATCTAAGTTGTTGAACATGGGGCTTCTCAAGTCTTCAAAGTCCAAGGCTTTGGTGGCTATTCAAGGGAATTAAGGAAGTCAAGGCAAACATTCCAACAAGAAGAAGAAGCAATCTAAGTCACAGCCATAGCATGAAAAAGGAAAATCATCCTCTCCATCACAAGGTGATTTTTCATCCTCTTCCAAGAAGGGGACACCACCTAAGAAGGATAAGCCAATGTGTGCATATTGCAAGAAGTATGGTCATGATGAGCATCGATGCCACACAAAGCAAGTTGATGAGTTAACTAATCTTCTTAAGAAAAACAACATAAACTTGCCATCCACCTACACAAAGAAGGATTCATCTCCTTCCTCTTCCTCACAGTCTAAGGTAAAAGGGAAAGCATTTGTGGCTACAACAAGTTCTTCATAGCAGTGGATACTTGACGTAGGTGTCTCATATCACATGGGTTCTACAAAGGAGCAGTTTTCTTCATTGGAGCCATCTAGGGTACCTCACATTTACATAGGTGATGATACACAAGTAGAGGTTGAAGGGAAAGGTTCAGATGACATGGATGATGGAACATTTGAGAATGTTCTCTATGTTCCTAACTTGTCTACCAACCTTCTCTCTATCTACCAAATCACACACTATGGAAATGGGAAAAAGGTTGAGTTTACACCAAATTCAGTTGTGGTAAAGGAACTTAATGATGATGCCTTGATAGCAGTGGGACAAGTCAATGACAACTCAAGGCTTTATTCATTCTCCCACTTTGTGCCAAGTTCACCTTCTAGGGCCTTGCTTACTCATTCAAATTCTGAAAGTAAGCTATGGCATGAGCAGCTTGGTCACCTCAACTACCGCCATCTTCAGCAACTCAACACTAAAGACATGGTCACAGGTCTACCTCGAATCAGTTTTTCAGAGGGTGTATGTTCAGGTTGTTCCATGGGTAAGCATCTCGAAGAGAAGTTTGATAAGGGGAAAGCTTGGAGAGCTTTGGAAATTCTTCAACTTGTTCACACCAATGTAGCAGGTCCATTTCCAGCACCTTCATTTAGCAAGGCCCGCTATGTCCTCACCTTCATTGATGACTACTCCCGCTTCACTTGGGTCTACTTTCTCATTCATAAGAGTGAAGTATTTGATAGATTTCAGGACTTCAAGACTCGTGTGGAGAAGCAATCCAGGAAAGTGGTCAAGATTCTTCGTACAAATAATGGAAGGGAATATGTGAACAAGAGACTTGAGGATTTTTGTACATTTGAGGGGATTGATCTTCAACATTTTGTAGCATACACTCCACAGTAGAACGGAGTTACAGAATGCAAGAATAGAACTCTCAAAGAAATGGCTAGCTTTATGATTCATGCACGATCTCTTGATCCTGCCTTTTGGGTCGAGGCTATCAGTTGTGCCACACACAGCCAGAATCAGGTTCCTCACAAAGCTTTGCAAGGTATTACTCCTTTCAAGGCTTGGGCTGGTAGGAAACCGATTGTGAGACATTTCAGAGTCTTTGGGTGTCCAGCATGGGCTCGCATACCTCCACAGAAACACAAGGCATCGGAACCATAGAGTCGACCTTGCATATTTGTTGGATATCCTGAGGGTGTTAAGGCATATAGAATGATGGATCCTGAGACACAAGAGGTTTTCATTGAGAGGAGTGTTCACTTTGAGGAAAGCTCTCCTAGCTTAGCCTCTCTACCTCCTCCACCTTACTCCATTGTGGATAGTGATGTTAGTGATTCATATGATGAGACTCCTTCAACTCCAACTCACAGGGTTACACCTCCGTAGGGTCCACTTGTAGTTGAGGAGCCTCGTTCTCCACCTCCACCTAGACCTCATTGGGCTTGATAGACACTTGAGTCTGTGGGTTCTCTTGTTGGGGATCCTTCAGATACATGGAGAACTCAATCACAACATCAGGATCTTCCACATGCATTCATTGCTACCGCTTTTGATCCACAGACATTTCAGGAAGCATCAGGGGTTCCTGAGTGGGACCAAGCTATGGAGGAAGAGTATAGTTCCTTGATGAGGAACAACACATGGGATTTAGTCCATCTCCCTAAGGGGAGAAAGATGGTTTGATGTAAGTGGATCTATCAGACCAAGTATGCAACAGATGGTAGTGTGGATAAGTACAAGGCTCGACTTGTTGCGAAAGGTTTCTCCCAGGTAGCAGGTGTTGACTATACTGAGACCTTTGTGCCCGTAGCCAAGATGAACTCCATTTTCTTGACACTTGCTATTGCTACAACTCATGGTTGGGTTGTACATTAGATGGATGTGAAGAGTGTTTTTCTTCATGGTGATCTTGATGAGGATATTTATATGGAGTAGCCACAGGGTTTCATCTAGGATACTTCCTTGGTTTGTAGAGTAAGGAAATCTCTCTATGGCCTGAAGCAGGCCCCCAAGGCTTGGGTACGCCAATATGGATTCCTTTCTTCTCTCTGCAAGGTTCACTAGGTGTCATTATGATCCAAATGTCTACATTTTGTGACAGGATGACTCTCACTTGATACTTGTGCTCTATGTTGATGACTTGATCATTACAGGGAGTACTGCATCCATCATTAGCAAGGTCAAATCTGCTTTGCATGATAGATTTTCTATGACTGACTTGGGTCTTTTGCACTACTTTCTCGGGATTACACTATCGCAGCCCAAGTATGCTCTTGATCTACTTGCATGCTTTCATATGCCTGATTGTAAGCCTACACCGACTCCCTTTCTTTTAGGAGTCACACTTGAGGCTCAGTGTTCTTCTCCACCAGTTGATGCCACTTTGTATCATCAGCTTGTGGGTAGTCTCATCTACTTGACCCATACACGCCTTGATATTTCATTTGCAGTTGGCATGGTTTCCCGCTTCATGCAAGAACCACATGAACTTCATTGGAAAGCCGCCAAACGCATCCTTCATTACATCCATGGTACACATCACTATGGGATTCACTATGCAACAGGCATAGGACTTTGCCTGGTTAGTTACATAGACTCTGATTGGGCAGGCAATCTTGATGACTATAAGTCTACTTTCGGTTACAGTTTTCACCTTGGTTCAGGCCCCATTTGTTGGCAAAGAAAGAAGCAACATGCTATTGCTCTTTCTTCGATTGAGGCTGAGTATCGAGGTGCTATTAATGCAGCGACTGAGACCATTTGGCTTCAGCAGATTCCCACAAAGTTTGGGTTCACCACTCCACGACCAATAGTTCTACATTGCGACAATCAGAGTGTTATTGCTATCTTGAAGAACCCAGTCCCACATCAGTGGACCAAACACATCGAGATCCATATGCACTATATCCAAGAGTTGATTCAGGAGTAGGTCATTGATTTGCAATATTGTCCTACAGTGGAGCAAGTTGCAGACATATTCACCAAACCTTTCACCGAGAGTAAGTTCTAGTAGTTGTGAGCTCTCTTGGGGGTGTGGGATGTGTCATTAGGGGGGGTCAAATGACTTCTCCTTCCTCTCTTATGGGGGGGAGTTTTTTCCCACTGTGTTTTCTCCCTTTCTCCATTTGTGAGAGATTGCATTGCATCATTTTGCTTGCATTTGCATATTGTACATGGGTACCTATCTTGGCCTAGTAGCCGGGACCCATCTTGCATTGTTGACTTGAGTCTTCATTCCCCTAAGTTGCACTTAAGGGGGGGTGTTGGTGTAAATAAATATTCATTATGGATATTATTACACTTTACTTAAGTTAATTTAGGATAATGCATCTCTTCGTAGTTTGGATTTGAGACACTTAGGGAAGTGTGCACATAGGGATAGAGCTTGTAGGAGAAATTCCACCTTTTGTGGTCTTATTTTGTTGTTACACTCCACATTCAGTGGGTCATCCACCTCTTGTGGAATATTATATTATTTCTCATACCTACCCCTAGTATTTCTTACCTACCCTTGTTTCTCATTGAGCCACATGTCATGATTGTGTGCTCGTACATCCATATGGCCTTTCCTATATAAGAAGGCCTATATTCATTGTATTGGTGAATCCAGTTGATCATTTTCATATTGATGAGAATACAGTTTGTTCTTGTCATTCTTTTGTCTCTATTTTAATACTTTTCGTTATGCACTTGATCTTAGCAAAATCTCACAAGGGTTTTGTCATGTTACATGCCATTTCATGCAACACTTGTGATTTCTTTCAAGAAGCAAAGTGATCATCATCAACAAATTGTGGATCTACAAGGTATACATTTTCATTGTTTACATTCAAGCATTTGCAATTACTTTCTTTCAAGGTTGATTCCTCAACCAGGGTTCGATAGGCAAACCCCTATCCACAACCCTTCTTCCCTTCTTTTATGTGTGTTGGTTGCAGGTGCGCAATTGTATTTTCAGATTTGGACTCAATTTGCAAAGACGGAGAAACCCTTTTCATTTCGTGGATTTTTTGGAGGACCATGTACACTTTCACCACAGTCCTAACAATGTTTCTCTGGATTTGCAGGGCAGATTCTTATCAATCTAATTAGCTCAGATACGAAGTTACAACGCGATCCTGAACTGGTAGCTCCTCATTTCACTCATTTTCTCTCTTTGTTCCACATAGTCAACAAGTCAACTTTCCTATTTATAAAAGATGGCAAACACACAAGTCAACCCTTGTAATCCACTTGGAATTCACATCCTTGCCTCCCTTGGATTTGGATCTAGTGGATTCAAGCCCCTCTTTTGAATGTAAAGTTTCCCCAAAGTGAAAATCATCCTAGTGACGTTCTTTCTCTCTCCTAGGTGGGGACTCACTAGGGTTCAATTTTCTACTTTACAGATAGAAAGACACCATTTAAACTTAATCGCAACAAATCATTCATAAATAGTCAACATATAGATATAGGATAGTGCACAAGATAGTGATTCTTTCAAAAGAATAAAAGCAGTAAACAACATCTCCAAGACAGTCATTCAGCATATACAGTCATAAAAAATATTAGTAGAAAAGCTTAAATGCATGTCAAATTTTTAGTCATAACAGGCAGAAAATAGCACCCAAAGATCATTTAATAGCAGCATGTGTTAGCCAATTTAGAGTAGCATCTACTATAGCAGTAATGGGAACAATCAAGAATAGTTCTCCTTGTCTTAAGAATAGTAGTCACAATAAGTGATATATGAAGCTGAATATACATATATCAAAAAGTTTCAAGTTTTGAAAATCAACAAAGGCAATGCACAGTGAGCCAAACAACAGAGCAGTGATAAGGTTTACAAGATAAAACAAAAAGCTTTCAACATGGTCCAAGATACAGTCCTTCTAAAGCCCCATTGCCTATTTGATATTAAAATAAGATTAAGTTGTAGTCATAAAGAATACAATCCAAAATAATTGGTTTAGTTTGAAACAACAATGGTCTTCATGAAGGATTCAATTATGATACACTATCATAACATGATTGGCAATCAAATAGTAGTAGTCAACTAGAGAAAAGAAAGGTTGTTAAAAAGGAATAAAAAGAGAAGTGACCATGGAGAGGTGCATATACAGAAGAAAAAAATATGAAGGGGTTCAATGAACAATGATTTACTAGGCTGTGATAAGTGATAACTAATGACAGTGAGCATGGACAGTCAAACAGTACAATAAGGAGGTTTTTGTAGAATTCGAAGATGCTTTGACAATCCATTTAAACACATTATGTCATTAAGAGCACCATCAATGTCAATGGATGGTAGTGTATGAAGTTATAGATAGTCCTTTAAGGGGCAGAGATAGGTCATCACTCAGAAAAGTCTTTAAATGTTGTTCTATAAAAGATATAGTATGACAATAAAAGACATTATTCAAAACATTTAGAGAAATCCCAAAGTGTACATTTTGAATGCATACACCTAATTAATGGGTTATAACTAATGGTTATGATGTATTACTGTTTGTTGTTGAAAGCATATATAAATGAAGATATAGTAACTCAACAGTCACAAGCAGTTTATGAGAGCTTAAGGCAATGATAAAGGTAAACACACAGTATCCAAAGATGATTTGAGCAATCATGGAATAACAGTCCATACAGCGGCTGAAGAAAAATGAGCTCTGTTATCAAGAACACAATGAAAGCATGTGATTTTTACAGTTAAGAACAATCTACACCAGTAGCAAATACAATAAGGGCCAATAAAGTAACATCTCACATGAAAGTCATACAATCAAGATAAAATGAGGTATGAAAATCAGTTATCAAGAACAAAGACCTAATAGTTGCAGCCCTATATCATATTAAAAAATATAGTGAATAAGGCATGCATAGTCATGAAAATATGTTTTATTATAGTAGCAGCCATAAGGAGCAATCATGGAAGGTTTAATGTCTGTCTAAAGTCACAAACCAAGAGCTTCAGGCTATAAAGAAAATCATAAGTCATAGTAATGTTAAGAGCAGTCACCATACAAGGCTAGGAAATCTCTTATTGACTAGTCACTAAGATACAAATCAATGGTGATCACCTACATGCAACTATAAGACAAAATTAAAGCAATCACCATACAAGGCTAGGAAATCTCTTATTGACCAGTCACTGAGATACAAATCAATGGTGATCACCTACATGCAGCTATAAGATAAAATTAAACCAACTCCAAAGGATAGAGAGCATTAGTAACTTCATCAAAAGGAAAAAGCTACAACAATAGAGGAACAAAGATCTTCAAGTGTCATTATTAGATAAGTAGTCTGGATGTGAGCAAAGGTGTTCATCGAATGACATGAATAAATTTCACTATAACAAATACAATGTTAGTGCCTAGTGCATTAATAAGATTTAAACTCATTAAAAGATCCTTATATGATAAAATCTTTGCCCATAAAGCCACAATGAGAATAGTTCAGAGCAACATCATAATCAAACACAGTTACAAAATTCTTTAAATCAGCCATCTAGAGACAACAATAAAAGTATAGCATCCAAAGGACAGTCGCAAATGATCGAGTCACTCCCTATACACATGAAAATGGCAACCTGAGTATAAGGATAGTGAGGTGCAGCAAGTGATAAAGCTACTAGAAAAAGGTAGTCATCTCTCATGTCAAACTTCATAGTCACATAATCTTCCAAATGTCATGATAACAATCAAAGCAATCCAATTCACAAGTTATGCAGTCACTTCATAGTTGCAACCATGAATGATTGAGAAGATAACTTTCAAATCTAAAAGAGTTCATCAATGATTAATTAAAAGACTAGTATAGCATGTAAATACCATTGACATATTTTACATATAAAGATTCACTATTTTGTTACAAAGAGTTTTGCAACTTCCAGAACCAGAGCATATTTATCGATATTTATTATAGTTCATAAACAAAGACTCTCCAAAATGTTAGTGATTAAACTAAATGGCAGCCAATGACAACTTGGGAAATGTCCAAGAAAGAGGTAAAACATTAAGCCCACATTCACATGTGCCAATCTTCCTAATGAATGAGTAAGGTAACAATCATAAAGTTGTTTAGTACAATCATTTAGACAAATTGATACAGGTTTAGAAGATCAATGTATAGTACGCAGTCAGCTTGCCTAAAGACAATGAAGATACATGGGAAGGAGGATTTACATATATTATATAACAATAGTGACAACCTATCATAAGGTTCAAAGGCCAGAGAAAAAGTTACTATCATGACATGGCATATGTAAAATAAGGCAGTCTTATCAAGCAGTGACAAGGATGTAACCCAACAAATACAGTCATTGCATTTTAGAAAAAGAAAAAATCATAGATAAGTAATAATACAATGATTATCACAGTCAACACAGAAAAAATTGTATTGTCATATAAACAACCAATGAACATCATAGCAGTCAATGTTGTCCTAACAGAGTAAAAGAGGGGTTTTCAGTTTTAACAGTAAGCATAAACAAATTTTTAGTTATAATAGCAACACAAAGTTACCAAAAGATTGTTGGAATCCAATAACACTGAGGGGGGGGGTGAATCAGTGTTATACCAGATGTATTAATTTTAGCCTTATTAAAACATGCATACACCAACTTGTATACGGATACATACAGAATTGAAAGAAGTAAAGCAACCAATAAGCCAATCACATAAATAAGAACCATAACACACAAAATTATATGTGGAAAACCTCAAAGAGGAGAAACCATGGTGGGATTTGCAACCCACAATATCAATCCATTGGCCATATAAAGATATTACAAAATATGAGGGGCCTGCACTTGCAGGAAGGCTTACAGCCTAGAGCAAACTGTTGAATCACAAAAGGAGCCTCACTGACTACATATAAATCTAGACTACAATCCAAAGAAGTGTTGATCTGCTAAGATAACATCTTCTATGTCAGAATACAGTTCTGGTTTAAACTCTGTATGTTCTGGTTTAAACTCTGTATGTTCTGGTCTAAAACCCTAAACCCTTTACCAGAATAACCCTTACATGAATATCCTCGCGTATATAATCTTTCTGATATTTTTTGCATTATATCACATTCACATATCCATAATCTTATATATATCAAAATGATCTAATCCAACTGAACTATATACCCTATACAACTTATCATGCCTTATGTCATCTTACAAAGATTATTACAATATCAAATTACATGTCGGCTAGATAACATAAATACATGAATAACAAAAACAATTGTTGATGCCAGATCCAAGAGATGTCGACCTCCAACACCAATAACCATATTCTAAACCATGTCAGTCTACATTGTTGGTAACCAAAGAAATCATTTTGCCTTGTCGGTGCTGGTGTCGGTGTAGTGTCTCTAAAGTGCTTGTCGGTACACAACTGAACCAAAACATAAAGCTAGAACAAAATACCATGTTGCCATCAATTACAACATAGTGAAACCAACCAATTGAGTGTCAATTTCCAACAAATATACATAGTCATGACAGACAAAGGGTAGATCTAATGACAAAGAATACCCTTGAAACAAAGAAATTTGTAGGCATGATTAACCTTTAGAAATTTCTCACACTCAAGAATATAGTCTCAAATAGCTTGTAGTAGCCATTCATTACTGTTACTGTGACAATATAGCTTCCTTTGGTTTTGTCTTGAAAGATAGTGAAATAGGATACAATCCTTATCAAAATAATAGTGGATAAAAAAGAAAGACTCGGTCCTATATCACCATGAAAATCCCCAAGAAGGCAGTCAAATAAAGACTCAAGTAAATGACAATGAACATTGAGAACCTAAGAAACATCTTTGAAGATAGTGAGCTTGTACATAAATGAACAAATCATTAGCAACTTAGATCTATCTTCAGTGATGAAAGTTGGGGTCAAAGTATTGCAAGTAGGTACAGTCACTGTCACATTGAAGATACAAAGACTGTCACCAAAATAACAAACTGATGAGCATCTTATCTGAAAGAGCACCAATGACAAGCTACAACAGTCCACACAGAGATACAAATACAATATTTTTTTAATTAATTAGCAACTCCTAAAGACAGTAAATATGCATCCATAGAGAGCATGGTAAGAGTATGGTCCATATAGTGTTGGAATAAGGTGTACACAAAAAATATTTGTATAGGCCTTCATAAGTATTTCAGAAGCAACTATGAAGGGTTACAAAGCACAAATTGCTATAACAGTCAGCTTCAAGAACAAAAGCATGGCTCAGTGATGAGAACCTAGCCCTAGTGCAGATAAATAGAGGGGTTTTTTACAGTAAGATTCCATAAACAAAACCCAGATTTAGGATATATACAATCAAAGGCATTTGCTACGTTGATATTCTTACAGTCAGAATCACATATATATTTAGGGTTTTCATCTTGAAATCCTTAAACCTATACCTAATTCCATAAGCATCAGACATAAATATGCTACAAATGATGCTATTACATAACAATGAGAGACATCACTGTCAAAAGCCCCAAAACAATCAATAAAGAGATGCAAAAGGAATGATAAAACCCATATCATATACAACAAGATATTGGCCATATAAAATGACAAAAATAAAGAAAGAGAGGCCCAAAAATATTGGGTTTTACTTCTTATTACTTGTTTCAGTCTTTCTCTTAGGTGTATTACTGAAAAAGATTCTTCTCAAGGAAAGATAAATAAAATAAAAGCACAAATATCTTCTAGAAAGGAATCAAAACCAAGCATTCTATAATACAGTAAGCAGTCGTTAACCACACTCACAATGGATGGTTCAAGAATAAAGATTAACAGCACATACCTAGAAAAGACAAGAGTTCAATCATGCAAATCCAAGTGTAAGTCGCCTCTCTTTCAAGTTGCAAATTCCCAATTTTCACCTAGAAAAGCAGAGAGAATAGATGCATGTGGCCACCATAGAAACTCTTTATGCAGATGAATGAAGAATAATACATCTTTTAGGGTTCTATATTTTCCCTTTTGTGTTGCATGCCCAAGTTTCACCGAAAGGGCACTTATTTTTCTTTTTTATTTGTTTCTAAGAAAACAAATTGCCACCATGGTCATGACTTCCAAAAGTCATCTACCTAGATAATGCATGTAAAGCCCTAACAATGCATGGAGGGCTAAGAGCTTTGAAGCTCTTTAAATATTCTTTTTACTATATCTTTTATAATTTAACAGATTTTAATTAATCTTATTAATATATGTTAAGCTATAAAAAGTTGAAATTAATTTGTAATTAATATGTGTTAAATTATATTAATTTATGTAGAAAAGGAAATAAATAAATTTATTTTAGCATCTAAAAAAATAAAATGAATTATTTTATATTTTTAGTGTTAAATTAAAATTATTTAAAGAGATAAAAAGGGAAAATATAGAAGATGCATGCAATTTTCAACAGGGGAGCATATTTTTAGCTTTAGTAGATACATTTGGCATTTCAGAATGCATGAAGAAAGGGGGATGATTTTTTTTTCAGTTTTGTAATAGTGAAAAAAAATGTGAATGATGGAAAGATCAAGAGGAAAGCTTTTCTTCCCTCCGAGGAGAGATGAAAGTTTCACTGCGGATTTCCCTACAAACACTTTATCCACATTACATTTAAAAGAGGGGAAAATTCACTAGATCTAATCTCTTAGGGAAGAGATTTAATACTAAATGAATTGATAATGAGATAGAAATGACAAGCTAAACCCTCTTTTAGAATGGAAAATGGTTGAATTGTGTATTGTAAGACTAAGTGTAAAAGTAGCAAAGAATTGATTATAACTCAAGATAGAAGCGTGAGATGAATTTGTGCACCTGGATCTAGCTATAATATGTCGAGACGAAGCTGCCCTGTGAATTTGAGGAAAATTTGTTGGGACCATGCTGAAAGTGTCCACGGTCCTCTAAAAAATCCGTGAAACAAAAAGGATTTTTTTGCCTCTGCAAATGGAGTCCTAATCTGCAAACACATCTGCACACTTGCAACCTACACACAAAAAAGAGAGGAAAAGGGGTTGGGATTGGGGGTTTGCCTTTAGGTCAAACCCCAGTTTTGGAATTAACCAAATGATGAAAGAAAGTACTTGCAAGTAAGTGTAAATAAAAGACTGAAATGTAAGTCACCTCAAGAGAGGTTGTAGATAGAATGTAGGTAGATTGTCTTGTATTGAATTGAATATTGAAAGGGATCTCCTCTTCAATGGTTGAATCCTTGACTTGAATGCAACACCTAGCCTTGAAGGGAGACTTGAGAATGCTCAATGCTTGAACTTATGCCCGCCTTATTGTTTATCCAACTTTTTTGCTTGTTGAACTAATGCAAATGAGAGGGAAAATGTGACTTATATACTTGTCAATTAGGGATAATTGACTAATTTTTCATCACAGGCCAACACAAGGAAAGTTTTTCCATTTTATGCAAAGTCTAATTCAAAGATAGGACAGAGAGGGGCCAAAATAGGGCAAGGACAAGGGTGCCACTCCCCTGTCCTGCCCTTGTCTCAAGATAGGAAGTAGGTTCAGGTAGTGTGGAGGGCAGAACAAGTGCGGTTTCCAGGGATTGAGCAAGTCTTGGGTCTCTGATCAGGCTTAGGGACTCAAATTGCCAATGTGAAGACCCTAATATGGTCTCAAATTGCAAGGGTTGCAATTTTATGACACTACATTTAGCCTTCACTTTAGCTGGAGTATAAGTGTATGCCAGTACTGTTGGTAAAGTACAAGGAAACAAGATTGAAAGATTTCTACTACGTCAAGGAGGCAAGATGCACCAAGCCCCCAGTGGACTAAGGATCTTACGACATTGATTGACAAAGTAAAAGGGAAGATCAAGAAGGGAAAACCATGACTGCAAGTAGGAAGGTTCCTCTCATTATGAGTCACGAAAAAGATACCAAAATTATAAAGCCAAGTTCACTAAATAATTTTAAATATCAAAAAGGAAAATATGAGCAGAGTGTATGCCCCCACATTAAAGTGATCGTGCACACCTTATTGGGAGCGACTGCTTTAAGGTAGGATACACTCAAGAGAGAGAAAAGAGAGGGAGCACTTTATTGCAAGGATTTAGCCCCCAGCCGAGGAATAAATCCAAGGATAATGAACATGAAACACGAGGTAGTTTCGCTTTCCTCGGGGTCAGTATGTAGTATGATAACTCATGTATATCGTATATGTATATGTGCATATAATAATCATCATTCCCCAAAGAAAGGACACTACCTTGGAAGAAAGGGAATAGAGGATGTCTTTTGAGTCAACATGAAAAGAGACCAAAGGAGATCTCAATCCTTTGTATCATCCTTAAGTAGATATTGAGGGAAAAATAGAAGAACAGGGAAACACATAGAAGAATAGTCACAAAGAGCAAGAGAGGAGAGAGGGAGAAGATCTATAGTGCTAATATTGCTAATCTAGGATGACATCTGCCTCTCGATCTTGTTGATCACTATTTCATGAAGGCAAGAAACACGCCAGAGGAGCGACATCAAGCACATCAGATGGAGCTAACAAAAGATCCAAACAAGGACATGCTCATGGGCTAAATCACTTTGTTCGATTCTAGGAGCTAGGATTAGGGTTTTTGAAAATTCAGTTGATAAATGCTTGTCCACATCAACATATTCATAGTCACTATCAAAAGCATTAGGAGTTGTATTTCCATCATGAATAACATTTTCACTCATTTCTTCATCAATATTTATAGAAAGAGGAGCACGAACACGAATAGGAATAAAACCATCACATGTTTTGTGCAACTTATGATTTGGAGATGTAGGTTCAACATCTTTCTTAGGAGAAAAGGGAATTATATCAACTGTTGGAGTCTTAGGAGATTGAATGGTTTAAGGAGCAACTTCACAAGCTCGAGCACGACGCCTTTGTTAGTGGTCTCTCGCACAATGATTTCATCGAGTCTTAGCAAAAGACTGAGAAGGGGGAGGAATATTTATGAAAGGAGGAACACTCTCCTCTTTGATAGTTGAAGGTTTAGGTTGAGGTCTTTTAGGTTGGACAAGAGGAGAGGCAAGCCTCTTCTCTCTATAAGAGCAAGGAGGTGGAACTGTGCCATATAAAGGAGGAATATTAGATGTAGGAAGGAGACCTGATCCATTATGGGGAGGCGGTACAGGTCTAACCTTAGGAGGAATATTTTTTGTTCTTCTTAGGAGAAGGCATAGTCATATCCATAGGAATAGGTTGAGGATTTTCCTTAGGAGGAAGATTAGTCCTATCCATTAGGGGAAGGATTTCATCTTCAAGAAGGATGGGAATGTCAAGTGTTGGGGATCTAGGTTGAATCAAGGATAAAATCATATCTTTCTTCCATTTTTTATAAGATTGGAAAAGAGCATCACTCCTTTGTGGAAAAGATTGAAATTGCTTAGGCCAAAAGAGATCAATAGGAACACTAGGGCTTCTTTCAGATGGGCGAAATAAGCTATGGTTCATGGTTATGATTTCTCCATTGTGGGGAAATTTCACACTTATGAATTGGAGAAGCAATAGCCTTCATGGAAGAGAACCAAGGGGAGCCCAACTTCACATGAAATTGTTTGGAAGAAGGAATGATAGAAAAGGTAACATCCATAGATTTAGTATGAACTTCAACAGGAAGGGTGATAGAACTAATGGTGGGACAAGAGAAGCCATCAAATAACTTCACAACCGCATTAGAGTCATCATAGATCGGTTTATGCAATCGTAAAGTGAAGAGATACTCCTCAGTGATGATATTAACCATGCAAGTGGAATCAACACACTAGTACATTCGGGTCAAAATTTTGACGGCAAACTTTTTGTCGAAAGTTCCGACTATCCTTGTAGTCGTCGGAATTCCGACATCAGCCCCATCCTTTCCAATGGCCGCCATTGATACTGATACCCAGAAAGAATACCATCTCAATCTTGGGCTACCGTCAGAATTTTGACATCAAAGCATAAAAATTTCGACAGAGGAGTGTCGTCGGATGCACAGAACTCTCCTGGAGGCCATCATAATTTGAACCCCTTGGTGTCAGAATTATGACGGTCCCTAGGAGAGCTCTGACGAGGATGATGTGCATCCAACGGCACTCCTCTATCGGAATTTTTACACTTTTATATCGGAATTCCGATGGTAGGTTGATTTTTCAGAAAAAAAAAATTTATAGAAAAAGATTGGCATTGGTATCTCTATTCTATCTCTCTTCTCTATCCCTCTCTACTATCTATCTTCTCTCTCCCCTCTCTAGGTCTCTATCTCCATCCCTCTCTTCTTCTCTCCCTCTCTACTTCTCTTTCTCTACCCTCTCTAGGTCATTATCTCTTCCTCTCACCCTCTCTCTCTCTCTCACCTCTAGTCTGTGCATATGAGCCTTTCAAACCCAATCGAGGGTAAAATAGCCCTAAGTTGGCCTTATTTTGAGGAAAAATGCAAATGTTTAAAGGATAAAATCAGTAATTTTGTACATTGTCGACCCCAATTTGTGCAAACCTTCTTGTTATTTGTGCCTAAATCTGTGCATGAGAGGAGTCCAAACCCACTCAGCAATAGAAGAGCACCTTAAGTCAGCTAGAAGGAAGGTAAATTCATGAATTTAATAAACAATTATTGGGCTGGCCGACCTATGGAGGTGAAATGAAGGCAAAGGTAAAAAGGAAGCATATAAAACAAAGATCAAATGCTCATCAAATTCAATTTGCAACCAATTAAGAGGAGAAGAATTAGGGAGTAGGCCTGTGAATTAGGGTATAAAATCAGATTAAACTTATTTGTGATGCATTATTTGTTTTTCATTTCATTCACGATATGTTCTTTCTTGCTTTCAGGATGTCATGAGGACTTCATTACAAGGAAAAGAACACCTTACCCAGCACGTAGAGCATGCCAACATCATGCTTCAATGCAAGGATGAAGACACTTGATGAAAGGAGGCTTCAAGGCATGAAAGAGGACATTGGCATCATGGAGGGTTTTCACATCAATATCAACACCAAGATTCACAAGTTTAGGATGGCAACATGAGGAGCTAAACCTATTCAAAGCTTTCAACAATGCAATACAAAGGAAGGAGCATCTCAAGGTGCAAGGACAATGTCAAATGATGATCAAGATATTATGAGGATTCAACAAGGAAGAAACAGAAGACTATCTTGCATTCCCTTCGAAAATCCAAGAATAGCAATCAGTAGAATAAGGAGAAATCAATAAGGATTGCTTTAAAATTAAGGGATCTACAACACGATAGGCCATATGTAAGACATCAATCACCAATGATCAAGGTATTCAAGTCAGAGTTACAAAGGTGATCAAGGTTGGATAGATCAAGAATAAGTGGGTTCTACATCAAGCCTAGGCATTACAAAGTCTATATCAAACATATTCACCAAGGTGAATTACCCCACAAAGAGGTAGATTTTTGAATCTCAAAGAGGATTTCATCAAAGCAAGCCATTCAAGTCAAGTATATGCACCATGAAGTTGAAGCAAGCATCATCGGTATGGAGATGCAACAAAAGGAGGACCAAGCATCATCAAACATATACTTCATTAAGCACACAGTCACATAAAAGGATCAAGAACTATCAGGAAGATGGAAGGACACAAACATGATCAAGTAGATAGTTTCATAAGAATTAATCAAAAGCTAAGGACTTGATCATCTAGATGATACAATTTGGGAATATGTCCCACTACCTTCATCATGTTGAGAAAACTAGATAATGTTGAGCATCAAGAGATATTGCTCAATCACATAAGCTTTGTGATGATCGACTTGGCAAGTTGAGTTGGCATCCAATCATCGTCAACCTAATCAAGTGAAGCCACATTGACATGTCCAAGTTCATCATACTTGATTCATCTAATGAATGAGCTAGTGACACATTGCAATGCATCAAAGTTTGTTCAAGCATACCTAACCTATTTCCTCATTGGTTAGAATTCAAGGTGGACATGTGTCCTATTCAATGTAATTATTTAATTGGCTAGAATGGAGTTTGTTATAACAAGTCCTAATTAGGGTTTCACTATATTATCTCAACTGTTGATTTTATAATCAATCTGGGTCATTCTTTATCTCTTTTGTCTTTTATTTTCCAAGCAAGTTAGTGTACAGTCCAAGTTCCGGTAGAGTTCAAGAAAAATGTAAGCCCCCTTGCGATTCCAGCAAAATCACACCATATTCACTGAGTCTATCCCATGAAATTAAGTTGCATAGTTCGTATTGTAAATCTTGGAGTTGCTTTGATTGATCACTTTGTTTAGCATTCAAAGTTTCTTTGTTAAAGAGATGATAGAATACCTTGGTATTTTATTGTGTTCATAGTGCATAAAAAAACATCAATAGGTGGTTCTAGATGAAAGATAGTTGTGGGTTTGCATGCATGTTTAGTGCATGATTCAAGGAGGTTCTTTGCAACTTTCTCATTGAGGAGATGTTGGTATGCAATCATTAGTCCCTCATCATCTCTACAATATTTTCTTGATGGATTCCTTGACTAGTGGAATTGTTTAGCAAATCGGATTTCGAGTTGATTTGGTGTCTTTGTCTTGAGATCCATATGGTATTTCTTTGTATCTCAGTTTGCAATTTATTGATGTGATGATGAGTTTTACATGCGTCATTATTTTAGATCTACAAGTTACGCAGTTGTATGGATTTAATCCACCCATTGGTGATGCAGAGCCCTTGTTGCTGAGACAGGATCCTTCACTCAAGAACCCCAAACAAGGACCCTACAACTTCTACAAAGACATCAAGGGTTGGATTGGTTTCAATTTGATTTTTTTCATACCTCTCCCCATACTAAGCCATCTAGACAATGCCAATCCCACAGTGTCTCACAAAAGTCTCTCAGGACTCAAAGGCCACTACACCCAACCAAAGGTGGACACACACTTCCTAAGGCAATGGGGACCTTTAATACCTTTTGTAGTCACACAAATCTGTCCATTTTAATTAAATGAATATTTCGTATTTATTTGATTAAAAATCCACTAGCCATCAATTAATTAAATTAATATTTAATTAATTCATCCCCAAACATTCTTCTATTAATTAAATAAATTATTCAATTTATTTTAATTAATTCATTAAATCAAATTCCATTCAATTAAATAAATAAAATCTATTTATTTAATTAAAATCCCTCTTTTCCTCTTTTAAATAAATTAACATTTATTTAAAACATTATCATCCCCACCCCACTTGCATTTTCCTACAAATGCAACTTGCACACATATTTGAAATAAATGAATTTTTATTTTAAATAAAATCCTATTTTCCCTCACCCACCAAATCCACTTGCAAAATCTAATCCCCTTCTAGATTCTTCTAACCCCTTCCTAATTAACCTAATCCATCCCCTAATTATTGTCACATTCCTAAGCAAAATGGAGTCACTTCTCAAATGGCCCAAAGTCTTCGATAACCATTGAAGGTTTTCAACCTTCAACCACCAAAAACCCCAAAGTCTTTGAAAACCATTAAAGGCTTCCAACTTTCAACCACTTAATCCACAAAGTCTCCAAATAACCATTAATGGTTAATTCAACCCTCCCACATGGTTAAAACATTTGTTTGACTCAACCTCTATCCAACCACAAAGGTCTCATCAAGCATTTAATGCTTTGACCATGATTATCTCTTAATCATTTGCACAAAGGTTTATCCTTGCATTAACTCCTAATCCAGTGGGTAATCCTAATTTAGGCTTGACTCTTAGCCTTTAGATAACCATGAGGTCTTCTCAGGCCTTTAATGCCTCCAACCTCTTCTCTCAACCCAATCCTGTGTTGACACTTGTCACTATTTTATTGGTGCCAATTGTGCACATGGATCCCCAACTTTCAAGCTTGACCCTTGATTAAACCATTCAATCCTGGCCATCCATTGCTCCATTTTTCCTATAAATAGAGCCCATTCCTTCATAATCCAGATCCTGAAAACTTGTAAGCATTTAGACTATAGCCATTTTAGAGAGCATTTAGCATAGCATAACTAAATCTTGTCTTTTTGGTTAAAATACTTCATTTTAGCATTAAAATAGCTTTTCATTTCATGTTTAGAGCTATTCTATAAATCTCAATCCTCCATAAGCATCCATAGTGCAAAAAGCTGCTGAGAGCTACACTATTTTGGAACTTGGAGAGGAGAGGAACAAGGGAGAAGAAGCTAGGAGTATGTTAGGAGGTATTTGGAGATGCCTCATCATGTTTGCTTTGATAGTTAAATATGCTTGCATGCTTATAGTCTCTCTTTTGGTATGCCTTTTTAGATTAGTTTTCGATTGACTAACACTAATGGTTTGTGTGTTTTTGTGTTGATTGATCTTAGACTAATCTTGTGCCATTTAGGAGGGCATCATTTGGTGAACCCGACGTGAATCGAACACGCAACCTTCTGATTGTTGTTTTTGAAAATTAACATTTTTTGCTTGTTGAAACTGCCACACAGGTCGCGCTTCGGCGCTATTGAACACGTTCTAGCGCTATTGCAACATTTTCTTTTAGCGCTATTGTCCATATAATAGCGCTAATGAAAAAGTTTTAGCGCTATTGATTTCATTCTGGCGCCTTTGTCACAGTTCTAGCGCTATTGAAACTATTTTAGCACTTTTGACTTTCCGGATTTTTCTATTATTTCAGCGCTACTGTATAAAATAGCGCTTGTGCGACCGCAGACTAGCGCTATTGTATTAATTAGCGCTTTTGTAAAAAAAAAGCAGAATAGCGCTATTGCGACAGAGTGTTGTCCAATTCGCTTTGTAACCCAAAATTAGCATTTAGGCTTGTGTAAACCCACACTAACGCTTTGACTATTGACCGGGTGCAGGTTCTAATCTTTTTGTGTGCAGGGAAAGGAGTTAGTAGATGCTCTAAAAAAAAAATTTTCTTTTTACTTTCTTTAAAAAGTTGGCTAAAAAGAATTCATTTTTCCCTTATTGCATAAGTTAAAATAAACCTCACATCTCATTTTGGAGTGCATAAAATGAACCTCAAATTTGTTTTTGGTGCTTAAAACAAAATTCATCTTTCTTTATTTGCAAGGTAAAAAGAACAACAAAATTCAAACATTTGTTTTCTTGCAAGTTAGGAAACACACTTTATTTGGTGCTTAAAACCAAACAAACTTTATTTCTTGCATCAATTGGGACTTAAAAATCACAATCCACACTTCAAATTTTTGGTGCAGTAAAAAGAACAATCCACTTGTCTTCATTTTGGCAAAAACAAATTTTCCTTCATGCAATCGTGTTTTTTATTAAGTTGACCAGGACTTTCAACTTCTAGAATACAAAACATATTGCTTTGAAGTTAAAAAGAACACCATGGTTGTTGGAGCAACATCTCCAAATAGTTAAAACACATTGCAAATGATGGATTAAAAAGAACAAGTGAATTTTGTGTTTGGCACGCTTGTGCACAAAAGTCAGTCGAGTGGACCTACTTCTAACACACACTATCCTCTCCCTTGGCTCTCGTGGTCCTAGGTGCAAGAGAAAAGTGTTAGTAACGCTCACATTTTATCTTTTTAAGAGAGGCCTGCCAAGGGATCGATACTCTTGGGAACGACCTCGAGCGGTAAATCCTTCGAGCCGCTATAGAAATCAGGTGAGAGCGAAAGCTGTTCCTACAGTGTAACTGGCCGAAAGGACAAATGGGCCCCACCACCAGTTACAAGGCTCTTAAGTGAGTCACTGCAGAATGAACTTATGTCCAAAAACATCGAACATGACTAAACACCTTTAAGTAGTAGCCCACCTGTTCTATTGATTGAGGATATTTGAGGTATAATTTAGTGCAAGAGCATAGATGGTTTTGCTCCCAAGATACTCACCATACATATTTCCTTGAGTAGAAACATAGCTTTTTGAAAGGTCACTTGTGGCTTGATAAAAGTGGTGACTCCCCCATCATAGGGATCATCTATTTGTTATGCTCGTGCAAGACTTAGTATATCACATCCTTACCTGCCACGGCGGGATTCATAAGGTATGTAGTACCAAAGTCGAAGAAATAGCAAGATGTGGGCTAAATTTATCACAACTGGCCATTTGACCTTAGGGATAAAGAGTGTTTGAAGTGTATTCGTTTTACAGACCTAGTGCAAATTGAGCCGACTTCAGGCTTTGGAATTACACCTTAAAATACATCTAAAGGCAGGGTCAAAAACAAGTCCAAGGATTGGGTTAATCTAGACCCATACTCATTTGTGCCTTTTTAGGCAACATTCTTGTGTTTGTGTGCTTGCTTTGTTTTCTTGTCAAAAAAAAAAAAAAAAAAATCAGAAAATCAATCCCAAAAACAAAGTATTCATCCAACATCTGTCAACACAACCAAAAATACCAAAAACAAAGTGCAAAAAACACAGAGTCACAACTTTTATGACCATTCTTCACATCTTGCGAAAGAAGAAAGGTCATCAGAATATTACCTTGAAAAGAAGACCATTAAGCTCAAAGGCTTTGATCAAAAGAAGGAAATTTTTCTATCTCAATAGACAAATCTTTGTCTCACATAGAGTCTTTCTACATCGCATGCGTCTGTACCTTCAAGGTAAAACAAACAAGTTTGATTCAGAATCACTGAACCGCAGAGCTTTTATGCAATATAGAGCTCTGAGTTATCACAAAAATCAAGGAGGAAAGATTAATCCCAACTTCTTCCCAAACATCTGTATCACCTACAACACAGCTCGAGAAGTGCCACCAACTCCTGAAAGGGAAGAGATAGAGTTTGTCCCGTTTATAACACAAAGTTTTTATTGAAAGTTGAAAACATTTTCATCCATCATCCCACTCATACATCATCACTTCATCATCAATCCATCCCAACTCTCAAAACATTAAGAGGTTCTTGTCCCACGATTCCTTTTTAGATATTGCTTGAAATCAAACACATCACATCACTTTTTAGATTGTTTCTACATCTAGGATAAGCTCATCCTAAGAGACACATCTACGCAGGTTAAAACTAGTTCATGAGTGAATCCTCTCATTACTAGGTAGTTAAATCTGTAACACATCTCAGATTTCTCTGCACCTTATCACATCCAAACTTATCAAACAAATAAGCAAATCAAAAAAGGAATTTCGGTTACATCTACCTTAAAGTGCTAGAGATCCCCATACAACACAAATCACCAATCAATCAATCTTTCATTTCATCACCACTCATCATCATCTTCAATCAACTTCAAAAACAAACTTGTAAACAAAATGGCTCAAACCCGATCGCGATCAAGGCAGCGAGAAATAGAAATTGAGGAAGAAGAGGACAACCTCAATGAATTTCAAGAGGCACTTGGAGGAAATGGGAATGATGAAAACCCAGGTACACCCACTCCTTCAACAATCGAAAGGGTTCAGCATAACCCTCATTTTAACAGATTATTTGATGAAATACTAAGGAGCAATGCGGATGCTCACTTTTTAAGACTCGCTCAAGAAGGAGCCAAACTCCCCTTAGACTTTGATCTTGCCCAATTAAGACAAGCATCAGAAAGACAAAGTCGCCATGAGGAGGAAAGGCGTAGAGATCCCACCAGATATAACATCCCTCGAGGTAACCCACCACCTCCTCCTCCTAATGAAATGGAGATGTTGCGGCAACAAGTTGAGAATCTCGCTCAACAACTTCATAGTGGTGTTAAAACCAATCAATTCTCACTTAACGACATCTGTCCCTATCCGTTTGATAGGAATCTTTATATGCCACCCTTTCCACGCGGGTTTGAAACACCAAAATTCGAAAAATATAGAGGAAAGGGAGATCCCCGTGATCATGTCCGAGAATTTCATTCCGCTTGTCTCGAAGTTGCATATGAAGACACATACTTAATGCGCCTTTTTCCCCAAAGCTTGGGAGGACCAACCACATCATGGTTTTCCCAACTACCAGGTGGCATAAGAACATTTGAGGAACTCATCCAGAAGTTCCTATCTCATTACTCTTATAATATTGAATGCGACATCACCATGGCTGATCTATGCAACACCAAACAAAAACCAGGTGAATTATTCTCAGTATTCCTGCAACGATGGCGCCAAATGTCTAGCAGACGTTCTCTTCAGTTACCTGAACGAGAACTAGTGGAAATTTTCATTTCCAACTTAAACGAAGAAATGGAATTTCACCTGGATGTCAAAGATACAGATTCTTTTAACGATATGATCACCAAAGGTATAAAGTGTGAACGGGCACTTATCAAAAAAGGACTCATCAAAATCTTTAATGAACCCAAAGATGGTCCTCGCCCGCGTTTCAATAGCGATAAACCGAACTTCTGGAACAAGAATAAGAATATCGTTAACGATGGAGTTGTGGATGCTCGGACTGTCCAAAATGCACAACCTGTGGTTCGGTTTGCAGGACAAAATCCTCCACCTCAAAATAACACAAATGTTCCTCTTAATCAAGGTCGCATCACATCTCATGATGAACCAAGGCCTCGTCCACAAAAACAAAAACGCACATACACTCCCTTAGGGGAACCCATTGAAACAGTGATGCGACAACTCATTTCTCAGAATTTGATCACTCTACCTAAGCTATCAAACTACGAGCCTCAGGTCAAACCGGCATGGTGGAGAGATACTGAACATTGTGAATTCCATCAAGGAAGAGGACACAAGACAAGTAATTGTCACCGATTGAAAGATCTCATTCAGGATCTTATTGACCGAGGAGAAATTGAAATTGAAGGGCATGACCCAAAAACAACCAATAATGATCATCAGATGTTCAAGAATCCACTTCCATCACAAGATCAAAGGGGTCCTTCCACTTCCAGACGAGGCCCTGATACCACTGATTATACGCAAGCTGCGTATAATTACACAGTCAATCACCTGTATGATGCCAGTGAACAAATTGCAACTATCACCTTCAAAAATCCCACCTCAAATTGCAATGTTGTTACGCGTCGCGGCAAAGTTACCATCAAGGCAGCTCCACAAGGCACCACCTCCATCCCAAAGCAGTACAATCTTGTGGAACAATTAGACAAAACCCCTGCGCTTATATCCATCTTGGAGCTTTTGCGTCTGTCACCCTCTCATAAAACTATCTTGGATCACGCACTCCAAGAGGCGTCAGTCCCTGCAAACCTGAACACGGACCAATTTCAAGCCATGGTTGGAAATCTAAAGTCATCACCTTGTCTCACTTTTTCCGAAAGTGATAACTCTTCCTTCCAGCAACCTCATAACGCCTCACTCCACATTGAAGGCTTTGTCAACCAACACAGGATCAAGCGAGTCTTGATTGATAATGGAGCAGACCTAAACATTTGCACACTACAGTTGGTCACGGCATTGGGATATGCAATAGAATCAGTGGATCCTCGCAAGAAGATCACCATCAAGGCCTATGATGATGCAGAACGTTCATCCAAAGGAGCTGTGGTACTACCAATCCGAGTAGGCCCCGTGGTAAAGCACATAATTTGTCAAGTTCTGGACCTTCCTCTGCCATATAATCTATTATTAGGGAGACCTTGGATACATGCCATGCAAGCCGTTCCATCCACCTACCATCAATGTATCAAGTTCCCACATAATGGTGCAGAGATCACAATCCTGGGTGATGCAAATCCTTTTGCTTTTTGCCATAATATCAGCCATCAACCAGAGATTACTGTTCCTAATAATCGGGAAGCCATTTCCTCTACATCATATATAAGTCCCGCCTCTCTTGCCAGTTCAAACACTCCTATACCCAAGCAAGAAAAGCTTAAGATGAAAGTCGCAGAGGAAGGTCCTGGAGAATACAACTTGAGTCAGCTCTTTTGTGTGGGACAAATGCCCATTTCTCCTAGAACACATGGTAAACCCCAGCAGTTACTCCAGCAACCACTGATCACGCCCGCATGTGCTTTAACGCCTTTCATCCTTGGAAAGAGTCAAGAGGAAGAAACACAAGATGAGGACCTAGCTGAATGGATCTATAAGGATCCCATCACCACTGATAAACCGCAAGTTACACTTCCTACAGAACAGTATGGCAAAGGCCTCCTCATTATGCAAAGAATGGGGTATGATGGCCAGAGTGCTTTGGGATCCTGCAAACAAGGATGACATGAACCGCTGCTGCCAGAGTTCAAACCCAAAGGTAATACAGGCCTAGGTTTTGAAAAAGAGATCCTTCCTAAACTCAGATTCAAAGGAAAAACTAGCAAACCATTTTGCCCACCTACTGCAAAGAGGACACCTTTCATAATCAAAGCACCATCAAACACTATCCCCACTGCCCCATCGAGGCTCACAAACCCACCGCAACCATCATCAGTGCCAAACATACCACCAATCGCACCAGTAATCCCATCAATAACACCAATAGCAGCAGCAACTGTATCAGAATCCGCAGCAGCTTCTATGGCCCCAGCAGTTCCAACAGAAGTCACTAAATCAACACTGCGGATACTTCCAGAAACAAATCCTTTAATCCCCATCATGGTTCCTGCAGCACCGATCACTACAAAGATACATAAACCAATCACACCTGCCGTGTTTAACTCCAAAGACATCCCAGTATGGTATAGCAATCGGATGCTGGAAAGTGATTCAGAGACCGACTCACATGAGTGGGAATTCGATTCAGTGCAACTTAACACTTCAGATGAGGAAGACACATCACCACCTCCGCCCCGCAAAGACATCCCTGTTTATGGAGAAGCACAGATAAAGACCACTTGGGTACCTGAGCTGGAAACATCTTCCACAGACCCTATGTCTCATCCTACGCCTGATTCTGACAGGGAGAGTACCATTAACGACCTTCATCATAACGTCTTAACCCTCACTGATACCTCTAACGCACTTAACCTAATCGATGACGTAATGCCCATTATCCACCCTGAACTCATTGAATGGAACCAACCAAATCCCCCATGTCTTGACCTCTTCCAGAACGATGAGGCTATCATTGACTTTTTGGAATTAAGGGATAATCTACCAAGCGGGGATCACAAAGCTGGATTCGCCATTCAACTTAATAGTGCAGCATACTTCGGGGCGGATGCCAAACCCTTCAGCTGCAAAAATATAACGATAAAACATGGATCTTCCAGTGAAAACCACACTGTGGCACTGTTTGATCCGACAAAAGTAAAAAGAAAGAGCGTATCCAATGGTGAAAACCTCTCAGAGGCACTTGAGGATGAAGGGTTTGACATTCTCCCTGCAAGTACACAACAGGAACGATCGACGATTCTCATTGAGGAGACTAAAGAATACAATGTGGGGACTCCTGAAAGTCCTCATATTATACATCTGGCATCCCTTCTCACTCCAGAGGAACAGCCTAAATTTATAAAGTTCTTCCAGAAGCGTCAGATCAACTTTGCATGGTCATATGCAGACATGCCTGGGCTTGATCCTGATTTAGTCATGCATCATCTCACAGTAGCAAAAGGAGCCAAACCTGTCAAGCAGAAGCTTCGTAAGATGCATCCTCAAATTGCAGTGCTAGTCAAAACAGAACTCAAGAAACTCCTGGATGTTGGTTTCATTAGACCAATTGATTATGCAGAATGGATCTCCAACATTGTGCCAGTCGGCAAACCAAAAGGGGGCATCCGCATTTGTACAGACTTCAGAGATCTAAATAAGGCTTGTCCTAAGGATGACTCCCCTCTACCAAATATCGACATCATAGTGGATTTGACAGCAGGACATGCCATGCTTTCACTCATGGATGGCTTTTCAGGATACAATCAAATAAAGATCGCACCAGAGGACCAACATAAGACAGCCTTCACATGTCCATGGGGCACATATTGCTGGAATGTAATGCCTTTTGGTCTAAAGAATGCAGGAGCGACCTATCAAAGAGCAATGACCACCATCTTCCATGACATGATGCATACTATGATGGAAGATTATGTGGATGATTTACTAGCAAAATCACTTACTAGAGAAGGACATCTTCATATCTTAGATCAAATCTTTGATAGACTGGAACAATATCATGTTCGACTCAACCCAAAGAAATGTGTCTTCGGAGTGACCTCCGGGAAACTTCTAGGATACATTGTCTCAAGCAAAGGCATTGAGGTCGATCCAGCAAAGGTTAAAGCAATCATGGACATGCCACCTCCAAAGAATATCAGCCAGCTAAGGACACTACAAGGACGGCTTCAATCCATCCGCAGATTCATTGCACAATTAGCCGATAAGTGTCACCCATTCACACACCTGCTACACAAGAACATCCGCTTTCAATGGGATGACAGATGCCAGCAAGCATTTCAGGCACTTAAAGACTATCTCATGAATCCACCATTGTTGATGCCACCAGATCCAAGTAGACCATTATTACTCTATATCTCAGCAACAAGTACAGCGTTGGGTGTACTACTGGCACAACATAATGCAGAAGGCAAAGAGTGTGCTGTATACTACATCTCTCGCACCCTGGTTGGCTATGAACTCAATTATACACCTATTGAGCGAGCTTGCCTAGCAGTAATCTTGGCAGCCACTAAATTACGGCACTATCTATTAACACACAAGGTACAACTCATCGCAAAGATTGATCCACTCAAGTACTTACTCAGCAAAGCAGCATTGACAGGTCGTTTGGCCAAATGGGTAATGATTCTAAGTGAATTCGACATTGAGTACATGGACTGTAAAGCTATCAAAGGTCAAGTTATTGCAGATCATTTGGCTGATGCACCACTCATAGGCGATCATCCTCTCATTTCCAATTTTCCAGATGAAGAGATATTCATGATCACAGAAGCACAACCATGGAAACTATATTTTGATGGTTCATACACTAGGCACGGCTCGGGGGCAGGCATTTTGTTTATCACACCTCAAGGTGATAGCATCCCGAAGTCTTACAGGCTCACATTTCCATGCACAAACAACATAGCAGAATATGAGGCCTTGATCACGGGACTCAGATTAGCCATACAATGGAAATTAAAAGAACTACAAGTATATGGCGACTCACAACTGGTCATTCGACAAGCAACTGATGAATATCAGACCAAAGATGATAAACTCATGCCATACAAGCAAATGGTGGACACTCTAAAGACATCATTTACTACTATCACTTTTGAGCAGATACCAAGAGATCAGAATCGAGCTGCTGATGCTATGGCTACTATCGCATCTCTCCTAGATCTTCCACAGAATTCAACATGCTAGGAGTTCTTGGTAGAACAGCTTTGGATTCCCGCTTATGATATCCCCGAATCCGAGATGATATGTCGCCTTGTCGGTTCCGAATCCCCATGGTACGGTGAGTTCTACACCTATCTCTGCGATCACACCCTTCCTCCCAACCAATCAAATAACCAACGTAAAACCTTCATTCGCCAAACTGCTCGATATACCATTATTGCCGAAACCCTATACCGACGCGGTCTTGATGGTACTCTCCTTCGATGTCTGGAACAAGATGAGATAACAAAGGCTTTGGAAGAGGTACATGAAGGAATTTGCGGGACTCACTCAAGTGGTCCATCACTAGCCAAGAAGATCATGCGAGCTGGATACTATTGGCCATCTATGGAAAAGGATTCCTATTACTTTGTCAGAAAATGCAAGAAATGTCAAGTTCATGGCGACCTGATACATGCACCAACTCAAGAACTGCAACCAATCACAACACCATGGCCTTTTTGTCAATGGGGTCTTGATCTTGTGGGTAAGATTCATCCATCTTCATCCAACGGCCACAAATTCATTATTACCGCTACCGAATATTTCACAAAGTGGATCGAAGCTGTTCCACTTACCCAAGTCACCGGCAAGCAGATCGCCTCATTCATCCTCAATTACATCATCTGCCGGTATGGTGTACCCATGTCCATCGTCACAGATAACGGTCTTCCTTTCAAAAATCAGGATGTCCGTGAACTTTGTGAGAAATTTCATATCCAACACCGCTTTTCCACTCCCTATTACCCACAAGGCAATGGTCAGGCTGAAGCATCAAATAAAAACATATTGAGAATCCTAAAGAAGACAGTCAATGATGTCGGTCGTGACTGGCATGTTCAACTAAATCCAGCGCTATGGGCATATCGCACTAGCATTCGAACCCCTACAGGTGCAACTCCTTATTCCTTGGTCTATGGTGCAGAAGCTATCTTGCCTATTGAGGTCGAGATACCATCATTACGAGTTTCCTTGCACAATCTCATCGATAATGAAGCATACAGAGTATCTCGTCTTCAGGACTTAGAGTTACTTGATGAGAAACGACAAGCTGCATACAATCACCTCAAAGCCTATCAGCAGCGCATGAGTAGAAGCTACAATCACCGAGTTAGATCTCGTACATTTGAGGTAGGTGATCTTGTTCTTCGAGAAAATCCTCGCAACCAACCAAACAGAGAACATCAAGGCAAGTTTGAATCAAACTGGTTGGGCCCATATGTTGTCACTGCTGTATTCGGGTCCGGGGCATATCAGTTGGCTACATCAGAAGGAGAACCGCTTGCAGATCCAATCAATAGCATGCACCTCAAAAGGTTTTATACCTAAGGTGTACAAGGCATCAGGCTCCCTTGCATATCAGAAAATACCAAAAACATTCAGAAAATGTCCTAAAGAAAATACAAAAACATTCAAAAAAGTAAAGAAAAATCATGCATCCAAACGGTGAACAACCACTCCGGTGGCACCTTGGGTAAGTACGATGGTGAAAACCTGGCAAACAGGCGTCACTCGTAAAGGCAATGGCTCCAGTATCTTTCAGGCTCGTTGCGATCACATTCATGCACATATGCATCCATCCATCCCAACCATGGCTTGTTATTCGATCTACAACTAAGAACGTACTCCACCCGTCTTGCATCCCGCTTTTTCATAGTCCGGTCTACAAACTGGGGGCAATACCCTTACCCTCGTGATGGAAGTGGATTCTACATTGTCTTATGATTCATTACGCTCTTCATTCAGACAATCATCAAAAATATCAAAAACATTCACAAACAATACAAAATCCAAAAACATTCAAAAATGACTCACAAAATCCACAAACATTCAAAAACTATTACACAAACTCCAAAAACATCGAAAAACCATCGAAAACCACACAAAAACATGGCAACACCTTGTACATACCCATCCGATCAGATACACAATAAACATTGGCAACTACTCACACACTGACCATTTACCAATCAAACCAACACAATCGACATCAACAAATCCAAACCTGTCTTTAAACAAGGATGCATCCTTCCTTACCAAAACAAAGACAAGATGACATTTTCTTTGACAAGAAAATTATGTTAAGCTATCAAATACTTGGTTGATTTGTGAGTACAATCATTTGTTTATCTGTATCAGGATCTTGCAGCATTGTTTTGTTTTGTTTGCACATTATTCCGATGAAGTTCTGGGGCATGTACTAATGGTGTCTACGTGGGAAGTTCACTAAGCTACGTGATCTTATGCAAAATGCAGTCATAGATCACTACAGCTTGCTGACTACAGCGTATACCTCGACCATATGAGCATGAACCATTACCAAGGATCCATATTCTTTATTCTGTATATATACTGTTTGTTTGCAGGTACAATGCTCATCCTTTGATTCCTCTTCCTCCAAATTGGATAAAGGTTTTATTTTCTTAGTACGGTATGTACTTGTCTCAGGATCTGATCAAGCCTAAGATCAAGGAGGACGATCCAAGTCATGCACGAAAGGAGATAATCCTTGTCTATTCCGCAAGCAATACTCTGGTCGACTTGACCCTTATATCAAGTCGTTTGTATTAACTTGCTATATTAAAATCCATGAAAGAAATACTCAGGTCATCTTGAATCATTGTGTCAAGATGCTTGTATTCTCTTCCAACATTTTAAAGCTCAATGATGAAAAAAGAGCACTATGGATCATCATTTCACCTCATCTGTTTATATATTGCATTCCGTTGCATATCACCCATCCACTCATTCATTCATATAGAGGTTTTATATGCAAAAAAATGAGAAAATTAAGCTGGTCTTGGATACAATCACGACCGAGTGCTCTGATACATCATCAATGCATCATGCAAAGTCTTAAAAACCTTGCATTCCTCATGATCATATCATCCTTGCATTTAGGTGCATCTTGCATTACGTCCATTCATGTCATTTTTCAAAAACATTGCATATAGTTCATTATTGACATTACTTTTTCATTTTCATCAATCATAAATAATTAGATTCATTCATGGGATCAAATTGTCTTTGGTTGTATTGCATCATTTAATAAGCATTCATCTTATATCAATTATCCATTATCATTTTATTAAACTTTTCATCATTTATCATTTGCATTCATTTCTTTATAGTTAAAAGATGCCTTCATTCATTACTAAGTATCTTATAATGTTCATTTTTAGGATTCATTCACATTGCATTAAAGGTGCAGTTATTATCCCCATTAGTTATCGTATCATCCCATTATCATTTGCACTTACCAACATATTTAAAACGCATTTAGAATCATTCATTTTAAAATCATCATATAAACACGTGTACTTTACATTTGTTTATCCATCTGCATTCATTTTAAAATCATCATATAAACACTTGTACTTTACATTTGTTTATCCATCTGCATTCATTTTAATATCATCATATAAACACTTGTACTTTACATTTGTTTATCCATCTGCATTCATTTTAAAATCATCATATAAACACTTGTACTTTACATTTGTTTATCCATCTGCATTCATTTTAAAATCATCATATAAACACTTGTACTTTACATTTGTTTATCCATCTGCATTCATTTTAATATCATCATATAAACACTTGTACTTTACATTTGTTTATCCATCTGCATTCATTTTAAAATCATCATATAAACACTTGTACTTTACATTTGTTTATTCATCTGCATTCATTTAGGCATCATCATATAAACACTTGTCCTTTACATTTGTTTATTCATCTGCATTTATCATATAAACATTTGCACTTAAACATTTTGTTTATCCATATTACATTCATCTAAAAACACACATCTAGCTGCATATTCATACATAAAATCATTGCATTAACATTGTCACATAAATCGTCTCATCATTACATCGCAAAAGGAAACATCATAAAATCTTGTTCGTCCATCAAAAACATAAGCATATATCATCTAGATGCATATCCATACATAAAATCATTTCATCTAACTAAATCATCACATCATTAACAAAATAGGAAATACCAAAAATCCTGTTCATGCATCAAGCATAAGCATATATCCTCATCATGGCATTCCATACAATAAAGCATTACATAACTCAAGAACATATCATCCTGCATTCATATGTCAGTATCTCATATCATAACTCATCATAAAAACATGCATAAAAGAAACATCTCATCAAATGCATACATATACACATATACATCTAAGCAAAAAATCACAAACAAGCATAAACATCCATACATAATCACATGCATAATCATCACAAATATGGGACCTCCTCATATATATCATCTCATATATCAGAGTACAATGAAGTCTACAAAATCGGCTACCAAGAGCCATCCAAGATACAGTCCAAAAATAGACAAAGATACAATATATGTATGCAAAAATGCTCTCTCAAATACCGCTCTGGCCAGATGTTGTACCTGCCCCACCCCTACCTACTCCACCACTGGTACCTGCACCACCTGATCCATCTCTCCGTGGAGGCCTCATCGAACCCCCACTCCCTCCTGCATCCCCTGATCTCTCCTGCCGTAGAGGACCCATCACTCCCCCACTGCTCTGCATCCTCTGTGATCGCTCGGATCTGGCCTGCCGCATCTGGTTATAGCTGAGAGCTCGCTGGCTAATCGGTACCACCTGGTCATATAACCCACGCCAGTACTCTATCTCCGCCTGTGCTCGCCGTATCTCTCTCATAATCTCCCCTGACGGCCCCTGCGCACCAGTCCGGACTCTCTCCTGTAGCTCCGCTAAACTCTCCACCGCAGTATCTCTCTCCCGCAGCACCACTGTCAACTCTGCCTCACGTGCAAATAGCTGCACATCTCTAGCTGCTATCTCCGCCTCTAATCTCTCTACCCGGGTCTGTAAATAACCTATCATGTGCTCCCGCAGATCCCCAGTAGCTCCCTCCCCCATGGCCATGGCTGCCGCACCTGTATCACCCCCTCCACTAAGTCCCTCCTCTGCACCACACTCCCCTGCACCACCCTCTCCTGCACCTGTATCCATAGGGATCTCTCTCTCCATCCCCCTACCACTCAGCTGCACTCCTCCCTGCATCAAAGGACCCTGTGATATCTGCAGTGGTAACCCCCCTCTCCCTCTCCGCTGTCTCGGCATCCCCATCCCTCCTCCACCTCCTCCACCACCTCCTCCTCCACCACCACCTCCTCCACCTCCTCCACCACCACCTCCTCCTCTCCGTCCCCGTCTCCTCTCATCCTCAAACGCTGGGATCGGCTCAGCTGGGTCTGATATCCGTAGGATCGGGTGCGCCGCCCGATACTGGGTATACTCTGCTGTAACCCCTGCATCAACGACCCTCGGTCGTAGATCCCATGGCCTCGCCTGCAGTGTCCGGAACTCTGCCAGTGCCTGATCATATGGTAGCACTGGACCCCATGCATACCGCTCTCGGATCACTCGTGCATACTCCCTTGATCCGGTAGGCAGTCCCTGCTGCCGTCCAAACTGCCTCATCACCCGTCCTGGCACCTGTCTCTCTACGTGATAAGAGGTCCTCCCAATGAGGAATCGGGTCATAAAGCAATACGGCAGTGCCTCTGCATCATCCTCCCATGGCTCACACTCCAAGTATGGCCGCCAGATCACTGCATCCAAATCATCCAATGCCCGCCGCCACCACTCTACCTTCCCCAAGTGGGGCTGGCTCATCATACCACTATACATAAACATATAGGGCTGGTCCACGGCTCGGAATCTCAGACTCACTGGTCGAGTCACCGGTAAGTGCTCCCATGCCCACACATGCAGTAGCGTCATGCCCACTGCAAGAGACCCCCGCCCTCTGTACACTACCTCATGTAACTCCTGATACATGTGCGCTAGCACGCATGGCCCCCAGGCATATCGGGTCCCCTCTGTCACCATCATCTCTATCACCTGTCCCCATCCGACCGCCAAACCATGTGACCGCCTGTCTGGACACAGAAGTCCTCCCACGATCCCTGACAATACTGCTGGAAGGGGCTCATATAGTGCCGCTATATCCTCCCAGGCGATCGAGCCATCATCAATGTATACATCCTCATCAAAAATCCTCTGGCAAGACACTGTCCCCCAAGATCGATCATACGTCACCAGCTGCCCTCGAATCGGAATCCGCAGGATACGCCACACGTCCTCCAAAGTCACCGTCATCTCGCCCTGAGCCAGATGGAACGTGTATGTCTCACTGTGCCATCGCTCTGCTAAAGCTGTAATCAGGCCGTGATTCATCCGAATCACGGGCATATGCATCACCTCATAGAGCCCAATAGCCGCAATACAATCAATCTCACTCTGAGTCAAACGATCTCGCAACCCCTATGTCGCGGGGTGGCGCTCGCGTAACTGCAACACGCGTAAGTCCTCCTGCACATAAACATTCATCAAACCACCATCAGTTGTTTTGTTATCAAACTTTCTTAAGTTTAAACCTAGACTATCATCAGATACTTTGATCAAGTATCTTCGAGTCTCAACAGGTAAGCAATCATGGCCGCCTAGACTTCAACAGGCATTTCTCCTAACAAATGACCTAAGTCTCATCGGGCTGCTATGGTTCAAAACAACTCCCACTTCACCTCGTCATCCATCCATCGCTAGGCATCAGGAGATTTGTTTTGTCCGAAACTGGGGCATTTTGTATCCTAAAGCAAAAGCGCTATTTAATCTACAATAGCGCTCATTCTGAACAATAGCGCTACAACAACATCAATAGCGCTCAAAAAGCCCTACAATAGCGCTACCAAAACAAAAGCGCTAAAACAGCTCCACAATAGCGCTATTCAGGTCAATAGCGCTCAATTAACTACACCATAGCGCTAATTAAACAAAAGCGTTAAAACCGCTATGCAATAGCGCTACTACACATCAATAGCGCTCAATTGACCCTACCGTAGCGCTAATTTATCAAAAGCGCTCAAACTTGCCTACCAAAGCGCTAAATCCATTCAAAAGCGCTACAACTAGCCTACAAAAGTGCTATTGCGGCACAATAGCGCTAATTCATGGAGCAAAAGCGCTAAAAACCTAGTTCCAGCGCTCTTGCTCCGACTTGACTTGGACTTAGCTAAAAACATACCAAAAATGCATAAAAAGTGGGTTTTCGAATTTGCGTACCACTGGTCCATAGTCGGTTGGGCGCTGGTACCGGCGGACTCGCTCAAATCTGTGCTCGGTGATCGGAAACGGCATCGTCACTCCTCGTTACTCCTCCAAATGTCACTGTCAGAGCTCTAGTTTTCAACTGGTCGCGGTCACAAATGATCCTATTTTACCCCCTTTCACCCCATTTATACCCCCCGTCGTCACCGTAACTTTGCCCCGCTCATCGCCGTGGTCCCCGTGAACTTCCTGAGCCCCCCATTTCTCCATGTTTCTCCCGATTTCTTCTATTTTTCACCAGTATACCTCACTTCTTCCCTTCTATCACCCTGCCAATTTTCATTCTTTTTCGAGAGATTGCCCGATTTTTCGAAATTTTTCGGCCCATCTCTCGAGGGGGCATACCACCCATTAAATTAACATTTTATGGGGCATTTCTTCACACCAGTTTTTCTTTCTTTGAAACGATGCGATAAACTGCACCGTCTCAAAGAGGGGCAAATGTAGTCACACAAATCTGTCCATTTTAATTAAATGAATATTTCGTATTTATTTGATTAAAAATCCACTAGCCATCAATTAATTAAATTAATATTTAATTAATTCATCCCCAAACATTCTTCTATTAATTAAATAAATTATTCAATTTATTTTAATTAATTCATTAAATCAAATTCCATTCAATTAAATAAATAAAATCTATTTATTTAATTAAAATCCCCCTTTTCCTCTTTTAAATAAATTAACATTTATTTAAAACATTATCATCCCCACCCCACTTGCATTTTCCTACAAATGCAACTTGCACACATATTTGAAATAAATGAATTTTTATTTTAAATAAAATCCTATTTTCCCTCACCCACCAAATTCACTTGCAAAATCTAATCCCCTTCTAGATTCTTCTAACCCCTTCCTAATTAACCTAATCCATCCCCTAATTATTGTCACATTCCTAAGCAAAATGGAGTCACTTCTCAAATGGCCCAAAGTCTTCGATAACCATTGAAGGTTTTCAACCTTCAACCACCAAAAACCCCAAAGTCTTTGAAAACCATTAAAGGCTTCCAACTTTCAACCACTTAATCCACAAAGTCTCCAAATAACCATTAATGGTTAATTCAACCCTCCCACATGGTTAAAACATTTGTTTGACTCAACCTCTATCCAACCACAAAGGTCTCATCAAGCATTTAATGCTTTGACCATGATTATCTCTTAATCATTTGCACAAAGGTTTATCCTTGCATTAACTCCTAATCCAGTGGGTAATCCTAATTTAGGCTTGACTCTTAGCCTTTAGATAACCATGAGGTCTTCTCAGGCCTTTAATGCCTCCAACCTCTTCTCTCAACCCAATCCTGTGTTGACACTTGTCACTATTTTATTGGTGCCAATTGTGCACATGGATCCCCAACTTTCAAGCTTGACCCTTGATTAAACCATTCAATCCTGGCCATCCATTGCTCCATTTTTCCTATAAATAGAGCCCATTCCTTCATAATCCAGATCCTGAAAACTTGTAAGCATTTAGACTATAGCCATTTTAGAGAGCATTTAGCATAGCATAACTAAATCTTGTCTTTTTGGTTAAAATACTTCATTTTAGCATTAAAATAGCTTTTCATTTCATGTTTAGAGCTATTCTATAAATCTCAATCCTCCATAAGCATCCATAGTGCAAAAAGCTGCTGAGAGCTACACTATTTTGGAACTTGGAGAGGAGAGGAACAAGGGAGAAGAAGCTAGGAGTATGTTAGGAGGTATTTGGAGATGCCTCATCATGTTTGCTTTGATAGTTAAATATGCTTGCATGCTTATAGTCTCTCTTTTGGTATGCCTTTTTAGATTAGTTTTCGATTGACTAACACTAATGGTTTGTGTGTTTTTGTGTTGATTGATCTTAGACTAATCTTGTGCCATTTAGGAGGGCATCACCTTTATTTACTATCCTATAGGGTTAATAGACCTATTCCAATCATCAAACATGATGTATTGAGAAAAATTAGTACTGCTGCTACAATTAGGCCTGTCACGCCTAGTAGCCCTTCCCGTATGAAAAACTTAAGGTTTCTTGTTAATTTCTCAAAAGACCTCTGCAACTGAGAGTGGATTTTTTTTCATTCAAGTGAGTGCCAAAGGATTCCAAAAGGGTTTGGGCAGATCCAATGTCTAAGGGTTATAAACCCAACTTCACTCCTAGGCCTAATAGCCCTAATTAGGCCACCTTAACAAAGGAAGTATACTTAAAACCTGCTGCCTGGGAAAAGTAAGACCTGAGACATGTGGGGGACATGGATACAACATAAATTACCAAGTTATATCCCTTTGTTCCACCGCTATCATCATTTGTGGGGTCGGATGCATACCCAGCCAAGGTGGTCACATAGAGATGCCCACCTCTAAAACTTCAAACCCTCGCCTTTACCTATCACTTCCCTACAAAAGGTCTTGGAAATATTAAACTAAATTGTCACCACTTGCTTCACCCCAAAGGCCATACAAATCCCATGAGGTATCAACAAGAAAAACTCATATTTGCTGTCAAACCCTAGGTAGACTATCAAATCCGGGGTACCTTCACACAAAAACACTTTTCTCATGGCTCCAGAAGAGTTAGAGGCTCAGACTTGTTGCATTGGAAAGTTAAGACACGTGAATTTCATATTCAAGAGGTTTTATGCCTTGGAGAAATCCGTACTATATGGAATATGGGAAATAGCAGCAAAATGTAGGAAAAAGATAGATTTTTATTGGTTTCTTTGTTCACAAAACTTTCATTTTCCTTCACAACCTTGCCAAAGGTTGGAATTTGACCTTTAATGACCCTTCCAATAGTTATCAACTAATTTTGGAAACCAACATGGCGGTTTGGAGGAAGTTGCAATTTTGGGTTAAAAGTTGTCATAGTTGCTTGACAACTTTTGACAACTTTTGACATTTTGTCCTCCTAAACACACCTAGACACTAATTGACCCCTGAGACACTTAAAACTCTTCAAATGCACTAAAAATTCATTCAAGGCATGAATAACCCCAATTTCCATATACCCAAGGTGGTTTATAACACACCTACCTAGGGCATAGGCTTACAAGGTGGGGTGACTTATTACATCAACATGAAAATAAACCAAAACTATCCTTAAGTGTTTCAAAACCTGAAAACCAATCAAGAGGAGTTTGATTCTTCAAGAATCCCATGATTTGAATTTGAATATGCCCCTGCATCAATTGGCTATAGTGAGATGACTTGAATGTGGACTATCTATATCCACAAATCTATGGTCATTTGTGCATTGGTATGTTGCACTGGGATGGGAGGAAGGAATATTAGAGTACCTAGATAGTTATATATTGTCACTCTTAGTGTGGGCCACTATTAAGGGATTCTTGAATGGTCAGGGATGGCATACAATTTAGTTTGTAGCAATGAAGTTCCCTCAGAGGGCATGATGCCAAGATTTTTTGGGGGGAGTTACCTCCCCATTTGATGGGGAAGTTGCAGCTTTTTGGACAAGACTTGGCTTTGATTGTGAAAGTTATGCTTGCATGATTATGAAAGGATATAAGTTTTACACGTAGGATCTAGATGCTTTCTTTCCTTACCTATGCGGGGAGAGATTTTCCTTCAAATCATGCCCAGCCGAGGTAAACCTCTTTGGAATAATAATAACAAGCATTTCTTTAACAAAGTAAATTATATATAAGAGCAATATATGCATGGATTTACAAAAGTGTCATGCAGAATGTAGATCTATACCTTGTTACTTAAAAATAGAATTTCTTCTCCATGTTCATTTTTCCATGATATAACTTGACCTCAGGCAACCTTTTGACTGTCAAGAAGTGATTGCCTCAGATGAAAGTAGTGATAAATGTCACTATCAACAAAAGAACAACCAATAAATGATAAATTTGCAGTGAGATCATAGTGCCTAAATCAGTCTAAAAGCTTATAAGGATCAGAACCAAGCCATATAAGCTTCAAGAACAATTTGAGAGCATCAAAGTCATCTACCAGACATTAGAAATTGTCAAATCAATGACACATTCATATCAAGCATCTTTACTTTTTTGAAAAGTAGACCACATTTCAGATCTAGATGACACCATAATGACTTTGATTTCCTCTTGCAAGATATTCCTCCATCATGTATTGCTTCATCGAAGTTCAAATTTTCTTCTTCAAGGGCTCTCAATGATTCTCTATATAGGATTCTTCATGTCTATGAGATCCACTTCATTGGGAGGCCTACTTAAACATTTCACATCTGTTTGTGGACTCTCACCTTTCAAACATTTCACATCTTATAATTGAGCTTCGCTTTGTTTCAAGAATAGTTTAATATTCTCTACTTAACAGGGCCAACCACGTGAAGGTGGAAGCTCATTTGGCCCCTCCCCCCCCCCTAACATCACTCTAAATTCCCCGTTAACATCTAACATTCATTCATTCTTTCATTCATTCTTTCATCCATTATTAAAATATAACATTCATTCATTATCACATAATGTTCATTAACACATAAAATTCATTAACTTTCATTAAAACACAATATTCATCAATAATCATCAACACATATCATTCATGAACATTCATTAGCACATAATTACATTCATTACACATAAAAACCAGTCATTATCAAATAAGGTAGATTACAATCATTTCTTTCTTTGTTTTTTTTTTGAAGCTATGAAAAGACTAAGTGGAACATCGGTTTCTTCATCATTTCCCCCATCTGCGGATGTTATGCCCTCTTCTTGTGCTCTTGATGTATGCCTAGTCCTATACAAAGGACGAGGATGCTGAACCAAAGGAGGGTCCTCTGCAATAACAAAGAATTGGGTTAAATTCAAAACATTTTTTTATTATTGTTACAAGTATTTCATTAATTTAAAGAACACAACCGTTACACTCTTTACCTGATGGGGCCACATCATTTTTTCTAGCCTCAACCTCGACATGCTGAGCACCCTCTAGATCCTCTGGAGTTGAAATACGAAATGTTACATTAATCAATACACCAATTGCAATTAAATTTTTAAAAAGGAATAACAATGGTCCTCTTTACCTGATTGGGGAACATCACGTTCCTGATGTTGTCTACCTGGATCATGCTCCACTTGATCACCAACGACTACATGCTCTAAAATATTAACAATAAAGGTTACATTAATTACTACACTAATTTTCAATTTAAGATGTTTAATTGTATTTACATTAAAAAATTTGAATAGCAAATGAATACCTCCACTACTAGGATGCACATCCGGACCTTCATGTACAGGTTTTGTTCCATGATTATCATGTTGCATTGCAATGTCACGCACAGTGTTATCATTGCTTGCTTATTTAAAAAAAATATAGTCACTTTATGTTGAAACTTAACATCAAATAGATTATTGGTTAAGTATTCAATTTGAAATAATTTTCATTTAGCTTAATTACCGTTGTGACAGATGCATCAGAATCTCGTGTTTGCCCACTCAATTCTCGTAGCCATTCAGCCACGGCTATATAGCCTTTCTAGTAGCCAATTCTCTTGTCATCTTTCGTGGGCGCTCTATTGAATTCAGAGCCCTGCATTTTTGCTTGTATTGTTTGATAAAAAAAAAATTGTTTACAATTTATAAATATTTTGATGTGATACTTAATTTACTGATTCTTACAATTTGTGTGGCAAGTTTCATATAACCACCAGAGCCGAGTTTGTGTTGCCCATGCTTTTCTTGTCTTGCCTTGGTTGCCTTTGACGTGTCACTCAATCTATCAAAAGTTTGAAATATGTTAGATTATATAAATATAATGAATAATTAGTACATATTCACATTCTTAATAGTATCACATACCTTCTTCTGGCGTCTGGTGGTGTATTTCCTTTTTTCCTTTCAATTCTCTCCTTTGCATCCAAAATCAGGTCCTTCCACTCCCTCTCTAGAATCATGGGGGGACGCTCATACTTTACGTTCTTCTCTAAATGTGTCCTGTATTGGTCCCTCACATACTTTAGATATGTGCCAGCTTTTTCCAGGAGCTTAGTCTTCTCGAATGTGTCATTTCCAAACAGCCCTACCATATGGTTTGTGAGTTCATCTTTTAACTTTTTTTCTTGGTCATTCCACCTTAAAAGCAAAAACAAACCTGTTAGATTTAGAAAGAAACTGAAGCTACCTTTGATATAGTTCAAGAAATGGATAAAAGGAAAACTATTCTAGCAATGATATGAAATCAAAATAGTGGATAAGGGTTAGTTCACGTATGATGTTCCACCCTTTACGTATGGTGGGCCCAAATATATGCAATGAAATGTCATTAAGATTTTTATAAAAATATATCATTTCCTACAAAAAAAACATGGGATCATTAGTCCAAAATGAGTGATCAGTAAGTAAACTACAATTAGACTATATATAATAATATTTTTAAAGTACCTGGAACCTTCTGTATCTTCAAGGGAATCATTTCTTCATCCCTCACCACCAATGTGGCCTGCAACGTTCCCGTACTAGCAATATGGGAGGATCTAGGAAATGATGGTATGTTATCAGCAGTACTCGCCTCTGGCGCATCCTCATGTGCATCTCCTGCCACAGTAAATGAATCCACTATGAAATGCCTCCAAGAAAGAACACTTCAAGGGTAATAAACACATAATGAAAGAGAGAGAAAAAGAGGGATCTACCACCAGTGGGCGGGTCAACACAAGCCGGTGCAACAGACGATGTCTGCATGCTACGTGTTACCGACATTGCAGTCGGCAATACAGTTGGGCTCGACCTCAGACCCATGTCAACACCTGAAGAGTAATACATTAAATATGTAAAACATTAAAAAAGCAAGTTCACCAGTCCAAAGGAGTGGTTTTAATATATAGAACATGGTCATCACCTGAACTACTCGCAATACCCTGATCATCGCCACCAGGATTATGAGGCCCTATAAATTTCTATAAAAACAACACATACATATTTTAGTTAATGACATAAAAGAGATAAAAATATAAACCATTATTGAACTTTTGTTATGATTAAAGCTTTCATTACTGCTTACTTGCAAGTTTTCCATTGTCGTCAACAATAGTTGCACCCTCTTTGTTATCTCATCAGTCCGAGGACTTATGGTTGCCAAATCAAGAATCTCTTGCCTAATTTTTCTAATATTCTTATGTACAAATTGCATAGGGTTTGTGGTAAGTGCAATGTCATCAGCGCATAACACTGTCGACTGCCCCACATCCCTATGGAGCTGCTGAGGTACTGCAGGTTCCTTTCCCTTATCCTGAACATCTATCTATGACAAGAATATAATTAACACTGTCGAAATTACTTCAAAACACTCAAGAAAAGATCATAATGTAACAGTTTGATTCTATCTAATTTGTACAATTACAATGAGGTTTACCTGCTCCGTAGAAGTGTCGAAACCTACACCCCTATCTGTGCTATGTGGTGGATCCATGTGGCCCTGTGACAAAGAAAAAGTATAAAAAACGTTAACGAAATGAAACCAATAGACTTAGCAAAAAAACTTAATAATACAATGGTTTATTGGATTCATTAATTGGAAGTTGGCTTAAATGGTATATATATAGCACGTACCACCCCCATGATAGTAACTTTGTTTGTATCTATACGATTCAAATTGTAATCAATTAGCAGCTCTTCCCCTACACTTATTGATTTTATCGCACATACAAACACACAATTTCCCTCATGTGCCTCAAATATGCAATTGGGTTGCTTATTAGTTGACCCAGATCGTGTACTATTTATAAAACCTACAATATTCCCTATTTCTTTTGGCCTTCCATCAATGTATACAGCCACTCGTTTACTTTGATCATTATCTTTTCGTTGTATATAATTGGCTGATAGTGCATACCTACGCATACTTTTTTTATATTGAACAATCTGCATCCAATCATTATAATTGTAACAAGGTCCAACAAACTCCATCAATTCAGCAACTTTGTTGTAATAGACCTTTATGTTGTCCATGGAAAATAGGCCCAAACCATGTAACGACGAAGGTGTATGCGATATATCCTCTCATTAACAAAAAAATCAGTGTTTATTGGAGGAAGTTCCTTGGGTACACATTGTTTCAGTAGATGTTTGTACCTCAAGGGCACCTCAATGTTGCCTTTGGTCTCATCATCATAAGAACATGACCCCCCCTTGAGCAAGAAAAAATTCCTTGCATTTATTGAATTTTCTTCTAATCTTTTGACCTCTAGTTGATCTCCCTATTTGAGATCTACTACATGTCTCACTTTCCTCTTCTATTCCTGCATTTCCCTCACTCGAGGAAGACACATCTGACAAATACCTATTTAGTGATACATGTGCACCATCAAATGAGAGAGTTAGTTGGTAATGAGAGAGATATTTTGCAAATGAGGGTAATATTGATGAAGAAGTCAGCCATAAAGTTGATGTTGAGATTAAAATTTGAGTAAGTCCAACTGGGGCCTCAAGTGTTGATAACTGTATTAGATTTGCTGCTAATGTTGATGTTTGAAAAACTAAGGAAGTTTGTTTTTCTTGTAATTTTTTAAAAATATATTATTTCTATAAGGTGTATTGACTTATACCTATCGATCCATGAGACTGTGCAGGATCCTCGTCAAACGGGTTTAGGTTCCTGCACCAACAATTGAGCATCATAAGCATTACATTTGTAATTTGATAAACAATAAATACTGCAATATCATAAGCATCATAAGCATCACATATGTATCATCATATATGTAATTGAGCATCATAAGAATCACATATGTATCATCATAAACATGTAATCCATCACATACGTATCATAAATCACCATCCATCACATAGCTAATAAGTAGTCCACATTCCATAAATAAACACAAAGTTCAAAAAATGTCACATGTATCATCATAAGCATGTAATCCATCACATATGTATTTTAAATCACCATCTATCACATAGCTAGAGGTGCATCATGAATTAATTAAGTAATGGCATTAGAATTCAAAACATATGAATTAATTATGTAACCATATAAGTCAAATCAATTTCTATCAAGATATCAATATTAAATAGATAATATAATAATCGCATCTCATACATTTCATTCATGTCATTGATCTTCTTCTTCATCCAACTCATCATCATCATCATCATCATCATCATCATCATCATCATCATCATCATCATCATCCTCATCGTCGTTGTCATCGTCATCATTGTCATTGTGTTCGTCATCGTCATCACCATCACCGACACCATCACCATCACCATCACCATCATCATCAGCTACAACACCATCATCATCATCAACTTCTTCTTCGTGTACATTTCTGTCAGAAACATCATCGAGTAACTGTTGATCCTGATCATCTATATCATCTTCTACTTCTTCGGTATCTTCTTCTTCCATCACATTATACATTATCGGCCTTCCTCTTGGATCATTTCTAACAACAAATGACCAACCCGGTTTATGTGGAACCTCCAAGTAAAATACCTGCTCACATTAACTTGGAAGAACATAGGGCTCATCCCCAACTCGTTCAAACGACCTTGTATTAACCATTGTAAATCCATTATCATGTTCGATAACAGTTCTATTAGGATCATTTATATTCAGTCGTAGCTTATACCATTTGACGACGAACAAAACTAATTTGAAGGAATTAAAGTCACACTCAAGTATATCATTCAAAATGCCATAGTATCGATTTTGAGACACTTGAGGATGTATGTCATTTCTAGATGAAATATTAGTCACCTCAAAGACTACAGTTATCCCAGAATCACAAGTTTTCTTCGTGTCATCCAACTATTTGATGCGAAATTTATGACCATTGCAGCACATAGCCTTGTGGTGTTTGACCTGCAATATGTCTAACATATTAAAATTATTGCATCATGAGTTGATAAACATACGGGTGATTAATAAAATTATACGTACCTGTTGATCTCTTAAACCATATGCTAAATCAATTTCCCTTTGTGTAACATTGGAATCTCCATTACAATGAGCTTCTTTAACCAATTAAGCGACACCATCCCATGTTAATGTGCGACCAGAATGTTGACATCGTTCAATCCACACTGTCATCCAATCAAGATTGTTTGCAATATATAAATGTAGCGCATCCCACTCCCGACCAACTGTACAAATAATCAATAGACCACTTACAATTGATTTATTTAGAAGATGAAGAATTAATTTACTACAATAACATCTTATAATTACCTCTCACTTTCTTCAATCTACCTTTCCCCATCAAGTGCTCCCCTTCGAATTTATTAATGGGGTTGGGATCCCAAATGCGATCTACGTGGATTTTTGCTGCAAACTTAGGAAGATATTCAGTAATGTACACCATAGTTTGGTATACCATATATCCCTCCACCATAGAACCCTCAGGATGTGCTCTTTGTCGAACCAAAGCCTTCAAAAATTTCAAGTGCCTCTCAACCATCCACATTGACCTAGTGTATACAAGTCCACACAATTCGATCTCCTCAACTTGGTGTATGAGGTAGTGTTCTTGTGCATTGAAAAAAGTTGAAGGTAGACACTTTTGCATTTCACACATTAGATGAGGGATTTTTCTCTTCCAATATTTTATATCTTCCTTGTGGATTTCTTTAGATGACAACCACCTAATTAAAGAGATTGAAGATGCAAAAATATATAAACGAGACTTTACAAAATAATATACAAATATATTGCATAACAAGTAAAACAAATGGCAAATATAATATATATACAACAAATTGAACAAACATCACTACTTACCTCATGTATTTTCCAAGATCATATATGACTTGCTTGATATTATTGTCGAAGTGGTCTGGGAGAGATAGAGGTAGAACGTACTGCAACAATTATAAAATGATCTTTTCATTGTTTTCTAACATAATACAATGAAAAGTACATGCGTAGTATACAAATATATAGTAAATACACAAGAACACGAATTACCTTAATGAAGGTATGCCAATCATGCGTTTTCATCCCTGGCCCAAATTCACTCTTCTTTGATATGAGATTGTTTATGTTCGCAGCAAATCCTATGGGAAATCGAATTTTTCGTATGACTTCTTTTATAGAATTGCTTTGCTGCTCCGTTAATAACCAAGGAAGGGCACTTATATTAATCTGATCTCCATTGCTATTTGATTGAATGACATTTTTCATTGCATGATTGGATTCCACAATGTCACTACAAATTTTGACAATTTTTTCTTTGTCACGCCTTCCATCCAATATTTTCCATAATGTCTCTGTTATATTCTTTCCAATATGCATTGTATCAAACAAATGCACAATTTGTAGCTGCTCGTAGTAAGGCAACCTACTGAATTGTCTGGGATAACTTTTTAGTCCCTTTGGAAGGTGGCCATCCATGCTTTGACGACCTTCAGTATCATCAATTACATCATTAGTAAACAAAACACGATAGAAAAATTCAAATTCCAAACATAAACCATTAGATGGAATGACATTACCTTGACAATTAATTCTATTATATTCCAACTTCGATAAATGAGGAGTCATTCTTCATGGCTTTGATGTAGTCTCTTCTTTCCCATTGAAAAGATGTTTTTCAGTATTCCGGTACTTATGATTTTTGTGAAGGAAGTGCCTATACTCATCAAACACCTGCTTTCCTAAACTTTTTGAATGACGGGATTTCATCTTTGGACCACAAACTGGACATGCAAATTTTCCCTTTGTTTGAAGACCTTCAAGATAATGTATAATTCTATTAAATCTATTAATTTTTATAATTATAATTATCATGCACAACTTGAACACTATAACGTACCACAAAAATGTGTTAGCCTTGGGGCATCATGTATTGTCCATACAAGCATTGCATGGAATTGAAATTGTCTGTGTCCTATTGGTCTAGAGATGTCATACATGGTCACACCATTCCATAACTCCAGCAACTCGTTGATAAGAGGCTCAATATATACATTCATATCTTTAACTTGGTACTTGCCTAGTGGAATGAACAAAAACATTACATAATTATTATGACCATTTTACTGCAATATTTATAATTAAATGTAGATGACTATTAGATGATAAAATACCTGGAACAATCATTGCCAACATTATGTGCTCCCTCTTTATTGACATCCATCGAGGAATATTATTGTTGATAACAAAAATAGGCCACACCGAGTAAACAGATCTCAACTCTCCAAATGGATTGACACCGTCCGCTGCCAATGAAAGCCTAAGATTACGAGGTTCTTCTTTAAAGTGTGGCCACTTTTCCTCTATGTCCATAAATGTTGAACCATTCGCAGGCATTCGAATAATGTCATCTCAACTTCTATTGTGTGCATGGTAATCCATAAATTGTGCCAAGCTAGTGCACCTGAATAATCATTGCATACGTGGAATAATGGGAATATAACGAAGAACCTTGCGAGGCACCTTTTTTGTTATTTGATCTGTTCGATATCTACTGATATGACATTCAGGGCATTCTTTTCCAAATTCATGTTGTTTATGATATATAATATGATCATTGGGACAAGCATCTATTGTTTGATACTCCATTCCAATATCTTTCATAATGGCAGATAATTCTCGGTATGAGTGAGGTAGAATATTTGATGGTGGTAAGAAAAACTCACCTATCAATCTACAGCAAAAAAAAAAGTTTGAGGTGTTAATATAAAGAATATTAATGGTACATGATTCACCATTTATTAACTGTAATGACATGTATGACACACCTTAACATACGAGAGATTGTTACGTTGGATAAACCATTCATAACCTTCAAGTTCACCAACAACAATACAGTAGAGCGAAGAGTTGTTTGGGAGCCTTTGTAAAGGGGCTCATATGCCTTCTCAAGAAGAGGTAAATCATGAACATCAAGGTCATCCTGATCATCATGATCAGTTGTGCCATTACTAAATGTGTCATGGATCAATGTATTTGTACCATCATCTTCAATTGTGTTTTCTGGTGCATGATCGTCATCTTCCATGGGATCATTATCTTCAGCTTTGATATTCACACCTCCATGTTCCTCCACTTCCAAAACCATATTCTCAGGGTTTTGTTGATCCATACCATGTGCTCTAGGGTGCTCCACCTATATAAAATTGATATAAATAAATAAACCGTGATCATGATCTCATTATCAAGTGATTTCTTATGTATATAAATTGTTAAAACGATATAATGAACAACTTACCAGTGGATGATAATCATGTCCCCCTTCAATGTGACCATGTTGCCTACAATGTTTCTTAGTTGTTTTGATTAGAAGTCTTCTAGTCTTTAAGCCCTTACAAATTTTGCAAGGACAATAACATTTCCCATCACCTTTTCTTTTCAAGTTAGACCATAATCTAGCAATTGTTTCCTTATTTTGTTCTTCACTGATATTATCTGACATGGTCTTTCTTCACAGGCAAAAAAATCAGGCTATGGAAACTTCAGTGCAAAAGCTTCACAAAAATTGCAAATCAAACCAAAACCATTGAACTTAATAGAGAACGTATTTAATGTACCTAATTGTGTGAATTTCTGAGCATTGTGTCTGCAAATTCTTACTAAAAGTTTGCCTGTTGCAGACTTTCTGAGAGACATTTTTGAGTATTCTAAGCAAAGCATTTATTTAAACATACACTTATTCATCCACATTGCAGGGATAACAATACAAGGCTCGCATATTGGTCTAAGAGGATGCCATGGTCTCACAAAGTAACCAAGAACCATATGAAATGATGGTCGTCTTGAATCCACACACAACTAGGGAGGATCCATATGATTATGTATGACTTCCCCCTTGTTTGTTTAATGGGATTAGCCAACTCCAAGACATAGCCGTCAATAATCACTAAGAACGTACAAGTGGATCGTAGGTACCCATACAACAAACACTTACCCCTATCCTCAAATTTTCCTAATGTTTGATTCCTTATATACACTCATCCAAGGTTATCTATGTCGATCTTAGTGAGGAATCACATCACAACAAAGAAGGCAACATTTAAAAATAGCAAGAGTTTCACTAAACTACCAAAGATCATAAATATTGAAAGAAAGAAAAAATAGTAACAATAATAAGTCAAATAAATGTGTTCAATTCCAATAGCAAATCAAGCATAGCCACAATAACTACACAATAGAGAAAACTCACAATAGTGATTAAACTAATTCAAACAAGATAAAATAAAATTGTTGGCCCATGCAACAAAGATGAGAGATCATCAATAATTGAAGGAAACTTCACAATCCTTAAAAGTGCACATTACATAACTATACGACTAAAAATTGTGGCTAAATAGAGTGAAGATTCATCATGACTCCAATAATAGTCCCTCATGTGTGCATTTGTGGCATGAACACAAAAATGCCCACACGACATGGCCATGTACCTAATGGAGAAGACATGCCTAGGCTACATGCCCAAAAAACATTACTATAATAATAGTCCATCATGCATGCATTTGTGGCCTGCACACTACAAATCCTAACATATCATGGCAATACACCTCATATAGAAGACACACCTAGGGCCACATTGCACATAGCAACGTGCCTCACAAAGATGACATGCATAGGGCACATGCCACATAGCAATGTGTCTTATGGAAAAATGTGCATACATGTCACACACCAAAGCTATATGTATACATCATGAGGCACATTCAAATGTTATCAAACACAACCTATTGTATCTAACATGAGTTCCTCTCTACATGTGTGCAAATCTTTGAACCCAAATCGCTACCATCAACAACATGTAACCATCACCTACACTATATCAAAACATAAGTATGGTGTGACATCATATCTATTTGCATAATGTCAAAACACATGCAAACATGAAAATCATCATAGCATGACAAAAATCAATCTCCACATGTTGGAACAAAGATATAAATAAGATAATAGGGTAAGAGGAAACCCATACCAAGAACCACATACCAACTATCGGCAATGCCATCAAGATAAATGTAGGATAGGATACCACTATGAGCCATCCAATGGTCCATTCTATGAGGAGAACTAGGGGATACTATCTTTGAAAGGTGTGGTCAATAGAGATAATCCCTACTAATGCCACAATATGTCACCATATCTTCTTGAGTTTTCCATTCTTCTACTTAACACCACATTTATTGAGTTCCTCAATAGCGAGGTTGGTTCTCAATAGGATGCACAAACATGTAAACACACAAGCATGGTTTCATCATACTTGTATTGTATCATACTTGTACAACAATACAAATTCATTTTTCTAGTTAATTACTTAGTGTAAAAATAACTCCATTACATAACATAGGGTAATAATCACCATAAGTTTTCAAATAAACTGCCCAAACATCAATTGGAGTTACCCTTTCTAAGGTACAAACATAATTTATTTATAACTTCAAAATTAAAATAATCACAATATATCCAAATAAGTTCAATAGTGCATGGAAATAGACAACATGATCCATAATTAAACCCATAAATTACCCTAATTGGATATGCTAATAAAATGGTGTCTCAAATAATAGAGATTATGTTGGACCTATAATAGAGATCTGGGCTTTGTTTCATCATACACAAGCATGGTTTCATCATAATTGTATCCAAATACACTATCCATAGATAGGTACTCAGTGTTAGAGTAAAGGTTTTAATTTAATCATGTTGATTAAATTACCTTTATTCCTCTCTTAAGATTTCACTTTAGTTTGCATTTGTGACATTTAATAATTATATTAATTATTAAATGTCTACCTATTAGGGTTTCTTTTAGGGTTGCACAATCTCCTTTTATAAGGATTCATCATTGTAATTTATCTCTCTCTTGGATGAATACATTTTTCAGCTTTCAAAGCACCCTTGCTTGTTTATCTCCATCTCTTCTTTCTGTGACAGGTTATTTGCATGCAGGTGATCTCATACCTGACCCAGCAATTTTAGAGGGAACACTAGCTTGGGATATCATTAGAAATCACATAGTAGGAGTTATTTTGTCTAGTGTTGATTCTGACACTGTGTGGGCTATATCGGGCATTGATTGTCCTCACTCACTTTGGACACGTCTTTGGGAGATCTATGGAGACCCCAGTCTTTCTCCATTCCCAAAGGATCCTGCTTCAGATTGTCTTGTACCCATTGGTTGGAGAGATAACACACCTTTTGATCATGATACTTTAAAGGAACTTCAATATTTAGACACCCTTACATATTCCGATGAATCAGAGGATTGTCTCACAGTTCCTACTCTTCAGACTGAGATTATACATGTATCAACATCATCTCTTTTTGTTCCTGATCAGTTTGATATTGCCTCTTCTTTGGCTCCTATTGATTCAGCTAAGCAGTACATCATACATCTTTCAGACATGGCTACTTGGGATTCTTATCTTGCAGGCATTTCATCTTTGTTTGTAGAGTCCTATATTGCAGACTTGGAGGATTACTTTGAGGATTTTCAGCTCCTCTTTGTTGACAGCCATATTCCAGCTGTTAGCCCACCATCATCTGCGCATTCAGAGGTTGCAGTTTTTGAGTTTTCAGTTCAGTTTGGATTTGACATCTTTTGTTTCAGTTCAGACAGAGGGATTCTTCAGCATCCTATTATGGCACACATCTTGAGACAGATTGATTCTTCTCTCTTCACAGGGTTTCTTCATCTTCGTCCTTTGGATCCATTTCTTCCCAAGGGGAGGAATATTATATGCCGCTTCAGGATCTCTTTCTGGCTTCTACCTCAGGCATCCATATGTGCGATAGGAGTTTCTTCATTGTGGGGGGGGCTTCTAGCCTCTTTCTTTTTCTCCTATGGAGACCATTGTATATGTACTTATATGATAGAAGTTGTCTATGGGGGGTATCATGTTATCCACCTCCTATCCTTCTGTTATTAGTGCATTTATTTCTTTCATCTCTTTTTGGAGTAGAATTTTTCCCATGAGGTTTTCTCTATTTCTCCACTTTATAGAGATTTGGTTGTAATTGGGTACCTGATCAGGCCTTGTTGCTGGGACCCAAGTTTACTTTCTTGCATTGTAGTTATCTTTGCTTTCTTGCACATGTTTGTAACTGCACTTTTGCTCATCTTAAGGGGGGGTGTTAGAGTAAAGGTTTTAATTTAATCATGTTGATTAAATTACCTTTATTCCTATCTTAAGATTTCACTTTAGTTTGCATTTGTGACATTTAATAATTATATTAATTATTAAATGTCTACCTATTAGGGTTTCTTTTAGGGTTGCACAATATCCTTTTATAAGGATTCATCATTGTAATTTATCTCTCTCTTGGATGAATACATTTTTCAGCTTTCAGAGCACCCTTGCTTGTTTGTCTCCATCTCTTCTTTCTGTGACAGGTTATTTGCATACAGGTGATCTTCGGGGTCTGTGAAGTTGGCTTTCTCAACTTCTACACTCAGTACCACAATCTCATGGGTACCCTTTTAGCTGAATTTACCCTATATTTAGGTGAATCTACCCTTGTATCATTCCTTGATCTAGTATGTCATTCCACCAATCAATACACTATCCCTTAGGTGAATATGCCATATCCTTAAATGAATCATCCTTGTGATCATCATCCTAAGTCCTCTTTTTGTTAAGTCTTATCCCTTCATCTTTAGGAAAATCCACCTATCCTTATGTGAATCTACTTTCTCTAAGTCCTCTTTTTTTTCAAGAAGACACACTCAAGCCTTCATCCCATTCCATAGAAAGAAAATCATTATTCCATATAATTGGAAGGAAATGATATATTGCAAAGATTACTATGAAGGTCTAAAATAGTAAAAGAGATGAGACTAATCTTTTATTTCTACTTACAACAATGAATTGGCTAAGATATACTCATAGACAAAGTGAATGACATGTATGAGAACAACCTCAATAAAGGTAAAAAGGACAATAAATAGTAGTGATAGATGACAATGCATTGAATGTGCCAAGAAAAAGACAATGGAAGCCATGGAGAAATCACTATCAAAACAAAGCCATTAAATAAAACTATGTTGGTGCAGCTTGAGAAGCACAGTATTGGTGCAGCTTGAGAAGCACAGTAGAACAATGAAAAAAGAACACTATAGGATTCACATTACAATGACATCAGTGAACAATCATCTCTTAGCATGTATCTTCATTCACTTTGGTTGCTATAGAAAAATATAGTGATCATATGCAAATACAATTACATGGTTTGAAAAAGGATACATTACCATATGATATAGGCTGAAAAAGATAAAATTTAATATGTACTTGGAAAAGGGTCTTATTAGTAAGACTCATCATTCATATGTTTACTCCAGCCTATGTTTATATTGCATATAATATCAAATTTGGTGATACTATTTGAATATGTGAGCATATGTTATATGGTTTTGATCATCGGATAAGAGAATTGTTGCCTAGTAGTTTTCTAACGGCATTGAATATAGTGTCTAAAAGACTTTGGGCTTGAAACACTTTCTAAAGGCATTAAAAGAATGGGACACTTTATGTCACTAGAAAATGGGAATATATTATACTTAACTTTTTTTTATCATCCCATTGAAATTCATTTACAATATCTCGAGCTCTAGCTATGACACGCGATAGTTAGGGTTCTTGCTTCTTGGATGACTATGTAACTGGTAGCCCGTGTCTGATAAATATACAAACTAGTATGTATATTTATTGTATGATTAAGGGTTGTTTTTGTAAAAATCCTCGTTACTGTCGTGTCTAAATATTGTTAAGCATTTGGTTCAAAAACATTTTATTACCTCATTTCGAGCTTTGCATGTGTAGTGTCTATTGGGTCAAGGGTTTCATGATCCATAACTATTGTATTTTGTTAAAAACGTTTCTCTGCTGCAACGTTTGCCAGCATCCTCCCTGCATGTGCCAAAATAGGAGCTTTGGAATAAGGTATGGACATCCATCAAAGCATAATCAAAGGGGGTTTTTTTGTCAGAAATTAGTTGCAAATGCTCCAATAACAAAAATCGCAAAATGGGGTAGCATACACATAGCATGTGATTAATTCGCAAAAAAAAACCAATCTCAATATGATTGCGGAAAAAAATTAGTTGCCCTTACCTTGCTTGTGCAGAGATCGCTCCGACGGGGGGGGCAGGGAGGCAAGACGGTCGTCGGTTGCTTCGAATTGCTTCGATTCAAAATGAAAATGCGTTGTGTTTTTTTTTTTATAAAATGCCCGATGTCGTCAGAATTCCGATGAACACGGGCATATTTTTTTAAAAAAATCAAATTTGACCCCAATGCTCCTTGTCCGTCGGAAACCTCCATCGAAATTTGACCCCAAATGTATTAGTGACAAGAGCACCATGACAAGGTATGTCCTTAACCTTCGCAACTATGTATAAAGGTCCATCGGGTGCCCTAATGGTCTCACTAGGGTCAAATGTAATACAAGGATCCTTAGGTGTCTCTTATTTCTCTACCATGTTCACCAAATTCGGATTTGTGGTAGTAAGATCAGAAGGAGAGAAAGAGGTATGTTCAGTCTCAGGTGTGAGAAGGCAAAGTATCAGTGAAAATCTTAAGATTTTGATTAGGAGAAGTTACTGATTTGTTTCCCTTATCATTCACACTTGCCATAGATATAGCATTATTATCAATCAAATCTTGAATCTTACTTTTCAATGCAAAACATTTCTCAGTATTGACCAAGATGACAATGAAATTGACAAAAGGAATTGCTATCAAAATAAGGGGATGCAAGCTTAGATGGGTTTGATAGGAGGAAGTTTGATCATATTTCTTTGTAATAACTGAGACATAATACTATGTAAAGATTCATTCAAAGCAGTAAATTGTCTTTATCTTTTCAAGAATTTAGAAATAGGAGGCACACCTATTGTAGCATTCACATTATTGTTGTTGATTGTATCATTGAACTTTATGAAGCTTTTTGTTGGTTTTAACTTTGTAAACGGTTGTTGAACACTCTCCCTCTTATCACTCGGAGCCATAGGAGTAGATTGCTCCATTTGACTCACAACCAGTTGATAATTGTGGAGTGTTCTGCACAATGCAGAAAGGAAGTAAACTCAGACAAAAGAAGCTTTTCCCTAATATATTTTTGCAAATTAGAAATGAAAATTCTTTGAATATCATTATCAGGTACAAGAAAAGAAATTTGAGCACACAAATGCTTATATCTACCAATGAAATCGGTCACTTTTTCTTTAACACCTTGTTTACAATGCATTAAATTAGTCAAAGTGATTGTAGGACCAATATTGTTTTGAAATTGTTGGATGAAAGAATTTGCTAATTGTTGAAAAGAAGTGATAGAATAAGAAGGCAAAGAGCAATACCATTGTAAAGCCTTATCTCGTAGTGTTCTTGTAAACAATTTTGCAAGCAATCTTTGATCATAAGCAAAATCAGGACACAAGGTTTGAAATGTTTTAACATGTGTGAGAGGATCACCTTTTCCATTATAGAGTTCTAATTGAGGGACCTCAATGTGCTTAGGTTGGATGACTTTAACAATATCAAGGGAAAGTGGGCTCGCAACATCAAATGTGGGCACACTAAACTTGGATTGACTCGTGGAAGCAATTTATTGTTGTAAGGAAGACACGGTTTGAGAAAGATTGTTAATGGTTTCTTCGATAGAAGAATTAATGTGAGACATGGTTGTGTAGACATATAAAAATGACCACTTTCCTAAGTGCATATTTAATATTCATTTTAACCCATTTCTCTATTTAATTAAATTTTGTTTAATTAAATCATTCACATTCATCTATTTGATTAAATAAGTTATTCAATGTATTTAATTAAATTCACTTAGGCCTTTCATATCATTTAATTGAATAAATCACTTTATTTAATTAAATCCCCTTTCTACTCTTTTTTATTGAAATTTACATTTAATTAAATTGTTCACTTCAAATAAATAAATCTAATTTATTTAAATCCCCCACTTGCATCTATTTTGTTGAAATAAAACAATTTATTTTAATTACCCTCCATCCACTTGCATTCTCCTACATCTCCCACTTGCCTCTCTAAACCCCCTTCTAGATTCTTCTAATCACTTCTAAATTAGCCTAACCCATCTACTAAATATTGTCACATCCCTAAGCAAAGGGAGGTCACTTCTCAAACCCTTAAAGTCTTCAATAACCATTGAAGGCTTTATGTCTTCAACAAGTTAACCTTGAAAGTCTTCCAAACCATTAATGGTTAACTCAACCCTCTTGCATGATTAGAGACTTTCTCTCTAACTCAACCTTCATCTAACCCAAGGGTTGTTAGGGTTTCAAGCAAATCTGAAGCAAATATGAACTAACAATTATATGCAGATTTAAATACAAAAGATAAAGAAATAAAACAGGACACAGATAACATAGAGATTTAACGTGGTTCACCCAGAATGGGTTACGTCCACCATACACAGTCGTCCAATCTTTCTTATTATCCAGAAAAAATAGTACATCAACCTTAAAATGCCTTAAGCATCACAGCCGCTTATAACATGCGTTTTTAGGGCAACAAACAAAGTCGGCCTTTTTAGGGTTTTATTACAATGTCAGTTTTCATCAACGAAAAAATGGCAAAAAAAAAAAATTCGAGGCTCCCGCCCCCGAACCCCCACTTTTCTCGGGGGCTGCTACCCCCGAACCCCTGCCCAGGGCTTGGCCCGGCCCCCAGTGATGATACGTGTTGAGCATACAGTACTTTGCTGATCAGTCGCCACATTTTAACAATCTCCCACTTGGAGACTGATCAGGCTCCACACTGAACAATCTCCCACTTGGAGACTGATCAGGCTCCACACTGAACAATCTCCCACTTGGAGACTGATACTACATGACACCACTGTACATGCAACATCCACTAGATAAAACACTAGGACTCGACTGGTATAAATTCCACAATTATCAATCAAGAAGACCAACAGAAACTGATGAAGAAATCAGCTTCTCCTATGGAACTGCCTTCATGAACATATTGGCAAGATTCTCACTTGTGTGAATCTTCTCAAGCCGTAACTGACCCTCCTCCAAAACAATTCGGATGAAGTGGTACCTGAGCTGAATGTGCTTTGTCCTTGAATGAAAAGCAGAGTTCTTCACAAGATGAATGGCACTATGGCTATCAATATACAATGGGCTATCCTCTTGTGTTTAACCCAATTCCTCCAGAAAACATTGTGTTGTTCACCAAAAGTGATAACCCAAGTATACCTGCAAATCTATCTATGAGATAGCCAATCTCAATCAATGAAACACCTCAGGGCTTGGACAACATGACAAGGATATGAATCCTTCTACTCATCAGGCTCTGCAAAACCTAGGCGGGTATACCTTTGACGCATTTAATCAGACCTATTACACACAAGACTACATCAATCAAAAGTAGATGGATCTCAAAAGGTTCAAAAACTAAGAGATAACTGCAGATGGGCTAGATCCACACTTGCAACTCAACATTTTGAATCATGAGATGGAGGGACACTTCCACATAACATAAAATATAAAAAGATATTCTGATTTTGGATTTTTAAATGGTGTTTTGACAACCTTTCAATATTACAAGAGACCAGTGCCTTATCCAGGCCACAGAGTCATGCATAAAACTGGATGAGAAATCTCAGATGCAAGTTCTTTTCAACATTAAATTTTCAAGTATCAATGCCTTACATTAATACAATCCTCTGTTCTGTCACAAAACCATACTTATATGTAGATATCCAATATGCATTCAAAATCATTAATGTTGGGTTTTAGGATTTAAATCCTTCCTTGAAGAATACCCAAAAGACAACATTACACTCTTAGAGGAATCTAAAAGAGACAACTCAAATTATCCTTGATAATATGAAATTATATGAATCTGAGTACATCTTGGAGACAATTTCATGGAAACTCACACATGCCTTGCATATGTGTGAACCTGCAAACTAAAACTAAACCTACAGTAAAGACAACACTGAAAACATAGACAAACACACTGTCATTTGCATTGATAAAAGGATGCCATCACTGGAACCTGCAATTTCAGATTTCTCCCTTGGAGCAAATCTCTCAAAAAATGGAACCCCTTATACTGAGAAGAATGGGGAATAAAAAGGAGAGGGAAGAGAATCAAATCTACAACTGAAAATTGCCAAGTGTCTCCCCTCTAACTGAATTTTGTTCCCATGGAAACTGCTTCCAAAATATCCCACATTTGTCAAAATTAACCTCATAATCGGATTCCTCACTCCGAGAGCTTTCCGAAAATATATAGCACTTTATACCTTGGCCAAAAATTGAGTCCTGGGCGAATTAATTCCCCAATGTGCACATCATTTAAATTTTTGAATTATTTAATATAGTTTAAACTATATCATTTATTCATTTTAATTTTGATTTTTTGCCTCTGATGCGCTCTGACGCCTTGCCACGTGGCGGCCTCTGATTGGTCGATGGGGTCGACCGGACGCCACCTGGGATGACACCTCATCACCGCCACATCATCTGCTTCGTCAATGCCACTTGGTCGTCACGTCATCGCCACTGGACTGCCACCTGTGCGCCAACTGTGTGCCACCTCATCGAGACCCGCCTGCTGGACTGCCACCTATCACGACACGTAGATGACTCTCGTTCACTTTTGCTATTTCGCAGGGTGTAAACTACGCGCATCTTCTCTTCGCGAAATAGCGCGAGCTGTTGATCTCTCTCGAACTTGCTCGCTCGTTAACCCGGCCTTCCTCTGTAAAATTTTGCCTGTTTGCCTTGAGAAGCGTGCCCATGTGGGGTCCACCTAGTCGCCATCCAGTCAACTCCTCTGTCACCTCGAGAAGCGTGCTCATGTGTGGGCCCACCTTGGGCACCCATAGGCACCTTGTGTCAAAAGCCTTTATGGCTTAGACATATTAGTATTGTGCGTTATTGCTTATAAACATCAAAATAGTCCACTTCCCAGCCAATGTGGGATATTGTGGTTTTGCCTGTAGCTTCATTTTTTGCTTTCCCTGAGTGCTTTCATGGTGATTTTTTTTATTTGCCTGGCATTCAATGGTCTTTCTTCTCAACCTCGTCATACTAGGATATATTATCAACTCACGGCACTTAGAAGATGCTGGAGTTCATGGCATTTGGAAGATGTTGGAGTTCGTGGAGTTTGTTCTTTGAATGCCCATGCCATCACACAGCAGCATTACCATGCACCTTCTTCCAATTCCGTGCAGACAGAGGGGGGAGCTGGTTAGTATTTGTTGGAGGATTCTGCAGACTTCCAGATTTTCCTCTCCTTTCCACACAATCCACGCAGGGGGATTTTCCACGGGTTAAAGTCATACAAGAGAGGGAAGACTCACTTTATAGAAATGCAATGATTTCAATCACCTGCTGGAGGCTTCACGTGGAAGGAAGGAGCCGTTGCAATTCATTTTGCTTTGAACCATTTTCCATGGCTCCTTTATGCTACGCAACCCTTCACTCACCACGCAGGATTAATGTGCACATTTGGTGTCTCACGCAAGGGAGTAGATAATAGTGGGCTTCAACCATTTAACTTTCTGCAATCGCTTTTGCATATCATGTTGCAGCAGCTGGGAAGGAGGAATGAGGATTGGAATGCAAACCAAGTGCATTTCAGTTATAGGCGCTTTACCTTTTATCCCACCATACATCAACAGCTACCCTCCACATGCTTCACACAATCAGATTTCACACACAGGGGTGGAGGTTGGGCTCTACGCTACCATGGCATTTGCTTGGGAATTTCAACGATTTTTATCTGCATTTATTTGAAAGGTTTGTCTGTTGTTTCATATTACCTTAAGCTTCAATGCCTTCTCCAACAACATATAAAGGGTCCACACAAGGAAGGAGAATGGTGCTTTTCATTTGCCATGTTGACATCCTCTGAATACCTCCTAGCATACCACGCAGCCTTGTTGGAGGATACCATCCTTCCAATTCATGCAGAGGGGAGGAGATAATAGTGTTAAAAGATAATTGCATTAGCTTGGGAACTTCATACACCATGTAGGAGACTTGGAAATTGTTGATTGCATTTTGCTGAGTGCTTGATGGTCTCTTTCTTCACCACATGAGCAAGCTTGGCTTTTGACTGCAGGTCCAAAACACCACACAGAAGAAAATTTTTGGTGTTTGATATGAATCTTGGTCTGCTATTTCCATTTTAGAAAATGGTATTTGGGAGGAGATGTAATTATTACCACTAAAACTACAGTTGGAAAACTTCATTCTCATATAAAGAGAACACTAACATATCACAATAAAAATGAAAACTCCATTCTCAATAAAAGAGAACACTGACATTCCATCCTCAGTCACAATATTTATCCTCTGCTGCATTAAAAAAATTCTTGCAATCTAGAAGAATGCTGACAAATCAAGCTGACAAATCAAAGGAGACACCCTTGACACTCACAATGTCTTTAACCTTGAATCCCCAATGGCTGCTACCAATATGAACTTTACCTGACTGTGACTTGTGGATTGCATCATTATCTGAATATTCTGAAATTCCCCCAATAAACAAAAATCGCCAATAAAATCAATCCGTGGGCATGAGCCAGGTCGAGCCCCAAAGTGGGTCCGACTAAAAAAAAAATCGATTTCAAGCAACTGGCCTTTGAAATGCTTCACTGACCTCAAACATACCTCTGAAAATGATCGGCATCGTTTTCGGATCATTAATCCGCATTTTACAACCTTCAGGCAATTACGCCACAATTTTCGCATTTAATCGCGAAGACGTAATTTTCAAACCTGTCAAAACACCTTTCTGGAGCTCGCCATCTGACAGGCGTGTACTTTGATATACAAGGATGACATCTACCAAATGGTTTCTCAAGATGAGTCCCGAGCGAAGAGATATTAATTTCCAAAAATGGCCAACTGGCTTTGTCGACACTGCGAACCTGATGAAGTCAATGTTCTTGCAACACATGATGCCTTTCTCAAAAATATCAAACGGCCTCCGTAGGCTCTCAAATTTGGAACATAGGTACCTTTAAGTACATATTAAATCTTTGAATTCTTATTTTGATCACATGACTGACAGGATGCAAACGGCGTGCTCACCAAAACGGCTACATTAATTGATCTAACACTGGAAGTGCGGATAACTGAATTTGATGGCAAAATGAGTCCTTTTGAAAACCAATCAAACGGATTGATAAAAGCTTGAAATTTGAAATGTAGCTCACCATTTATACCAACATTAGCCCGGAACAACATTCTGACATGACGCTCACCGGGACATTTTTACACTTGTGCAAACATCACAAACTACAAACGGATTGAGCTTTGAAAACTGAGCAAACGGATTCATAAGGACTTGAAATTTGAAACGTAGCTCACCATTTATACTGACATCAACTTGGAAGAAACACTTTGGCATGATGCTTACTAAGGCAAGTTTTACACTTATGCGAAACAGGGCTCCGACTAGCTGTCGAAACAGGGACTTGCCAAAACATAGAAACTACAAATGGATTTGGCTTCAAAAATTGAGCAAATGGATTCGTTAAGACTTGAAAATTTGCGAGATCACTCACATTTATGCATAGAATTGAATCCAATTTGAATTTATTCATGACGATCAACAGGGCAAAAGATGTAATCGCTCAAAGTAGGCTACTCAATAAAATCTGCATTTGTGCCTAAAATGCACTTTCAGCTCACCCCTCGAAATGTGTACCTGGTAAACTTCTCCAAATTGAATTATGAAAGTTGCACATCACTGAATAAGCCAAATGAAAGGTGTGGGACATGAATCCCGAGCCTTACCCTCTGAAAATCAACTGGCTCCATTTCACCTCCTTGCTAACTAGGCCATTCAAACTGACTTATTTTGATCATTCGGAAATGTCGGACAAATTTTTGAAATGGGCCTATAAAATTGACTCAGTTTTAATGAGTCCCAACACATTACAACCAAATCATCTCCTTGTTGGCTTCTGTAGCAGCAACATACTCAGCTTCAGTGGTTGAAAGTGCAACAACCTTTTACAGCCTAGAAATCCAACTGACTGCAGTTCCCCCTATAGTAAAAACATACCCTGTAGTACTCCTCCAGGAATCAATATCACCCGCCAGATCAGAGTCAACAAATCCACTTAGAGCAGGATTAGATCCTTTGAAACATAATGCCTTCGTAGTAGTTCCTTTCAAATACCAAAGAATCCATTTCACAGCATTCCAATGTTCCATACCCGGATTACTCATAAACCTGCTCACAACTCCCACTGCATGTGCAATATCTGACCTTGTGCATACCATTGCATACATCAGACTACCAACAACTGATGAATACGGGATGTTAGACATTTTATTAACCTCTTCCTGTGCCTTTGGGCACATCTCCTTAGTCAATTTGAAATGACTAGCCAAAGGTGTACTAACTACTTTTGCATCTGCATGTTAAATATTTTCAACACCTTCTTTATATACTCACTTTGGAAAAAATTCAAGGTTCTATTTTTCCTGTCCTGTGTAGTCCTCATACCGAGAATTTGCTTAGCTGCACCCAAATCCTTCATAGAAAATGACCTAGCTAATTTCTGTTTAAGATCATTTATATGTTGCATGTTAGACCCAGCAACAAGCATGTCATCAACATAAAGCAACAGGATAATATAACTGCTATTATCAAATCTCTTAAAATATACACAATGATCAGAATGACATCTATGATAACCGTGTTCAGCCATGAAACTATCAAATTTTAAATATCATTGTCGGGGTGCTTGCTTTAGGCCATACAGACTTTTCTTCAACCTGCACACCAAGTTCTCCTTACCTTTGACCTCATATCCCTGTGGTTGCAACATGTAAATTTCTTCCTCCAAATCTCCATGGAGAAAAGTTGTTTTGACATCTAATTGTTCAACATGTAAATCATCTGCAGCCACAAGACTAAGTACAGTTCTAATTGAAGTCATTTTTACAACTGGAGAAAATATTTCATCATAATCTATACCCTTTTTGTGTACAAAACCTTTTACCACAAGTCTGGCCTTATATCTTTTCTGACCTCCTTCCTCCTCCTTCAACCGATAAACCCATTTGTTAGGCAAGGCTCTTTTTTCTGTAGGTAAAGGGACTAAGTCCCAAGTCTTATTTTTCATCAAGGAGTCCATCTCCTCTTTCATGCCTAGCTCCCATTGTTGTTTGGCATCTACCTGCATTGCTTCTTCATATTCTTCTGGTTCACCAGAATCTGTTAATAAAATAGAATACAAAGAAGGAGAAAATCTTTCAGGGGGTCTACTTGTCCTCATAGAACGTCTAACACTTGCAGGAGTTTGTGGGACAATTTGTTGTTGCGGAGCATTAGGTACCTATGGCATTTTATTTTCAGGAATCTCATCCAACACCACATATTCTTGTTTGTCCTATTCGTGCTTCTTTTCCTGCATTTGTTCTTTATACATAACCTTCTCATTGAATATAACATCTCTACTTCTGATTATTTTCTTATTTTCAAAATCCCATAACCGATAGCCATATTCATCTATCCCATATCCAATGAAGGTACATTTCTGAGATTTAGCATCAAGCTTGGTTCTGTTTTCTTTATCAACATGGACAAAAGCTTCGCAACCAAAAGTTTTTAGAAAAGAATAATTTACCTTTTTACCAGTCCATGCCTCCTCTGGAATACCACCATCCAAAGGGGTTGAAGGTCCTCTATTTATCAAATAGACAGCAGTATGTACAGCATCTGCCCAAAAATGTAAGGGCAATCCAACATGCAATCTCATGCTCCTCGTGCGTTCCATGATTGTCCTATTCATTCTCTCTGACACACCATTTTCCTTTGGAGTTCCTGGAACTGTCTTCTGCTTTCGAATCCCATTTAAGGAGCAGTAATCTTCAAATGCTTTGCTGCAATACTCACCTCCATTATCCAATCTGAGACACTTCAACTTTTTTCCTGTCTCATTCTCAACCAAAGCTTTCCATTTCTTAAAAGTTTCAAAAACATCTGATTTTTGTTTTAGGAAATATACCCATGTTTTTCTGGTTGAGTCATCAATAAAAATAACATAATAACAAGAACCACCAAGAGATGATACCTGAGCCGGTCCCCATACATCTGAATGTACAAGCTCTAACTTCTCACTCTTCTTCTTTTTCCCAACCTTGACAAATCTGATTCTTTTCTGTTTACCATAAACACAGTTTTCATAGAACTCTAAATCAATCTTCTTTAGTCCTGACAATAGATTTTTGGAGTGAAGGGTTTTCATCCCTTTCTCACTCATGTGCCCAAGCCTATGGTGCCACATTATCGAATCTGTTCTTGCAATATTTATTGTTGTTGTCCCTGCAGTAACTTTATCTGTAGCAGCTAAGGTAGAGTAAGTGTTACTAGTACACAGATATAATGTGCCTACCTTCGCACCTTTAGCTACTACTAATGATCCTTTAGTGACTTTCCACATACTGTCTAAGAAGGTAACTATGCAACCTTCACTACCTAGTTGCCCTGCAGAAATTAAATTTCTTCTTAAATTAGGAACATGTCTTACCTCCTGTAGAAACCAGTCATTACCATTCTGCAACTTGATATTTATCTTTCCTTTTCCAACAATTTGACAGGGCTCATCATCACCCAAATATACCTGTCCAAAATCACCTTGAATATAATCTAGAAAATATTTTCTATGGGGTGTAGCTTGAAATGAAGCCCCAGAATCTATTACCCAGGAATCATTAACATTATCCAAACATAAGATTAAAGCATCTTGTAAAGTATTACTTGCAATATTAGCTTCCTTACTGTCATTTTCATTTTTGTCTCCTTCTTTGTTTTTCTGAGACCAACAGTCTTTCTTTAGATGACCAGGCTTTCCGCAGTACCAGCTGTAGACGTATAAAAATGACCATATTCCTAAATGAATATTTTATGTTCATTTCTCTATTTGATTAAATCCAATTTAATTAAATTATCCACATTCTTCTATTTAATTAAATAAATTATTCAATTTATTTAAATTAAATTCACTATACCCATTTAATGAATAAATCATTTTATTCAATTAAAACCCCCTTATCTACTTTTAATTAAATTCAAATTTAATTAAATAGTTATCCCAAATTGAATAAATCAAATTTATTTAAATTACAACCAAATTGAATTAAAACATTTAATTCAATTAAATCCTATTATCCCTCCATCCACTTGCAAAATCCCAAACCCCTTTCTAATCCCTTCTAGAATCTTCTAAACACTTCTAATTAACCTAACCCTCCTCTAAACATTGTCACATCCCTAAGCAAAGGGAAGTCACTTCTCAAAAACCTTAAAGTCTTTGATAACCATTAAAGGTTTTCAACCTTCAACCACCAAAATCCTCAAAGTCTTTGAAAACCATTGAATGCTTCCAACCTTCAACCACTTAATCCCCAAAGTCTCCAATAACCATTAATGGTTAATTCAAACCCTCCCACATGGTTAAAACATTTGTTTTGACTCAACCTCTATCCAACCCAAGAGTCTCATCAGGCCATTAATGCTTTGACCATGATTATCTCTTAATCATTTGCACAAAGGTTTATCCTTGGATTAACTCTTAATCCAGTGGGTAAGCCTAACTTAGACTTGACCCTTAGCCTTTAGATAACCATGAGGTCTTCTCAGGCCTTTAATGCCTCCAACCCCTTTTCTCAACCCAATCCTATGTTGACATTTGTCACCATTTCATTGGTGCCAATTGTGCACATGGATCCCCAACTTTCAAACTTGACCCTTGATTAAACCTTTCAATCCTGACCATCCATTGCCCTGTTTGTGCTATAAATAGAGCTCTCATTCCTCCATTTTTAACAATCATCTTTCAAATTTGAAGCATTATACTTATGCTCAAATACTTTCAAGCTTTTTCATATCATCTTTATGCTCCTCATTTAGCCTCTTTTAGATCAGGAATTAGACTAAATATGCATGTTTAGATTACTTTCTTTATCATTTTAGTTCAATCATAGACTAAATATACCATGTTAGGATAGTATTCATACTAACCTCGTCATCTTATCATCTAGTTTATTGCATTTTTAATATCATACATAGCTTAACATCTATTTCATACTAAATTTAGCAAAAGCATCTCTCGTTCTCATATTTGCCATCCCTAAACCATTTTGCTCAGTGATCTGAGAGCAAAAACATTGGTTTGAGGAACATTGTGAGATAGAGAACCATGGAACCCTCCTTGGGAAGCTGAGTAACACTACGTTACTCCATAGCTTGCATCAAGAAGTCCTGTGTCTGTGTGTGGACTAGTTTTTTTTACAATATTTTCACATATTAAGTTTTATTCGCCCACTTTTCCTGCATACACCAACAATCTTTCTTTCCTCTAGATTGAGAGCGTCCTTTCTTTGACTTCCCTTGTGACTTCTCATTCTTAGGGCCTTTTCCTCTTTCCTTTGATCTTCCTCTATTCTCCACATTCAAAACACTACCCGATGATGTTGGAGTCTCACCTATGCTTTTCCTTCGCATTTCCTTACTTAGGATAACACCAACAATATCATCAAATACCAAAGTATTTTTACCAAAGATAGAGTTACTTACAGCCATAACCAAGCTATTCCAGCTTTCTGGCAAAGAACATAAAATCAAGAGAGCCCTAACCTCTTCTGCAAAGGTAATTTTTACCGAAGACAATTGACCGGTAATTGTAATAAATTCATTTAAGTGCTCTACTATAGATCCTCCCTCACTCATTTTCAAATTAAACAAACACTTCATAAGAAATACCTTATTCGAAGCTGAGGGTTTCTCATACAACTTAGCCAATTTTGCCATCAAATCTACAGCCATTTTTGCTTCTGTTATATTGAATGCTACAGACGACACAAGGCACAATCGAATGGATCCCAATGCCTTTCTATCTAAAATGTCCCACTCTTCATCTGACATTGTGGTCGCTTTCTTTGCCTTTCCTTCCAATGGCCGCCACAAATCCTTTTGATACAGGTAATCCTCCATCTGCATTTTCCATAACTGATAATTCTGGTCGTTAAACTTTTCGACCTTGAATTTGGAATCCTCCATTGCTCCCACTCAAATCTGAAAGTCCTGCAAATTTACAGAAAACCTCGCTCTGATACCAATTGTTAGGGTTTCAAGCAGATCTGAAGCAAATATGAACTAACAATTATATGCAGATTTAAATACAAAAGATAAAGAAATAAAATAGGATACAGATAACACAGAGATTTAACGTGGTTCACCCAGAATGGGTTACGTCCACCATACACAGTCGTCCAATCTTTCTTATTATCCAACAAAAATAGTACATCAACCTTACAATGCCTTAAGTATCCCAGCCGCTTATAACATGCGTTTTTAGGGCAACAAACAAAGTCGGTCTTTTCAGGGTTTTATTACAATGTCGGTTTTCATCAATGAAAAACGGCAAAAAAAAATTCTCAGGGGCTCCCACCCTCGAACCCCCGCTTTTCTTGGGGGCTGCTACCCCCGAACCCCTACCCGGGGCCCGGCCCAGGACCCCAGCGAGGATACATGCTGAGTGTATAGTACTTTGCTGATCAGTCACCACATTTTAACAAGGGCCTCATCAAGCATTCAAGGCTTTACCCTTGGTTATCCCTTTAAACCCTTGCACAAAAGTTTATCCTTTGGGTAAAAGCTTTATCCAAATGATAACCTTAGCCTAACCTTAACCCTTACCTCCTAAGGTAACCATGGGGTCTTCTCAAGCATTTAATTCTTCTTCCATCTCCTCTCAAGCAGTCTTATGTTGACAATTGCCACCATTTCATTGGTGAGAATTGAGTGCATGGATTGATAACTTTCAATCCTGACCCTTGCTAAGATTATCCAATCTTGACCCTTCATTGCCCTATTTTCCCTATAAATAGAGTCATTCTTCTATCATTCTAGGATCCAAGTTTTATGCATCTAATCTATACTCATTTTTATCAAGCATGTTAGTCTCTCTTTGAATATAAATAATCTAATAAGCATTTTAGATGTATTTCTCTTTATCTTAAATAATCATATTAAGCTAGTATATCATGTTAGGATAGCTATTTTGCTAATATTTTCATCTTATCATCATATACATGCTAGTTTAATTCATATTTGTTAATATCATGCATATTTAGGATTGCATTCATGTTAGACTAATCAAAGCATCCTTCATTCTCATGATTGTCATCCCTAAGTCACTTTTCTCGATGATCTGAGAGCAAAGGCATTGGCTTGAGGGGTCTTGTGAGACAAAGAACAATGTAACATCCCTTGAGAAGTTGAGCTATTCCATATAGCTCCATAACTTGCACCAAGAGTCCCATTGGTGTGTGGACAAGTCTCGAATACGCATTTTACGTTGCATTGCACCACTTTTCCCGCACACATTTATGGTGCCCATTGTGGGGCATAACCTCATTTATCAAATCATTTTTGATGCAGGAATACTTTGCAAGTACACGGAAAACTTGAATTAGCGCGTGGATACCATTCTCTAGCGCATCTGGTCTTTCCTTTGGCGCATCCTGCTCACTGTTTAGCGTGTTGGTACCATACTTTAGTGCATCCTGACTTAACCTTAGCGCATAATCACTTATGTTAATTCATGTATGTCTCAGCGCTTCAAAACATCAGTGCAGCGCATCCAGGCAACAACGTAGCACATCTGGGCTTTTGGCTAGCGCATCAATTCTATTCTCTAGCACATCTGGTCTATAAATTAGCGCATAGAAAACGCAAAGAGAAAAACAAAATTGTAACAAAGACAGAAAAATAGACTTGTAGAAGGCCACCTTGGAAATTTTGTTTTCTAACTGATTTTTATTGCAGGTAACTAACGTTTGTTTGCAGGATCGGGAGTTTTTTTTTTTTGTTTTTGTTTTTTGTTTTACTAAGTTTAGGCTTGTGATTAAATTTTTTATTTCTAACTTGGTTAAGTTAGTTATTTAAAGTTTTCTTCATTTCCTCATTAGTAAAATTGAACTCATTTTTCTTTTGGGTAACTTAAAAAGAAGAACAAACAAAACCTTACCTTGCTTTCATAGGAAGAGAAAACATTTCGTTTTTGGGTTTTAAAAAGAACAAAACAAACTTTATTTATGCAAAGTCTTAAAAAGAACCTCACCATCCTCTGGTGTCTAAAAGGATCCATTACGTTTTCTTGCATAAGTTAAAGAATCTCACTTGTTCTCAAGTTCTAGATAAAACAAAAGAGGGAAATCTTTCCCCTATCGAATTCATTTTGTTGACCATCTCAAAAAATTTGCTTTGTTGACCAGGATTTCATTACTTAGCTTAAAAAATCACTGATTTGAGAGTTAAAAAGAACACCATGTTTTTTTGGAGCAACATCTCCAAGTAGAAGTTAGCAAATCATTGCTTTAAAGGATAAAAATAACTTTGTGTGCCTTGTCTCAAAAGTGGAAGGTAAATGCTCTCCCCTTAACTGGGTGACCAAAAAGCCAAACCACTCTTACGCTTTTAGTATTTCAAGCATTTACAACCTTTAGCAGGTCTGCCCTCCCGAGTTGCTCTTAGAGCACCATTTAAATGGTCGGTTAGAGGGGAACGACCTAAGTGGGAAATGGCTTTATCGTCAGGTGTTCCAACCCACTATAATCAAAAGTGGAGGGTGATGAAAGTCCCTTCAACGGTTTTGCTCAGCAATTACCCATCCCCCGGTATCTTTACGATATGTAAAGTCTTTGTTATAAAGGTTGGGAAGCCTCCCGAGGGAGTTTATCACTGACGGTCGAACAAGAAGCTTGATTACAAACCTTAGAAATAGAAACCTTGAGCCGAGTCAGTATCCTGACATTTTCAATATCATAGTGCAAGGGTGGGGAAGAATCCGCCCCCAAGATTACTCACCATATATCTCCCAAGATAGCTACTCAATTATGAATCAATTCACTTTGGATTAATTTATGGCAAAAGGCAAAACAAGGGCGCCCCCTAGGGGGTGACACGACTATTTGAGCTGACGGAGTATCAAGACTAGTGGGCTATGGTATTGTTGATGACCTTTGAATAAAGAGTCTGCTTGAATTGTACTTTTTGTATCCAAACCTGTGAAAACATTGGGGATTTGAACAGATCCTCGCAGAACATACACTCTTTGTTTAGAATAGGCAAAAATGGTTGTCTTTTTTGTGTTGTGTTTGCATTTTATACTTCAGAAAATCATCCATCAAAGTTGAAAAAGTGTTAAAATTTACAGAAAAACCCACAAACAAAGCAAAACAGAGCAGCTTAAATGTGTAGGAGCCACATCCTAGCGCATATGAAGCAAACTTTAGCACATCAAAGCTAAAACGCAACGCATTCATTCTCAAAACTAGCACATAACCATCTAAACATTTGGAAATTTATCACTAGCACTCTTAGGCACCATATTAGCACATTGAAGCATCGGCCTAGCGCATTGGGGGTAAACTGTAGCGCTTTAGAGAAGATAGATTAGAGCACAACCATTCCTGAAATAGCAGAAGTCAAAACTCTATTTTAGCTCATGGCACAGGCAGCTTAGCACATTGGTGGTTTTAAATAGCGCATCTAAGTTAAACTTTAGTGCATCCAGTCTCTGTCTTAGTGCATAGGTAAAACTGTGAAAAACAGAGAGAAAAACTGAGCATTCTTAAAAAAAATTAACATCAGTTTTGAATACCCTTTTGGGTCTTCAATCGACCTTATCAAGCAAAACTTGAGTCAGAACATCATAAACTATTCCAAACAATCAAACAATTTATTCTTAGAACAACAGTCATCAAAAATCTAAAACTAGCTAAGGATAACACTTTCTCCTATCAAAATCAAGTAACATCATCACACTGATCAAAAGGTCCACCAATTAAATGGAATCCATCATTAAAACAAACCTAGTTTAAACCTAAGTTGTCAAATCGAGTTTCCATATCGGGAAACTCTTATTCCATATCATTTGACGCACTTTGTCGTGAGGGAGCGTCTAAACCTTCATTTGATAAAGTAGGCTTAAGTTTTCAAACCAAGTATCATAATCCAACCAAATCAAAGGAAACCATTGATCACCTTTGTATGAACACTCCTCATATTTTGAGAAGAAAAAATATTTACCAAATCAAAGGAAACAACAACCTAGTTCCCAAAAACTTGCTAAACGGAATAGATTTCTCTACATCAATCGCCAACTCTTCAAATCTCATTGCACATTTCTCTGTCATATGCGCTTATATCTTCAAGACAAGTCAAATGAATTTGATGAAGAGCCATTAAGAAGTAGAGCCTTTTTCCAAAAATTAGCACTCAGCCAACGCTTAAATCGTGGAGGAAAGATCAATCCAGCTTTCTTCCTGGAAGTTTGCATCACTTATAACATAGTTCGATTTGAACCACCAACCCCCAAACAAAAAGAAGAAGAAGAGTTTGTCCCCTTTGTCACATAAAGTTTCTATTAGATTCCCATTGTCACTCGCTCTCAACGAAACAAGCAAAGTGAACCACAACCAAAGTCCAGTATGGGTCGAAGACTATTGAATCCTTTCGAATATCCAAATCTAGAGGAAATAGAAATTACTGAGGAGATCCTCCAAGAATGTCAAGAAAGCACCTCCTTTCAAAAACTTATGGAAAGACTCATAGAGGTCGACAAAGAAAAATACATGCTCATGCTAACAAGCAAAGGAGTTAGGATTCCAGAAGACTTTGACATTGAAATCTTTAGGACAAGGTCTCAAAATTATACTTATCAAGAACAATAGAGAGAAGAAGAAATACTTGAGCTTGACAAAACATACCTGAACAACATAACATACCAGAACACATCCATGCCTGAACTGGGGATAACGAAAGGGAAGAACCCTTCCCTCGGTAAAAAAAATGTGCCCATGGTCGCTCTTACACAACAAATGCAAATTCTACAAAGACAAATGCAAGACATGCAACAGGGGACCACACTGCAGTATTCCTTAAACAAAATTTGTCCTTACCCCTTTGACAGAAGATTGAACATGATACCTTTTCCCCTGAATTCAAACATACCCAAATATGACAAATATGATGGTAAGAGCGATCCTCGTGATCATGTTTGGGAGTTTTGTACCTTGAGCCTTGAATTTACCCATGATGACACCTATTTGATGGGGCTATTCCCAAGAAGCTTGGGAGGACAAACAATGGAGTGGTTATCCAAACTTACACCTCCTGTCAAATCCTTTGATGAGTTGGTCAATAAATTTATCACTCAATACTCCTACATTATTCAACATGCAATCACCATGCTAGATGTATGTAATACCAAACAAAAAAACAATGAAAGGTTCATGGTGTTTCTTCAACATTGGAGACAGATGGTTTCGAGATATCCTCGAGATGTGCCCGAAAAGGAAAAGATGGAAATTTTCATCAACAATTTGAATAGTGAGATGAGTTACATAGTCAAGGTCCAATGCATACCATCTTTTTCCAAGTTGATCGAATACGGAATCCAAGTAGAGGAGGCATGTATTAAGAAAGGAACATTGAAGTTCTTCAAAGAAGGAACTAATTCATCCAACTCTCATTTCAACAACCAGAACAACAACAACAAATTAGACAAATCCAGGTTCTAGACCAGAAACAAAAACGCCGGTAATGAGGGACGAACTGATGCTAATGATATAAAATCCAAAGAACTAGTACTAGCTTTATCTGGTAATCCTCAAGCTACCAAGAATCAAAAGGGTGTTAACCAGAGCACTAACACTTATACGCCAAATATTAATCTGGGACCTTAAAATGCAAACAACACCAATAATACCCAAAACAAGAAAACAAATTGAGGACCTAATCCAAATTCAAGGGGTAACACCAACAATTTCCCAAATAAACGCATTTACACACCATTGGGGAAATCCTTAGAATCAACATTCTGAGAACTCCTGGCAAACAAGATTTTCACATTACTAGCTATAAACAACTTTGAACCCCAGGTTAAACCACCTTGGTGGAATGACTCACACTTCTGTGATTTTCATCGAAACAAAGGACATCAAAAAAATGATTGCATGAGGCTTAAAAACATTGTTCAAGACATGATTGATAGAGGTGATTTAACAGTCGATGGTCTCAAGACAAATGGTGATCATGATGCCTTTAAAAATCCTCTTCCAAATTACAACAAGGATGGAGCTTCATCATCAAATGATACCAGAGGAGCTCGCATAAATCACGTATACAATAACACCATCGATCATATATCAACAGATGACAATCAAGTAAATGTCATTAAAAACAAAGACAAACACGAACATGAATCGATAAATGTAGCCACTAGAGCTCAAAAATATGTCTTGAAAGGGCAGACATCAACAGCAACCACTATCCCCAAGACTCGGTATAACTTAGTTGATCAACTACGGAAAACTCTTGCTCAGATATCCATACTCAAGTTACTCAAACTTTTGCCAAAACATAAGGTGGTGCAGGAGCACCAACTTTAAAAAATTGATCATCCTACCTTGTTATGACCCCTAAGGGGTCTTGGAATGTTTATTTCATGTTAGGAGTCATTAGCCTTGTTTTTTATCCTTTTGTGAGGCTTAGTCCCAGGTTTGGCAATTTATGAGCCACTTGGTCAACTATGGTCAAAAGGTCATAAAACTTGAGTTTTGAGTTTTGAGTTTTTTTTTTGGAAATAAATTGGTCCTTCATGACCATTTTTTGCATTTCCTCCCATGGCCACCATACAAAAATTCTAAAACTTGGTGGAATGAGAGGTTTGTATATTTATTCACTTATTATGGAATAAATTTGCAAGTTGGTAGGTGTCTTTGGCCTTTGCTTTGATTCTTAGGTTGGCATCCTCATGTGACAACCTAGTTTTCAAATGCAAAATTGGTGATAAAACAAAATAGGGGTTGAACCAATGCACAATCTCCTGGATTTGGTCAATCAAGGTGTGGAGATAATTTTTCCAATTGGTTACACTTTCTGATCAATCACATTTCATACACTTCCTTCACAAACCCACCTACTTAAGCCCTAGTTAGGCCTACTTGCATCTGTGAAGCACAGTAGGTCTCATTTGCTTTCCAGACCTCCTCCTTTTGGATTTAGACCTTTCTCAATAAAGGGTATTTGGATACCCTTTTTTTTTTGTTGGTAATTTTCAAGTTTGCAAAGTTGTTTTGATAAGTCCTCTTGAGTAGGGCTACAAGGATTTTGGGGTTTTACAAAGGAACCTTGTTGAATTTATCAGTTTGTTGTGTCACCTCACCTTGAGCATGTTTGTATGGGAATTTTCACCCACCTTTACCATTTGGTTTGATCCCTGCTCACTGTTTTGTCAAATTTCCAACTTGAAGCCAAGTTTGGTGTCTAATCGGTTTGAGTAGGCTTGAGCATTTTTCAACTTTTGATCCTAAGATCTTGTCAATGTTATCCTTAGGGTCCATAATGTTGTTTATGATCAATTGAAGAGTGTTCTGAAGGTGTAAGTCTGGTTGGTAGGGTGTTTTGGGTTTCTTTGGTGGCCTATTGTGAAAGTTTTGTTTTGAATTGCACTCACCTAGCCTAGCACTTGCATCAAGTGGTATCAGAGCTTAGGTTTTGAGCCTAAAGAGTGAAAGATGTTAGAGAATAATGCAGATGGAGATAATAATAATGAAAGGATCCCACCCCACATGACAAATGTGTAATTGGCAAAGAGGGTGCAATAACTAATGAATGAAGTAAACAGTCTTAACCATAAGCTTAATGAGAGAAGACAAGGAGAAGACCTTGAAGAGAGGAGTGAAGAATAGGAAGAACCCTTGTGGCAGGATGATGATGATGATGTACCTACAAACAAAAGGTACCTTGTTAATGCCCTCAATACAGTGGCAAGGAGAACCACTGATAGTAAGCTTGACTTGCCTACCTTCAATGGCAAGATGGACCCTGATGTGGTCACTGAATGGGTTGATGCCCTAGATTGTTTCTTTGATTGTGAAGATATCTCTGAAAGTTAGAGGGTCAAGATAGTGAAGTCCAAGATGAAAGGTAGAGATTTGACATGGTGGAACTTTCTTCAAGGAGAAAGGGTGAAAGAGGACAAGAGTTTGATCACCTCTTGGAAAACCATGAAGGCCAAGATACATGAGGCCTATATCCCTGCAGATTATGAAGTTCAACTTCATAGAAGGAGGCAAAATCTCAGGCAAAAGGAAATGGACATCAGCACATACACCGAGGAGTTCCAAAAGTTGTGTTTGAAGTCCAAGACCATGGAAAGTGAAAGTGAAAGGTTAGCAAGGTACTTGAATGGCTTAAAAATGAATATCCAAGATGAGTTGAATTTGTGTCCCCCCACCACAATACAATAGTGCTACCAATTGGCACTTAAAGTGGAAGATAAGTTGAAGAGGAGGCAAGACCAAGGCAACAAGGGTAAAGGCAGCAATTTCAACAAGAACTCCAAAGGCAAGAGCAATATTTGGAGTAAAGGGCAGTCAAGTAATGACAACAAATCTTGGGAGAAGCCCCAAGGAAACAAAGAACAAGGTGACTATGGTGGTAGAGGAAACTCTAGAGGGAGAAGACCTTTTGGTAGAGGAAGAGGGAGATCAAATGAACCCCTCAAATTCTTTAATTGTAATCAGTTAGGACACCATGCTGGAAGGTGCCCTAAAAGAGGAAACAACAACAACAACAACAACAACAACCAAGGTGAAAGAAGAACTCAAGTGGTCCAAGAGGAGAGACATGAACTTGATGCTAAAGAAGGTATGATCCTAATGATAAGGCAGGCCTTCCTACAAGTTCCCCACACTCAAAAACCCCTCCAAAGGAAGAATCTCTTTAGGACAAGGATAAGGTGCCAAGGTAAAGTGTGTAACCTGTTTATGGTGAAAATGGATAACAATAATAACAAAATTGAAAGGCTAAATGAATCCAACCACTAAACCCTAGCCTAACAACAACAAAGATCCACCATAACATATGAAGATTACCTAAGACAATGCAAATAACTCAAAATCACAAAGATTATACCATCACATGTCCAATAGGGTTTTGATCTCCATTCTTCCTATCTCCATTGATCTTGCTTGATATATTTGCTCTCAGATTTTTGTATGCACAAGAGCTCAACAAAGAACGGAATGTGGTTGCAAGTGGAATGGTAGTGTAGCCAAGTACTCCAAAATCAGTCATTAGTCATTAGCATGTGTCATTAGAATGCTTGATTAGGGTTAGATAATGAAGAAGGCATCTCCTTAAATAGAAGACACAATAAGAAATGGAGGGATAAGATTGAGAGGTGTAAAAAGAGAGGTCGGCTAGGATTAGAGGGTGGGTAAAAGAAATGCCAAATTAATGAAAGAGGTAGGTAGTGTAAGAATTAAGAGATGAATGACATGTGTCATGTGTAGAAAAAGATAATGAATTAATTAAATAAATAAAGATTTATTTAATTAATAGAAGAAGTAGGACAATTAAATAAATAAAATATTTATTTAATTTAGAAAAGGGGTAATTTAAATAAATAAATGTATTTATTTAAATAAGAAATAAGGCTAGAAGAGGATAAATGAATTAATTAAATAAATAAAGATTTATTTAATTAATAGAGGAATTAGGCTTAGATAATTAAATAAATAAAATATTTATTTAATTAGACATGACAATTTTGGGTGTCTACATTTTCCCCCTCTTTGAGACAATGCGGCTTGTCGCGTTGTTTCAAAGAAGATAAGATGAACTGATACAAAGTTGCCCCAGAATGGGAATGATATGCCCCCTCGAGAGATTGGATGAAAATGTCTGAAAAGATTGCAAACAATCTCTCGATAAGAAAGAAAGGCTAGAATGGACTGATCGGATAGAGTGACAAAGTCACAGGATAAGGAAGACTGACGCGGGAAATGAGGACGAGGGCTAGGCTAGGCTATAAGATAGACCACGGGCAAAAGACATCCTCATTGTCATCCACACCCTTAGAAGATCATAGTGCAGAGCGAGAAAAGAGCAGCAGTAGTCAGCAGCGATGGCTTTCATTCATAGATTCGATCGCGTTTGCCGATTCCAGTGACCAGCAGATGCAGGAGAGCCGGTAAGTACCCGAGAACCTCCTCGTACTTTCACGCATTTTGAGTTTTGTCATAAATGCATGTTTAGTAGCAATAAATGTGCTAGGAATAGGATAGTTAAAATATGCAAAAACGCGCAACCGCGTTTGTGTCAGTGCCAGGCGCGTCTATGTCCAACAGGCGCGTCTGTGTTGGGTCCAGGCACGTCTGTGCCTGGAACCGTGTTTGTGTTGAATGCGGACGCGTTTGAGAATTGTAGAAGCGTCTGTGCCCTATAGGGACGTTTATGTCATGTAGGGACGTCTGTGTTCCCTGGTCGCGTTTGTGCATGGTATAGGCACGTTTGTGTTCAGGAAACGCGTCTGTGTTGCAGAGGCGCGTTTATGCAGTCTAGAAGCGCGTTTGTGTGTCAAAATGCATAAGTTGAGTCTTTGAGGTCAAATCGGCAGTTCTGTGATGAACATACGCTGTCGATTGGATAAGCTGCTGAGAGGAGACACTCAAGCAGGTCCTCTAGGAAGACTAGGATAGATCAAGGCACTTTGTGATGAACAGGGAGCACCAGGATAGGCAGCACTTTGTGATGAACAGGGAGTGCGAATGTGAGTAACACTTTGTGATGAACAGGGAATGTCACACACGTAGTACTTTGTGATGAACAGGGAGCACTACTAGGATAGATAGCAACACTTTGTGATGAACAGTGAGTGTCACTAGGATAGGTAAGCGTATGCATTTAGGTAGCAAGTAGCATTTTGTGATAAACAGTGAATGCCATGATAACTGATATGATTGATTGGTTGACTGCAGGAGTATCTGCCTATGCTGGAGTCATGGGAGAGATTCCCATCGACTCAGAGGTTACAACCAGAGTTGTCGATTCAGGACATGATTTCTATTGAGGAGATGGGCCTCACACATGTGCTCTATGTGCTTGAGTTTCGGGCAAACATGGGGTTGCTGACTGCGTTGGCTGAGAGATGGCACTCTGAGACGTGCACGTTTCACCTGCCGATGGGTGAGATGACAGTGACATTGGAGGATGTGTACAGGATACTGCATATCCCGATCGATGGAGAGTTGATTCCATACGATCGTGACGGTGACAGGGAGGCACTGAGACGGGTATTCCAGGATCCCGGTTTGGAGATGCGAGCAGGTCACGTGGCCTGGGATACCATGACCGCCACAGGTTTAGCATTGCCGGCTGTTATTGGGGGAGCTATCAGTGGGTATTTATGTCCGGACAGAGCCACACGAGGATTGGCAGTTGGCTGGGGAGGGGCATTGGAGACATTGATGATAGAGCACACTAGGTATGCATGGGGGCCATGTGTCCTGGCCCATTTGTACTATGAGCTGCATCAGTTTGTGTACCATGGATCAGTGGGCTTGGGCTACGGCATTACTCTCCTTCAGGTGTGGGCATATGAGCACCTTCCCATCACACGGCCGATCCACTTCAGAGGCAGAGGGCAGGGACGGAGCTTCGTGCATTTATACGACATGATCACATCCTAGCCTCGGATTGGTAGATTGGAGCATTGGAGGCGCGTCATAGATGACATAGACATGGTTATCTGGAGGTTGTACCTGGGGTGCGAGGAGTGGGATGACGACGCATTGGAGCTACCCTATGTATTCAGGAGCAGGTATCTTATTGGGCGGACGCCCTATATTCTGGAGAGGCAGCTTGTTGACAGGGTATGCAGGCAGTTTGGGCGGATTCAGCGGATGCCACGAGGCTCGGGCATGTATGCCCGTACAGTCAGAGATCAGGTACAGTTCGGGCCACTGCTATCATATGATCAAGCCGTGACACAGCTGGCGGAGATGATGTTGTTACCATGGGACATGTGGCCAGAGGTAGAGGATGCAGGGATGGACGCAGAGTACTCTGCGTATTGGGCAGAGCATCCGTTTCCCAGATTGACAGATCCGGGAGAGCTGTTGGAGGGAGAGGTGGGAGGGGATGATGAGGATGATGGTGGAGGAGATGGAGGCAGGGGCCGACGGAGGTAGAGGGGAGTGGTGGGAGAGAGGCGAGTAGCGCCTCGGAGGGAGGGAGGACAGGAGAGAGCAGCTCCAGGGGTGAGAGGCCGGGGTGGACTGCCCCTACAGGTACCAGCAGCACAGGGTCCTAGACAGGGACTGAGACAGGTGCAGGGACAGGGACAGGTACAGGCACAGGTACCTATTCAGGCACCGAGACAGGTGTAGGCAGAGGCACAGGGACAGGCACCTGTAGAGGAAGAGCCACAGGCAGAGGCTGAGGGCGGAGATCCTGAGGAGGATGAGCTGTTGAGGCTGCGAGAGATCTGCCAGGGCCAGGCAGATGAGATTGAGGATTTGGTGCGGGAGAGGGATCACCTCAGGATCAGGCTCAGGGACACAGAGCAGGAGAGGGATCAGGCTATCCAGAGATACACGGAGGCCGAGACAGCTCTGAGGGCAGGGAGGCGAGCAGCAGAGGATGCAGGGGCAGGCTACGCATATGTCTTGTGAGCCGGAGAGGAGATCACCTACTGGAGGGATCTATACTATGCTGTCGTGCCAGCAGATCAGCGGGCGAGGAGCTTCCATAGATCGTCGTGCACAGCGACGGCTACGGGAGGGAGTCGCAGGAGACAGGCGTCCAGCGGTGGGGTCATGGGCCCTCCACCACCACCAAAGAGACAGGGGGATCCTGGAGCGGGTCCATCTACAGCTCAGACTCCTTCGAGGCCAGGTGGCTCCGAGGGAGGGAGTTCATCATAGCCATAGAGGGCTCCCCATTGTATCAGTATATGTATCATTTTTGTATTGTAGACACCTGCGGGTGATTCTTTTGTAGCCATATGATTCTTTTGACATCATTGTATCATGACACTTTTTGATTATATATGAGAGATGATCCATTTTTGCGGCAGCTATATGCATGTGTACCTTATGTGATGAGATGTTCTTATGTGATGCATATTTTATGATATGGATGCTTATATGATGCAATGCAATATATTTTTGTTCTTTTATGGTGTATATGTAATGCATGATGCAAATGTGAATGTATGTAATGCAAATGAATATGATAATGCAAATGATTATTTACATAATGAAAATGTGAGATGCGCTAACATGTGTTGTATGCAGGATGTGATGCAATTGTGATATCTATATGTATGTATGAAATGCTTATATGTGGTGATGCAGGTGTAACTATATGAAATGCAAATGTTTTTGGTGTGTCATTATACTCAGTCATGTGACAGCGGGCTACACAGACTCGAGAAGGATGATGGAAGTCAATCAAGAAAGGGGGGATGAAAGACAGAAGATATGAAAATGAAAGAGCTTCTTTTGCGTTATCATCATTGAGCTTATTATGGCAAGTAGGTTATGACAATCGAGGCATCTGTTCGGCCCAGAAAGTCATTGTACCTGTTTGCATGGAGATAAGATAGTCACAAACAAGGAATGCCCCAGTTCATACTAGACTCACAGTGTCCTCATATCCTTGGACAAGTCATAGCATTACTAAGAGACAATCCACAGACAACAAATGCAAATAGGTGACGATACCCCATCCTCGCCTTTCTAGTCAAAGACATCCTGGAGATAGAATCTCTAGTCAAAGACATCCTGGAAAAGCTAAAAGACATGTCACCAAAAAGATAAAATCAAAAAGAAAACCAAGACTCGACACCAACATCCACTGTAGTCCTCAAGTTTAGTGTCTCTTGTCACTTGTTTAAGTCTTATTTGATTGTGGTCACAATGTTCACTTTCACAAAAAGGATAGATAGCACTGAACCATATGTTGTCTGAGTCTGTTGAAATATTTGATTTTGTTGAGGCCCATTGCTGCCGCTGTCTCATCTGAAACTGACTGAATCCATGAAACTGATACTTTATTGTGGAGAAGACGAAACTTTATTGCGGATATGGCGATGCAAATGTTGCTTTATTGCGGATTGTGCGTGGATAGACTTGAAGGAAGCTGGAAGAAACTGTACTCCTTGAAACATGTGATGTTCTCAGTTCCACACCCATTACTAGACGTAGGATTGGTCGTAGTCACAGAGAGGATCGGATTTATTATGGATGGAAAGGGAGTGTAAAGGGAGATTTATGGATGGCTAACCAATCTTGGGTAGATCAATAACAAGCCATGATGGGATTGGGTAAGTTTATTATGGATGAATAGTTTGTGAGTGTGTGCAAAGTGAAAGGATGAAAGAGAATCCTGAAGGAGAGAGGAGCAAAGTCTCTACGCATGGTGCTGGTGACCCAGTTTTCACCATGGTACTTGCCTAGGGCGCCACCGAAGTGGTTTTCACCGTTGGACGAAATTATTTCTCTTTACTTTTTTGATTTTTCAATTTTTTTGTGTCACAAGGCGCCTGTTTGCCAGGTTTTCACCAAGTGACGATTTTTTATTTTTTATTTTTTTTGTATTTTTGAATTAGGATGCTCTAAAAAGCTATGTGTAAAACCTGCGAAGGTGCATGTTGTTGATAGGATCCTCCAAGGATTCACCTTCTGTAGTTGAGAGCTGATATGCCCCAGATCCATATACTGCTATGATGATGTAAGGACCAAGCCAGTTTGGTTCGAACTTGCCCTTCTTATCTCTGTCTTGCTGATTCCTAGGGTTTTCTCTGAGGACTAAGTCACCTACTTCAAATGTGCGAGGCTTGACTTTGTGATTGTAACTGCGACTCATTCTTTGTTGGTAAGCCTTGAGATGATTAAAAGCAATGTGTCGTCGTTCCTCCAGCAGTTCTAGTTCTTGTAAGCGAGAGACCCTGTAGTCTTCATCGTTGATTATGTTTCTCAAGGAGACCCGTAAAGAAGGTAGCTCGACCTCAATAGGAAAGATGGCTTCAGTGCCGTAGACAAGTGAGTAGGGTGTAGCTCCTGTAGGTGTGCGGACACTGGTACGATAGGCCCAAAGTGCAGGATTGAGTTGAACATGCCAGTTACGGCCAGCGTCGTCGACTGTCTTTTTAAGGATTTTGAGAATTGTTTTATTAGACGCCTCAGCTTGGCCATTACCTTGAGGGTAATATGGTGTGGAGAAACGATGGGAGATATGGAAGCGGTCACAGAGTTCACGAACATCCTGATTTTTGAAGGGACGCCCGTTATCAGTAATAATGGAAGTAGGAATCCCGTATCGGCAAATGATGTAGTTCAGGATGAAAGTAGCGATTTGTTTCCCAGTAACTTGTGTGAGAGGCACGGCTTCAATCCACTTTGTAAAATACTCGGTGGCTGTGATAATGAATTTATGTCCATTGGAAGAAGGAGGGTGAATCTTGCCTATGAGATCGAGTCCCCATTGACAAAAGGGCCAAGGAGACGCAAGTGGTTATAGTTCTTGTGTTGGTGCATGTATGAGGTCTCCATGAATTTGACACTGCTTACACTTCTTGACAAACTGATATGCATCTTTTTCCATAGTAGGCCAGTAGTATCCCGTCCTGATGAGTTTCTTGGCCAAGGTAGGACCACTAGTATGCGGGCCACATATCCCTTCATGCACTTCTCGTAACGCAATCTGAGCTTCGTCACTCTCTAAACATCTAAGAAGGGTGCCATCTAGATCTCGTCGATATAGGATATCTGCTAAAATGACGTATCGAGAGGATTGGTGAATGAAAGTGCGGCGTTGATTATTCGATAGATCGGGAGGTAAGATATTGTCGCGAAGGTATGTGAATATGGAACCATATAACTGGGATTCAAGACCAACAACATATATCATTTCCTTAGGAGTGATTTCATATGACGGAATCAGTAGGTTGTCTACCAGGAATTCATAGCAGGTCTCATTTTGCGGTAGATCAATGAGCGAAGCAATTGTAGCCATGGCATCAGCAGCGCGGTTCTGTTCTCTTGGTATCTGCTCAAACTCTATCTTTGCGAAGTGTTGTTTCAGATTATCTACCAATTGTTTGTAAGGCATTAGTTTTTCATCTTTTGTTTGATAATCATCAGTTGCTTGACGGATGACAAGTTGAGAATCCCCAAAAACACGAAGTTCTTGGATCTTCCATTGAACTGCAATTCTTAACCCAGTTGTTAATGCCTCGTATTCCGCTATATTGTTAGTGCACGGAAATGATAAGCGGTATGACTTTGGTATAGAATCGCCTTGGGGAGTTATAAAGAGTATACCCGCTCCTGCCCCATGCTGTGTGTATGAGCCGTCAAAATATAATTGCCATGGCTTTGCAGGTGATATTGTTAGAATGGACTCATCTGGAAATTCTGACTGTAGAGGAACATCATCTATCATGGGAGCATCTGCCAGTTGATCTGCGATGGCTTGTCCTTTTATAGCTTTTCTGTCCACGTATTCAATGTCGAATTCACTCAAAATCATTACCCACTTGGCCAGCCGCCCAGTAATTGTAGCTTTGTTGAGAAGATATTTTAGTGGATCAATTCTGGCAATCAACTTAGTCTTGTGAGTGAGCATATAATGTCGTAACTTCTGTGAAGCAAAGACCACAGCGAGACATGCACGCTCGATTGGTGTGTAGTTTAGCTCATATCCCACCAATGTGCGACTGATATAGTAGACTGCTTTTTCCTTGCCGTCAGGTATTGGCTGTGCTAGAAGTGCCCCCAGTGCTGTTGGAGTAGCTAATATGTAAAGTAGCAATGGTTGATCTGGAATTGGTGGCATCAAAACTGGCGGGTTCAAAAGATAGTCTTTGAGTGCCTGAAAAGCCTGTTGACAGTTCTCATCCCATTTGAACTTGATGTTTTTGTGTAGCAGGTGCTGGAAAGGGTTACACTTATCTGCAAGTTGTGCTATGAATCTTCGTATGGACTGGAGTCTCCCTTGTAAAGACCGAAGTTGACTGATATTCTTGGGTGGCGGCATGTCCAAGATAGCCTTGACCTTTGCTGGATCAGCTTCTATTCCTCTTTTAGACACAATGAATCCTAGGAGCTTCCCGGAGGTTACTCCAAAGACACATTTCTTTGGATTTAATCTTACCTTGTATTTTTCTAGCCGATCAAAAGCAACTGAAAGTATGTCCAAGTTTGTATTTCTGTCTGTTGATTTAACCAAAAGGTCGTCAACATAATCTTCCACCGTTACATGCATGAGATCATGAAAGATAGTGGTCATCGCTCGTTGATAAGTGGCACCTGCATTTTTCAGCCCAAAGGGCATGACATTCCAGTAGAAGGTTCCCCATGGACAAGTAAATGATGTTTTATGTTGATCTTCGGGTGCTATCCTGATTTGATTATATCCAGAAAATCCGTCCATTAAAGATAACATTTCATGACCTGCTGTGAGATCAACGATCAAATCAATGTTTGGTAATGGGAAATCGTCCTTTGGACAAGCCTTGTTGATATCTCTGAAGTCTGTACATATTCGGATGCTGCGATCTAGTTTGCTAACAGGTACTAAGTTGGAAATCCATTCAGGATAATCAGGGCGTATGAATCCGACATCCAATAATTTCTCTAGCTCTGCTTTGACTAGCAATGCCACTTGTGGATGCATTTTCCTTAATTTCTGCTTTACTGGTTTTGCCCCCGGTTTGACTGTTAAATGATGCATCACCAAATCCGGGTCTAGTCCAGGCATATCAGCATAAGACCATGCGAAGTTGATTTGTCGTTCCTTAAAGAAGCTTATGAATCTTGCTTTCTCGGCCTCTGTCAATGATTGAGCCAAAAATATGTTATGTGGAACCTCTGCTGTACCAATGTTTGTCTTTATAGTCTCCTCCACCAACATGGATGATTTTTCCTCATATGATGCTGGGAGAAAGTCGAGCCTTCCATCTTCGGGTGCCTCAGAGAGGTTTTCGCCCTCAGATACGTCCTTTCTTTTTACTTTTTTGGAGTCAGATAGCGCCACAGTGTGGTTTTCGCCATAAGACCCTTGTTTTGTTTTTATTTTCACATTTTTGCGACTAGAAGGCCCGACACCCTCACCGAAGTATGCCATGTTATTAAGCTCTATGGCATATCCTGCTTTGTGGTCTCCAGGGGGAAGATCATCTTGAATGCCAAGGTAGTCGATAATAGCTTCGTCATTTTGAAATGTATCAAATTGTGCTGGTCCTTCATGATCCCAGTCGATGAGTTGGGGATGAACAAGGGGAAGGTCTTTAGTGCTTTCAGGGTTTGCAGGACTAATAGTGAAGATGTGGTTATATTCAGGTATGTCAAGGTAATCGTCGAGGTCATCGATGGCACTCTCCTCATCCGTTTCGATCGTGAGTGAATCCAAATTGTCATCACTAGTAGAGCCTTCTGGGACAGGTGTCCTCATCCTATGTGATTTTGACCTAGGACCTTGAAACGAGGCTTGTGCGGGATCCTTATGGGTTGGTTCTTGACCAACTCTAAATTTTTTGTAAAATTCCTCCTCCTCTGTAGGTTCATTTGGCTCTCTGAATGTTTCAGTGAGCTCATAGTCACTGGAGGATTTGTCTGAACCCCACTCCCACTCATTAGAATCTGTGGAAGGATAATCCTCTTGTTGAACTTCGGCAACTTTGATTCGCCATACCTCTTTTGTTCTTTTATTATGTAGTCTGGGATTCAGAAAACCAAGCCCCTTGGAGCGTTCCCTTCTTGTAGTTAGCTCAGGTTGTAAGGGCTCCATGACACCTTCTTTGCGTAGTCCGAGAGGGCTTTTTCCATCGTACCCGAATCTTTGCAGAATTTTGAAGCCTTTGCCATAGTTCTCACAGGGTATTATAATCTGGTCATGTGTTTCCTCTTCAACGTCCTTATAGAGCATTTTATATAAGTTTTCTTCTTCTAGTTCACCCCATTTTTGAAAGATGGTAGGATCCCATTTGAGCATCATGATGGAGATTTGCTTGTTAGGATGTGGCCTCCCATATTCCTTGGGAGAGGTCATGACTTGTCGTAAAAACATTGTTTGATTCAAAGTGTATTCTCCCATGCCTTTGTCTTGAAACTTGGCTCTAAGTTCACCCTGTTTGGATGTCGAGGGCTTTAATGACTCAGGATCAATATATGCTGAAGAAGGAGTAGCCTCACGATTACTGGGGATGATAGTCTCAGTACGTGATCTCAAGTTATTGCAATATATGAATGGATTTGGATCACCATTGACCGTTACCTCGACTCCATTGTGAGGGAACTTTATGCATTGATGGTATGTTGATGGGACTGCCCTCATTTCATGAATCCACGGACGTCCTAGCAATATGTTATACTTGAGATCTAGATCTAGGACTTGACAAACCACATCCTTTGTGACTGGCCCTATTCTTAGTGGTAAGGTGACTGTACCCTTGGACGAGCGCTCTTCATCATCATAAGCCTTAATGGTGATTTGGTTTGTAGAATTCACAGCCTTGTCAGAATATCCCAATTGTCTGATGGTACTCAAGGTACAAATATTAAGACCTACTCCTCCATCTATCAGGACTCGCTTTATTCGATGTTTATGTATGAAGGCTTCAATATGTAGAGGTGCATTATGTGGTTGGCTTATGGAGGCGTCATCGGCTTCTGTGAATGTGAGGGAGTGTGGAACGGATAAGTATCCCACCATGGCTTGAAACTGGTCCACGTTCAGATCAGTAGGGACAGCAGTATCTCTCAAGGTTTTATCAAGGATAGCTTTATGTGCAGGAGATATACGTAAGAGCTCAAGAATAGATATGAGCGCAGGTGTCTTCCCTAGTTGTTCTACAAGGTCGTACTCAGGCTTGGTTGATGAAAGATTGGTATTCTTAGTAGAGGTACCTGGCAATGTAATCTTACCTCGACGGGTTGTAACATGACATTCAGAGGTAGATGCGGACAAAGATCCCACACCTTTTAGGACAATTCTGGGTCTTTGAGAAGAATTCTCAGGATTTTTACTTTTGATAGTAATGGTAGAAATATGAGTGTCCATTGAGATGTGATTGATAGTAGAATCATAATTGTAAGGTGCTCTAGTGTAATTGGCTTGCTCATCTGTGACTTTGCCTTTTCCTTTGTCATGTTTTGGGAATGGTTCCTTAAACACCTCATGCTCTTGGTTAGATGAATGTCCCTCAATCTCTATATCTCCTCTGTCAATGAGATCTTGTACAATGTTTTTCAATCGATGGCAATTACCTGTCTTGTGACCCTTGCTCTTATGAAACTCACAATACTCATCATCATTCCACCAATTTGGTTTGACCTTTGGTTCATATGGAGGAAAGTCTGGGACTGTGATCACTTTGTTTGCTACAAGATTTTTGAATACTGATTCAAGTGGTTCTCCCAATGGAGTGTACTTCCTTCGTGGTCTAGAAGTTGTTTGAGTGTTCACCTGATTGTTGGTAGAACTTGATCCAGAAAAGACGAACTTGGGTCTCACTATATTGGCATCAACAACACCATCATTAACTGTGTTCTTGTTCTTATTCCAAAATTTTGGTTTGTCCTTTCCTTTGAAGTCCTCTTTGTTTTCTTTGAATAGTTTGATAACTCCTTGTTCAATTAAGACCTTTTCTGTTGCTAGGCCCTTTTCAATAACATCCTTGAATGTAGACAAACAAGCTTTTCTGAGATCATATCCAATAGCCTTATTAACGTTTTGAGTGAACATTTCTACCATTTGTTTTTGCGGGATTTCACAAGAGCATCTGCTAGCTAGTTTTCTCCATCTTTGTAAAAATGTTGCGAAAGATTCTCCTTCCTTTTGTTTAGTATTGCACAAGGTAGTAACTGAGACATCTGTTTCAATGTTGTAGGAGAAATGCTGAATGAATGCCTCTACTAAGTCGCCCCATGACTTAATACCGGGAGGTAATTGAGAAAACCATTCCATAGCTTGATCTCCTAAGCTCTGTGGGAACAACCTCATTAAGTATGTTTCTTCTGCCGCTATCTCAATGCAAGCTGTGAAGAATTGTCTTATGTGTGCCTTGGGGTCTCCCCTCCCTCTATATTTGTCGAATTTTGGTGTCACAAAATGTGGAGGAAATGGCGGCATTGGAATGCTCTTATCGAAGGGATAAGGACATATATCTCTCATAGTGTATGTAGGTTTTGGTGTACTCATGTCCTCCATTTTCTTTTGTAGATCTCTAATTTGTTGCTCCAAATTATTCTTGGGAGGAGATGGATTTCTTGTAGCATACCCCATGTTTGAAATGCCCATTTGAGGAGGAGCTTGTTGCATGTATGGATGATACTGATCGTAGACATGTCCATATGGAGGTCTATATTGTTGCGACATGTATGGAGCACTTGGCATAACTTCTTGTTGAGGGACCCCATATCTGTTTTGTGTGTATAAACCATATTCAATAGGCCTTTCATTTTCCATTGTGTTGCCCCCAATTTTGACATGAGATCTCCTTGTGTCAAAATTTTGAGGATGTCCTTGAGTATCCACTTGTCTTGATTGATTCATACCTTGAGCATGTGATTGAGCATAAGGCCTCCATGATGGTCCTTGAGTGTAAGTATCATATGTTTGAGCTTGTGTATGTGAGATTGCTGGCTTTTGAAGCAAAACTGATGGTGACTCCGGCATCATATTATTCGGTCCTCTATTTCCTCCACTATTTGGTCTCCTTTGATCCATGTTAGGTTGAGCTTGTTGTGAAGGTCGGCTTTCCATAAGTTGAGATAAGTCAAAATCATGTGGTATTTTAGCTCCACTTTGTGCCGTCATGTTTAAAAAGTATTGACGATCTCTCCTCATTATCTCTTCAACCAATCTATTGAATTGAGGATCCATTATGGATTCTTGTATGTCTGCTGATAGTATTGAAGAATTGTCAACATTGTCATTGTGTGTAGCATTGTTGTTTATAGTGTTTGCGCTTTCCACATTTGGATTGTGTCTATAAACATTCATGTCTGGTAATGTAGTGTGCTCAGGATTGTAGAATAGATCATTGTCATACTCATAAGAACTCATGTTTACGAATTCTTGAGCTTCTTTAGCTATTCTCCTAGATTTTTGAAGGCGGGTTTCAACCATGAACTAGGTGTTAGACCAAGATGTGAGAGACTAGATGAAAATGACAAGAGTATGGAAGACCAAGAGTTGTATGGAGTGTAAGTGAATCTTGAGGTGTACTTGCAATGTCCAAAGTGTAAGACCAAGTATGTAAGTAGTAGAGTAGGTGTGACTTCCAAAGAGAGGATAGTTTCTCTTGATGAGGTAAGCTGACCTTGACTCTAAGTAAGACCAAATGAGACCCAAAGGTAAGAAACCTTGATGAGGGACCACTTAGCAAAGTGTAGTTGTATGTAGTGTGTTGACAAAGTATGATGAGGACAAGCAAGTGACCTTTTGACTCAATTTTAGACACTTGTGAATGTAAAGTGAGGTATGAAGTAATGATGGACTGTATGAAACTTTAGAACAGGCTGAATGCTAGATGAAACCTGAAGAGACAACCTAAGAAGCTCAAGTATGCCGAAACTGATTTTCTTTGTTTGCTTGACTGTTAAAGTTTTCAAATCCTGACACAGACGCCTCTGTATACTTCATAGACACGATTATCTGACACAGACGCCTCTCTGTTTGACACAGACGCTGATAAAAACACAAACGCTATTATGTACTTCACAGACGTGCTTATCTGATGCAAACGCGGTTTTAACAGACACAGACGCGTTTCTGTAACCTTAGTGCAATTTTTCCTATCTGTGAAGTTGTTTTGTTGTGACCAAATCTGATTTTTTCGACTGTTTTTCGTGACAAGAGGACACAATGTTGATGACTCAATGTTTGCAAACTGTTTAGACTCCAAAAGTGTTTGTTTGATGTAAAAAGTTTTTGCATACACTTGAAGACACAAAAGACACAATGTTTTGCTGTTTTGTCTTGAATGTTTGAGTGTTTAGCATAAGACAAGCACAAATCTTAGGGCTGGCCAAGACAATAGTTGTTGATCCCACATAGGGTTTTACCCCCGAGGCTACGCTATTCAAAGCGGATACTTAGATGCTTGACCTCACTGGCTCCACCCTCGGCACTCACTTCTCGGGTCAGCCAAGCATCAGTCCCCATGAAAACTCCCCATGGCGAACTTTGTATCTCTACTAAGAACCGTATGTGTGTGGGCCGCTACCAGAGGTCTGACCTCCTGCCTCAACAACTAGAAGGATTTGGGCATCTAAAACAAAGAGGTGCTAGTAAGGGCATCCGCTCGTGTGGCCATACATGCGGCACTTTCAGCTCTGTAAATACATAAGGCTCCCAGCCGGTAGGGGTTACGCCCTACAAATGATCAAATAAATTTGATCAAACGGGTTTATGGGGAGACATAGTGTCGGTATGAACTAATCAGCACACGTTATTCATAGTTTTCACCATGAATACATTTGATTATAGTGGTTTGGGTGAGGTGGGTTTTCCTCGCTACCACTTGGGTCGTTCTCTTCTCACTAGTAGTCCTAATGACCACACGGGAAGACAGGCCCTCTAAAGATCAAACAAAAAGAGCCTATTGCTCAAGACACAAAAGACAATGATTCAATTTTAGTGCACCAATGGAAGTGTTTGCTAATCTATGAAAACAAGGCACACAACAAAATTACGAAACCCTAGCCAAGGCCCTGCAACAAAATTGTTAGTAGTTTGGGTTGTTTCAAATGATAACCCCTTCCTGCAAGCACACAAGTTAGGTAAATTTTAGAAAACCCAAAAAGACTTTGTGAAAAGGGGCCTTCAACAAAAACATATTTGCCTCCAAAGCAAGCTGCACAAACCAGGTTAGCTAGATCTGCAAGAGTTAGCCGAAAACAAACTAGATCTGAAACCCTAAGTACAAAATCCGAAAACCTGAATCAAAACAAATTTGAAAATTGCAAAACAGAAAACACAGATGCAGTTATACCAGACACAGACGCGTCTGTACAGCACAGACGCGGTTCTGTAGTTCACAGACGCGATCAGAGGTCACAGACGCGACTTCCGAGTGCAGACGCGATAAGATCCAGCACAGACGCGGTTAAAATTCTCAGACGCGATTCCAGAAACCTGCAAAAAAAAAAAAAAAAAATTGGCAGAAACACAGACGCGATTCCCGATATCGCAGACGCTTCTGAAACACAAAAACGCGATCCGAACACTCGCAAACGCGAAAAAAACCTAAAATATCGTCGAAATTGTCCGATCTGCAACTTCAAAAATGCGAAATCTGCAACAAAAGTGTTAAATGCAAAGGGACAAGAGTCCCACCAGGCGTGCCAAAATATTTATGGTGAAAATGGATAACAATAATAACAAAATTGAAAGGCTAAATGAATCCAACCACTAAACCCTAGCCTAACAACAACAAAGATCCACCATAACATATGAAGATTACCTAAGACAATGCAAATAACTCAAAATCACAAAGATTATACCATCACATGTCCAATAGGGTTTTGATCTCCATTCTTCCTATCTCCATTGATCTTGCTTGATATATTTGCTCTCAGATTTTTGTATGCACAAGAGCTCAACAAAGAACGGAATGTGGTTGCAAGTGGAATGGTAGTGTAGCCAAGTACTCCAAAATCAGTCATTAGTCATTAGCATGTGTCATTAGAATGCTTGATTAGGGTTAGATAATGAAGAAGGCATCTCCTTAAATAGAAGACACAATAAGAAATGGAGGGATAAGATTGAGAGGTGTAAAAAGAGAGGTCGGCTAGGATTAGAGGGTGGGTAAAAGAAATGCCAAATTAATGAAAGAGGTAGGTAGTGTAAGAATTAAGAGATGAATGACATGTGTCATGTGTAGAAAAAGATAATGAATTAATTAAATAAATAAAGATTTATTTAATTAATAGAAGAAGTAGGACAATTAAATAAATAAAATATTTATTTAATTTAGGAAAGGGGTAATTTAAATAAATAAATGTATTTATTTAAATAAGAAATAAGGCTAGAAGAGGATAAATGAATTAATTAAATAAATAAAGATTTATTTAATTAATAGAGGAATTAGGCTTAGATAATTAAATAAATAAAATATTTATTTAATTAGACATGACAATTTTGGGTGTCTACATAACCTACTCATAGATTCTGGTTCAACTGAAAATTTGGTTTCTAGAGAAATGGTAGATAAACTTGGACTAACTAAATCTGCTCATCCTTTTCCTTATCATGTTTCTTGGCTTACTAAGGGGCAACAAACCCTTGTGACTGATCAAACCATGGTTGAGTTCTCTTTAGGTGATTTTAAGGACAAAGTTTTATGTGATATTGTAGAGATGGATGATTGCCATCTTCTACTAGGGAGGCCATGGCAATATGACATGGATGCCACCTATAGTTGTAGGAAGAACACCTACACCATTGTAAAAGATGGAGTCACCTATAACATGAAACCATTGCTTGACACTAAGGCAGAGAAAGAGCCCACAATCATAGTAATTGGTGAGAAAGAGATGGTAAAAACATTGAAAGATTCTCAAGAAGAGAGTTTTGTTTTGGTTGTGAAACCCAAGGACAAAGATGAATCTGATCATATAGCACCTATTTCTGATGTTGTGAAAGGTTTGCTTGACAAGTATAAGGAAGTCAACACAAGTGAGTTGCCCCCTACCGTCCCGCCCTTGAGAGATGTTTGCCATCAAATTGATTTGATTCCTGGTGCATCATTGCCCAACAAGGCACCATACAAGATGACATCCAATCAGAATGTTGAGATCTCAAGAAAAGTTCATGAGATGTTGAACAAGGGACTCATTCAAAAGAGTCTTAGCCCTTGTGTCATACCAACAGTATTAGCACACAAGAAAGATGGGAAATGGAGGTTATGCACTGATAGCAGGGCTATAAACAAGATCACTATAAGATATAGGTTTCCAATTCCAAGGATGGAGGACCTAATGGATCAACTTGGCAATGCTTGCTACTTCTCTAAAATTGATCTCAAATCTGATTATCACCAAATAAGGATTAGACCGGGAGATGAATGGAAGATTACATTCAAGACAACAAATGGTTTATATGAATGGCTTGTCATGCCTTTTGGTTTGAGCAATGCTCCAAGCACATTCATGAGGTTGATGAATGAAATCTTCAAAGATTTCAATGGTAAGTTTGTGGTTATATATCTTGATGATATTCTGATTTTTAGCCGCACTTTAGAAGAGCATATTAACCATTTGGAGCAGGTTATAAGGAAGCTTCATGAGCACAAACTAATAATCAATCTAGAGAAGTGTATCTTCATGCAGAAGGAGCTCATATTTTTGGGCTTTGTCATCTCTCAAGGCACACTAAAGATGGATCCAAGCAAGGTAGAAGCCATTGTAAGTTGGCTTCAACCAAAGAATCCAGGTGATGTGAGAAGTTTTCATGGATTAGCCACCTTTTATAAGAAGTTTATTAAAAATTTCAGTCATATTTGTGCTCCATTGTTGGATACAATTAAAGGTGGTAGAAAAACTAAGTTTGTATGGACTAATGCAGCCAATGAGGCTTTTCAATATTTGAAGAACAGGGTGGCACAATATCCTATTCTAACCTTGCCTGATTTTGGCAAAGTGTTTACAGTTGAAACAGATGCGAGCAACTTGGCTATAGGGGTTGTCCTAAGCCAAGAAAATAGACCTATTGCTTTCTTTTCAAAAAAGATCAATGAGGCCAAGAAGAAGTATTCTACTTATGAGCTTGAACTCTATGCAATGGTTCAAGCATTTTAAAAAATGGAGACACTACCTTCTACCAAAGGAGTTTGTGGTTTTCACAGACAATCATGCTCTTAGCTACCTGAACTCACAAGAGAAAATAAGTGTTAAACACATCAAATGGATGGAGCAACTTCAAGCCTATACTCTCACTATCAAGCACAAAAAGGGTCAAGCCAACAAAGTGGCCAATACATTAAGCAAAAGAGTGGGTTTGGTTCAAAAAATCCAACTTCAAAGCATTGGTATTGATGCCTTGAAGACTCTATATGCAAGTGATTCAAATTTTGGTGAAGCTTTTAAGGTTTGCTCTAAACTTGTGGGTAAATATCACACTGATTTTTCAGATTTTCTCATTCAAGATGGTTTATTGTTTAAAGGATCTCAACTTTGTATTCCTAAATGCTCAATGAGGTCTAATATTATCAAGGGAAAACATTATGGTGGCATAAGTAGTCATTTTGGTATTGATAAAATTCTAGATCTAGTCAAAAGGAGTTATTTTTGGCCTAAAATGGCAAATTATGTCAAAAAGTTTGTTCAAACTTGTACAATATGTCAGCAAGCAAAAGGTGTGTCAACCAATCAAGGATTGTATTAGCCCTTACCAATACCTTCTAGGCCTTGGGAGTCAATCTCAATGGATTTTGTAATGGGATTGCCTAGGAGTAAGAAAGGGTATGATAGTGTTTTTGTCATTGTGGACAGGTTCAGCAAGATGGTACATTTTGTACCTTGTAAAAGCACAAATGATGCTTCACATATTGCCCATCTCTTCTTCAAAGAAGTGGTTAGAATTTACGGGTTACCAAAAACAATTGTCTCAGATAGAGATGTGAAGTTTCAAGGCCATTTTTGGATAACTTCATTCAAGAAATTGGGCACAAATCCGACCTATAGTTCTGCATATCATCCACAAAATAATGGCAATCCAGAAGTGGTGAATAGCTCATTAGATAATCTACTTAGATGCCTAACAAAGTAATACAATCAGAATTGGGAGATGGTACTCCCTCAAGCAGAGTTTGCATTCAATGATTCTCTAAACCGATCAACAGGGAAGACTCCTTTTCAAATAGTGTTTGGCATGCATCCTCGGGGTCCCTTAGACTTGGTAGACCTACCATCTAATTTCAAAATTAGTGCACAAGGAGAGGAACTTGCAGATTTGATAGCAAAAGTGCAGGAAGAGGTGAAACAAACCCTTCAAAATACTACTCAAAAGTACAAAGCCCAAGCTGATAAAAAGAAAAAGGAAGTACATTTTAGAATTGGAGATAAAGTTTGGGCATATCTCAAGAAGGAAATATTTCCTAAGGGTGGATATTCCAAGTTGCATATGAAGAAAGTGGGGCCATGCACCATTTTGAACAAAATGGGTGACAACGCCTATGAGATTTCTCTTCCTCCTACTTTGCAAATTTCTCCTATTTTCAATATTTGTGATCTGACCTCTTATAAAGGTGATGCATGTATTGACATTGTTGTAGGCCCTTCTGAAGGTGCAGGTACTTCTAATGATCAGATCTTTCATGACCAAGAAGACTATGTCACCAACCTTCCTCAAAGCAAGCCGATTGAGTTGGAAAAGATCTTGGATTCTAAGATTCTGAAACAAACCAAGAAGAAGACATATTTGTAGTACCTAGTAAAGTGGAAAGGACTCCCCACCATTGATGTCACATGGATGACTGAAGAGAAAATCCAAAATCATGGATCTTCACTTGATAAACTTGACTCATGTGGGAACTTGAGTTTAAAATCTCATGGGGAGTATGGTGCAGGAGCACCAAATTTAAAAAATTGATCATCCTACCTTGTTATGACCCCTAAGGGGTCTTGGAATGTTTATTTCATGCTACGAGTCATTAGTCTTGTTTTTTATCCTTTTGTGAGGCCTAGTCCCAGGTTTGGCAATTTATGAGCCACTTGGTCAACTATGGTCAAAGGGTCATAAAACTTGAGTTTTGAGTTATTTTCTTGTTTTTGGAAATAAATTGGTCCTTCATGACCATTGGTAGGATTTAGAAAGTTAGTTTGCACTTTTAAGTGCCTTTGAGCAAAAAGTGTCAAAAAGTGTCAATGTTGTCATGACAACATTTGACAATTTTTTGTTTGTAAGAAAATATCCTTCCCCATTGGATAATTAGTTAAAAACTTGGTTGTAAACAATGGGGGAGGCCTTCATAAGCCCTTTCAGGTGGGTGATGAAGTAGTGGATGAAAATTTTCATTTGGCAATCAATAAAGAAACCTTATTTTCCTGTAGTCACGTTTTTGCTCTTGTACGAATTTTTTTGGGACTACTGGGGGTTCTAAATTATGGAATAGGATTGAGGGGCCTCTTACCTTTTGTTTTCTTTTGATTTGAGGTTTCTATGTGCTCTGGTTTGACAGTTATTGCATTTTTACTAAAAACAGTTTTGAAACCCTCATAAACCTAGGGTTTTAACCATTTTTTGCATTTCCTCTCATGACCACCGTACAAAAATTCTAAAACTTGGTGGAATGAGAGGTTTGTATATTTATTAAATTATTTTGGAAGAAATTTTTAGGTTGGCAGGTGTCTTTGGCCTTTGCTTTGATTCTTAGGTTGGCATCCTCATGTGACAACCTAGTTTTCAAATGCAAAATTGATGATAAAACAAAATAGGGGTTGAACCAATGCATAACCTCCTTGATTTGGTCAATTGGGGTGTGAAATTTTTTTTTCCAATTGGTGACATTTTTTGATCAATCACATTTCATACACTTCCTTCACAAACCCACCTACTTAAGCCTTAGTTAGGCCTACTTGCATTTGTGAAGGACAATAGGTCTCCTTTGCTTTCTAGACATCCTCCTTTTGTATTTAGACCTTTCTCAATAAAGGGTATTTGGATATCCATTTTTTTTTTTTGGTCATTTGCAAGTTTGCAAAGTTGTTCTGATAAGTCCTCTTGAGTAGGGCTACAAGGATTTTAGGGTTTTACAAAGGAACCTTGTTGAATTGATCAGTTTGTTGTGTCACCATAAATTGAGAATGTTTTTATGGGAATTTTCACCCACATTGACCATTTGGTTCGATCCCTACTCACTATTTTGTCAAATTTCCAACTTGAAGCCAAGTTTGGTGTCTAGCCGGTTTGAGGAGGCTTGAGCATTTTTCAACTTTTGATCCTAAGATCTTGTAAATGTTATCCTTAGGGTCCAAAATGTTGTTTATGATCAATTGAAGAGTGTTTTGAAGGTATAATTCTGGCTGGTAGGGTGTTTTGGGTTTCCTTGGTGGCCTATTATGATAGTTTTGTCCTGAATTGCACTCACCTAGCCTAGCACTTGCATCATAAGGACGTCTTGGAACAAGCACTAGTCAAAACAAATGTACCTCAAGATCTGGATATTGACAAATTTTAAGCCATGGTGGCTCACATGACTAGGCCTCATAATCTCACCTTTTCTGAGCATGATAATATCTCGTTGAGCCATCCGCATAATACTCCTCTTCACAATGAAGTCTTAGTCTACAAACATCGAGTTAAAAGAGCATTAATAGATGGAGGAGATGGTCTCAATATCTATACCTTAAAACTTATCCGTGCATTGGGCTTCTCTAAACAGTCTATTAATCCACATAAAAAGATCACCATCAAAGCATATGATGATGAAGAGAGATCATCCAAGGGAACAGTTATATTACCTATTCAGGTAGGACCGATATGAAGGGGTACTATGTGCCAAGTCTTAGACATAGATCTCACATATAATACTTTATTGGGTCCTCCTTGGATACATTAAATGCAAGCAATATCGTCAACCTACCACCAGTGTGTCAAATTCCCATATAATGGGGAGGAGATTTCTATATCAGTTGACAATAACCCCTTTCAACATTGCAATGTCATGGGGGCAGCCCAAGACAACTTGGTTCCACATAACAGGGAAGCCCAAACTTCCTCAACACCAGATCATCATCAAGAAAAGCTCAAATCTTTATCCATGGATTTCAAACAAAAGATGAAAATCAAAGAGCAAGGCATGGGAGAATATTCTTTCAAACCCATGTGTCTAACCAAATTACCAGCATCACCAAAAACTCATGGGCAACCTTCTGCACCGACACATCAAGAAACACAACCCATCACCAAGTTTGATGGCAAATTTATCCAACTAGTCACACTAGCACATGAATCAGAAGAGAAAGACATCCTTAGTTGGCTATACAAGGATGAGGAAGAAGTCAGAGTTCCTACTATGGAGGTAGCTATACCAACACAACAGTATGGAAAAGGATTCCTGATCATGCAACTGATGGGATACAATGGCAAAGGACCTATAGGCAAACATAAATAATACATTATAGAACCATTGGACCCTCCTTCACAATTTTCTAGGGACAAAACAGGATTGGGATATGGACACAATCTACCCCCAAGACAAAAGAAGAACAAATATCAAAAACCTCAGTGGAAAGCAAAGGAGAAATACAATGAGGACTCATGGCAAGAGGCCCTACACGAAGAAGCAAAAACAATAAGGAAAGAGCGAGAACACTAGGAAAAAGAGAAACAACAAGAGGAGTTGGCCATTCAAAGAGAAGAAGCATCTTATGCGGAAGTACACCACGTTCAGGAATCTATTCCAAACAAGGCAGAATCACCCCCTAAAGAAATCACTACTCCCCAAGGAGAAACAGTATATGAACAGATGCAAAGAGTACAAGTAGGTTCTGATACAGAATCAGAGAAAACTATCAGACTAGTATCAATTATTAGGGATCTCTTTTCACCTTACAACATACCTATCAGCAGCACTGAACGACTCCAGGACAATACTTCTAAGACTGATTCTGATGACTATGAATGGGAGAGCTATTCAAATGTTACTGAAGATATTTTTGAGAGTATTATTCATACACCCCTTTCTCAAGAAGGACAAGACACCGAGTCTAGACTGCTTGAATTTGGTCCACAACATATCTACGAAGCCGCTCATCCTCAATAGCTTGTTCTATCAAATCAAGCAATATCTAATGAACCCACCAGTTTTGGTACCACCAATAGCAGGAAAGCCGCTCATCCTCTACATATCAACAATGAACATATCATTGGGGGCACTATTAGCACAAGAAGATCAAGAAGGCAAAGAATGAGCTATTTATTACATCAGTAGAACATTAAATGGCTATGAGCTCAATTACACATTCATTGAGAAGGTCTGTTTAGCTGTGGTATTCACCTCTCAAAAGTTCTAACAGTACATGTTAGCTCACATAATCAAGATAGTAGCAAAAATTGATCCTCTCAAGTATTTACTCATCAAAGCAGCTCTTACAGGAAGATTAGCTAAATGGGTCATGATTCTCAGCGAATTTGATATCCACTACACAGAGGGTCAGGCTATCAAGGGACAAGTAGTTGCAGATCAATTGGCTGAAGCACCACTACCAGATAAGCAACCAATGGAGGTTGAATTCCTAGACAGGGATGTCCTTACTATTACCACCAAGCAATGGACCCTATACTTTGGTGGTTCCTACACTCAACATGGCTCAGGTGTTAGCATCTTGTTCGTCACTCCTAAAGGATACACCATACCAAGATTATATAGACTCATGTTTCCATGCACCAATAATATCGCTGAGTATGAGGCACTGGTCATAGGAATCAAAATAGCCATGGAATGGAGAATCATGAAACTGAAAGTCTATGGAGATTTCCAATTGGTCATAAATCAGATCAACAATGAATATTAGACAAAAGATGACAAGCTACTGCCATACAAAAGAATGGTGGATGACTTCAAACAATACTTTGTACACATCACCTTTGAGCAAATACCAAGGTTGGACAATAGAGTAGCTGATGCAATGGCTACTATCACTTCACTGCTACAAATTCCAGAGCAATAGAGTAGTTATGAGTTTCTGGTAGAGCAACTGTTTTCCCTAGCCTATGACAATTCCACATCCCATGTTATCTATGCCTTAACCGGTTCAGACTCTCCTTTATACGGAACAATCTATGAGTATCTTAAAACCAATACCCTACCCATTGACCTATCTTGAAATAAAAAATGCAACTTTATCCGGCAAGCCGCCCATTATACCCTAACTACTGATAATCTTTATCGTCGAGGTCTAGATGGTACTCTTCTTTGTTGCCTTGATCGTAATGAATCTGACTCTGCTTTACATGAACTTGATGAAGGTATTTGTGGCACACATTCAAGTGGTCCTACTCTTGCTAAAAAACTTCTGAGAATGGGATATTACTGGCCGATAATGGAGAAAGACTCCTATCAATTTGCAAAGAAATGTTCTAAGTGCCAAATCCATGGCAATCTTATCCATGCACCAGCATAGAAATTACAGCCATTTACAACATCTTGGCCTTTCTGTCAATGGGGACTTGCCTTAGTAGGCAAAATACACCCTTTATCTTCAAATGGATACAAGTTCATTATCACTGCAACAGAGTATTTTACAAAATGGATTGAAGCAGTCCCAATGACCACAGTAACTGGAAAACAAATTGCCTCTTTTATTCTCAATTATCTGATCTGCAGATATGGCATTCCTAGTTCCATCATCATAGATAACAGACATCCCTTCAAAAACTAGGATGTGAGAGAACTATGTGAATGATTCAAAATCCAACATCGTTTCTCTACACCTTACTACCCATAGGGGAATGGTCAAGCAGAGGCATCAAATAAAACAATACTAAAAATCCTAAAGAAGATAGTAAATGATGCAGGAAAGGATTGGCATGTGCAACTCAATCCGACACTTTGGGCATACAGGACTAGCATCAGGACACCTATAGGAGCTACACCATATTCTTTGGTGTATGGATCGGAAGCAATTTTACCTCTTGAGGTAGAAATTCCATCACTCAGAGTATCTTTGAAAGGCCTCATTCCAGATGAGGAGTATCGGGTCAACAGATTGCAAGAACTAGAGCTTCTGGATGAAAAATGCCAACATGCCTATAATCACCTCAAAGCATATTAGTAGCGCGTGTGTAGAAGCTACAACCACAAAGTCATCCCTAGGATTTTTAAAGTTTGTGATCTTGTACTCAAAGCAAATCCTAGAAATCAACAAGATCGAGAAAAAAAGGGGAAGTTTGAACCTAACTGGTTAGGTCGCTATGTCATAATATAAACCTATGGATCAGGTGCCTATCAACTTACAACTTCAGAAGGAGATGTGCTCGATGAACCAACTAACAACATCCATCTAAATAAATTCTATACTTGAGTGGTCTAATGCATGGAAAAAGTGAAAAATACCAAAAAAAAATCACAAAAATCACAAAAAAATAAAAAACAACAAAAAGGTGCAATAAAAACAAATGGTGAAAACCTGGCAACAAGAGCTACTTGTGAGGGAACAACTCCTCTATCTATCATTATTCATATCTTTTGTATCCAAAGTCAAAACCACTGGCCATCGCCCATCACTTTATAAATAGCATTATCCTGGACATACTTAGTGGAATCACTGTCCTTGCTTATCTGAAAATTAGTTCATTATATCCCACCATGTCTTGGTAATTACTGTACATATCCACATTGATTGATATCTCTAAACTAGGGGCAACATTCATCTGAATTCAAATGAACAAGAATCGCAGCACGTCGAGAAAATACTGTCAAGCCAATACTCCAAACAACCAAGAAAACAAAACACTGATCCAATTAATCACACATAATGGATGATTTTCTGAAGTATAATTTGTTTACATCTTGCATGAGGTTTGGACTATTTTTGCACTTGAACTTGTGAATTATTAGATCTCTTAAAATTTTATCAACGATGCATCAAGCTAGAGAAAATCATTGGAGACTCTGATATTTTTTTAGTTTTATGTCTGTGAGGCGATCACTTGTACTGTGCAAATACTTGTCTCAAGATGTGATTCAAAGCATATCACTGAAGAGATTGTTCCACTTTGCATATAAAGGGTTTAATCTTGTTTGTTTATGCAAGAAACACTCGGGTCGTCTTGGTCCAATTATACCTCGACGCTTGTGCCATTTGGCAATATCAAAATCCATGTCAATTTTTCTCAGGTCATTATGGTTCAAATATACCATTATGCTTGTATAAATTTTCAACATATCCACAGCTCAATGATGATAAACACAAAGAAAGAAAAAACATGTGACTATACAGGAATGACAAACGACGGAATGAGGATGATCAATTAGTTGCATATCATTTTACAAATTAGTTGCATATCATGTAAATTTGCATTTAGTTACATCATATCATACATCTCATTTTCAAGATATATCTCACATCATATCATTATCATACATCTCATTTTCAAGATACATCTCACAGCATATCATATCATACATCTCATTTTCAAGATACATCTCACAGCATATCATTATCATACATCTCATTTTCAAGATACGTCTCACAACATATCATTATCATACATCTCATTTTCAAGATACATCTCATAGCATATCATTATCATACATCTCATTTTCAAGATACATCTCACAAATCAACATCATTACATCTTCATCATCAATCATATCAATCAAAATCAAATCAAAAGCATTTATCTAAGTGTCACATCATCATCATAGAACCATCATATCAATGCATAAATCGTCATCCCTAAAAACACATCACATGTGGATCGAAAAATTGATGTCGTATATATATATATATATATATATATATATATATATATATATATATATATATATATATATATATATATATATATATATATATATATATATATATATATATATCAAAAATGGTCAAAATATACAAAAGATGTCATGTTTGTTGAAATACAATGATCAAAATTGATAGGGATTACCTAGCTTGCTCAACACTCCACCTAGTTGGTGTTGCTCAATTCCACCAACTCACCAGGCCTAGTTGCACTCTAGACCTCCAAGTCATTCTCAATCTCTTATAGGTCTTGATTCTTGACCTTACTAAGGTGTTTACTTCAGGTGTTTTGGTTAGGAACCCTATCAATTCACTGTGCTTCTCAAGTGCTCAATTCTGGCCTATTGGCTTCAACTTGTCAAAATGACCTCCAACTATTGTGAGGGGATGCAGAGGTGTAGAGAGGTCTTCTAACATGTTTTTAGTGCATTTGGGGTCCATTGGTGGTTTGCAACCTTGAGGTTTCTTACCGATTTCAAATTCTTACCTAGAAAAGGGCTACAAGGAATTAGCCCTAATTAGGCCTCCAAAACCGGTTTTCTAGGGCTTGAAGGGAAATTATTCAAAGGACCCTCAAACAAGTTTGGTTTTTATTCAATAATTCATCCATCCCTAAAGGATTTTTTTGGTTTTAGGCTCTGGTCTGATCGTACAATGTGTGAACCCCAAAATGAGGGTTTTGAGGGTTTATAAGGCCTTTAATCGACAGTGAATGGACAAATTGGGGTTTTGGTATTAAATGGATTTTTCAATGCTTTTTCCTATATGGACAAGTCTTCCCCAACTCCATGAACCCCTCCAAACTCTAAAATATTGATCTTGCACTCACCTCTGCACTTTACACCACTTTTTCACCTTATTTTCTCTAGTCGGGTTGCTCCTGGACTCACCTATAATAAGGGGGCAGTCATGTTTAAACACTTCTCTAGCACTTGAACCTGCATATGTACACTATATAGAGGGTTTCCCATCATGTTCCAACAAGCCGTGACAGCAGCATGTGTGGAACTCATGGGGCAACCATATTTATAAGAAAATTGATATTTACAAGCCAAAACTGGCTGTTTGCAAACTTGAACAAGAAACACCAATGTACAGTATCTACAAATCTCTAAAATGAGACAACAATACAAAAACACACAAGATTAACTCAATCCATTGCCAAATCAATGGATTCAATCCATATTCTATTGCAAAATTTAGTAAAACAAGCCAAAATGTTGTCCACAAGACTGAAAATGAGTAGTTTTAGTTGTTAGACTTACAAAACACACTTCACCAACCTTGGTAAACATGAAAGAGAGGGTATATATAGGTTTCCCATGTGTGGAGTCCTCCTAGGGCATTAAACAATCCCTAACTCCAACACTAACCAATTCAGGACAAAAGTTGTCATGATAACTTTTTGCAACTTCACAACTTTTGCACTTTTGGTCTCTCCAACTTATAAGACCTATTCCAAATCATCATAAATGACTTTTCAAACATGTCTAAGACCTATTTAACCCTCCCTAATGCTCATGCCAAGTTTTGACACTTTTGACCATCAAAAAGGTCAATTGGCTACTCAAGCTCACTATTTACACAAAAATGCAAACCTAAGTAGAATGAACACAACCTAGGCCTACATTGACACAAAATGCTAACTCTTGGACCCTCTTGGAGTCCTTATTCATCACTGACTTGGCTAGGGTTAGTACAAGCCAAAATTGTAAAAACTAAATTGCCTAAGTCGTAGGTGCTCCTGCACCATTCTCCCAAACAAAAGAAGATCATGTCACCTCTTTGGGAATCAGATTCCAATCTATTCCAAACTTCTTAAAATTTGTCTCCATCACCCATATAGCTTCAGTATCATCCATACCCTACCATTTGATTAGGTGCTCCCAATACACTTGATGCCTTTTCTTCTTGGTGATCCTTGAACTCAACACCTTCTCGGCCTTTAGATTTGGTTTGGCTGGTAACTGAAGGTTGTTTACATCAACTGAAACCTCTGAGTGAGTGCAATTTGAACCTTGAACTGGACCCTTGTATGCAACTAAGTCTTCTATATTAAAAGTCGGTGACAAGCCTATGTCACTAAATAGTTCCACCTTGTAGGCATTTTCTCCATACTTGGCTAGAATGGCACATGGACCTATCCTCCTCATTTGTAACTTGTTTGACACTCCTTGTTGTAGCCTTGCTTTATTCAAGTGTATCATGACAAGATCTCCTACTTGAAATTGGAGATTCTTCCTCTTTTCATCAACTTTTCTCTTGATCTTGTTTATGTTCTCCATCAATGCTTGTCTAACTGAATCATGAACTTCCTTCATTGATTGAGAAAAGTCCTCTGCATATCCACTTCTTGCTGCTGCACTTCCTAAGTCTCTCAACTCAGAAATTCCTCTTAGGTGCACACCATAGACCACTTCAAAAGGGCTCTTGCTGGTAGTCCTATTCATGGTGTCATTGTATGCATATTCACCTTGTGAGAGTACTTGATCCCATTATGTCCATATTCCTTAGTAAGGCACCTTAACAAGTTTCCTAAGCTCCTATTCACCACTTCGGTCTACCCATCTGTTTGAGGATGGTAGGCTGATCCAAAAGAGAGGTTGGTGCCAAGCTTATGCCATAGTGTCTTCCAAAAATGACTCATAAAATTTGAGTCCCTATCTGAAACAATACTCATGGGTAAACCATGTATCCTCACTACCTCTTTGAAGAATAATTAAGCAATTTGGCATGCATCATGAGTAGTCTTGCAAGGCACAAAGTGAGCCATTTTGCTAAATCTATCCACAATGACATAAATGTTGTCATATCCCTACTTTGTCCTTGGTAAACCTACTACAAAGTCTATGCTAATGCATTCCCAAGGTCTATTTGGTATGGGGACAGGTTGGTATAAACCGGCATTTGTTGAAGTACCCTTGGCCTTTTGGCAAACTATGCAAGTCTCCTCATATTTCTTCACATCTTGATTCATCCTTGGCCAATAATAGTATCTTTGAACCAACTCTTGAGTCTTATTGACTCCAAAATGTCCACTAAGGCTGCCATTGTGCTTCTCTTGAATAAGGTTTTCTCTCATTGGGCCTCTAGGCACACAAAGCTGCCCACCTTTGAACAATAGTCCATTTGCAAAGTGAAATCAAAATACTCACTATGGAAGTGGTTTTGGTACTCCTTACACACCTTGTAGACACTTGATAAGTCTTCATCCTCTGGGTACAAGTCTCTAAACTTTTCCACACCTATGCTTCTCAATTGGAATTCTTGGACTATCAAAAGTCTTCTACTTAATGCATCAACTACCTGATTTAACTGCCCTTTCTTGTGCTTAATGGTGAATGTATAGGCTTGCATATACTCCACCCATTTCATGTGTTTATGACTGAGTTTATCTTGTGAGTTTAGGAAACTCAAGGCTTGGTTGTCTGTGTAGACCACAAATTCTTTATGGAGGAGATAGTGTCTCCATTTCATCAATGCCTACACTAAAGCATACAACTCAAGATCATATGAAGAGTAATTATTCTTGGCATCACTTAGCTTCTCACTATGGAAAGCTACTGGTCTTTCTTCTTGCCTTAGGATAGCACCTACTGCAACACTTAGTGGGTTGAAGCAGCAACACAAAGGTTTTGAAACCTTAAAGGAGAAGATAGCTACCCAACCGGTACTAGTGTTGCCTAGTTTTGAGAAACTTTTCATAGACTGAATCTTGAATGTGACTCCATCTTTCTTGAATGAGTATGCATTCTTGGCTCCATCATGGATAGCTTGTCTATCAAATTGCCATGGTCTTCCTAAAAGAAGATGGCATGCATCCATGGGTAAGACATCACATAACACCTTGTCCTTATACCTTCCAAAGGTAAAATCCACCCATGCTTGCTCATCAACAAGAACAAGTTGACCTTTGTTCAACCAAGTGACTCTATAAGGATTGTTGTGAGGTATCCTTTGCAATTTGAGCTTGCTCACTGCCTCTTCTGACATAATGTTGTATGTAGACCTGAATCAATGATCACTTTGCACACTGTGTCTATAATCTTGCATTTGATCCTAAATAAGGACCTTCTTTGGCTAGGCTCTTCTCTGACAAGTTCTTTGATCAAAGTTCTCCTTATCATCAAGTTGTCACCCACTTCCGACTCTAAGGCAACCTCTGAAGTTTTGCTACTTAAAGACTCTTCTTGGAGACAACTCACTCTTCTTTCACCACCATGTGATGATGATCCCTTCTCTAGACACCTATATGCGGGATGACCAAGTTGGTTACAATGGTAAAACTTCATTGTTGCAAAGTATGAGGAACCTCTACCTTGTCCACTAGATCTTCCTCTAGAACCACAGTTTGATCTCCTTCCTCTATTGAATGCTCCTCTACTGCTGCCACTATCTTGTTACTCAATGAGTTTAGACTCTCCTTGTGTTCTTTGTTCAGAACTTCTTCCACCAAAGCCTCCTCTATGGCCTCTATTGTCTTTTCCTCTACCTCTACCCCTATTGTTGCTTGAGTCATGTCTTCTTTTCAGTTTTTCCTCCACCTTAAGGGCAAGTTGAAAGGTTTGATGGACTATTTTTGGGCTCATTAGACTGATTTCTTCTTGGATCTTCCACAGTAGACCATTTAGGTATCTAGCTACCTTGAGACTCTCTTCTTCCACCGCGTTAGATCTAAGGCTAAGTTTGTGAAACTCCTCCATATAGCTACTGACATCAAGATACTTCTGTCTTAAGTTTTGCCTCTTCCTATGAATTTGCACTTCATAGTCATCAGGAAGATAGACTTCTTTGATTTTGACTAACATCCCTTTCCAAGAAGAGATGCGTACTTTGCCCATTTTCTTCCGCTCATCTTGTACAAATTGCCACCATGTGAGGGCAGCTCCTCTCATCCTGGACTTGGCTACCTTGACTCTCTAGGCTTCAGTTATGCCTTCACATTCAAAGTGGTTCTCCATACATTCTATCCATTATAGGACCACTTTTGCCTCCATCTTACCAATGAACAATGGTAATCCTTCTAGTGATTTGCCACTCAAGGCCCTCAATGCCTTCAAAAAAGGTTATTGCTCTAGGATAGGATCAGGTTCAGGTATCTTTTCTATCTCTTACACTTCTTTACCCTTCCCTTCTTCTCCTTCCACCTTTACCAACACTTCATCAGCCTTGGTTTCAATTGCACCAAGCTTACTCTCCAATTCAACCAATTTCTCTTTCAAGAGTCTATTCTCCTCCTCCTAATCATACACTTTCCTGGCCAACTCTGCATTGGTCACCATGTTGTTGTCTCCTATAGATTCCACTAAGCACATCAACTCTTCTAGCCCAAATCTTATAAGCTCTGATACCAATTTGATGGGGATTACCTAGCCTGCTCAACACTCCACCTGGTTATTGTTGCTCAATTCCACCAACTCACTAGGCCTAGTTGCACTCTAGACCTCCAATTCCTTCTCAATCTCTTCTAGGGCTTGATTCTTGACCTTAATAAGGTGTTTACTTCAGGTGTTTTGGTTAGGAACCCTATCAATTCACTATGCTTCTCAGGTGCTCAATTCTGGCCTCTTGGCTTCAACTTGTCAAATGACCTCCAACTATTGTGAGGGGATGCAGAGGCGTAGAGAGGTCTTCTAACATGTTTTTAGTGCATTTGGGGTCCATTGATGGTTTGCAACCTTGAGGTTTATTACCAATTTCAAATTCTTGCCTAGAAAAGGGCTACAAGGAATTAGCCCTAATTAGGCCTCCAAAACTGGTTTTCTAGGGCTTGAGGGGAAATGATTGAAAGGACCCCCCAAAAAATTTGTTTTTTCTTCAATAATTCATCCATCTCTAAAGGATTTTTGTGGTTTTAGGCTCTGGTGTGACCGTACAATGTGTGAACCCCAAAATGAGGGTTTTGAGGGTTTATAAGACCTTTAACCAACAATGAATGGACAAATTGGGGTTTTGGTATTAAATGGCTCTGTCAAAGCTTCTCCCTACATGGAAAAGTCTTCCCCAACTCCATGAAGCCCTCCAAACTCTGAAATAGTGATCTTGCACTCACCTCTGCACTTTACACCACTTTTTCACCTTATTTTCTCTAGTCGGGTTGCTCTTGGACTCGCCTAGAAGAAGGGGGCAGTCATGTTTAAACACTTCTCCAACACTTGAACCTACTTGTGCACACTATACAGAGGGTTTCCCATCATGTTCCAACAAGTCATGATGGTAGCACGTGTGGAACTCATGGGGCAACCATATTTACAAGAAAATTGCTATTTACAAGCCAAAATTGGCTATTTGCAAACTTGAACAAGAAAACACCAATGTACAGTATCTACAAAGCTCTAAAATGATCCAACAGTACAAAAAAACACAAGAGTAACTCAATCCATTTCCGGATCAATGGATTCAATCCATATTCTATTGCAAAATTTAGTAAAACAAGCCAAAATGTTGTCCACAAGACTGAAAATGAGTAGTTTCAGTTGTTAGACTTACAAAACACACTTCACCAACCTTGGTAAATGTGCAAGAGAGGGTATATATAGGCTTCCCATGTGTGGAGTCCTCATAGGGTGTTAAACAATCCCTAACTCCAATGCTAACCAATTCAGGACAAAAGTTGTCATGACAACTTTCAAAAATTGTCATGACAACTTTTTGCAACTTCGCAACTTTTTCACTTTTGGTCTCTCCAACTTATAAGACCTATTCCAAATCATCATAAATGAATTTTCAAACATGTCTAGGACCTATTTAACCCTCCCTAATTCTCATGCCAATTTTTGACACTTTTGACCATCAAAAAGGTCAATTGGCTACTCAAACTCACTATTTACACAAAAATGTAAACCTAAGTAGAATGAACACAATCTAGGCCTACATTGACACAAAATGCTAACTCTTGGACCCTCTTGGAGTCCTTATCCTTCACTGACTTGGCTAGGGTTAGTACAAGCCAAAATTGTAAAAACTAAATTGCCTAAGTCCTAGGTGCTCCTGCACCAAAAATATAATAGAAACGAATCTCTCAGGTATGACTATCTCTTGAGGCTAATGGTCTCATAGCAAATGTCCTAGCACTTGGATCTCTGAGTGGATCATGTCGAGATGACCTGATCACACCTCTTCTCTCTATCCTCAAATGAGTTTGCATGGATCGATTGGATCTCACCGTAGCATAGCTAGGAGCTTTGTGATCTCTAGGAACCACCTCCTCATATAAACGCATGTAGTACTCAGCCTCCTTGGATACGTATTGCATCTCTCTTAGTGTGTCTCTCACAAAATCACCAGTTGCCGCTCTCTCTAGGCTATTTGCCCAAGCCTCTGCTTGACCTAAGCGCTCTATCACCGTATCCCGCTCGGCGGTAATTTGCGTAATCTGGCACTGCTGAGCTAGTAACTGTGCCTAAAGCTACTGCACTAACAACTGTAGGGACCTAATCTATGCGTTCTCTTAGTGGGTGGGTACCCGAACCTGAATGGGTACCTATGTCATGGTACCACTGATCCCTATCCCTGTCCTAGGTGTTGGTGGAGGTAATACATCTGATCTCCTCCTTTGAGTCGGCCGCCTAAACTCATCCATCCCACCCACAACTGCTATCACCTCGCCTGCCCGACCAACTCCACCAGCTCCAACCCACCAAACCTCTCCTCCCTCCCTTACCAACTTCTCGCCTAACTAATCCACCTCCTCTCCATCTCCTCCTCCAATCCTCCCTCTATCTCCTCCATCCCCTCCTCTATCTCCTCGTCTCCCTCTACCACCTCCCCTCCCATCTCCCCCGTCATCTCCTCCACCATCCCCATATCCCTCCTCCAGCTCCTCTCCCTCATCTCTCTGTCTCCCTAGCCTCTTGGGCTGCTCATCCTCATCATCATCAAAAGTGAGAATCATCTCCATTGGATCTAATATCCGTGCTATGACATGGGCCATAAAGAGCGCTGCAAACTCCTCCATCATCCCAGCATCTACCACTCTGAACCCGTAGTCCCATATCTGTCTAGCCAAATGCATATACTCCTCCACCGCTGATGCACTATCAATAGTCGTACCCCACTCTAGCACATCCTACCTCTGATGAGCATATAAGCATGCTCCTTGTGGTACATCCTGTTGTCGACCATACTGGCGCTGAACTCGGCTATGCAAGAACCTCTTAATGATAAATGACGTCTGCCCTTATCAATTATCGTGACATTTATACATAGGGCATCTCTAGCCCGTCCTCCACCCACACCTCGCAATCCATATACGGTCTCCAGATGACCGTATCAATGTTATCCAACACCCTCCTCCAATGCTCTAGCTTGCCCAGCTTACGCTGGACAACTATCCCTGTGTGTACCCATATGCATACGCCCGACCAACTAGCCTATCCCTGTCTGCAAGTGGCCTTGTTGTAGGAATGTACTCCCAAGCCCACATCTGTAATAATGTGACCCCGATTGATAAACTATTGTATCCTAAATACACCACCTGATTCAGATCTCTATACAGATGGGCCAACATGCAAGACCCCCATGTAAACCTGCGACCCTGTGTCACCATATCCTCAATAACCAATCCCCATCTCACTACCAGTCCCTTTGACCTATGGTCGGGACACAAGAAGCCACCTACGAAACCTGCCAGTACAGAAGGTAGTGGAGCATGATCAAAATCTATAAACTCCTGCCAAGGGATCTCATATCCACAAATATGCTCATCATGGAATATCCGACGAAGAGCATCTGTCCCATCCTCCTCTGTCTGCTCATATGGAAATAATGCCCCTATCACAAGAATCCGTAGAATCTGATAACAGTCCTCTGGGGTGACTGTAATCTGACTTGTAGCCAAGTGAAAGGTGTTCGTGTCACTATGCCACCTCTCTACCAATGCTGTCAACAAACCTCGGTTAATGATATATCAAGGCATCTCCAACAAAGAGGACAACCCACACCTCTCAATGATATCCCTATCTGCCTGTGTCAATCGAGGAATTAGAGACCATGGTCTTGGAAATCGCTCTCTCGATTGAAGTACACCAAGCCGTTCCTACAGCAATAAAACATGTCTACATATCAATTTTCACATCTATCTGATATATCCAATCATCAATATCAACTTGAAACAACGAAATATCAAATCAAGTTCCATATCAAAAATCAAATCCATATCAAAAATCAAATCCATATCAAAAATCAAGTTCCATATCAGAATTCCAAATCCCATATCAAAATCCAATTACCAATATCAACTTGAAACAACAAAATATCAAATCAAGTTTTATATCAGAATTCCAAATCCCATATCAAAATCCAAACAAACCAACTTGAAACAACGAAATATCAAATCAAGTTCCATATCAAAAATTAAATCCCATATCAAAATCTGAACCAAATCAACTTGAAACAATGCAAGTATCAAATCAAGTTTCATATCACACATCAAGACTCATAACGCCAACACCATATCAAGAATTCAACTCAAAGACCCATATCAAGAAATCACATCAAAGACCCATAACACAAACAACTCAAAAATCCATATTAGGCACCATACCACAAGACTCATATCATGAACCATATCAAAAATCATAAATCAAAACTCATATTGGACATCCAATTCAATGGCAAGGCAAAAATCCAAGATCCAAATCAAAAGAAAATTAGGATCATCATTCAATCAATCAGCTTGGTACTTCAACAACAAAAGCAATTTCACAAATTTATCAAAAAATCGCACATCAGCACAACAGGCACAAAATTGGCTAAACACCCATCCCGAAGCACTTGGCAAATACCTACCCACCCCCCAATTATTTTCCTTCATCTATTTTTCCCCCGCACCACCACCTTTCTACTCCTTTCTAGCTATTTTTCTACTCATGCGCTAAGAACACCCTCCCATGTGCTATGTTGTCACCTATGCACTAGCTAAACTCGGCTACGGGCTAAAAAATTTACCCTATGCGCTACCACAATTACCCTCTGCGCTAACCTGTGAACCCTATGCGCTAGATTACCCTACGTGCTACCTTGTTCCCCACATGCGCTACCTTGTTAGCCCTATGCGTTATTCACATTGTTGTTGTTGATTGTATCATTGAACTTGATGAAGCTTTTTGTTGGTTTTAACTTCGCAGATGGTTGTTGAATACTCTCCCTCTTATCACTCAGAGCCATAGGAGTAGATTGCTCCATTTGACTCACAACCAGTTGATAATTGTGGAGTGTTGTGCACAACTGCGGAAATGAAGTAAAATCAGACAAAAGAAGCTTTTCCCTGATATATTTTTGCAAATTAGAAATGAAAATTCTTTGAATATCATTATTAGGTATAAGAAAAGAAATTTGAGCACACAAATGCTTATATCTACCAATGAAATCGGTCACTTTTTCTTTTTTAACACCTTGTTTACAATGCATTAAATTAGTCAAAGTGATTGGAGGACCAATGTTGTTTTGAAATTGTTGGATGAAAGCATTTGCTAATTGTTGAAAAGAAGTGATAGAATAAGAAGGCAAAGAGCAATACCATTGTAAAGCCTTATCTCGTAGTGTTCTTGTAAACAATTTTGCAAGCAATCTTTGATCATAAGCAAAATCAGTACACAAGGTTTGAAATGTTTTAACATGTGTGAGAGGATCACCTTTTCCATTATAGAGTTCTAATTGAGGGACCACAATGTTCTTAGGTTGGATGACTTTAACAATATCAAGGGAAAGTGGGCTTGCAACATCAAATGTGGGCACACTAAACTTGGATTGACTCATGGAAGCAATTTGTTGTTGTAAGGAAGACACAATTTGAGCAAGATTGTTAATGGTTTCTTCGATAGAAGAATTAATGTGAGACATGGTTGTGTAGACGTATAAAAATGACCACTTTCCTAAGTGAATATTTAATATTCATTTTAACCCATTTCTCTATTTAATTAAATTTTGTTTAATTAAATCATTCACATTCATCTATTTGATTAAATAAGTTATTCAATGTATTTAATTAAATTCACTTAGGCCTTTCATATCATTTAATTGAATAAATCACTTTATTTAATTAAATCCCCTTTCTACTCTTTTTAATTAAATTTACATTTAATTAAATTGTTCACTTCAAATAAATAAATCTAATTTATTTAAATCCCCCACTTGCATCTATTTTGTTGAAATAAAACAATTTATTTTAATTACCCTCCATCCACTTGCATTCTCCTACATCTCCCACTTGCCTCTCTAAACCCCCTTCTAGATTCTTCTAATCACTTCTAAATTAGCCTAACCCATCTACTAAATATTGTCACATCCCTAAGCAAAGGGAGGTCACTTCTCAAACCCTTAAAGTCTTCAATAACCATTAAAGGCTTTATGTCTTCAACAAGTTAACCTTGAAAGTCTTCCAAACCATTAATGGTTAACTCAACCCTCTTGCATGATTAGAAACTTTCTCTCTAACTCAACCTTCATCTAACCCAAGGCTCTCATCAAGCATTCAAGGCTTTACCCTTGGTTATCCCTTTAAACCCTTGCACAAGAGTTTATCCTTTGGGTAAAAGCTTTATCCAAATGATAACCTTAGCCTAACCTTAACGCTTACCTCCTAAGGTAACCATGGGGTCTTCTCAAGCATTTAATGCTTCTTACATCTCCTCTCAAGTAGTCTTATGTTGATAATTGTCACCATTTCATTGGTGAGAATTGAGTGCATGGATTGATAAATTTCAATCCTGGCCCTTGCTAAGATTATCCAATCTTGACCCTTCATTGCCCTATTTTCCCTATAAATAGAGTCATTCTTCTATCATTCTAGGATCCAAGTTTTATGCATCTAATCTATACTCATTTTTATCAAGCATTTTAGTCTCTCTTTGAATATAAATAATCTAATAAGCATTTTAGAAGTATTTCTCTTTATCATAAATAATCATATTAAGCTAGTATATCATGTTAGGATAGTTCTTTTGCTAATATTTTCATCTTATCATCATATACATGCTAGTTTAATTCATATTTGTTAATATCATGCATATTTAGTATTGCATTCATGTTAGATTGATCAAAGCATCCCTCATTCTCATGATTGTCATCCCTAAGTCACTTTGCTCAGTGAGAGAGCAAAGGCATTGGCTTGAGGGGTCTGGTGAGATAAAGAATAATGGAACATCCCTTAGGAAGTTGAGCTATTCCATATAGCTCCATAGCTTGCACCAAGAGTCCCATTGGTGTGTGGACAAGTCCCGAATACGCATTTTACGTTTCATTGCACCACTTTTCCCGCACACAGGTTGATTGAGAAGGTGGTGTGATGTTATTGAAGGAAGGCATGGATTGAGAATAAGATGGTGGGACATTGTGATCAGTAGGCATAGGTGATGATTGAGTAGGAAATGGGACACTTAAAGGAGGAATAAAACTGTTGAATGAATTGCCCCCTTGTGTCACATTGATTGGTTGAGGGATAATAGGAATACTTATGGAAGACATAGGTAAAGATGGAGGATTAAATGAATAAGAGGGATTGCCCCCATTACTAATTGTTATAGGAATGACATTTTGAGTTGATGTTGTTGGTGTTGGAAATAAGCCACACCTAGACCGACGATGGACTGGTCCAAGAGGGGTCAATAGCTCAGTGGTAGAGCACTCCAACAATGTATGGAAGGTCCTAGGTTCAAGTCCTAGCTGGTCCATGTCTCAACATGGTATCAGAGCTAGGTCCAGGCTAGGAGCCCCAAGCACACGAGAGGTGTGGCTTAAGGGGGGGTGTTGGTGTTGGAAATAAGCCACACCCAGACCGACGATGGACTGGTCCAAGAGGGGACAATAGCTCAGTGGTAGAGCACTCTAGCATTGTATGGAAGGTCCTAGGTTCGAGTCCTAGCTGGTCCACGTCTCAACAGATGTAGCCATGATGTTTGAAGTGAAAGTAAGAATACTAGCCATAGGTGTGGTCAAAGGAATAGAAGAATTGATTTGATTTGAAGGAACTTGTGAATAACCTAAGCTCTCAGCACAACTCTTTATAAGAATGACATTAGAATCAACAATATGAGCAATGTTGCACAATATATCAATTCCATTCTTATCACTTTGAATCATCCGTTTAAGGCCTTCAATTAATGGAAGGGCTTCACTAAATTAGGGTATTCTTGGGACATCCATTGTTGGAAGTTATCAAATTGATTGTCCAATTTTGAAAGTTGATCTATGGAAACTCTAGTTAAAGCTTCTTCTTGTTCATCATGAGATTCATCAATTGGATAGATAGGGACATGATTAGGATCGGAAGAATTAACATGACCCTTATTAAAGAAGTCACCCAAATTATGCTCCATCTCCTCAATAATTAAACCTTGGGAATCCTTAATTCTAATGCTTCGTCTAACGGGGACAGTGTAGGTAGGACTAATAGTGGTAAAACTCATGCACTAGAGGGAAAATTTTGAATTTTGAATAAAAAGATCAAAGTGTACAAAAATTGAATAATGTAAAATTTGGGGAAATGAGATTAAACAATTTGAACTTTGTTGAAAGAAGAAAATGACACAATTTCCAAAAATATTTTTTATGATAAATGAAAGGAAAGTGGAATTTAAAATTAGGGCCAATGGGATAACACTTAATTTTAAAATTGATAAAATCAGAATTTTTAAAATCATGGCAGATTATAATTAACCACTTAATTTTAAAAAAATTCTTGAAATTTGAAATGTTGAATTTTGAAGGTATTTTTTTATTTTAGAGGGATAAAAAATAGACAAAATTAGCCAATTTTTTGGATTTAAGCTATGAAATACGGTCATAATAGTCTCCTGAAAGTTCAGGAAAAAAGTCAGGGACCGTGTTGAAAGTGCACACGGTCTGACCAACTTTTTTTGAAATTTTCAAGGATTAAAGTTATGGTGATTTTAAAGCTAACCTCAAAAAATTGGCGGATTTTACGATCTTTGGATAGGCAAAATGAAGGGTTGAATGTGAAAATAGGACCCTATTAGGGTTTTGAGAAAAAAAGAGGAATTGAATTGAAAATTTGAAAAGGGTCAAACCTAATGGATAGGGACACCTTGAAAAATGTTCAAAAAACTAAAATTGACTGAAATTGATTGAAATTTGCACAAAATCCAATTAAATTTAAAAATTAGGGTTTGAGGACCTAACCACTTAATTTTTGAAATTTTGAATTTTGAAAAACGGGGGAAATTGAAAATTTGAATGGTATGACAAAAGATAAGTCTGAAAACAGTCACAAATCTGAAAATTAAATGGAAATTCAATTTTTGCTTGATTTCAAGATGATTTTTGAAAATTAGGGTTGTGGCAATTAACCGCTTAATTTTGTGAATTTGATTTACAAATTGAACAAGACAATGAAGAAATTGAATCTGACAAACAAAACAATTTTTTAGATCTAAAACAACAGATAGCAATTTTTGCAAAACACAAGTTCAATTTCAATTTTAAAAACTAGGGTTTTGAATGAATTAACCACTAAGTTTGTAGAAAAATTAAACTTGTAAATGAAAAATATGCAATAATTCTCATAATAAAGCATGTAAGACGTCGGGCTCACCAAAATGTAATGGTGAAAAAAAAGGTGAATGATGGAGAGATCAAGAGGAAAGCTTTTCTTCCCTTCGAGGAGAGATGAAAGTTTCACTGCAGATTTCCCTTCAAACACTTTATCCACATTACATTTAAAAGAGGGGGAAATTCACTAGATCCAATCTCTTAAGGAAGAGATTGAATACTAAATGAATTGATAATGAGATAGAAATGACAAGCTAACCCCTCTTTTAGAATGGAAAATGATTAAATTATGTGTTGTAAGACAAAGTGTAAAAGTGGCAAAGAATTGATTATAACTCGAGATTGATGGTATGATGAAAGAATAAGGATCTGGTCAACTACTAAGAGGGGGGGTGAATCAATAGATAGAAAACTGATATAAACTTTTACCAATCTCAAAATCAATGTCTCAAAGCAAACTCTAAACTGACAAGTTAAACCACTGATCTACAAATACAATACCACTATCAAGTTAACCGGTTAACTGTTATAACATACCAACAACAAAACAACTTGAAACTCATAAACATCCAAATACCTTACTAACATAAGTAAAACCTTATTTCAGATTACTGCTGGTTTACATAATATATGAAAGTGGATTTAGCAGTTAACCAATTCAACCATAGTAAACATAACCACAAAAACATTCACCACTTGACACATTATTTTTGACGTGGAAACCCAAATGGGAAAAACCACAGTGGGGATGAATACCCACAAGTATTCTGAACTCTTCTGAAGTTTGCCCTATTAGGAGCCAAGCCTGTTAAAGCTTTACAATAAGTAATGTTAAGAACAAATCCTGTTAGGGACCACCTGGTTAAGGGATTGACTATAATGCCCTATTAGAAGCAATACATTGTGAGGGTGGAGGATTTGAAATCCAAGCTAATGGATCACTTGGTTAGAGGATTTGAATAACACTAAGCTTGTTAGAGCTTACCTGGTTAGGGGATTTTAACTGCTGTAATTGTTAGAAAACAATAGGGGTTTGTTGATTTGTTTGAATAACACTGCACTTGCTTATTATGATCCTTTTCATGCTCCTATCTGCCTTTACACAAACTACAGATACATCATCTGGTTCGGCAATCACACTCTTACTCTCAACTACAAATTGTCAACTCTAAAACAAAACAACTCATCGACCTTATAAACAAATCAATAGGCTGACAACACAACACAAACCTAATTCTCTCATAGAGATTACACACAAATCGATTCAAGTATGATCGTTGGATTACATAATAATCTCTGCACATCATTCAAGATAGCCTCAACCGCTCCTTGATCATCGCTTCATCGAACTCTGTAACTCATCATGCGGTTTGCATTACATGCAATATACTTGCTCATTCCCAAGATAAAAATTGTTATCTCAAAAATTGTTTGAAACTCTTCTCATACAACAAGCATATGTGTCATAATCATTGTCGCTCATCATCAGATCATAAACCAATACAACCAATTTTCCAAACTTCATCAGTTAGGGTTTATCATATCAACAGGTAGGGTTTACCAATTGATCTTACTTCTTCGTAGAAATATCGGTTTCCTCCAAAAACTCACTTACTGGTTGCAGTTCCCTTCACTAGCTCTTCCTACCAGTTACAAAACAACATTATAACAACATTATAACAACATCATTACCGATTAATTGACATCAATGACAACATAACATTTCATTCATGCAATCTTCATGCAAATGCCAATAGAGATAGAAGCATGAGATGAAGTTGTGCACCTGGATCTGGCTATAATATGTTGAGATGAAGCTGCCCTACGAATTTGAGGATAAGTTGTCGGGATTGTGCTGAAAGTGTCCACAGTCCTTTGAAAAATCCACGAAACAAAAAAGGTTTTTCCGCCTCTGCAAATGGAGTCTAAATCTGTAAACATAGCTGCGCACTTACAACCTACACAGAAAAAAAAGGAAAAGGGGTTTGGATTGGGGGTTTGCCTTCAGGTCAAACCCCAATTTTGGAATTAACAAAATGATGAAAGAAAGTACTTGCAAGTAAATGTAAATGAAAGACTAAAATGTAAGTCACCTCAACAAAGGTTGTAGATAGAATGTAGGTATATTTTCTTGTATTGAATTGAATGTTGAAAAGGATCTCCTCTTGAATGGTTGAATCCTTGACTTGAATGCAACAACTAGCCTTGAAGGGAGACTTGAGAATGCTCAATGCTGGAAAGGAATGCTTGAATGCTTGAACTTATGCCCACCTTATTGCTTATCCAACTTTTTTGCTTGTTGAACTTATGCAAATGAGAGGGAAAATGTGACTTGTATACTCGTCAATTAGGGCTAATTGACTAATTTTTTGTCACATGCCAATACAGGGAAAGTTTTTCCGCTTTATGCAAAGTCCAGTGCAAAGATAGGATAGAGGGGCCCCCAAAATAGGGTAAGGACAAGGGCACCACACCCTTTTCCTAGGGGGGATAGGGGCTCCACACCCCTGTCCTGCCCTTGTCTCAGGACAAGAAACAAGTTCAGGCAGTGCAGAGGGCAGAACAAGTGCGGTTTTCAGGGGTTGAGCAAGTCTCAGGTCTCCGATCAAGCTTGGGGACTCAAATCACCAATGTGAAGACCCTAATGTGGTCGCAAATTGCAAGGGAAGCAATTTTATGACACTACAAGTTCATGAGCTATTTTTGGTATCAACTTGACATGCAGTTTTCAGTAGAGGGGGTTTGTTTTTTTTCCAGCTATATTTGGCAACATACATCATGCAGATTTTTTGGACAGGGAGTTTGCTTTTTTCAGATGGGTTTTTTGAGCAGATGTGACAATTCCATTTTAGTAGGAGGTATCTTTTTCATGTAGTTTGAGTTGGAGGCCTATTTTTAGTAGCAAAGGCTATTTTTGGCAGAGTTTCACATGATTTTTTTAGGCTATTTTGGGCAAATCCGCGCAAGGCTTTTTCTCATGCAGTTTTTCATTTTTAGGGTTTTTGGAGGAGATGTTCTTCATGATATCTATATATTATTCTATTCTCCTTGTTTTTTCCCTCTGGTTCTTTCTTTTTTCTTACACATACAACAAAAAGCATTGTATCTCAGCACTTAGCAGTTTTCAGTTATTGTAATAGAGTTATATTTTCATTCAGTTTTGCAATATAGAGTTATTTCCTTGTCAATATCTCTTGCCTTTTCATTGTCAAGTGAGTGTTTTGACAGAGTTATTGTGATTTTTACAATCCTTTGCTCTATCACGCTCTTTCTTTGCAGAAGTAGGATAATTTCACAATAATTCAAGTTGTGGGTTGTGTTCATTTGTTTTTTAGCTCCTTGTATGTTGTGAAAATTCACTTTTCCTGCATGTAAAAGTTGGATAGCTTCAAACCTTTTCACAATTTTTTTATAAATTGGGTGGTCTAGCTGATTTGTGAAGTGTTATAAATTTAGTATTGCAATTGTTATAGTTTTAGTGCAGTAGTTTTAAAACTCCATAATTTTGGTGTATCACCTCCATTAGGATGGGTTTTTCGTCACATGCAAGCCTTTTACCCTTTTCTCACAAGAAGTTAGTTGTAGGAGATCCATCAAGACATGAAGTTGGTCTGGTCTCTGGAGATTCACCTTCAACTTGAGAAACCCCCAAGCTCGAAGGTGTTTCCATGTTTCACAAGATTGCTTGGTTTCACACTTAGCATCATAGTTACAATCTTTCGTGACAATAATAATCATTACTTTAATTTTGAATTAACAAATGATGTCATTGAAATACAAATCCTTATCTCTCTGTCATCATTGATTTAACACTTAAAACTTGTAATAATAATGTTAAAAATGAGCTGGTGGAGATATCTATACAAGCAATATTTAATTATTCTACTTTGTACACTTACTAAATTAGAAAACAATACTTCAAAAATAATATTTGCAATAAATGTATACCTTTTGTATTTAATGCATATTCTGTCAAGAGCTTCCATATAGAACTGATTAACTCATGTCAATCAGGAGCTATTATGTTTTACTTACCATTTTGCCAAAAAGACAAAGTGGCATACCGATCATGAGCCATTTGGAGTGTAAATATCAACTCACATAGTAATGAGCTAGTGAGTTGATTAGGAGATACCAAGGGCTCATCCTGCATGCACTAAATGATGCATTAAATGATCTGGGACGATCTTCTTGAAAAAGGAGAGATTCATTTCTTTCTATGGAGCAATCCAGAGTATCTTGGGGATACTCTGGTTACTGATACCTGTAAAAGACTTATTTAAAAAAATCGAGAGCCATCAAGAGTCATTAGGAGCAAACTGAAGTTAATTCGAGCAAAGTTACCATTGTTGGTTTTCAACTTTACCTTAGCACTTGTTGCTAGATATCTCTTTTACAACTATCTTTTCCTTGCTTAAAAGAGTTGTGTCCTCTTCAGCTTGGAGTGTATGTATATTATTGCTCAGAAGGATATCTCCTTGGTGATGAAGGTGTTTATCCTTGATATTTCATACCTTAAGATATCAACATAGGGCTATGTTGACATCTTAATGGGGGTATATATGTTGCCTCCTAGTTGCATTTTCAGTTATCTTTGTTCAATATTTATCAACCATCATTTATATTAGATGGGTTGTTACATCCTCATGTTTCATTCTTGAAAATAGACATTTTTCATTTTGTCTATCATTTGTCTTAGACCCGTTGTTACATCCTCATGTTTCATTCCCAAAACCATACATTTTCCATTCAATCTATCATTTGTCTTATATAGGTTCTTGCATTCTCAAAACTAGATCTGACATCTTAGATGAGATGTCTCGTTCCTCAAACCAAACACCAACATGGATCAGCTAGCATAACACAACTTGCTAGCCTGTTGAATCCATGTTCCTTTCTCACTCTCTCCCATGAACCCATAGCATAACACATTTTGTTAGTATTGGATCATGATCTATTCTCCCCTCAATTGGTGTACGCCCTTGTTCTTTCTATAAGTCCACTCGTGCTCTTGCAATAACATTCCAAGAATGATATTAGTGGTTGAGATATTTTGATCATCAAGTCTCTCTTCAACTAGTTGACTTAAAACTTTTGTCTTAGTACTAACATTGTTTGCTTTGTGTATATTTGAAGGTTAGGTGCATGGATTGATAGGATCCTATGATCGGGGGCTTGATCATCCTTGAGTATCACCCTATCCCTAGATTATCTTGCTTTATCTCTTCATTTCTACTTTACTATGAGTATGATTGTTAGATCATACTCTGCTACAATGGGGGATAAATGTAACATCATAAATTGTATACCTTTAATTAGGGTGTCCAATTTCACACTCTCCTAGCTCTCATTTTAGTATTTCCCATTCCTCTATGCTTTAAATGACCTTTATTGTATCAAGTTAATAGTTAATTCAATATTATGAGTCCTATTTCACTTTTATACATCAACACTTTATTATTTGGGCCCTTATTTCAAATGTTCCCTTTATCTTATTTCATTCCATGCTTATATGGGTCCTATGCCATTTTAAAGTTCAATGCACCTTTTCCAACACTTGTACATTATAACTTTTTATATAAATTATATTTTTGACCTACTTGGGCCCTATCATCTCATGATCCTAAAAATTCGAGCCTAAAGTGTCAAGATGATTTTGATCAGGGCAACATTGTCTAATACTTTTTGGTTAAAATTTTGGGAGGATAATATGTTGGTCTAACTATTTCTAAAAGTAACCCTAATGCAAAAATATGATTATTCTAAGTTGGTCAAAAGGTGATTTCACTTAGAGGTCCCTATAAAAGTCATCACTCTCAAATTAATTTCTTCATCCTCTATCATTGTCAATTTTCATTCTAAGAGCAATTATTCTAATTCAAGATCAGATACGAGTCTGAAGAACAATAAACTACATCAAGGCATCTTAAATTATGTTTTCAATTATTGATTCCATGGCGGATTTCAAGATGATTTATCATTTTATTGCATCTTCACATGGAGGACTTATCCTAAGATAATTACATCATCAATTGAAGTTTTATTCATTTCAATCAAGTATTTCAATTCAAATTTTTGCTTCTAATTCATCATCATTGTAGTATTGAGTCCCACCTGGGGTTTGACTAAGGCAAACTCCTATATAGCCCCAAACATGACTTTCTCCTCTTGTGTGTAGATTTAGGTTTTGCTACAAGCTTTCAATATAGAGTGAAGATGGGAAAGTACTTAGGACCTAGAGATAGAGGACCCCTTCAAATTTCATTATAAATCCTTTGGACAAGAGTGCTTGGGCCGCCATTGTTCTCCTAGTTTAGGCTGAAATTTGGCAAGAAGCAGACACATGATCTCAAGGTTTCAGATCTAGTTCAATGTTAAGAAATTCACTAGTTGGATAAGGGTGCCTAACCTTCACTGTCCACTACATTTCAACTCAGATTTCAGAAATAGGTTGCTCTCTACACCCCCTTTTCAAATTTGGGTTGGTTATGTGATTATTAGTTCTGCATTTACTTATATATGTTGTCCATCATCAGTTTGTACCTTCTTACCCTAATTCTCACATTCAATTCACATCCTTTCAATTGCTCTTTTTCAACTCAAATGAGGAGTACTAAATTCACTTTGTGCTCAACCCTTCCCTAGTAAGTTTGAAGTTGAGCCTATTGAGTTCATTCCACTTCTAATAAAATCATTGTGAAATAGGTTTAGTTCCTAGTTTGCATGCATAAACTTGCCAACCCTATTTCCATACATTACATTTAAAAAGAAAATAGCTAATTCAAATTCAAGATAATGAATTTATCACATGATTTATATACTAGATGTGGTAGATGGATACTTTATTAATATATTTAAAAAACATAAATTGTAAAATATCTAACTTAATTTATAGAAGATAAAACACGTTTCCTCTTATTTATTTATTACACAATTATATTAAACCTCAATACATAGAAATTTACAATAATGATCAATCTAAAAAAATTCTAAATATAAAATATTATTTAAAACAATCTAAACAATAAAATACATGGGTCCTAAATATTGACTTATATGTTTGTAAACATGATATCTATACTTGTGTTATATATTTATAATTTTGTATTGCTCTTATTAATATGTTTATGATTTGTTACCTTCATATTAAAAACATTTTGTACGCAAATAATTACAAGGATGTAAAGGATAAAGAGATAATGAAGGTGGATAACAACAAGAATTATTTCTAGAATGTTTATGCATGAAAATTATAACAAAATTAGTTTGACCATTTTTTATGATAGGTCCTAACAAACAATCCAATTACTTGCATCCAACACAACATCGATATATAAAATAAGAGGCTTGAGAGTATCCCATTGAACACTTAATATGTAAATCAATAGATAACATATATATGGGAAGTTACATCCATAAGCTACATAAGCCCTAAGAGACACAACATGGAAACTAATAATATTATTTTTGACTTGTTTGATATTGATTAGAGAGGGAGCTTTCATTCATTGATAATTGATTAGTGCCACATATTTAGTTATCAATATTGTTAATCGAGAACAAATAAAAGATGCTAAAATGTTCAAGAATACATATCCATGTCTTTAAATTTGAATTTTTCTATTATAAAAGGTCCTCTTTTTTATACATAAAAATAGGATATAGATCCATTGGAGATTGTAATAACATTGGACACTACATATCTATTTTTAAATTGGTACAACTATTTATAAAAGTTCTCATTTCTTCTATGTAAACATAAAAATAAAAATACACTAAAATATTAAATTAACTAATTATATAAAATATAAATTAAAAAACTCATTCCTAAGCATCATATATAATCTTAAGTAAGAGAGTTGTGGTTCAATGGTAAGAATTAATAATATAACATTGATTAGTCACATATATGAGTAACATTAGTGACTTTCTAATAACTTCGACATTAATAACTCAAAACTCACTTAAAAAAAATGTCTTAATTAAAAAAAAGTTTTTTTTTTTTTGGAGAAAGATGCATTAAACTCCATAAAATGGCCCTTAAAATAAATTATTTAAATCAATAGAGGATTGACCTCACCAATTAGAGTAGGTCATGCATGCATACTAGACCCAAGATTAGGTTACAAGTACACTTCTCTCTTAGGATATATCTTCATTTAGTACTAAATCTCTATTTTCAATATTCTTTCACTATGTACCAATTGATCAAAGAGATTAGAGTCATTATAATAAACTATATATTATTGGTCACAAGTTTGAGTCACACTCACAACCCCCCAAAATTGACAATAACAACTTGAACATTGTTTGAAAAGTTGTTCTTACTACGTCGATATGTGCACAAGTAGACTGACAACAAGAGAATATTGTAATGGAGTGAGAGAGTAATACAAACACCTTGACATAAATTAGATGGTCATTTACATGTTGAACATTCATTATGTCTAATATATAGATATCTATATAGAAACCTAATAGTCTAGCATTTATATATTCAAAAGATTGCTCCTAGAATCAACTATGTATGTTTTTGTATCCAAGTTTCACATATTACATAGATAACGAAAAACTTATGCCAACTATACAATAGGACAACAAGGAGAGAGATTCAATGGAGTAGGGTAATAAAAACACATTGACATAAATTTGATGTTCATTTACACGTCGAACATTCATTATGTCTAATTGTATAGATATTTATATAGAAACCTAATAATCTAGCATACATATTCAAAATATTATTTCTAAAATCAACATTGTAATTTTTTATATCAATGTTTCAAGTACTGCATGGATTACGAAAAACTTATGCCAATTATAACATATAAAACTATCTAAAAGATGCACATATCACTTTCAAGATGCCTATGCAATTTACATTATTTACATGAATTATGAAAAACTTATTCCACTTATAACATATATATAAACATCTTAAAGATGTACATATCACTTTCAAAATGCCTATATAACCTATGTTAAAAATTTAACATAAACATGAAAAGACACCACTCCTCAAACACCTACCTACCTTAGGCCACAAATAGAATATAAAAACCCAAAATAAAAAATACCTTTTTGGAAGAAGCTATAACATAGGACAACAAGGGGTAGAGTGAGTGTACCGAAAACACCTTGACATATATATTTGAAATATTTTTCCTAAAATCAACTTTGTAATTTTTTGTATCAATGTTTTGAATATGAAAAACTTATGCCAATTATCACATATAACGTATCTAAAAGATGCACATATTAATTTCAATACGTCTATGCAATTTATGTTATAAACACATATTATGAAAAAACAAACCAATTATACACACACACACTTTCAAGACGTCTAGAAAGAAAGAAAGATTCCTTTATAGTCCATGATGTTAGACAATTTGTATATGGGTCTACAAATGGCTTATAGCAATATGAGACTACCTCATACTCCTTGTGAGAGACACCTAACTGTGCTACAAACAAAGCACACATACCTGATCCCCTTGGGATTTGAACTCGTGATCTCTCTCTCTTCCAAGAGCACGAGTTCTCCACCATAGACCAACTCAAGCTATATAGATTATATAACCTATGTTATACTCATATATTACGAAAAACTTATCTCACTCGTAACACATATATACCCATCTAAAATATGCAAATATCCTTTTCAAAACACCAGTATAACCTATATTTTCGCTAAGAGGCGATCTACAATGGAAGCTAAAACCTGTGTAACAAAAAACCATTTAAAAAAAAAAAATGACAGTTGCATGCCTATTTGCTAGATGTACAAAACAATCCAAATAAAATAGTAAAATGCAAATGTTGCAGCTCCATTGGAACCATTAAGGCAAATGTTGCAACTCCACCATAACCGTTACTTTCATAGATAGAATGTAACACCTCCATTAATTGTTTGAAGACAAAAAAGGAAATTGGTTTGAGCTAAAACAAAATGAAAAGCCTCCATTGCATCATGTGAAGACATAAAATGAACCAGTGGAGAGCTCCATAGCTTATATACTAGCATATATAGATGCAAGAACTATTAAGGCAAATGTTGCAACACCACCATAATTGTTACTTTCATAGATAAAACGTAATGCCTCCATTAATTGCGTGAAGACAAAAAAAAGAAACTGCTCAGAGCTAAAACAAAATGAACCGCCTCCATTACATTGCATGACAAAAAATGGAACAGTTGAAACCTCCAAAGCTTGTATACTAGCATATATATATATATATAAATATAAATTCAACATAAACATGAAAAGACACCCATCTTCAGACACCTACCTACCTTAGACCACAAATAGAATATAAAAACCCAAATAAAAAAATAACTTTTTGGAGGAAGATGCAAGAAACATTGGTGACCTTTTCCCGACCCATAAAAGCACAGACTAACAAACTCGCTAATAATGCATGGAGCTTCTGTATCGGGCAACATGCCTATGGCGCACCTAGATTTTGTCACGGGAATATCACCAGTACTAACGAGTAACGAGAACCAACCCATTGTTTCCTTTTCCTTAGGGCATCCTCCGTTCCATAAGTATAGTGTGTACAGGTATAACTTGAGTTGTGGCTTTTGTGGAGGGAGAAAAGTGGTCAAAGGAGTAGAAAAAGTCCAGTCCCCACAAGTAGTTGTCTTTAATGTGATGTGGGTGTGGTCCTAGGGGGACACAAACACAAGAAACAACTACGAGGCCTACAAATTACACATACATATCTCTAGTTGGTTGATAACATAACATAAAATTTGGTAGCATAACTCCATGGAGATAGGCAGGCAACCTACCAGTCTTTCTGCCCTAGACAAAAGATGGATGATGGGGACACAAAAGTACAAATAAAACCAGCACCAAGATTCCACATTAGCAGACCACAAAGGTTAGGAGGAGGAGGAGGAGGAGGAGGAGAAGGAGAAGGAGAAGGGCAAGGGAGGGATGTGGGTGGGTCCCACACAACTGTGGGTCCCACACAACTGTGGGTCCCACATAGTGTAAAGGACTCACATAGGGGTGGGGCCCACCTAGGTTTATATTTTCTTGCCCCAACTTTATCGGGGACAGGGAAAAAAAAACATTTTTTTTTTTATTCCGTGGTGAAAAAAATAAAGAACAGGTTGCCGGAATTTGATGGGCCAACAGGGCTGCCTGCCGCACGGTGGACAAGCAGATTCTAACGGAAAAGAAAGAAAGAGGCTTTAATTTTCTGTGCTTGCTCGTTTTTATTCCTCTTCCTCTTTTCTCTTTCTCTTCTGCTTGGCTTAGGCGCCGTCAGTTAACGGCGCCGGCAGCTGCTGCAACAGGGACGTGGTGTACTAAACGGCAATAAATGCCAGCCGCCTTGTCTGCCGGCCGGCCGCGTTTCACCGAATTATACGGCAGATACGCGCCGGGATACTCGCTTCTCCGGCAAGGAGGACGATGGATGGATCGATTCCTTGACCAGGTCGTGGAGTTAGGATTAGACTCAACCCGGGGTTGGGAGGGAGGAGGCGTTTTAATGGTTTTTATATATGGGGGTGGGGGATGTAAGAAGCTCTTCTTGCTCGTTGCTCTGCGTAGAGAAATCGGGTGGCTGGTCAAAAGCTGTGTTGGGGTCGTGGAATTTTTGATACCGAAAGAATTAGTGGTGCTTTGATTTCTTTTGGTCGCTGCTTTTTCTCGTTTGGGTAGTGATTTTGATGTGTGAGGTGGGTGTGGTGGGGGTGGGAAGTTAACGAAGGCAGAGAACGTGAAGTGGCAGGGCGTGATTTGATTTCGTTACAGGCGTGCTTTAGTGTCGTCGTGTGCTGAAAATCCAATTTCTCTTTGTAGCGTTGTTCGCCATTTAGTTTGATATATGGGGTAGTTTTATAGAGAAAAGAGCTGTGTGGCATTGTTGGGCTTGCTTGGTTTCTGGTTTTTTATCTGCCGGGTGATCAGTTGCAGTGAGAAAAGAAAACATAAAGGAAAAGCGAAAAAAAAGCACTTGGGAGAAAAATGTCAGGTTACAGAGACAACAATTTCAGGAGCTCCATGACTAATTTTCCGCCTGATGGAGCTGGTATGGGGACTGGTAAGTCGTTTGGGCTTTTTAGCCCTGTTCTTTTGGGTTTTTGGATGACCCCTGAAAGTACCCATCTTGGCATATGACTGATCTAGTTGTTTTTTGTGATGGGTTGGACTTGATTTGGTGTAGAGAGTGATGATGGAGGGCTATATGAGGAGCTGTGGCATGCCTGTGCTGGTCCTCTTGTGACTGTACCTCGTGTTGGTGAAAGGGTTTATTACTTTCCTCAGGGTCATATGGAACAGGTATGTTTTTGTGGTCGGGGGTTTTATTTGGTTTTTTTTGGTGTTCACCAGGTTTGGCATCCCAATAGGTGTTTGGAATCGTTGGCAGGTTGAAGCATCGACAAATCAGGGTGCCGATCGTCAGATGCCCCTGTACAATTTGCCTTCCAAGATCCTTTGCCGTGTCATTAATGTGCTATTAAAGGTATGTTGAACTTATTCTTGCACAGATTTTGCAAAACCCAAGTTATGCATTTATGTTTTGAAACCAACATAATCGTTGATATGAGAGCTTGCCTATACTCCTGGTTTCCGTTGACATGTCTTTGCTCTAGTTATCTACTGATTTCTTCAATTTTTTTGAAATTCCTGTTAGTGTTTTGTATTGTGGGTGTTGCCAGAATGGCTGCCTGCACTCTTAGCTCTGTCTTACTGTCGTGTGTTTCTAACTCTTTCCTTTTGTCGTTGTTGTTGGTTGGGTGGGTGTCTTTGATAGGCTGAGCCGGAGACAGATGAAGTTTATGCGCAAATTACTTTGGTCCCAGAAATAGAGGTAACGTATGCATGCGATTTCTGAAAGTGGGTCATCCGCAGATTTACGAGATCCCTAATAGATGTACTAATAATATTGTGGGTTTCGTTTATTGTAGCAGCATGAGGCTTCTAGCGAGGCGAGCCCGCCCAATCCACCTCCAAAGAGGAATGTGCATTCGTTTTGCAAGACGCTTACTGCCTCCGATACTAGCACTCACGGAGGCTTCTCGGTTCTCAGAAGGCATGCTGATGAATGCCTTCCACCTCTGGTTAGTTATCCAACTTAAAAACATACAGATTCTGAAAAGAGGTTTCTTGCGGTGGTAAACCTAATTTTTGTTTATCAAACATGTAGGATATGAGTCAGCAGCCTCCCACCCAAGAGTTGGTGGCTAAAGATCTACATGGGATCGATTGGCGTTTTAGACATATTTTTCGAGGTGGGTATCTTTTCCTTACTCTGTATTGTTGGGTCTCTGCTCTCTATATTCTCTTCTTGAATAGAAATTTTGCAGCCATCAATTACTGTACCATCTTCATATAGGGCGTGATTTTTAATTTGTTTACCTTATATGATCCTGATGCCAAGTGTTATTAAATCAGAACAATTTTGGCATCCAGACGCAAACTGCGATTTTCCTTGGAACTTTAGAAGCGTTTATAATGATACCTTATGCTTCTAGACTTCTCTATATGTTAGTATTAAGACCCTCGAGGTCTTAAGTTCGCTTCAGATCAGGATTGTTAATTCTTCTGATCTAGAATCTCTTAAATGCTCATTAAGGCACTTGGGTGTTCCTATTATATGAGCCACTAACATTAGTTTTGTCAGCTGTTGTGATATTTTTAAGTAAGTCGGTCTCTGTCTGGAAGAGAAGCATCTTAATGCGTTATAGGTTGTCTAAAAGAGTTTTCATGCACTGTATGCATAGACTAACTGAGTTTGCAATATTCTATATGCCACGGATATCGTATGAAACTAACTAAGCGATGAATCATTTAATGGGTTGAAATTGACAGGTCAGCCTCGACGACATTTGCTAACAACAGGATGGAGTGTCTTTGTTAGTTCTAAAAGACTGGTGGCTGGAGATGCTTTCATATTTTTAAGGTCAGATAACTCAATTCTTAACATTTTTAATATGTTCATATATGCCTGTACTTTGTGGTTTGAGTTTTAGAAGCCAGGGGAGAACACTGCTGATGGATGTGGTAGATCTATTAAGAAGAATTTTAGTACTTTTGAAGACTGATTACTCTTGATATTGCTGATCTCAGGGGTGGAAATGGGGAATTAAGGGTAGGGGTAAGACGTGTCATGAGGCAGCAGAGCAATATGCCATCATCAGTCATATCGAGCCACAGTATGCATCTTGGCGTCATTGCTACGGCATCTCATGCTGTTGCAACGCATACCATGTTTACTGTTTATTACAAGCCAAGGTGTGAGCCTTTACCTTTCCTCAAAATATTTACTACTACATGCTCATTCTCAATCATTAATTATCTGGCGTTATTTAGGGTCTTCTTTCTGCTTGTTATCTGATATGATTTATTTCACAATAACTGTTGTACTTATTTGTCTTAAGATCTCACCTTTTTCTTAAGAGAGAGGTGCATGTATTTTATCACATTGCCTATTGGATGTTGAATCTCATGTTTATTCTGGTATGCAGAACAAGCCAGTCTGAGTTTATTATTCCTTATGATAAATATATGGAGGCCATGAATAGCAACCTTTCAGTTGGTATGAGATTTAAGATGAGATTTGAAGGGGAGGAGGCCCCAGAGCGAAGGTATTGTTATATTTCACTCGTTCTTATTTAGTACGCCATAACGATATGTTTCTGTCTAGAAGGGGTCATTGGATAAAAATTTTGTGGACTAGTGATGACATAAATTTCTGTTGTCATTGGGAAGGTTTACTGGAACCATAATTGGGATGGCGGATATTGATCCACTCAGGTGGGCAACTTCAGACTGGAGGTCTCTCAAGGTATGGGGAAATTGAATACATACAGTTCTAAAATTATGCAAATATATGGCTTTGAGCTCATCATATGATGTATTGCTTTTTATTTGGGCATCAATAATTCTATCATTTAGTTGTCTGTGCTAGTTTTCTTAGATTTACAAGCTAATTGTTAGCTGGACATCATTAGGTGCAATGGGACGAAACTTCTGCAGTTCCTCGGCCAGAGAGGGTCTCACCCTGGGAAATAGAACCATTTGTAGCACCTGCAGCAGTGAACCCTCAACCAGTGCCTACAAGAAAGCGTCCACGAACAAATGTTTTGCCTCCATCTGCAGACATGTCAATGCTTGGTTGGTATTTGATTTTCAATAGCGTTTGACCTATATGCATAGCTAGTTATATCTGGAAAGACTGGAAGAGTCTTAACATGTTTAGTTTGGGATTTGTAGGCTCTTGCAAAACTTCAGTGGACCCATCAATAGTACTCCGGTATCCTCGAGGATTGCAATGCCAAGATCCAAAGGCCTTGGGAGAGACGGAGGTTGAAAGCTCTCAGAAGTGGGGTGGTCCAAAACTGGGTGATGGCCTGATAGACAGTGGGAATGCTGGCTCCCAGAAATTGCCTGGATCTCAAAACTGGATGCCTTTACATAAACATGAATCAACGTATTCCGAAGCTTTTTACGGATTTAAAGGTCCCAGCGATGTGCCGTTTTCAAATCAAAATGTTGAAAATATGCATCATGGTATTCCTTTGAGAATGTTCCCGGGTCATGAAAATGGAACATTGGACCCATCTGCAATAAAATTGCAGTTATCAACCACATGGCCAATTGCATTTTCCAATGATTTACAGGGGTTGAGTGAGGCAGATTTAAAACTTACTGGTACATATTTGAGTTCATCTAACAAATCTTGTGGATCCGGGATATATGATGCCTTGAATGGTGGCAACACACATCATTCTAATTTTGGAGGTGGAGACTCTTCAGGGAGCTGGTTTATGCCTTTAATTCCTCCATCACAAACAGAAGGTTCAGAAGAACCTAGCTCCGTGAATGTAAGTAAAGGTATAGCAGGAAATATACAACCCACTAAACTTGCATCACAATCTGGCCTTCCTATCTGGGAAGTGTCAAAGGATAAGAGAGGGGAACCTGTGAGCAATTGCAAATTGTTTGGTTTTCAGTTGATTGACAATACAGCAGTGGATGAAATAAACCCGTCAACCATCACAGCTATTGTGGATGACATGCAGACTGCGAATGTCTCAACAGTAAAACAGACACAATCTGTTGAGTCTGATCAGGTATCAGAGCCAACAAAAACTAAGTATAATATGCCTACCATAAGTTCCGAGCAAGACAAGTCTTTGCAGAAGTCAGTGAAAGAAACCCAAGCGAGAGCCCAAAGCAACACTACAAGGAGCTGTACAAAGGTATTTATCCACTTGGGTTCTGTCTCTCTGTTTTCTTTTGATTTATATAAAACCTGATTTTTTGAATCCATTTGTTGCATCTGTATGTGAAGGTACATAAGCAGGGGATTGCTCTTGGGAGAGCTGTGGATCTGACAAAGTTTGAAGGTTATGATGAGCTAACCTGTGAGCTTGAACATATGTTCAATATTGAAGGAGAACTACAGGATCCCAGCAAGGGTTGGCAGGTTGTTTATACAGATAATGAGGGGGACATGATGCTTGTTGGTGATGATCCATGGCAGTAAGTTATCTAATCAAAAATTGAAATGTTTGTATTTAAACTTGATTCCCGATGATGTCTATAATTCTTGTTAATTGGAATTCTTATCAACTTCTTTTATAATGATTGGAATTCTTTGATTGCAAACAGGGAGTTCTGTAGCATTGTCCGCAAGATTTTCATCTACACAAAAGAAGAGGTTGAGAAGATGACTCCTCGTAAATTGCATACCAAGCTTCAAGGGTGTTCTGATGACGAACCACTTACCAGAGAAACATCAAAATATTCAGATCATCATGAATCAACTGCACCTACCGCCAGCAGTGAGAAAATTTGATTGTTGACACCTCTAAAGGCTTGTCTTTGGAATTTGTTCAACTGGACTAAAAAAGTGCATGTTTTGAGTGGCTGTTTGTCATTGGGGATGGACAGGAGTACAGTTATTAAAGGAATTTGTAAGAATGTCTGTTGTGTGCTTGTCTGGTCTTGTAACATGCTTGGCCTGGTTTTAGAAAAGATTCCCTGGCATCGCAAAGCCTGTTATCCTGCTATATGCAATTTGAGGGTGTAGTTCCTGGCTGCCCAGTGCAAACTGTTGGTTTTGCTTTTGAGGGACTACTATTCAAGTAGAGGAATTTGTTCAAATCCCAGTTTTGGAGCTTTTTTTGTGAAATGATGCATATGATGCTTGCAAGGCCTTATTTTGTAAAAATGTTTACATGGAAAGGGGGGATATCTGAGAACAAGCTGTACTCCTGTTTTGCTATGAAGAATACAGGCCAGGGTGTCATGCACCAGATGTTAATCTAACTTGAACAACTTATGGAAGCAAGGGAACTCTTAACCCCGAGTGTATGAGAAGTGAAACCAGGCCAGTTTGATACTCCCAAGTATATCCAGGGAGATCTTCCTGTGGGTTAACATGTGAGATAGGTAAAGAGATGAGCAAAGCTAATAGCCAATGCTAACTGTCTGACCGGAGCTTCTCAGTGACAAATGGCTGTAATATTCTTCATCTGTAAATAAGTAATGTAGTTGACTAAGATTTGTCTAAACGAGATTGTATGATCTTGTTCGAACAATTGCCATAACAAAATGGACTTTTCACACATTCTGTGTCTTTCGTGTTGAGAACTTAGATATTTGGTTTCTCATTAAAACAGTTTGTATTATATTGGAACAGACTGGAGCTGTTCAGCGCTGTACAGCACTGAACAGCTCCCTTTCAATGGGATTTGTACATATTTTAATGCTTAGTGGAATCTTGTGTGTTGTGAGTATTCTGGTTTCTGTGCAACTAAATATGAAATGTTTTAGGTACATATTTTGTGGTTCAATGTTAGAATCTCGTGGGTGGTTACAGCAGTGTCGTGAATTTTCTTCGAATAAATTGGTCGTTGCCAACTCACTGACTGGATTTTGGTTACAATATTTACAAGCAAGAGCATCACATTGCTTGATGAAGTGCTTTTTTGTTTGGAATTTCTGTCTTCCAAAAAATTTCTGACATGTCTGACAAGGCTTGCTTATATTTAGTATCAGGCATTTTTTAATCTAAGAATAACCGGGCTGCAGCCGCCACATGTATTTCAATTACAAGAATCAAGTCATTAAATAATACCCCTGCAGTCGGGATATCAGATTCATTCAACAAAGTGGGTGTTGCCAACCGTCTTCTATGCACAGACAATGTTCTCTAGTTATTAGTGTTAAACCCTCCACAAGCCGTGAAGTTGATTTTCTGATCCTGAATAATATACTCCATATTTTTCGCTAAATACAAATTTTCTTATCAACAAGATAAACCATACGCTAGGTCAAATAGATAAACCATACGTTAGGGCAAATAGGGTCTGTAGCCATATAGCTGACAGCTGATTAAAAAGCAGAATTTCTTAAGAACAGAAAAAAGTACATATTGACAGAGGGGGAATGGGGGGGAGAAGTGTGAGTATTAAAAAAAGCATATCAGATTGGAGATAGAGTTGTAGGACAAAGCCCTTTTTTGGTAGGTTTTCGGTGGCGTTGTAGCCCTGTAGGTTATCATGTGCATTGCATATGAACGGAAGGATCACAGTGTTGGGTTCCCACATGATTTCACAAGATCTTAAAAGTACAAGATATGGCCGCTAGGTATACGGTACAAACATGCAGGACAAAATGTTATATGTAAGTACAGATGTATCTCCAAGAAGAGTTTTTTTTAAGTGTATTTTGACCAGTCTGGTTATTCTCACTACACCTGGCTAGGGTAGCCTTGCCCCTTTCCACGCCACCACTCCCAATGAAAAACGATTCATGTGAACACACCACAAAGGCTGTTACATCAAAGTTTCTGGGTCAGCACTGCATTTGAACAGCATTTTGTGCATTTTTTTTAATCTGTGGATCATGTGAAGGCAAGGGCAATGGCAAGATGGGCATGGGCTGTTACATCAAAGCTATGGGTTTGCAATTCTGTGCTGAGAAAACTTTCTGTGTCGGTTGATGAGGATCGTGGAGCATTTGAAGACGCAATCAAGTTTGTCCTCTGTAGACCCACCACAGGAAAAGAATATTATAAAAAATAATAATACATGCGTGCTGCCGACCCAACATCGTGCAACTATGCCACCGACACTAATGTAACTGTCACATTTATTTTAACCTGCCTTTTTGTATTGGGATATTTATAATCATTGGCCTTTTTAAACACTTGTTTGACAGTGGGAGAGCATAATTTGGCTTTTCTATTCATACCCATTGCAGTGTTTCACGGGATTCATCTGCTGACCAGTTTTATTTAACCTCTTCAATTGGCACTCTTACCGGGAACATGTTGACTTTTATCCCAAACCATTCTTTATTTATTTCTATGCCTTACCTCTAAACCTTTGCCAGCCTTATGATGCGCTCTAGAATTTTTCTTTCCCCAAGGAATGGATCTCCTCTCTTCACCTCATAATTCAACTCTGAAAAGAAGAACAGTAATGATGATGGGTATTATATATTGGAAAAGAACCAGCTAATGTGAAAAGCAATAAATTGTTAAATTAAATGGACTGAATAATTTGACCAGATGATTTTTCTTAGATTCAAAGCATCTGACCTGACCTTATATGGAATTTTCTTGTGTACACACTTACTACACTCCTAGCTAACAGGGAAGCAACACCTACACCTACACAATTAAAAAAGACACACATCTCAGATATATATTACAATACCATGTGCTCCCCAACCAACTGCTGCTTTTAATAATGGATATGCTTCTTCTATATACTACTTTACATGAAAACCAGGCAATACGGCTTAATAGTATAGGATAAAAGTGTATCTTCTACATTCTCATTTTAATTCATTTTAATTTATTTTAATTTAGACGACGTAAATAAAGTCTTAGCTTTTAATTTAATTTTTGGGTGCATTAACAGGCATCTATTTTTGTCTCCATCAACCACATGGCACTCTTGAACATTGCACACGAGTTCCGTTGCACTTAATCATAACATGTTATTTGTAATAGTACACATCATCCATGTGCATTCTAATCCTCATCTATAATATTTTTGGATTCAATTGTGCGACATTGTTTGCTTTCATTTTTTCAAGAAAATGAACATTCGAAGGGATTGTCCTAAGAGCATGTATTTAAGTACATCTCCTTGGTCTTTAGGATCATTTGAGATTTAAATTTAGAGCACTTAATTGAACTTTGTCTTGGTCTTAATGATGTTATTTGAATTGCCAATTGATTTGGGATGATTTTGATCTTCTTACTTAAGTAAGAGGCTCTATTTATATTAAGTCAATGGTTTTCCTCCTATCCCACATCACAAATCACAATCCACAATGCTTTTCAACATAACTCCTCATCAAACATGCATAGAGGATGTGAGTGCACTAAAAAGTTTAATCAATTTCAATCAAGGCCACACCATTTATAGTAGATTGTGTGGTGCAACCTAGACTAACAACTTGAAGCAGTTTTGTCTTTGACATGCAAAAAATATTTATATATTTGCCTTACATTCCCCCTGTCTATTATTAGACTAGATCTTAGATTATAGTCTCATTTTATGGTGCATTAATTAAATAATAGGTTTAAACTCGACTTCACATTAAAATTTAGATAAGCTCCTTATTCATTTTCAATTATTTTGTTTCCCCCTGTCTATTATTAGACTAGATCTTAGATTATAGTCTCATTTTATGGTGCATTAATTAAATAATAGGTTTAAACTCGACTTCACATTAAAATTTAGATAAGCTCCTTATTCATTTTCAATTATTTTGTTTCTCAATCCCAATATCTTAGTTTAGTCTTTTATTTCATTTTGGATTTTCTTATTTGGTTAGCTTTAACTCTATCAACATTAACTTCCATGCTTATCGGGGTATTTTTTTTTGAGTTTTTATTTTAAGTTAGTTATAACATGCATTTGTTGTTAACTTCCATGCTTTTTAATTTTATTTTTGGGTGCATTAGCAGACATCTATCTTTGTATCCATCAATCACATGTTACTCTTGATTATTGCTTGAGAGTTACGTCACACCTAATTATTACATGTTATTCGTAATTAGTACACATCATTCATGTGCATTCTAATCCTCATCTATAATATTTTTGGATTCAATTGTGTGGTGTAGTTTTCTATTAGAGATTTTTATTTTCTTGTTTTCAAGAAAAATGAACATTATTGTTGTACCTAATCAATAAATGTTCTTCGTAATTAGTACATCATCCGTGTGCATTCTAATCCTCGTCTATAATATTTTTGGATTCAATTGTGTGGCATACTTTGTTTATTAGAGATTTTGTTTTTCTTGTTTTCAAGAAAATGAAGATTATTGTGTTGGCTCTCACACAAGAGTCATAGACATTGTGTCTTAAGATCATGCATTTAAGTACATCTCGTTGGTCACTAGAATTGTTTGAGATTTATATATAGAGCACTCAATTGCATTTTGTCTTGGTCTTAATTATATTAATTGTATTAGCATTTGATTTGGGATTATTTTGATATCTGTACATCGACTAAGAGGCTTTATTTCTATAAGTCAATGGTTTCCCTTCTATCCCACATCACAATCAACAATGCTTTTCAACATAACCCCTTCTCATCAAACGTGCATATAGGACGTGAGTGCACTTAAAAAGTTTAATCAATTTCAGACAAGGCCACACCATTCATAGTAGGTTGGGTGGTGCATCTAGTCTAGGATAGATTGCTTGAAGTGGTTGTCTTTGACATGCCAAACATATTTTTAAATTTGTCCTATATTTGCTATCCTTATTATTGGACTAGATCTTAGATTTTAGTCTTATGTTATGGTGCATTAGTTAGTTAATAGGTTTGAACTCAACATCACATTAAAATTTAGATAAGCTCCTAATTCCTTCTCAATTATTTTGTTTCTCAATCTCAAGGTCTTAGTTTTTAGTCTTTTATTTCATTTTCTATTTTTTATTTTTATAGCTTTAATTCTCTTAGCATTAATTTCCATGCCTATCCTTTTAGAGTGATTTTTTTTATTTTTTATTTTCTGTTAGTTATAGCATGCATTTATTGTTTTATGATGAAGCTCTAGGTTAAAGCCTCACCTTGTCACTATAACTTTCTCTCTTTCTTCTATGTCTTATGAGGACACGATGTTGTGTTCTAATAAGGAAGAATGATACTATGATTATGCAACCTCCATTATAAATGTTGAAAATCAAAAGAAACACGAGTTAATGGATAAATTAAGATCTTTAAGCAATCAACTAGCTACCACATGTTAGCATATATGTCCACTTCATTTCTTGTTGATGCTTTTAGTAAAGTGTTTGTCACTAAACAAAACATGGATAAAATTAAGGCTATAGGGTGTGATATCCTTTTTTATTTAAAAAAATAATACAACAATCTATAGGTCACAATTATAATAATTTGCACAATTTGATGAAGGGTACTCCCCTTAAAACCCAAACACATAACAACAATAGAGAAATAAACAAGAAAATGCAAGAGAGGAAACACTTGTTTTCTATTATCTCAATGAAATGAAATTATAATATTCATAAAATATCATGCAATAGCCACATGGGCATTCCCATTACAATAATTTGCAAGCCAGAGCCACAATCTACACTACAAGAAATGTTCTTTGTAACCCTCGTTCATCCCTTTATATAACATTTATAACCACCTTAGAATGTTCTAGAAGTGTAACTTTCCCCCCTTTTGGTGGCTAGTGGTCCATTGATTCATTTTTCCCACCCAAATGGAATTTCGTCACAACTTAAATTTTGGTGGCACAACTTCTAAGAGCCATAACTTTTAACTTGGATGTTTGATTTGCTATTATAATATATCGTTGGAAAGCTCACAAAGAGACCTACAACAACAAATATATCAAAGATCTATTTGTCTGGGTTTCAAACCTTTTCGGGGCTTCTAAGGTTTTCAATTTTGAGTTTTAAGCTTCATTGAAATTTTTTTTCGAGACAAAAACTTTGATATCTTTCAATCCGTTCAAGAATTGAGGTGATTCTTTCACCAATCATCTTATTTTTCAATTTCTCTCCTTTAGACCAGTTTTCATGTCCATATGACAAAAATGAGCAAAATTCCTAAAAAATAGCGCGCGACTATTTTAGGCTATTTTAATCTTCTACACGTCTTATATAGTGCAACCAACCTAATGTGTCCCACAAAACTAAGGAGAAACCACAAAACAAAGGAAAATACGACATTTCTTTTCTTCTGGATGATTCTTACACCCTGGATGCTCCTGCATCACAATTAAATGTAACTATGAAATCCTTATTTTATCTTTGATGATATTGACCCAAAATTCATACTTAATAGTTTATCACATAGACAAGTTTTAACGCTCACAATATAGTCTAGAATGGCTAGGTGAGATGTATTTCATTATGCTCATTGATGATTACTCTATGATGTCTTGGATTGGTTTTCTAAAAGAGAAATCAGATGCTTTTGATAGGTTTAAACTTTTAAGGTGTTGGTTGGAAATGAAATCGGTAGAACAATAAAATGCTTGAGATTAGATAGAGGCAAAGAGTTTATCTGACAGATATGAAAAGTATTGTGCAAAACATGGCATCTAGAGACAATACCCAACACCTAGAACTCCACAACAAAATGGAGTGGTGAAAATGAAGAACAAGACTATCTAGGATATGACTAGGACCATGTTGAAGCATGCACAATTACCAGATATATATTGCAAAGAAGCGTGTCAGATAATAATATACATTTTGAATAGAGCTTAGATTGGGCCAAGGACAACAAATACTATTGGCATATTCGATGAAGACAATAATGAGGAGATTATTGGCATGCTAAGATGATGATGAGATGATGAGAACCGGTAAAGTTATTATTGGCATAACTTGTAAAGTTGATGGAGATTGTTGGCTAGATGATGATGATATAGTTGTAAGTTGTTTGATGACTTTATTTGTGTTGTCATTGATGGCAACCATGTTTGTTGAGTCATCTAAGTCATCTAGGCCTACCAGCCGGTAAATAGGAACAATGCAATGATCAAGACACCGGTATGGATGATTGGTGAAGAGTTTGATGTTGCGGTGTGGAACATATGTTTATGACATTGGCATGTCTGTGATTGCAACCGCATCAACAAATTCAATGTATTGAGTGAGTTATGATTGACTGTCATATAAACTCTATGAAGAAGAATGCATATCGGTAACAAATCTTTAACCAGTAATGATTTATGGTTTGGCGGTGAATCTTATCATGTTCATAACTTAGTGATGACATGTCAGAAATCGTGTGTGATAAAAATATTGCATTTAAGTGCGTACAAGGATTAGATTTCTTGGGAAACAACGAAGTGCTTAGCAGAATGTGACAAGGGTTTGATTGCTTCTCAAATTGATGTGCGGTGATGAGTGGTGATCATTCAATGGTTGAAAGTGTCTTGAAATTTGTTGTAATGATCTGTAAATGATTTGTAATGATCTGCAATGATCTGAAATGTAAATTCAATGTATTTTGAATGTTGCTAGGGTTATGTAATCGACCTAGTTGAAAGTGTATTTAGGTAGAGTTTGAGAAGAGATTTTGTGTCGGTGATTTGAGAAGAAGAGTGTGCTGAACCAGATTGAAGAGTCTGCATGTGAGAAGCAGAAGTGAGCTGAAAAGGATCTGTACTAGCAAGCAAGGAAGTGTTGTGATTAGATCATTTTCCCTGTTGTTCCCTAACAGTTACAATAGTTTGAAATCCCTTAACTAGGTAGATCCTAACAGGTCCTATTTGTAAATCCCTTGACTGAGTGGCTCATTAGATTGAGTTTAAAATTCTCTAACAAGAGTACTCCTAATAGGGTAGAGCCCCTAACAGGGCTAGGGTGAAATCCCTTAGCCGAGTGAATCCTAACAGGGTTTGCTTTGAACTGGGCACATTGTAAAGCTCCCAACCGGGCTAGGCCTTTAACTAGACGCATTCCGAAAGAGTGCAAATATTTTGTGGGTGCTAATTCCCACCGTGGTTTTTCCCATTTGGGTTTCCATGTGAAAAATCTCTGTGTTCATATGGTGGTTGCATTATTGGTTTGAGCATTTGATATCTTTACATTGTTTGCATAATGATGAACACTAGAATGAATGGTTTGGTAAATCTGCTAACCGGTATGTTTGAGTAGTTACCGGTACTAGTTTTGGAACTATTTTTTAAAGTATTGTAGATTTGTTTAATTACTGATTCATTCCCCCTCTCAGTAGTCACCGAAACCTCATAATAACAAATACACCATATGAGCTATGAAATGGAAGATCATTAGTAATGTATTTCAGAATCTTTGGAAGCAAATGGTACACCAAAAGAGATGAAGATAATTTAGGTAAGTTTGACTCTAGATATGATGAAGGTATTTTTCTTGGATATTCAATTAGAAGCAAATCATACAAATGTTATAACAAGAGATTGAAGAAAGTAGTAGAAAGTGCAAATGCAAGTGTTTATGAAACGGTGCAATCATTAGAGGTTCCAAAAGACAATGACAAAGTTGAGTTAGTCCGCAAAAGTGAGGAGGATTTTGAGAGTGAGTTAGAGATAGCTAGTGAAAAGTCTCCAACAAGGTATGTGTAAGAGAATCATTTTAAAGATCAAATAATAGGAGACAAAGATAGTGGTGTTCAAACTAGGAGAAGATCTCAAAGAACAAGTGAACAAGTACATTTTTTCTTATTTTCAAAGATTAAACCAAGTAGTAATGCAGAAGCAAGGAGAAAGGTTGGCAAGATGTTATGGAAGAAGAACTACCATAGATCAAGAAGAATGAGACATGGGAATTAGTTCCAAGACCTAAATACAAGAATGCGATAAATAATAATTGGGTCTTTAGAAGCAAATTGAATGAAGAAGGAAAAGTGATCCAGAATAAAGCCAAACTAGTATTTAAAGGATATTTTCACATTGAAGGTGTGGATTATGACGAAATATTTTCTCTAAAAGATAGATTGGAATCTATTGGAATGTTTTTGGCATTACCAATGTTTAAAAACTTCAAAGTTTATCAAATTGATGTGAAGTTTGCATTCTTGTATGGAGAACTAGATGAAGTCTATGTTGAACAACTAGAAGGATTTCAATGCTCAAACAAATCAAATTGTGTCTAGATTAAAGAAGGCTTTATATGGACTCAAGCAAGCTCCAAAGGCTTGGTATTCTAAGTTAGATAGGTATGTGTAACAACAAGGTTTTAGGAGAGGTTGTGTATACAACAACCTATATATAAAATCAGATGATGGTCATCTTTTTAATTGTTGTGGTTTATGTTGATGATATTATCTTTGGAGAAAACAATGGTGTAATGTGTAAAGAATTCTGAAATACAATGCAATAGGAGTTTGAGATGTCAATGCTTGGTGAGTTATATTTCTTTCTTAGTTAAAAAATTTCTCAATTAGAGAAAGGTATATTCATTTCTCAGAACAAGTATATAAAGGTGAACATGAGGGAAACTCAGATTAGTAGGCAAATGGTTAGTTTGAATAGAAATATGCATAAAACATTAAACAAATACAACAAACACCATTATACCTTTGTGAGTCTCCATTTGTTCCTCGGATTGAGCTTGATGAAGTGAAGGCACCCATTTGATTGCTCCACTTGATTTGCTCTTTTGCTTGTTGTGGATGTAGATTTCTCTCAAGTGCTCAACAAGATTGATGGATTCAGGATTTGGATTAGAATGATGGATGGCAGGATTTGATAGAGGATTATGAGGAAATATGATAGGAGGAGAAATTGGCAACATAAGGATAGAAGAATGGAAGACTCCTCTGAGAAGGAGAGATGCTCCAATTTAAAACGGTTATCATTTCCCTGGCTACAAACTACATAAATGTGGGTATAAAATAGAGAAGCAAATTTGTGTGTCTTGTTTAATGAGCAGCCTACCAGTAACCTGCAACATATTCCATCAAATATGAAACATGTGGTATCAGTCCTGTAGCAGAATACATGTTTATAACAACCAAAATCACTACATAATATGGTGTAGAAAATGTTAAAATGCATGTGCAATAGACATTAACTATGGGTCAGAAATGCTCTGGCTGTCATGTATGAAAATTGAAATTTGAAAATGCCTTTTCTATACACGCATACAAAATTGAAGAGCACAGGACATGTGAAGGTTTTCAAGGAAGAACATAATGAACCTATGCCAAACTGTTTGGTGAAAGCTTTTTAAAAACTCTCAAACAAACATACTATTAACCATTGAAAATTTCCTCAAAAACACAATCACTCTAATGAAAAACTGTGAAGCATAAAAAGATTGAACTTGCAATTTCAATATGCAATCTTAAGACAAAATGAAAGTATCAATCATAAAGAAAAATGGGCATCCCACTAGGCGTGATAGACACACACATGTAAATGCAAATATCTAATCTAAAACACACATGCATGCAACAAAAATTCACTCCAGTGCACTCCTTAAACCAAGATCTTATGTAGATAATATTGCTCTCAAAAGCACACACAAGAAGCTATGGTTTTTTGGAGATTCAAGATGATTAATGCAAAGGAAGCTAAAGAAAATGAAATGCAAAGATGATGAAGAATGCAAACTGACATAAGTTTGGCGCATAAAGATGAGATGCTCAAATAAGAGAGGGGGGCTTGTTTAAATAGATTTTCTCCGGGCGAGTTCATGTTGTGGGATGAATATGGGATAATGCAAGATGAGTTGTAAATGGGAAATGGTAAGTGGTAGGAGGGGATATTAAAGAGTTTTATTAAATAAATAGAGAAATTATATAAGGTGAATGCATGAAAGTGTATAAATGAATATGATATAATGTTTTATTTAATAAATTTAATAGATAAATGATGATATATTAATAATAGTATATTAATGAAAGATGGAAATTATGAATAATGAATTATGGAGAAATAATAGTGTAATAATAAGGATTCGCCCGATGTTCAGAGAAATTTGAAATTAAATGAGGACAAATTAATGGAAATTTTTATGTTTCTATAGTATCCATATGCAGGTAACTTTGATTTGAAGGTTTATACAGATGCAGATTGGGCAGGTAATGTTGATGATAGGAAGAGAACAACCAATCGTGCATTCTTTCTTGGAGGAAGAATTGTATCATGGAGCAACAAGAAGCAGAGCTGTATATCACAGTCCACTGCTGAAGTTGAATATGTTGCAGCGTATATGAATTGTACCCAGGCAATTTGGATGAAACACATTCTGGAAGGATTCAAGTTGAAGATTACAGATCCAGTAAAGATTTTATGTGTCAACACCTGTGCAATAAATATTTCAATGAACCCAGTTTTGCATGCTAGAACCAAGCATATTGGGTTGAAATATCATTTCTTGAGGGAGAAATTGCAGAGTAAAGATGTGTTATTGGATCATGTATCTCCCAAGGAGCAGCTAGCAAATATCTTTACTAAACCTCTTCCTAAGAGTACTTTTGAGTATCTTAGAGGTCAGCTAGGGGTTGTGCCCCTACATGAGGTCAATTGAGTAGATGTGGAATACATCAGTCCCAGAGCTAATTGAAGAATCTTCTAGCAGGATTGGTATAGAGTGGAGTTATTCCACAAGGGGATCATCAAGTTGTAGATTGTTGATGCAAAACAGTGAAGTATGACATTGCATGTTCTTACTTTCACTTTGGCATTGTTGTCAAAGGGAGAGAAGAACTATATGATTATAGGGAGAAGAATTTTATGATTTATAGGGTAAAGATCTATAGCTAGTTACCAATTGAAGACATGGTGACTCAGTTGAAGGAGAGTACATGGTAAAATGTAAACCAAGGTTGTTATACACAATCATCACAATCAAGGGTATTGATACTTGTATTGCCATCAATGCCAAAGGGGGAGATTGTTGGCATTTGCACGAAGATTGCATTGATGAACTATTATGTTGTCATTGATGTCAATTATAACCGATAATGATATTGTTAAGTTGTTGTTTTGCAACTAGTAGGCGAGCTAGTGAAGGATATCGATATTACTTGAGAAGCAGTGAGATCAACTGGTAGCCCTACCTGTTGATGTGTTAAACTCTAATCGATGGAGCCTGGTGAATCAATTGTATTGGTTTATGATCTAATGATAAACGGTAATGATTATGCCACATATGCATGTTGTATGTGAAGAGTTTCAAATGGTTTTTGGTGCGTAGAGATAATGGTTTTATCTTGGGAATGAGCGAGTACATTGCATGAAGTGGAAACCGCGTGATGAGTTACAAGAGTTGGTGAAGCAGTGATCAAGGAGCAGTCGAGGTTGTCTTGAACAATGTGCAATGATTGCTATGTAATCCAATGGTCATACTTGATCCAATTTGTTTGTAATCTCGATGAGATATTAGGTTTGTGATATGTTACCGACCTATTGTTTTGCTTATAAGGTCGATGAGTTGTTTTATTGTAGTGTTGACAATTTTGGTTAAGTGTAAGTGTGATTGGTTGCCAAACCAGAAGGTGTATCTGTAGTATGTGTGAAGGCAGATAGGAGCATGAGAATGATCTAAACAAGCAGAGTAGTGCTATTCACCAGATCAGAAAATCCCTGTTGTTCTCTAACAATTACAACAGTCAAATCCCTTAACCAGGTAAGCTCTAACAGGCTTAGTGTTATCTAAATCCTCCAACCAAGTGACCCATTAGCTTGGATTTTAAATCCTCTAGCGAGGTTACTCCTAACAGGGTATTGCTTCTAATAGGGAATTATAGTCAATCCCTTAACCGAGTGGTCCCTTACAGGATCTGTTCCTAACAGGACATTTTGTAAAGATTTAATAGGCTTGGCTCCTAACAGGGTGAACTTCAGAAGAGTTCAGAATACTTGTGGGTATTCATCCCCATTGTGGTTTTTCCCATTTGGGTTTCCACGCCAAAATCATTGTGTCAAGTGGTGAATATTTTTGTGGTTATGTTTGCTATGGTTAATTTTCTTAACTGCTAAATCCACTTAGATTTGATAAGATGACCGACAATAATATGAAATGTGATTTTACTATTGTTAATAAAGTATTTGAATGTTTTTGTTAAAAGGTTTTGAGAGTTTCAGAGCTGTTATACTGTTATTCTATTATGACAGTCAACCGATATACTTGACAATGATATTACAATTGGTAGTTTAGTGTTTGAACCAGTTAGTTCTGAGATTGACTTGGGAGGTTCTTTTTGAAGTTTGGTGAAAGTTTAGTCACTTTTTCATCTACTAATTCACCCCCCCTCTTAGTAGTTGTCTGGATCCTTATTGATTCTTCATACCATCAAAGTTGCCTTTGAAATGTTTCTCTTGTAACAAGATAGGACATTTTTCTTCTAGATGCCCGAAGAGAATGGATAAGTATGACATACATGATAAGTTTTATAAGCATGATAGGACTGATAGATATGACAAGCATGAGAAGTATGACAAGCCTTACAAGCCTAACCAGAAGTATAGGAATCATAAGAACTATTACTATGCTACTGATGAAGGTATTATAGATGAATAATTTGAAGGAGATGAAGTTGTTTTCCTTGCCATTAAGGAATATGGACCCGTACTTGTTGATTCCAGTAGATGTACTATTGGGGAGAAAGCTTTAGCTACTAAAGTTGTAGAGAAAGATGAATGTGTGATTGACAACAATTTTTCACATCATATGACTGCTGATAAAAGAAAATTTGTGAGTATGGAAAGATATGATGGTGGAATAGTTAGATTTGGAGATGACAAAGCCCGTGTGATCCGTGGGACAGGTTCTATATCTTTTGATGGTAAGCATAACACTGAAGATGTATTGTATGTTGAGGGTTTGAAACATAATCTTTTGAGTGTTGGATAGATGGTTGATAAAGGTTATGATCTACAATTCAAGGATGGTAAATGCAAGATATTAAATGCCTCCAATATAGAGATTGCTTCTGGAACTAAGACTGAAGTAACATTTTTCATTTGAATGTTGGTGAGAAAAGTTGTTTGATTGATCAAATTGATGAGAGTTGGTTATGGCATAGGAGAATGTATCACGTAAATTTTGATTTAATGATTAAATGGAATGTTCCCAAGCTCTACTGGAGAGAAGCTATTAGTACTGCTATTTACACATTCAATAGAGTTCACATCAAAGGAGATACCAATAAGACCCCTTATGAGCTTTGGTTTGGTCATGTTCCTACTGTGAGATATTTTAGAGTATTTGGTAGCAAATGTTATATCAAAAGAGATGCAGATATATGAAAGTTTGATGCTAGAAGTGATGAAGGAATTTTCTTGGGATATTCAACAAAGAACAAGGCCTACCGGTGCTACAATAAGAGACTGAGAAAGATAGTAGAAAGTGAAAATGTGAAGGTGGATGAGAACCTTGGGAAAGAGATCAGAACATATGGTTATGATGATGGACAACACGTTGTTTTAGCCCCTATTCAGCCTAAAATTCTAACCAGAATGATCCGGTAGAGACTGTGAATCCAGATGTTGTTGGTGAAGGAGTGCAGGAACCTGCGAATTAGAAAAATCAGAAGACTTTGAGGTATGTAAGACTGAATCATTCTGAAAATCAGATTATTGGTGATAAGAATAAAGGTGTGATGACTAGAAGAAGGTTAGCTGTTGAAGAAATATGCTTGATTTCCAAAGTTGAACCTAAAGATGTTGCTGACGTCTGTAAAGATGAAAACTGGATGACAACTATGGAAGAAGAACTAGATCCGATTGAAAATAATAATACTTGGGAACTTGTTCCTAGACTTAAGGATAAGAATGTTATTGGTACTAAATGGGTAGTCAAAAATAAATTGAATGAAGCTAGTGAAGTTGTCAGAAATAAAGCTAGACTGGTCTGCAAAGGATACTCACAACAAGAAGGGATTGATTATGAGAATAATTTTGCTCTGGCTGCCAGACTTGAAGCTTCTAGGTTGTTGCTTGCTTATGCTGCTTATAAAGATTTCAAGGTATATCAGAGGGATGTCAAATCTACCTTTCTGAATGGTGATCTTGAGGAAGAAGTTTACATTGAGCAACCTGATGGATTTTTATTATCAGATGATGGAGACATGGTTTGTAAGTTGAAGAAAGATCTTTATGGATTGAAGCAAGCTCCTAGAGCTTGGTATGATGGACTAGATAAATATTTGTTGAAATTGGGATTTAGTAAAGGTGTCGTTGATAGTAATCTGTACTTTAAGATAGAAAATTTGAACATCCTGATTGTTGAAGTCTTTGTTGATGATATAATCTTTGGTGGTGATGATAACTTGAGCATGAAGTTTGCCGGTGATATGCAAAAAGAATTTGAGATGTCTATGATTAGTGAGATGAATGTTATCTTAGGTTTGCAAATTGCATAGACTGGAAAAGGTATATTCATATCTCAAACTAAGTATGTGAAAGAATTGCTGAAGAAGTTTGGATTGGATGACTCCAAACCAATTGGAACTCCTATGGTGACTGGTTGTAAGCTGTCTAAAAATGATGAATCTCCTAAAGCTAATTAGAGTTTGTACAGATCTATGGTTGGTTGACTGTTGTATCTTACTCAAACTAGGCCGAACATTATGCATGTTGTGTGCATGGCTGCTAGGTATCCAATTGATCCAAAAGAGAGTCATGTCACTGCTGTGAAGAGGATATTTAGATACTTGAAGGGAACTGTGGACTATGGTATCTAAGGAATGATGATTTCATGCTACGTGCATACAATGATGCTGATTGAGTTGGTGATGTTGATGACCAAAAGACCACTACCGTTGGAGCAATCTTTTTGGGTAAGAAGTTAGTTTCATGGGATAGTAAGAAATAAGATTCAGTGTGCTTATCTATTGCTAAAGCTAAGTACATTGCTGCTGCTAGTAACTGCACTTAGATAGTTTGGATGAAGAAAATGTTGAAGGATATCAAAATTATTTATAATGAGCCTACTGTTATATACTGTGACAATTCTCGTGCTATTAACATGTCAAATAATATGGTGCAACATTCAAAGATGTGTCAATCAAATATCATTACTTGAGAGAGAAAGTCAGTGAAGAGAAGGTGAAGATGGAGTATGTATCTACAAAGGAATAAATAGCTGTTCTTTTCACTAAACCTTTGCTTGCAGATACATTTGTCTACTTGAGAGACAAGTTAGGGGTATCTACCCCACCTGATGAGAACTAGATGCATTAAGTTACATCAATCTGGAGGATTTCAAAGCCTTATCTTTTTATCTGGATTTGTGAGTTGGTGTTGCTCCTCTGGTGGAGTAGTTTGTTGATTTGGTAATGAATTTCTTGGGGAGAGATTCATGTTTCTGTTTTGGGAGAGAGAGTTTGGTTATCTTTTTTTGGAGATTTGGCATTTCTGTCAAAGGGGGAGAGAGATCATGTGAAAAACTTCTTTCTAAGTCCTGATCTTAGGGGGAGTTTGCTGGAGATATCTTCTTTTCTTTGCATTGACTATTTTTCACATTCATATGTTGCGATCAATGCCAAAGGGAGATATTGTTGGATATTGTTGGTCATTGCTGCTACTAGGATATGTTGTTTTCATTGATGTCAACATATTCTTGTGATTTTCTCTGGTGATTGTAGATTGGGAAGATCTTATGATCCGTTTTGTAGTGTTGGTTTGTTGATCATTGTTTTGAAGATTTTGGTATATCCTCTAGTATATTCCGACGTGTTCAGATCTTGTGCTAATTTTTTGGGATAGAGCTTGGGATGGTCTTGTGTATCTTCCTTTCAGATGGATCATGATTTAGTGCTCTGTGAGTCATCTTTCTTCGTGATAGTTGCTGATTGGTTATGTTCTTGAGCTTTCATACGTTGACCGATGAAGATTTTAAAAGTTGTATTGGTGCAGTTCTTCTTGATGACTCTAACGTGCTTGTTAATGTTTCTTAGTCATGTCTTATTGGTTTTGGTGATCCACATTGATTGTTGAGTGAGTTTTTAGTGGTTTCTATCAACCGATAATGATTTTTGTGTTATGCGGTTTTCCTGGTGGTGTAGCATGTTGTGGTTGATCTTGGCATAATTTTTGGTGGAGTTGGGTGTTTGGGATTTGATTTAGGACCATGTTATGCTATGCAAACCATTATATTGGTCTGGTGGTCAATCTTTGTATTGTGTGATATAATTTTGTAATTGAGGGTTGAGGGTTTAGCCAACCTTGTTGTCAAGGTTCATGAATTGTATATATAGGTTATATAGTCATGTAATTTAGGTGTCGATGTTGTGTCTACATTATCAGAGAGATATTTGTGTGTGAACAAGTGATTTATCCTTCGGTGTTGAGTTTGATATGAGATTGGTTTTGCAGGGAAGATATTTGTTCTTAACCAGAACTGTAATCAGACATTTGGAGATGCTATTATTTCAGTTCACTTCTTCCAGATTGTATTCTGAGTCTTATTGTAAGTCAGTGAGACTTCCCTGAGGGTTGTAGCCTTTGGGACCATTATATTTGAGCAGTGAGCTCTAGGCAATGTGCTTGAATGCATGTGCATTCCCCATTGTAACATTTTCACATACTACTGCAAAGTATCATCTTATTGTGGGTAGGTTCCCACCGTGGTTTTTCCCTTAACCGAGGTTTCTACATCAAAATATTGGTGTTGTGATGATAATTTGCTTATCTGTCTTATTACTATAGTTTATTAGATCTATGTTTTGTCTATTATTCTGGTGAAGATTGATTCACCCCCCTCTCAGTCTTCCTTCTTGGCTGCTGCTAACATTCCTTGCCTTATGATCATCTCCACCTCATTTCCTTATTATTCTATGATCAAATGAGAGGGGAAGACCTCCTTATATACTTGCATGTCGTCAGTTATTTTAATTTTCCGACATAGGTTGACATGAAGAATTTATTCCCGCTCAAATTTGAGATAGGGCCAAGGGTTAAAATTAGGGCCTAATCAAGGAGGACAATGGCCTAGCGCCATGGTCCTGTTGAGGACTAGGGCACCATACCCTAGTTCTACCCCAATTTAGGGAAAGGACAAGGGGGACCATCAAGGTAAAGTATGAAAATATGGAGTTTGGTGCATGGGGGAGGCATAAAGAGGTCCTGATAAAGCATGATGATGAGAACACTAAGGTGAGGGTTCCAAATGTGGTCAAAATTACAAAGGGTGCAAGTTTAGGATGCTACACATGTATGGATAATGTTGGTCATAGATGCGTTCATATGAAGGAGGAACATAGTTCTAGCTATCATATGGATCACTTGGTATGGTATTATAATAAGGAGAACTAGGTCTAGGTTAATTATACATGTCATGACCATGAGGATAGGAGGTATCATAAGAATGATCTTGGATATTGCCCCCAAATCTAACATAGGGTCTCCTTGTGTCATGATTTTGAATGTTCCCTTGAGTATAACTTTGTGCATTTGTATGATCTTGGGTGTTGTCACGAGGATGAGCATATTGTTGAATACTAGATGTCACTAAGAGCGGGGGTGAATAAGTTGTTTCCAAATTTTTCCCCTTTCTATCCTATGTGTATATACCGGTTAATTGATCTAACATAAAGCAGACATACTGTTTGATGGGAGGATAACAAAAATGCAACCACACATGAAAGGTACATCACATAACACCAGATGTATGAGGAAAACCCAAGATGAGAAAAACCTCGGTGAGAAGTGTTGTTGGAGACTACTGCTCCAATCCAGCCTCACAATGAAAACCTCGGTTACAACATTTAGGGCACCAGCCCAAGGAGTACCAATCTTGCTTTAGGACACCAACCCAAAGAGCACCAACCCCTAATTGTAGGGCACCAACCCCTGCACCGAGCTCCAACTCAGTGATTACAAAATCATATTTGGAATACAAAAGTTATCTTATTGTTACAAAAGTGTTGGGATCCAAGAACACTAAGAGAGGAGGGGGGTGAATTAGTGTTCTGTCGGTAAGATATGATTTTACCCTTTTATAACATACATATATAAACAGGTAAATGAAGAAACATATAACTTGAAGTAAATAAACCATCCACATAAATGAACACCATAACACACAAAATTTATACATGGAAATCCTCAAAGAGGAAAAACCACGGTGGGATTTGTGACCCACAATATCAATTCACTAGCCATATGAAATGATATTACATAAAACGGGGGCCTGGACATGGAGGAAGGCACACTGCCTAGAGCACACTGCTCACCACAAAAAGAGTCTCACTGACTACAAGCTTATACTGAAATGAAACAGTAATAATGAACTCACACAATGCATCTGCTATACCAAAAAGAGTTCCAGTTATAGTTCTGCTTTGTACCGATTCATAAAACTTGAACACTTCTATCAATATCTCTTCTCCAAGAATGCTTTCCAAACTATCTACAAATCATTTCATGATATAAAATTCACATAAAAATGATCTATATACATATACTTCACATTATACAGTTCTGTTATATTCTCCTATGTCACCTTCATCAAAATGACCTAGCAGACTGACCTATATACCCTTACAAACAATAAGCCTTATGTCGGCTTGCAATGTATTACAAAAGATATACTATGTCAGCTTTATACAATAGTTACAAAATGATTTTACAAGTAAAACTTCCTTCGGGTCCAAGCTTGATGTCGGCTTCACTGAAGTGCTGGATGTCGGTGCCAGCATTGGTGTAACCCTGGATTCTCCAATGCCGATGTCTACCGGTGAATGCCTCCTAGTACCTATGTATGCCGGTGTAAGCTTCCTTATGAATCTTGTTGCCAAGTAACCATGTTTCCATGTTGCCATCAATGACAACATATGAATCCAGTAAGTGTCAATTGCCAACAAAAAGAACTCTGTAACTCTCATGTATGTCCCTCCACTGGTTCTCCTCTCTATAGATCTCTGTCGGTTCTCTATTCACCTTTTCTCTACTGTAACCTTATCTCCTATGGCAACCCACTCTCTGTTGCACCCTTGTCGGCTCAACCTCTTCTTCTTCTCTGCCGGTTCTGCTCTCTGCCGGTTCTCCAACCTTTCTATCACACTATTACTGGCCACCACTAGTCTACTTTTCTTAGACAGTTGTCTTCTATTTGATTGCTTCTGATTCTCAGCAAACCTTCTCTACAATCTTTTGTGACTCTTCTTTGCTAGTTCACTCACCACCAGTATACTCCTCTGTTAGAATCAACGACAAGCTACTTGTTGCCTCACTCTTGCCGGTTGAACTCTTCAACCCGATTCTCACTCACATACTCAGTATCTTCTCTAATTTTTATTGAGAGCTTGACTAATTTTCTCTCACATGAAACAACCCCAACTACATCTTTGGCTCGCACTCTTATAGCCAGATTTTCCCGCCTAAACATTGGTTTGAACATTGGCATGCCAGGGTTTCCACCATGCATTGAATCTGCATCCGATCATCATGACACATCATATTTGATTAGTTCTTATGTCCTTGATTGATGACATACAACTCATCAATCAACATCGCCATGCTCTTTTCCTTTCAACACATGTCTTCTATCTTTGGTTGTCTGTAGCATGATTTTCAACTTTTTGTTTGATCAATCACATGCGTGATGCAGTTTCCTTAATCCTCTTCGATCGACAAGTTTAGTCTATACTGGATCTCTATTTTTTCCTTGATCTTGAGCCACAATCCTCTGCCTTTATTCCTCAAGATTTGCAGTCACCATAAATGTTGGACCAATCACCAAAGACCTCACCAACACATCACACTGACATGTGCATGCATCCCACTTCACCTCCACGTGGCTCTGTTGTCGAAATCCACCTCAACTTAGTCTGCTATGTCAGTTTGGATAGGATCATCGACCAACCACACAACCGCGTTCATCGACCGGTTCACAAACCCTGCTAGTTTATACCTAATCGGTCTGCCTTCAACCTTGCACTCTACTTCTCTTTCGGTGGACCACCTACACCAGTCAGCACACATGCCAACCTACCTCATGCACATCTTCAACAGATGGGATCCCTTCACTTCTACACCTTGTCAACTTTACCGATGGACATACTTACCGGTAACCACCTTGATGACACCATGTCATCAACCTTCAACAAACTTCATCTATCTGCATATGTGGAAACACCTTTCTTCACTACTGAACTAGTTCTACTATTAACTTATTTGTCAAAGTGACAAACACATCCTTCCTTCTCTGTACCGACAACTCATCATGTCTACCTGGTTGATCTGGTGCATATCCCTAATCTCATGCACCTAAGGCAACTTAGTGTTCAACCCATTCATCTGGTGTGAGCCTTCAATCACTTGCCTTTTATTCTTTTGTCTTATCTCAGAGGACTATGGTGTATTCCATACAAAATAGGAGATAAGCTCCACTTACCGGCGGGAGTGGATCCTTGTCATCTGCATCCTGCATTGTACCAATGTGGCTTCATTTTTTTAGCATGCATATCTTCAAATAGGTAGATGTCATCTGGTTGGGCACATTCACTATCAGTCATCTCTTCATATGCTAAATGCATCTTTGTTTGGTGGGAGTCCTACTGTTTCACATCCACACAACATACCAGTGGCCAGTACATACTTCACTTTCAGTGTTGATGTGATTTTTGTAACATTTCCCCTCTTCATCACAAACAACATCCCAACATCTTTCTCTCTTGTTGGTTGGCTACTATGCACTCCAACATGTCACTTACTGGTCTACAATCCTTATGTCCTCAACACAAGTCAACACTAACTTGTGTACAGGTGACTCCAATGGACATTATGCTAGATGACCTTCTCTTGCTTACCGGTTACCTGCTAAGCTAGGTGACATCAAAGACATCATTTTCGATATTCATCAATGACAACATTTCTCATCAATCTCCCATACCAATTAACATCAATGCCAATAATCCCCCCCTTTGGCATTGATGTCAATACATATAGTATCCGATATACTACAAAATCTCTCCCCCTTTGACAACAATGGCAAAGGGAACTATTAGGGTTTTTGTTCTCCTTGTGTCTATCGGGTACTGACAAAGTTTTCTCTCCCCTTTTTCTCTATCAGATGCTTCTCCTCCTTCGACCATCATGATGAATACTAAGAGGGGGAGGGGTGAATTAGTATGCCAAAAATCTTTGCACTTAAACACTTTGCAAGACTAACAGTAAACCGATAAAGTAGTTTAGCAGACAAACCGGTTAGCACACATGCAAACCAAATATCAAATAATGCATTCACCCACATAAGCACAAACACCATAACACAAGAGATTTTGACATGGAAACCCAAATGGGAAAAACCACGGTGAGATGGAACTCACAAGTAACTATCTACAGAATAGGAACCAGATGGTTAAGGTCAGACCGGTTAAGGTCAGATCGGTTAAGGTCATACAATGTTCTTTACCAGAACAAATCCTATTAGGAATCTCAATCTCTGTTAAGAGATAAGTCCGATTAAAGACTACCTTGCTAGAGAATTTTAGATCCATATATGTGAACTACCTTGTTAGAGGATTTACAAAAGGCTTTTGGGCCTACCTGGTTAAGGGCTACAAACTTGTTGAAGATGTGAGTAATCAACAAGTGAGTGATCTAGCAAATAACACAGATTGCTTGGTTAGATCATTGATAGCTCATTCCTAATGCATTCCAACATTACTTCAGTCTTCTATACATTCATACTCTCTCTGACTCCTCAACCACCTTAAACCCTAGCAACAACATCAACCACAACAACAACAACAACAACCTAAAACCCTAGACATGATGTCCTTATAAAGGAATCTGATTTCATGTCGGTCCAATAGGATTACGTTACAATTTCCTAGGTTCAATGCATCTAGACGTATCTGGTAACACGACACAAAAAGCACCGTTAAAGTGTCGGCACCGTCAAACAATCAGTGGATGGTAACTCATCACAAAATGCTAGTTGGTAACTCATCACAGAGTATTACCAGTTCATACAAAATACCGGTTCAAGCAAAATGCTGGTTGCTGGTTTGACAAAATGAAGACTGGGAAATATGTGTTCTGCCGCTTTGATCCTTCGTACCGCTTGAGATCCTCGAACCGCTTGGGTTCAACATACCGCTTCAGATCGGTAATCACTTTCTGCAAAACACCAATAGTCTAAGGACTATAATGCATCATACCAGTTGGAACAATTGCCGATTGAGCATAACTCATACATACAAAAATGATCTCAATGCAAGTGTGTGTCCATCAATGACAATCACAACATAATCATAAAAATTGCCTACACATCATACGTTTCATCCTCTCAATTCACAACACTTGAGATGGAGAGATCAACCATCAACTAACACCAATTCCTCAACAACCAATTGTATAAGAAAACCAGAAACACATGCATATACAAGTCTGAAACCAATTGAAGACAAAAGTGTCAGTGAATACAACATACCTGCCAGTCAGACTACATCATCTGTCCTTTGATATGCAGAAGCCATTCTGACCCCAAAAAAATGATACCAAGTGTTGAAGATAACACTGATACCAATTGTATCTCTTCTGATACCAAATGCAGGTTCTCTTGTGTAGGTAGGTTTCCTTCTTTACAAACAACACTCTCGGTGGCCCAGTCATGATTTCAATTGGATAGATATTGAAATATCTCACAATCCCGGATACCTCCAAAGACACAAACATACCGGTACAACCATAGACACTTGTACACCCTCTATGTCCAGCAAGTCTGATACAAATGAGAAAACATGGTTGTCAACTCCCCCTGAGTCATACATCTTAGGTTCCTATTGCTTGTCAAGTTCAAAACCGGTGCTCTAATCTGTACCATATATCGGTTGAATTGTGCATATGTGATAAACTGATGATCTTTTAGCTCCATTATATCCATCACAACATATGACACGACCCTAGATGTACACAATTTAATACAATATCACTATCATGCTATAAGTCAAATGGGTTAGCCCAAAAAATATGTATGCCTACATGATCAACAATCAGGCCAACATATGTCATTTAGGTCTTCATCAACACCACCCGAGACATAAAATCCTCATTCTATGCTACCATAGTTAATGCAACGATCCTGTATCTCATTGTCTTACATAACCTGCAAATACCAGTAACATACTGCTCATACTAGTTTCCTGCACCGGTTCATCATCTCTAACGAAGCATCATCCTCTAGCTCCTATCTTCTAGTGTCAATTTGCTTTTGATCCCAATTGCAAATTTTCCATCTATTGACACATGCAGTAGTGATCCATCTCTGATCTACAGGTGTGTAGCCATGGCAACCACTACACACACTTACCATCTCATTTCCTTCCTTTATACCAACAATAACTTGTTCTTCCATGTGTCCTCTTCCACTGAGGGAGTGAATGATATGGTCAATGTACTACACCTCCTAAGATCTTGCATCTCGTTTCAGCCTTAGGAGATATTACCTATGCATTGAATGCACAGTGCCGGTCCATGGTTGCATCCTTTTGCTTCTTCCTCTATACCTACTTGGTCTCATTCTTCTTCCCATTTTCAGTCTTGGGAGAAGGCCTTTCCTTCTTTTGCTAATTGGTCCTTGCTTTACCAGATTTTGCCACATGACTAGAGACTTTGCTGTAGAAGCAAACAATGTTCACGCCAAATACATGTTTGGAGGACCTTCTGTCAAACCAGTTAGACCATCTTCTTCTGCTTATGCCATTGTAACTTGCTACCGGAACTGGTGGACCACTTGATCTTGTAGGAACAAAACCTCTTCTACTTTTGTTCCATGCAACATTTTGTCTCTCATATGCTCTATATTCATTTCCATGTTGAGCATAGCTGCTACACCAGTTGTCAGGTGACTGTGAGTTCATCCTTTTGCAGTTATGACTTTTATGGTGAAAGCCATTACACTTCCAACATGTGACATTATTGTTTCTAGGAAGAACATACTGTCTATTCCTAGACTGCATTCTGCATTCATCTGCCCTATGGCCATATTCTTTGCATGCAAAACAATAACTAGAGAAAGGGGGCACACAACTTACAAATTTGTTTTGCCATGCATGAGGAGATATTACTGATTTAGTATCTCCATTTCTACTTCTCTAGGGATAGATCTTAGATTGTCCATGCTCTGCAGCTCTTCCATCCGATCTTTCTTTGTCTTGTGGGTGGTAACATTTCCCTATCTTCTACTGGTAGGAGGTCTTTTTTATTGTCTTCTCATGTTCTTGCTTCTAGTGAAGCTACCATCTCCCATCTCCCCTTTTCCTTTGGGATCTGTATTTTTGCTCCTTCTTGTACCACCGGTCTTCATCCTTGACTCTATGTCTTCATTGGTTGTGGTTAGATCAACCTTTTTCTAGGGAGTATTTCAGAAAGTGAAGGTCTATCCCTTGTTATCTCCATTTGAGGAGACAAACAAAATGTTATTGTGAGGGACATTTTTGCTAGTGGAGCATTCACCGACACCACTTCCTAATCCTTTGGTATCCTTGGCATGCTTTTGCTTCTTTAACATTTTGTCCAAGGAATCACTGCTGCCATCAAACTGGATTCTCACCTTGAGCTCATCCTGACACTTCTCAAGGTCATTTCAGAGACTCTGCATTTCTCCTACTAGCTACAAATATTCTTTATATTTTTCCTCTAGCTCAGATGCTAGATCTTTACACTGGCACTCCTTTGTGTCTTCCTGTTGAATCTTCAACTCTGAGATGCATTTCTCAGATTCTTCAAGACATTTTATTAATCGATTCTTCTCCACAACTGCAACTTTCTTGAATAACTTGTATTCATTCCTCACTCTACTAAGTTCTGCGAGTGCACTTACAGGTTCCCCTTCAAGATCAACTTTTGCCTCATCTTCTTCTTCACCTTCACTATCACTGCCAAACACATCTTGCTGGTAGGAATGATCTGCATGATCATTCTCAGATGCGTGCCTCTCATCTTCTGATTCTTGAGCCATGAAGAGGTGGGTCCCTTATTCATTATTGCTGCTACTGCAAATTCCTGCCTTCATAATCTGCAGATACATGAGTTGCATTTCTCATCTTGTCTTCACGAACAGGTTCTGCAGTGGTAGGATAATTTCTATATAGCTTCTTTAATTTGTCCCATAAGCTCTTTGCCAATTTGCATCTGTTCACCTGTGAGGAAACATCATCTAATAAGCCACAAAGTATAGCCTTAATTGTAACATCATTGCACCGGTTTCTTCCTTCTGCATTTGAATCGGTGGGAGGATTGACTTTACTAGGGCAGCCATTTAATACTGCATTCCTTTAAATCTTTACTAGGATTGACTTTACTAGGGCATCCATTTACATCTTTGAGCACCTTCCATCCATCCAAAAGACCTTCATATAATTCCTCTCCATCCATGCATTCCTTTTCCTCTCCAAGCAATTTGGATGTCAATCATAAAAGTTATAAGTCTAGCAATCAACATGTATTTAATGATCAACATGTCAAGTCTAATCGACATATCAAAGTAAAAATAAAGATGATCCAAAAAGAAAAAGCAATATCCAAAAGGCCCCAAAGTCCCATTGAGAAAAATAAAGTCAAGTCAAAATCTATATGGGTTCCTAAATCCCTTGTGCAAGAAATGTGTTCCAAGGAACCACAAAAGCATAAAAAATAAAAAACCATGTGGGTTCCCAAGTAGCTCCTAGAAGCACAAAAAACAACACCAAAATTGGCATCCAAAATTGCCATTTCTCCATCCAAGACTTTCAAACCCATTCGTCCATCACCTCCTTCATCCATTTTGGGTCCTTATGTCCCAAAATTCCTATCCTTTCCTTCATCAAAATCTCAATATACAAAATCCATTTTTCTTCCATTAGTCCACCCCTCAAGGTGTGTGCCAATGTTGATATTGCCAACACTTCCGTCCTCCCAAGCCCAATTCTTCCAATATCCCATCCATTATCCAATGCATATTTTCCATCCTTCCTTCCATCCTATCCAATCCTTTGCATAAATCCTTGCCTTAGTCCTATCTCATTTCCATGTCATTATCCTACCAACATCTTCCAGCATGTCATGGTTCATTTTCAAAGATACCATCCAGACAACAAGATGCTTGAATCCTTCTCCCATCCTCTATCATGTGTCCATTTTCTTCTGAAAGGTCAAAATGTCAAAAATACAAAAGAAAAATTGAAAAAAATGAAAAAAAATGAAAAAATAAAGAAAAAAAACAAAACACAATGAACAAAAAAAGAAGAAAAATAATTCGTCCACTCGTGAAAACTTGGCAAACAGGCGTCATGCATAATCTATGAACTTCTTGCATACGATACTTGGGGGCAGGTTTCATTTATTTTATTCTATCATATCCCATTGTCCTTGATCCTTCATTATCCTATCTTATTCCTATCATATCCTCCATTATCCCATCACCTCTCATGTCATATTCACTTTTCCACCTTTGATCTTAACAAGGCTGAGGATCTTCATGAACGCCATATATCATATTCACAACTTTCAGTCTGTCATATCTTTTAGTCTTTATCCATTGGCTTATTACAAACTTTCATTCATATTCCTTAGCTTATTGCAACCTTATGTCACTATGCTTTAGCCTATCACATCTTTATGCTATTCATATCCCTTATCCATTTTTTATCTTGCTTATCCTATCTGTATCTTATCACCATCCATACACTCTTTTTCATCCCTTGATTGTGATTCGACATAAGGACATAAAATGCACAACATGGTTTCAAAAGCCTCTTGACATGTCCCTCATGCCATTGATTTACATTGTCATATCTAGTCTCTTATCCCATCATGCAATTGCCCTTGGGAATTGAATCCTCTATCTTCATCATAAATGACCTTTGTCTTCTTTCTATCCACCAACATTTCAGAAAGCTTATTTATCCATTCGTCATATTCCTTTCTTTGCTAGACACTGGGGTGAAAATCATTAAAATCCATAAAAATCAAATAATGATGTTGAAAAAATTTCAAAAAATCAAATAAAATCATTAAAAATAACTAAAAAGCAAATAAAGTCCTAAAAAATCACTAAAAATTGAACATGGTCTTGAAAAATTCCCAAAAAATCGTAAAATGTCCTAAAATAAAACAAAAAAATTACAAAATTGTTCTGAAATAAAACAAATTTTTTTGAATAATGTCCTGAAAAAATAAATTTTTTTTGTAAAATGTCCTGAAAAAAGCACAATTTTTTTTTTTTTCAAAAAACCCTAAAAGTCAGAAAACATAAAAAAATCCAAAAAATAATCGCTTTTGTTTCATTTTGCCAATAAACTGTCCCTTTTGTACATAAGAAATCATTTTCATTTCATTTCGCCAATAAACTATCCCTTTTGTACATAGAAAAACATTTGAGAAAACATCAAACAAAAATACAATAAATACTGTACTTAAACGAAATCAAGCATCAACAGATAAGCTATTCAAGCGATCAAGCTTTCCAACTAGTTCAATTGTCACATCAATCAAACAACATCAATATTATCATTATCAGTCATTTGTCACCATTATCATGGGTCTTATACAAGGTGTCGTATACTTGAAACCATACTGTGTCCTATCTTAGATAGGGCACTACATTCCCTGAAACTAGACAACATGATTGTCCTTTCATCTTATCAAGACTATTATTTTGACAATGAAGATTAGAATGTTTGTTTGACTTGTTTGAATTGGCGAGTCTTATTTTTCTTTGATTTATCTCTGATCATGTTCCTATGTTACTCGATGATGTCACCGAGTGATTTAGAGTGGTCGGGATGACTCATGATCATTTTTATTTTGTTTTCTATTTGTAGAGTGTTTCATAAAATTTTGGGGCAAATATGTCTTGGGTGTCTGTGATAAGTACATTCGCTCTGTGAACACCGCACATACCTCGACCCTTGACACACGTAATGTCTTAGGCTATTTTTGACTCATTCCTTGTCTACAATGTGTTTGTTTTACGCAAAGGGATTGCATTATCGGCCTGGCCTTCATTGTCATGGTGCACTACATTCATTTTGCCATATTAAATAAAGGTTCTCACCTACATTTGTGCTTTTGTGAAAGCAAGTTTTCTTCACCAATAACTGTTCTTCGTCTAATTTATACTTATTAACATTTCTTCCGTCAGTCCTTGAAGTCATCTTGGTCTAGTCTTGACATTATTTTCGACAAATTGGCCTCTTTTTTGTATTTTTCCGATCAATTCCTCTAGGGGGCATACATATATCCTAATTATTGTCTGGGGCATTTTTCTTGATTGTTCTTTGAAACAACGCTCAAAATCACATTGTCTCAAAGAGGGGCAAAATGCAAGCATTTAAAAATGGTCAATGCTTGTGGCACCATACTCTAACATGTATGTGTGACCTTATTTTAGGGTTTTCGCATCTTATTGACATTTCTTCTATGTCGTGCACTTGATCTTCATCATTTGTTAACATCTTGTTATTCCTTTGTATTTCTTCCTCTTTCAATTGCATTTCTCGCATTTTCAATTAGGTCTTGTCGACATCATCATGACTTTAAATCGTTGGTCGTTATCAATCTTTATCATTTCGATTGGACATTGTCAACCACTTCTCAAAAATCCTCTATGCTGTCGATTTCGCTATCAATTATCTTGCTTTTTTCTCACTTTTGCACTTGTAGGTGAGATCCACAACATATTTGGAGGAAAAGAGAAACAATGGAGGTCAATGAAGGCAACATCTACACTTTGGTTTGTATTATCTTTTGATGTTATGTTTTTATTCCTTTATTGAATGTGATAGGATTTATTTTCATTTCAATTTAGGTTTGTGGTTGCTTAATATTATATTGATTTGATTCCTTTTCCTAATTCCCACCTCACAATATCTAAGTGCATGAACTGACTGTTCAGTTTCATAACTAAATCTTGAAAATCAACTTCCCATTTTTCTTTGCATTCCTCATGGCACTTGATTATGACTTATTTATGTCACCGCTCATGTTGTCATCTTAGTGAATCCACTGCGTGAGCCTTGGATTACATCCTCGAGAACTACTTCTTCTTTAAAGTCAGAGACGTCCTTTAAAAGCTTCATGAAACACCCGATGCAACAACATCTCAAGAGTGTCGGGATGTTGGGAAGTCGGGGAAGTTCACAACCTTCAAAATGATTCGGGTGACGACCAAACACCCGATCTCTTTAGGGAATGTTACCCTTAATGTTCTCTCAAAACCAATTCAAGTGGTCAAGGACTTCCAAAAGTTTGAAACTTCGCGACTAAGTTGAAAAAGAAAAACAGAAGCTACAACAATGATAGGAGTCTCTAACTAGCAAAATTTAGATTTTGTGGATAACATGTGGTTGATTTATGTATCGTGTGATGTAATTTTGTAATTAAGTGTTAAGGGTTTGGATGACCTTGTAGTCAAGGTTGATGATTTGTATAAATAGGTGCTATATTAGTGATTTGGTGATATATGTGTTGGGTCTGCATTATCAGAGAGTGGTTTATGTGTGATCAAGTGAATTCACCTTCCGATGTGGTGTGTGGAGCAGAGATTGGTGAAGGGAAGACATATGAGCTTAACCAAAACTATCATCAGGCATTAGCATATACTATTTTTGCAGTTCATCTTTGCTAGATTGTAGTATGAATTTCTTTGTAAGGTAAGGAACCTTCCTTGAGGATTGGAGCCTTCTGGGTCATTGTAATTTGAGCAGTGAGGTCTAGGCAGTGTGCCTAAATGCATGTGCATTCCTAATTGTAATATTTTCACATACTACTGCAGAGTATCATCTTATTGTGGGTAGGTTCCCATCGTGGTTTTTCCCTTAACCGAGTTTTTCACGTCAAAAATATTGGTGTTATGTGTGTTGTTATTATTGTTATCTTTCTTTTTGTTGTAGTTGATTAGATATGAGATTGAGCTTAAATTGTTTAATCCGGTGAAAACTGATTCATCCCCCCTCTCAATTTTCCTTCTTTGTTATTGCCAACATGATGCTGCTTCAAGAGGTAACCCAGGTATTTCAGGAGCTAGTTGTGTGGCTCATGATGATGAAGGGAAAATTTTGTTCAAAGGTGCTCAGAGGTTGCAAAATGGGATGAACAATGAGGTAGAGGCTCAAGTGATGTTATTGGCAATTGAGTTAGTGTGTACTCTCAAAACTCCCAAACTTCATCTTGAAGGGGACTCCAAGATAATTACAGATGCAATTTCAAAGGAATCTGCCTTGTGTTCGTGCATTAACAAGTTTGTATCAATTATTTTTTCAAACTGAGTACCTTCCAAGATTTTAAAATCTCGCATATTAGGCGGGAAGGAAATGGAGAACCTGACACTTTGTCCAATGTGGCATGTGACTTGGACCCCCAAATGATCTGGTAGTGGCATAAATCATATGTGGAGGTGGTTTGGCAGGTCTAATTGACAACTATCATCATTTGTTTTTAGACTTTGTGGTACTGCATCCTCATTTTATCCCCCCGTGCCTTTCTCTTTGGGTCGACCTTACTCTCTCAGTATTAAATTTTATGTTGTCATTAAAAATATGGTTTTTGGGATTGGTTGTACATGAGGGAGAACATTTTACGATGTGGGAAGAGGTTGGATGCATTTATTTATTTAGAATTTTATAGATTTTGTAGGCATTATGAAGTTGTCTTTTCTGTTTTGTGAGTGTAATGTTTAGTTTTATCTGCTCTAGGTGAAGTTCCTGGGTTATTTCTACTTTGTGTGGAAATGGAGATGAATTTCACTCTCCACTCCACTAAGCAACAATTGGCTTTCCTTGGCACCATTTGTGACTAGAGATTGGGTGGTATTTTTTACTGTGATGAGGAGGCCTTCCTTGAAATTATTAAGTGCCTTCAGGGTCGGAGTATCTGGTCTCTGAATTTAGATACAAGACCAACATGGACATTGTGTCAATTTTGATGGCCTGGGGTTTGATGTTTGGTACAAAAGCTAAGGTCAAATGGGTATTGAAAGCCTATGTGCTAACCCATTCACTATGTGGTCTATTTTATTTGATGGGAAGGGTTGTTCTAAGACAAGGACTGAGGAGACCCTTTGGCGAGGAAGTGATGTCAGACCAAATTAATGTAGCATATTGACCATTTCTATCATGGAGGGATGGTGCAGACCGTATGAAGAGGACCGATGAGGCTTATGAAGCATGGGAAGACCTCATGGCTTATGTTCAATCTACAAAGATTGAAAGAGATATGGTGCATGAAGTAAAGAAAAAACATGACCACAACTTGAAGACAAAGGCAAAATTTATAGAAGCGTTGGGGTTTTCATCTAAGTTAGAATGCAAATTGGAAAGTTTGCGGGAGGTGAAGGTAGACACTTTTTTGGTGATGACCTGAGCAAGTACAATTCATTTTGCCCTAGTTTTGGTGTTGCATGGGTTTTGGTTGCTCTGTTTTATTCTGTTGTGTGTTGTGATGTCCTACTTTTTGAAATTTATATCATGTTTATTTTTGGTTTTATTTACAAATGTGTTTATGTATTTGGATCTATAAAGCAATAAGTATAGGCTTGGTGATCAAGTTGGGGTAACCAATTTTGGTTTTCTAATGTAGGTATGTATATAGGGGTAGCTGTGTAGTTGGCATTTTGTTCATGGGTCAAATGCAAGAAGGTTGCACTAGGGTGGAGGGGTTGCATAAGTAATGTGGTTGGGTTTTGTTGCCCGTGCAATCACGCCTTTTGAATTTCTTGTAAAACATTGTATTTCCTATATTAATAAATAGACATATTACCGATAAAAAAAAATTAAATAGTGAAGTAGTCACCGGTGAGGAGGGACCTCAAAGAGATCAATCTGGACCGGTCAACAAGAGTAAACACAACAGAAACACAAAGATATGATGGAGGCAATGTAAAATAGATTGAATTATAACATGAAAATTGATTACAACCAACCGATAACAACTGGGTTTGCAAAATTCGGCTCATAGGCCTGCTAGAACATGCCCAAAATACATAATAGGTCACAACCGGGACCTTTAATCTTTAGATCTATCTTCTACGCTCAGTCTAGCTACTTGATTCTTTGATTGATTGCATTGTAAGATTAATTACAATTATATATATGATCCAAAGGATCCTTTTGGCCCAAATAGGGATCGAAACCCGAAGAACAAGACCTAATGTGTAAAATCAACAAGGTCGGCCTTCGCCAAGAGATTCCTCTAGAAAATCCAAAGGATGAAGTGTAGATCATGGGAAAAGCTTGGCCACACACCAAGGAACATTAGAATCAACACCCAAGGTTCCGCAAGCTTCGAAAGGTGTTTCGGTAAATCACCAAAATAGGTCCAGGCAACCAGTAACAAGAAACTATCAACCGATAACAAGAAATTGTCAAGGAAACCAATAGTGATAACTTGCCGAAAAATTATCCAAATGAGATGCGGTCTGGAACTAAGAAAGATGATCAAGTATTCAAGTAGAATCCAAATCCATAGGATTCGGTGAGCCAAATCTGGTACACATAGAAATAAATGTCGAAACTATAAACAGAAAGAAAAACAAAAAGAAAATGTTTTTGGTTGATGCAAGATTGCTATGAACCGGGGATGCTCCTGCATCAAACATCCGGGGTTATTGAAAAAGTGAGCCTCTCACTTTGCTAGGGTCAGAGTAAAACCAAGGTAGTCTACCTCTGCCTGAGATATCCAAGATGAATCTTCAAATGGTTTGTCTTTCCACTTCACAAGATACTCCTTATACTGACTGCTCTGGGTACTACACCCAATCCTACTATCCAAAATGTTTTCAATCTGATCTGGTTCCATCTGGCGCAACTATTTCTCCAATTTTGTAATATTGTCCTCACTGAATTTTGGTTCATGATACTTATGAAGATCTGCAATGTTAAACACAGGTGAAATACTTAGGCTATCTAGTACTCTACTTCATATGCATTTCCAGAACTGAACTTCCTCAAAATCCTGCAAGACCCAAATTTCTTCATTTGCAATTTGTTATAAGTTCCAATCGGGAATCTTTATTTTCTTAGATATACCATCACTTCATTGCCAACTTAAAAATCCTTATGTCTCCTCTTCTCATCTGCCTTCTCCTTATACTTATTGTTCATGTCCTCCAAATGTTGCTTAACTTGATTATGCAAGGCTGCCATGTGATCTACAAAGTCTTCTTCTTCTGAACTTCTCCGATCTTCACTGCTAATGTCTTTTAGTTTTGATATACCTCACAAAATCTCCATCATAGTAGGGTATGCATTCCCATGCGCTCCACCATTCCTAGCTCCTCTTCATGCCATCGTTCATGCTAGCCCTCTGCAACTGTAAGTCAGATCCACAATCTGCCACCATACAATAAATTTTTTAGGACACACAACCTTCAGAACAAAAAATCGCTCTGATACCACTTGAAGCAGTCACTGGTGAGGAGGGGCCTCAAAGAGATCAGTGCAGACCGGTCAGTAAGAGTAAACACAACATAAATGCAAAGATATGATGGAGGCAATGCAGAACAGATTGAATTATAACATGAAAATTTATTACAACCAATCGGTAATGACCGAGTTACATAATTTGGCTCACAGGCCTACTAGAACATGCTCAAAATACAGAATAGGTCACAACCAGGACCTTTAATCTTAAGATCTATCTTCTATGCTTAGTCTAGCTACTTTATTCTTTGATTGATTATATTCTAAAGCTCAATTACAATCATATATATGATCCAAAGGATCCGATCAGCCCAAAAAGGGATCAAAACCCGAAGAACAAGACCTAACATGTAAAGTCAACAAGGTCGGCCTCCACCAATAGATTCCTTTGGAAAATCCAAAGGATGAAGTGTAGATCATGGGAAAAGGTCAGCCACATGCCAAGGAACATTGGAATCAAATCCCAAGGCTTCACAAGCTTCAGAAGGGGTTCCGGTATATCACCAATAGAGGTCAACGCAACTGGTAACAAGAAATTGTTGGGATCCAAGAACACTGAGAGGGGGGGTGAATCAGTGTTCTTCCAGTAAGATATGATTTTAACATTTCATAACATACACATATAAACCGGTAAATGAAGAAACATATAACTTGAAGAAAATAAACCATCCACATAAATGAACACCATAACACACATAATTTATACGTAGAAAACCTCAAAGATGAAAAACCACGGTGGGATTTGTGACCCACAATATCAGTTCATTGCCCATATGAAAGGATATTACATAAAATGGGGGCTTGCACATGCAAGAAGGGACACTTCCTAGAGCACACTACACACCACAAAAAGAGTCTCATTGAATACAAGCTTCTGCTAAAATGAAACAGTAATAATGAACTCAAAAAATGCATCTGCTATGCCAGAAAGAGTTCCAGTTATAGTTTTGCTCTGTACCAGTTCATAAACCCTGAACACTTGTACCGATATCTCTTCTCCTCCAAGAATGCTATCCAAACTATCTATAGATCATTACATGATATAACATTCACATACAAATGATCTACATACAAATACTTCATATTATACAGTTCTGTAAAGTTTTGATGCCAATAGCTAATAAGAAGAGAGGGGACGGGTGAATCATACAAACTTAATCTTCCATAAAATAAACAGATTCAACCTCGGTAACTTATACTTCAATATAACCAAAAACTGCTAGACATACAAACTCATAAACACATAATCATCATAATGCATATAACACCAAATTTAACGTGGAAACCCAAATAGGGAAAAACCACTGTGGGATTTCAGACCCACTAAGAAATATACTCTTCTAGAGTATGCTCAGTTAAAATCAAATCTTGTTAATGATTACAAACACATTGCTAGATGTGACCTGGTTAAGGGTTTTCCCTCAGATCTGTTAGGATCTTCACTTTGTTAGAAGTGACCTTGTCAAAGGATTTCAAACACTCATTTAGAATGTTACCTTGCTAGAGGGTTTACAAATAAGACTGTTAGGTCCACTTGGTTAAGAGATTTTCTATCACTTACAAAATAACAGTAATAAAAATATATCTGCAACTTCACATCTAAAATGCTAAAGCAGATTCTATTTTGCTCAAAACAATCTTGTCATAGGACTTATCTTATCCCTTTGCTGGGCTCCCTATTCTGTTATTCAAACAGGTCTTCAAGCTTCTATTCTCGGTAATCACTATGTAGCATTCCTGTGCTTACACTTGCCCGCATACATTGTTCATCAATAATTTCTTATTTATAAATAATTTTGTAACCGCTTAATCTCCTTGATCACATTTCCCATGATCAATCTTAGTCATCAGATCTTCAATCTTGACTAGGTTTAATGTATCCTTCAATCTGAAAATGTTTTACCTCGCCTTGGAACTTGTAGTCCTTCCTAGGAACTTATGCTAGATTATTGCGGTTCAATCTGTGCTGTAGATCTTCCTCCTGATTTTCCATTGCCGTATATCCTTAACAAACTTCATGCGTGACATACCAATCATTTATTCATCTCCAGCTCATCAACATCCTTCATTAAATAATGCTTTTATCCATCCAATACGATCTGTCATAACTCGGTTGCAACTCGGTAAATACTAAACTTTACTTGGTAGACATTCCGCCTTCATTAACTGATATCGATAACCTTAGGGTTTACCGACTAGGTTCCTTAGGGTTTACCAACTAGGTTCTTTGCTCGGTGACAACGTATAGTATTAACCTTACAATCAACAACATATGTAGGATATCAAAACAATCTAAACATCATGATCTCATCATTGTCTAACTCGGTAATAGTTTCCCATTGAATAACTTATTTCTCCCCTTATTCATCACATTCTTTCTGTGTCTTACCGATATCTTAATTCTCTTCAATACATACTTCTCAAGATATGGAAACATCATACTGAATTAGAAAATCAATTTCTTGACATCAATGACAAAATAATATTGTAAAGACAGTAATCATCCTTCTTCAGTTATATCAATAATCTTCAACAACCTTCTCAATATCCTTATTGAAATGCCAACAATCTCCTTTCTATTGAAACGCCAACAATCTCCCCCTTTGGCATTGATGGCAATACCAACTTTTAAATGGTAATATTGACAAGATATTCAAATTGATTCGGATTCAGATTGCTGTTAGACTTCTCCTATTATCCTTGAGCTGTTAAAATCTTCTGAAGTCTTCTAGGCTTTCTCCCTCTTTCATTAGGCTTCTGAGTTGTTGTCTTGCATTTAGTCTTCTCCCCCTGTCATTAGTCTTCTGTTATCTTCTTCATTTAGGGCTTTACCATTTAGTCTTCTCCCCCTTTGACAACAATGCCAAAAAGTAAAAGAACTAAATCATGATTTCTTCCCCTATAAAGTGATTTGCCTTACTATGTATCATCTCAGTGTCGGTCAGAGCAACCTGTCTCTATTCACTATTTCCTACACACCTTTAGAAAACCTCCTAAAGTGCGTAAATCAACATCAATCCACACATAATACTCTGTAGATTCATCGAATTGATGCTTTCACTGAACTCTGTCAGTGAGTAGAAGATAGGGGTAGGACCCCTAACTTGCTTCTGAGATACTCAAAAGTGTCCCTTGGCAGTGGCTTTGTGAAGATGTCTGCTATTTGCTCCTTTGAATTGATATATTCCAGCACAACGTTCTTCTCTTGAACTTCTTCTCTGAGATAATGATACTTTATAGAGATATGCTTTTTCTTAGAGTGCATTACCGGACTCTTTGAAATATTAATGGCATTAGTATTATCACAGAATATAGTTACTGGCTTGGTAAATTTCTCATTTATACCTTCCAACAGTTGCTTGATCCATGCTATATTGGTACAATTCAATGCTGCAGCAGTATATTCAACTTCTGCTATTGACTGTGAAATACATCCTTGTTTCTTGCTAAGCCAACTCACTAGTCTTTCTCCTAAAAAGAAAGCTCCACCACTTGTGCTTTTCTTGTCATCAATGTTGCCTGCCCAATCAGCATCAGTATACACTTTAAAAAAAAAATCATTTCTCTTTTCATATACTAAGCCGTAATCTTCAGTGCCTCTCAGGTATCTGAAAATTCTCTTGATTGCTATCATATGTGTTTCTTTGGGATCTGCAGAGAATCTTGCAACAATACCTACTGCATGTGCTATATCTAGTCTACTATGCACAACATATTGCAACTTTCCAATCATAGATTGGTAAAGTGTCTCATCAACATATGCAGATTCATCATTCTTTGATAGTTTATAGTTGGTAGTCATAGGAGTACTTACAAGTTTAGAATCCTCCATTCTATATTTCTTCAAGATTTGCTTTATGTACTTGGATTGAGTAATGAAAATCTCATCTTTTATTTGCAGTATCTATAAACCTATAAAATACTTTATCTCACCGATTAATGGCATCTCAAATTCTTTACACATTTCATTTCCAAAGTTCTTGCAGAAGGAGTCATTACCACAAAAAATAATATCATCAACAAATATGGCTGAGATCAGTATTCCATTGTCCTCATCATTCTTCATGTACATATTGTTGTTTTCACTTGTTCTTATAAAACCAATCTTGATCAAATAAGAGTGCAGTCTTTCATACCATGCTCTAGGTGCTTGTTTCAGACCATATAAAGCTTTGTTTAGTTTACATACCTGATCTTTACTCTCGTCTTCAACAAATCCTTCAGGCTGTTCAATATAAACTTCTTCTTCTAGTATACCATTCAAAAATGCAGATTTAACATCCATTTGATATACCTTGAAATTTTTGAAAGCAGCATATGCCAACAATGTTCTTACTCCCTCAAGTCTAGCCACAGGTGCAAAAGTCTCACCATAATCTATTCCTTCTTCTTGAGCATAACCTTTGAAAACTAGTCTTGCTTTGTTGCTAATGACCTCACCTTTTTCATTTAGCTTGTTTCTAAAAATCCACTTTGTACTGATTATATTTTTGTCCTTCGGTTTTGGGACCAGTGTCCATGTGTCATTCTTCTTGAATTGATCAATCTCTTCTGTCATAGCATTTACCCAATCTTCACTATTAAATGCCTCTTTTACTATTCTCGGTTCAAATTCATATATCAGACATGTGTTCTATCTCAGTTTGTTCCTTGTCATCACTGGATCAGCCTTATCTCCTATAATCTGACTTGATGCATGATGTCTTCAGACATATTTGGCTAATATAGGCTCGGTAGGATTTGCATGATCTTCTTCATCACTCGGTAACTGGACATTATCTTCATTTTCTTCAACAACTTTCTCGGTAGGACTTCTTAGTTGAATAGAAACAAATTCTTCATATTTTTTTGGTTCTTTGGAATTTCCTTCATCATTTCTTTCTGCAAATTCATCAATTTTTACATTTGCACTTTCTACTATTTTGTTAGATGATTTGATCAGACATTTAAATGCTTTACTTCTAGAAGAATAACCAAGAAATGTTCCTTCTTCACTTTTCTAATCAAACTTTCCATTTCTATCATCTTTGTGAACATAGCATCTACTTCCAAAGATTTTAAAATAACTTACATTAGGTTTCTTGTCATACCAGATTTCATATGGTGTCTTCATAGTTCCTTTCTTCAGTTGTACTCGGTTTAGGGTGTAAACTGCAGTGCTGATTGCTTCTCTCCAAAATGTTTGAGGTACCCTCTTTTCTATCATCAAGGTTCTGGCACAATCTACAATTGATCTGTTTCTTCTTTCTGCTATCCCATTTTGCTGAGGTGTTCTTGGTGCTGATACTTGCCTTTTTATACCATGATCATTGTAGAATAAGTTAAATTCATCAGAAGTGAACTCTCATCCTCTATCAGATCTAAGACATTTTAGTTGTCTTCCTGTTTCATTTTCAACTCTTGCCTTGTACCATTTAAACATTTGAAAAGATTCTAACTTTTCTTTTAAAAACATAACTGACATCATCCTTGAGTAATCATCCACAAATAATATGAAATATTTATCACAATAATAACTTTGAACTTTCATGGGACCACAAAGATCAGTGTGTACTAGATCTAAAATTCCTTTAGAAGTGTAGGACTTACTTGTAAAACTTGATCTTGTCATCTTACCCATTTGGCATCCTTGACACATAGCATTCTCAGTTTTTTCTCAGCTCGATAGACCTCTTACTCGGTGCTTCTTACTTATTTTGATCAGATTATCAAAATTTACATGAAAAAACCTTTTATGCCATAACCAGGTATCATCTATCTTTGCATAAAGACACTTGTTCCGAGTTGAGTCAAGATGAAATGTATTACCTTTTGTTTGTGTCCCGGTAGCAGCTAACTTTCCATGCTTGTCATGAACTTTGACACATCCCTTCTGGAATTCTATTTGGTATCCTGTATTGTTTAGCTGTGCTACACTCAAAAAATTGTATTTCAAACCTTCAACCCAGTATACATCATCACATTTAGCATTGTCAAGAAGTGTGATAGAGCCTTTACCTTTTACCGGACACGGTGCATCATTACCAAATCTTACATAGCCTCCATCATAATCTTCTAAGTTAACAAATTTGTGTTTATCACCTGTCATGTGATGTGAGCATCCACTGTCTATGATCCAAGAATCATTATTATTTATGTGAGATATTAGGGCTTTTTCTTCATACCTTTCTTCATCTGATCCATCTTTAATAGCCACATAAACAACTTCCTCTTTATCAGTTTCATCAGATTTATCATCATTGGATTCCTCATCAGCTACTAGGCATGTCTTTCTGTCTCTTCTTTTGAAGTCTCAGTGTCCTCTGTATTGGTTGTCCTTCTTCCTATTATCTCGGTATTCTCTCTTTTCACTAGATTCTTTGTCAGGGCAGTTAGAAGCCACATGTCCTATTTTATCACAATTGAAACATTTTAGAGGTAGCTTTCCTTTATACTTACCTTTTCTTCTTGGTAACCTTCTGGCTAATAATGCTTCAAACTCTTCTTGCTTTTTGATTTCCTCATACAGTTTGTGCACTTCTTCCATGTTCTTGCGAAATGTTTCACTTTCTCCACTATGATTCCCTTCAGAGTACTTACTCATTCTATCATTATAATAATCAGATTCACCAATATGAAAAGAACTGAATGCAGATTCTACTTTATTTACCGAAGACCCACTGTTATCAAAATTACTTAACTCAAATGCATGTAGTTTACCAATAGTAGCATCCAAAGAAACTGGCATATTTGGTATAGACCTTAGTTCATTGATTGCAGAGACTCAAATGGCATAAGCAGGTAGAAGTGTTCTAAGCAACTTACTTGTTACGTCCTTTTCTTCAATAGTTCCTCCTACTCCTTTGATTTGATTGACAATCTCCTTTAACCTTGTAATGTATTGGGTTATGTTCTCACCTTCATTCATTCTCATGGATTCAAGTTGTCCTCTTAGACTATCTACTTTTTCTCTTTGAACATGTTCATGACCTCCATACACATATATGATCTTGGTCCACATTGCTTTTGCATCATTACAACCTTCTAGATCATTAAACTCTGAGTTGGTCAATGCTTATGTTATTTCAATCATAGCTTTAATATGTTCTTGCTTTGCCTTTATCTCTTCCAAGGTCATCAGGTTGGTGCTTGGTGGTATGTAATCATTCTCCAAATAATATGTTGCATATTCTCCAATTCCTGATAAATGTAGCTTCATCCTTTTTTGCCATGTGGAGAAACTTGACTTGTTCAACTTTGGTGCATCCTTTTTATACATCTTCGGATCTTTGCCTCAAGTACCTTTAAACTTTTCTTCCAGAGTCCAAAGCTTTGATACCAATTGTAAAGTTTTGATTCCAATAGCTAACAAGATGAGAGGGAGGGGGGGGGGGTGAATCATACAAACTTAATCTTCCATAAAATGAACAGATTCAACCTCGATAACTTATACTTCAATATAACCAAAAACTGCTAAACATGCAAACTCATAAACACATAATCATCATAATGTATATAACACCAGATTTAACATGGAAACCCAAATAGGGAAAAACCACTGTGGGATTTCGGACCCACTAAGAAATATACTCTTCTAGAGTATGCTCGGTTAAAAGCAAATCCTGTTAAAGATTACAAACACATTGCTAGATGTGACCCGGTTAAGGGATTTCCCTCAGATCTGTTAGGATCTTCACTTTGTTAGAAGTGACCTTGTCAAAGGATTTCAAACACTCATTTAGAATGTTACCTTGCTAGAGGGTTTACAAATAAGACTGTTAGGTCCACTCGGTTAAGAGATTTTCTGTCACTTACAAAATAACAGTAATAAAAATATATTTGCAACTTCACATCTAAAATGCTAAAGTAGATTCTATTTTCCTCAAAATAATTTTGTCATAGAACTTATCTTGTCCCTCTTCTGGTCTCCCTACTCTGTTATTCAAATAGGTCTTCAAGCTTCTGTGCTTGGTAATCACTATGTAGCATCCCTATGCTTACACTTGCCCGCATACATTGTTCATCAATAATTTCTTATTTATAAACAATTTGCTAACCACTTAATCTCCTTGATCATATTTCCCATGATCAATATTAGCCATCAGATCTTCAATCTTGACTAGGTTCAATGTATCCTTTGATCTGAAAATGTTTTACCTCGCCTTGGAACTTGCAGTCCTTCCTAGGAACTTGTGCTAGGTTATTGCGGTTCAATATGTGTTGTAGATCTTCCTCCTAATTTTCCATTGCCGTAGATCCTTAACAAACTTCATGTGTGGCATACAATCATTTATTCATCTCTAGCTCATCAGCATCCTTCATTAAATAATGCTTTTATCCATCCAATGCGATCTGTCATAACTCGGTTGCAACTCGGTAAATACTAAACTTTACTCGGTAGACATTCCACCTTCATTAACCAATATCGATAACCTTAGGGTTTACCGACTAGGTTCCTTAGGGTTTACCAACTAGGTTCTTTGCTCGGTGACAAAGTATAGTATTAATCTTACAATCAATAACATATGTAGGATATCAAAACAATCTAAACATCATGATCTCATCATTGTCTAACTCGGTAATAGTTGCCCATTGAATAACTTATTTCTCCCCTTATTCATCACATTCTTTCTGTGTCTTACCGACATCTTAATTCTCTTCAATACATACTTCTCAAGATATGGCAACATCATACTAAATCAAAAAATCAATTTCTTGACATCAATGACAAAACAATATTGTAAAGACAATAATCATCCTTCTTCAGTTATATCAATAATCTTCAACAACCTTCTCAATAGCCTTATTGAAATGCAAACAATCTCCTTTCTATTGAAATGCCAACAAGTTCTGCTGTATTTTCCTATGTCACCATCATCAAAATGACCTAGCAGACTGACCTATATACCCTTAGAAACAATAAGCCTTATGTCGGCTTGCAATGTATTATAAAAGATATACAATTTCGGCTTTATACAATAATTACAAAATGATTTTACAAATAAAACTTCCTTCGGGTCCAAGCCTGATGTCGGCTTCACTGAAGTGCTGGATGCCAGTGCCGGTGTAACCTTAGATTCTCCAATGCCGGTGTCTACCAGTGAATGCCAGTGAATGCCTCCTAGTGTCGGTGTATGCCGGTGTAAGTTTCCTTATGAATCTTATTGCTAAGTAACCAGGTTACCATGTTTCCATCAATGACAACATATGAATCCAATGAGTGTCAATTGCCAACTATCTCCCCCTTTGGCATTGATGGTAACACTCATGTGAAAAATGAATTCCCTATCGGTTCAATCTAAAGTATGCTCCCCTGAGCAATACACTCCTTCCTGATTTCCTTCCCATATTTTTGTTATTTTTGTCTGATATTTTTCACATTATATACACTCCCCCTTTGGCATCAATGCCAAAGACCGATGAAAGAATTGAAATAATTAATAAATACAGATTACTTTATCGAAGCTTGACCAATTTTGAAATTTATGGATAAGCCTTGTCTAGCAAATGTGAATATGTATCGCAGCTGGTTCTGAAGGTTTCAAATATGGATACAAGTCCACTCAGTAAGTGTGCAATTGTTTCCTTCTCATTGACTTCTGTCGGTGTGGGCTTAGCAATCATATTCATACATTCCCTCTTATGTACACTGAGTGAATCCAATCTTGGACTCACCAATCCTCGACTTCTTGCTCTTCGAATGATCTTGTCTCTTTCCTTTTCAAACGCAAAAATTTGGTTCTCCAAGGACAAAATTTGTCCATCAGTTGTTAGTCAGGCTAATCCATCAAAAGAGTTTGCAATATTGGCAACCTTACCATGTAATTCCTTTAATCTGCTATCTATATTTGCTGTAAGAGTTTATATGTTACAACAGACCCTGTAGATATTTGTACACTATTTTAAACAATTCTCAATAAGAATCAATTTTCCTTCAATTTTCTTCTTCTCTGTTTCAATAATTTGATCAAAAGTGGCTCTCTTAGCCACAACAAATCTCTCAAGTGCCTACCGATATGAAATTTGCTGCAAAGATTGAAAGTTGTTAGATATCTGCTCAGTTAATGCCTTAAGCTTACCAGAAGGGCTTGCTTCATTTTCAATCTAACAATCAGGAATTAGTCTGTACAAAACTATGATTGAGTGATCTATTATTCTTTTATCTGTCGGTCCCTCCTTTATTAGTTTTTGAGTAGCCATCATCCTTAAGTCAGTGGGACTCATCTCAGTGATTAATTTCTTCTTAACTTGAGAATTGTCAATTGGCAAAACCTTTGCCAGGGAATCAATATTAACTGTTGGTATCGTCTCAGTTCCCTTTGCCTTATCCTCCTTAGCACTGGTGGCTTCACCAAATGGTGTAGTATCTATTACTATCGGTGGAGTATTATCCACAATATTGTCAGTAACCTATACAGTATCTTGTTTAAAGGTTGTTTCTATCCGTATCGACTGTACACTCTCCTTTACTATCGGTGGTGTCTATATACTTATAGTTACTATCGGTTTATTCAAAATTGGAGCTGAACTATCCAAAATACCTTTCCCTTTAGATCTGTTTGAGATGGTGGAAGTTGTTGCTTTTACAAATTCTTCTTGGGAGGTGAGAAAATCAGGATTCTTTTGGAAGAATTTGGTCCAACCATATTTGGTCTCATTTACTACCTCATTTACCCTGCCCATCATTAGGCTTAATTGCCGGGGTTTGCTACTAAAAACTGTTCTTTTAGCAACATCTATGCATCTTTTCATTTCCTCATTGTTTGTTGATCCACATATACCCAAAAGTTCTACTTCCTTAATTTATCTATCCCTCTTGACTGCATCAAGTCTTCTAGCATCTAATTTATTGTATAGTGATAGAGGAATTTCCTTCAAAATTTCTACTAAGGCTTTCTTATATATATCTATATGTAACAAAATTGCCTCTTCAATCTCATTCTACTCATTATCCTCTAAATTTTCATAATAAATGGAAACATTTTTCAAAACTCCATCCTTGGTTATTTCATCAATCAATTCAGCACAGGTCATTGTAGCCTTACCATATTTATTATCATCGTCATTCTTCTTCTTCTTGCTGTGGTTTACTGGAGTGGATGTGATTGGTTTCCTTGCCGGAGGTGGGGGTGCAGTAGGTTTTGTCACTTTTCTCACAAGCTTCCTCCTTGGCTCCACCTTCTTCTCCTCTACCGAAGGCTAGTCATCTTTCTTTATTTGTACTCTTTTGAATGCTAGAGGTTCATTACCCTCTGGATCAAAGTCATAGTTGACAAAAGAAATGAAAGTTTCAGGCCTCTTTGCCTCAGGAGCACTAACCATTGTTGGTTCCTTTGCTGGTATGGATCCAAAATCTAGTTGAGTGTCTATCTTATGAATTACATCATGTATATATGTAGATATCTTGTCTATTTTCTTCTCTTCTTTTCTTGTCAAAGACAAATTTGACTTCAAGAGCCTTTTCTTCAGCAATACCAAAGTGTTTTGTTTTATCATCCAATGGAGCTTCAAGCAACATTTTTGCATAGAGTTAAAAAATGCTATCATCCACTTCATATCCAAGATCAGTTATCCATATGATCTTAGGTTCTACTGCCTCCATAAGAGTTTCATCAGTTTTCACCATAAAACATATATATCAGTGGAGTACTTCTCCATAATGTGCTTTGATATTCTTTTCCTTTGTCTCATGTTTTCCTAAAATGTTTTGAAATAGCCCCAAAGCTTTTCATCCCTGCTAGTACCAAGACCAGTGATTGCTTCCTTGATTTGCATACCTACAAGTATGTCATGACCCTAATGTTTCTTCCCTAGACTGGGTAGCTCATTCATGAAGTAAAGCATTAAACAAGCAATGAGATTTCCGAACCTAAAATTTCCTTTCTTAAGACTCTTAATCTTTCCAAGATTTATCATTAACTCACTTCTCAATCATTCACATAAATCATACTTCTCATTATTCTTTAACATTTGATAAGCATAATGGATGGTAGAACTACCAACAGAGTTCAATCGACTAGATTGAGTTACCTTATAGCCGATTATCATGCTGACAAATTTCACATCTACGTCCTTGATGGTGCTGACCCTCATAGATCTTCCATCATGGGTTATGTCAATGATCTTTTCAACCGCAGTGGTGGAAATCTTCTTGCCAGGTTCTTGTTCGACTTTGGGTAAGCCTGTGACTACTTGAATTGCTTCCTTTGTGATCATGTGGGGCGTATCCAACCAAATGAACTCATTGTGAACCCTGCTCAGATTATATCTGATCACCCCATCTTTGAATTTTGATATTACAGAATAACGGTTAACCCTAGATCCTTCATGATCTTATATTCTAGTTTGATTATTCCAGAGTTTCCCAGTATCACAGATTGATACATGCCCTTAATCTCTTATGTACCTAAATCCTCCAAGGTGCAGTGAATATATGCCCTTACATCTTCAACATACATCACACCATCAGGAACCCTAGAGAATGCGCCCGCAGAGTCTTCTTTCTTAGCTATCTGGGGAACTTCCTTGAAAATGGGTCTCACTATCCTTAACTTAAAAAATGGTGGGATTTGAAATGAAAGTAGGAGCAAATGATCTAGATGCCATTTTGAAATACCTAAAAAATGATCGTCAGTGTGAAGATTTGATTACTTCTCTGATGATTGAAGAAATCCTTTCAGAATGCCTTTTCTTGTTCTTAATCACTTGAAATCTGCCTTTGCTTCACTCTAGATTGCTTGAATGTTGGGTGCGTGAGAATTACTTAAATTTCTCCTTTTATCAACAAGTAAAACCTAATCCTTCACTATCATAAATGCTTCACGATGTACCCTATCGCATGCCGGTTTCACAGTCTTATGTCGGGTAAACCTTCATCAATGATTAAGATAACTCTCCAGATCTCTTTTAGATCTCCTTTGGGGAATATGCAAGATTTGCAATAGATTTGCCAACCCCTAAGGTGTATGCCTCAGTTACCGGTGGAATTTCCTGTCGGTGCAGGAATGCTCTGTTCTACCGGTGTAGTTCCATCTCCACTTGGTTCTTCAGACTTTCTAACCCATCTCTTGGTGTGATCTTGTTGAATTTCATCTACCTTCTTCTTTCCTTTCTCATTTGCTTTATCATTGCTAACCGGTTGAGTTTTTCTTTTGCAGTACTTAGCAATATGACCTATTTTGTTGCATGTATAATATGTAACATTGTTCTTTTGAATTGATTTAACATATTTGATGTCATTCCTTGACCTACATTGATTATCCAAATGACCAAACTTTCCACATACATGACATTTGACATTCATTCTGCAATCTTCTGATCTATGACCATATTTCTTGCAATTTATGAATTGACCGGGAACAAAATTGTAGTTTTGATTTGCTCTATTTCTACATTGTTTAGCCATATGCCCAAATTTATTACAAACAAAGCATCTACCATTCAATTTATAAGCATTAGATTGCCTTACCAGTTTCCTCTGGTTTGATGAGTTCTGCATACCGATTGTTTGATCTTCATTTGCAGTACCGGAGCTTTCACCTTGTACAAATCCAAGTCCTCTAGAATCATCATTTTACCTTTGTCTTTTCAATAAGTTATCCAACTGTGCAACACTAATCCTGAATTTTTCTTTATACTCACTTGCAGTATTCAGATAATCTCTCGAAGTAGTTATTTTTCTTTCAAGCTCTTGTTCATTATTCTGAGAGTGTGCCAAATCAGTTATCAACAGATTATTCTCATGAGTCAATCTGCCACATTCATCAAATTTGTTCTTCAGAGATATGACAAGATTATCTTCCTTCTTCTTTTTGTCCTCAATATCTTTTGATAACCTCATAGTCAGGTCTTGCATTTCATTCTTCATGAGCATGTTTGCTTGACTTAGTTTCTGACATTGTTCCTTAAGTGCATTTTTCTCCTCATCATTCAAGTTTTGCAAAAGTTCATTTCTCTTGGCTTGAGCTGATGATAACCTTTCTTGCAGGACAAGGATGAATTAATTAGCATAATTCAATTCATCTTGCAATTTTAAATTCTTCATCCTTTCAGCATCATAATCCTCAAGAGCCATCTCAAGTTGTTTCTCCATAGCCATGTTTAATGAATCCAGTTTCAGAATCTTCCTCAAGCTGTTAAACTTCTTCTGATGAACCTGGCTCTGATACCAATTATTGGGATCCACAAACACTGAGAGGGGGTGGTGAATCAGTGTTCTGCCGATAAGATATGATTTTACCATTTTATAACATACACATATAAATTGGTAAATGAAGAAACATATAACTTGAAGAAAAAAAACCATCCACATAAAGGAACACCATAACACACATAATTATACGTGGAAAACCTCAAAGAGGAAAAACCATAGTGGGATTTGTGACCCACAATATCAGTTCACTGGCCATATGAAAGGATATTACATAAAATGGGGGCCTGCACATGCAGGAAGACACACTGCCTAGAGCACACTGCTCACCACAAAAAGAGTCTCACTGACTACAAGCTTCTATTGAAATGAAACAGTAATAATTAACTCACAAAATGCATCTGCTATGCCAGAAAGATTTCCAGTTATAGTTTTTCTCTATACTGGTTCATAAACCCTGAACACTTCTACAGGTATCTCTTCTCCTCCAAGAACTCTTTCCAAACTATCTACAGATCATTGCATGATATAAAATTTGCATACAAATGATCTACATACATATACTTCACATTATACAGTTCTATTATATTTTCCTATGTCACCATCATCAAAATGACCTAGCAGACTGACCTATATACCCTTACAAACAATAAGCCTTATGTCGGCTTGCAATGTATTACAAAATATATACAATGTCAGCTTTATAAAATAATTATAAAATGATTTTACAAATAAAACTTCCTTCGGGTCCAAGCCTGATGTCGGCTTCACTGAATTGTTGGATGTCAGTGCCGGTTGCGGTGCCGTTGTAACCCTGGATTCTCCAATTCCGGTGTCTACCAGTGAATGTCGGTGAATGCCTCCTAGTACTGGTGTATGCTAGTGTAAGCTTCCTTATGAATCTTGTTGCTAAGTAGCCATGTTGCCATGTTGCCATCAATGACAACATATGAATCCAACGAGTGTCAATTGCCAACATAAACTATCAACCATTAAGGCAATTGTCAAGGAAACCGATAGCGATAACTTGCCAAAAAATGATCCAAATGTGATGTGGTCTGGAACTAAGAAAGATGGTCAAGTCTTCAAGTAGAATCCAACTCCATAGGATCCGGTGAGCCAAAATTGCTACACACAGGAAGAAATGCTGAAACTGCAAACAAAAAGAAAAACATAAAGAAAATATTTTTGGTTGATGCAAGATTGCTATGAATTGAGGATGCTCCTACATCAAATAGATATTTATTTATTTAATTAATTGATTTATCCTCTTCTAGCTTTTTACCATTCAACTAAATATTTTTTATTTATTTAAATTATCAATTCTCTAAATTAAATAAATATTTTATTTATCAAATTGGTCCCACTTCCTCTATTAATTGAATGGATCTTTATTTATTTAATTAATTAATTATCTTTTTCCCTTCATGACACTTCTCATTTATCTCTTTATTTTATCCTTTATCCTACCTACCCTTTAATCCTACCTGACCGTTTACCCTTTCACCTCTTAATCTCATCCCTTAATTTTCTAAGGTGTTTTATATATGAGTGTTCCTTCATCATTTCATGACCCTAACTAATCCAATAATCTAACTAATCAACGATCAATCAATCTTAATGCGATCAAGCTACTTCACAACCACAATTCGTTCTTTGTTGAGCTTTTGTGCACACTAAAATCTAAGAGCAACTATATCAAACAAGATCAATGGAGATAGAAAACAATGGAGATCAAATCCTACCAAGCATATGAATGGTATAATCTTTCTATTTTGTTGTGATTTGCATGTTTTAGGTTCTTCATTGGTGTATGGTGGATTCTTGACTGTAGAACTAGAGTTTATGTAGTTGGACCTTTGTTGGTTTTATAATAGTTTTATCTTCTAAATTTCACTGCACATAGGTATAATCAGTTTAGTCAATCATTTTAATTTCTTATTTGTTATTGTTTATGGTGAAAATGGATAACAACAATGTTGAAAGACTAAATAGATTCAACCACAAAACCCTAGCCTAACAACAACAAAGATCCACCATAACATATGAAGATTACTTAAGACAATGCAAATCAAACAAAATCACAAAGATTATACCATCACATGTCCAATAGGGTTTGAATCTCCATTGATCTTGCTTGATATATTTGCTCTCAGATTTTATGTGCACAAGAGCTCAACAAAGAACAGAGTGTGGTTGCAAGTAGGATCATATATGTCAAAAGCGTAGTGTGGTCAAGTGCATAAATTGATTAGCCAGGGTTGATAATGAAGGAAATATCCTCTTATATAGAAGACACTATATGAAATGGAGGGATACGATTGAGAGGTGTAAAAGGAGGTCGGCTATGATTAGAGGGTAGGTAAAAGAAATAATAAAATAATGAAAGGGGTAGGTAGTGTATGAATTAAGAGATGAATGGCATGTGTCATAGGTAGAAAAGGTTAATGACTTAATTAAATAAATAAAGATTATATAATTAATAGAAGAAGTGGGATCAATTAAATAAATAAGATATTTATTTAATTTAGGAAAAAGGATAATTTAAATAAATAAATGTATTTATTTAAATGAGAAATAAGGCTAGAAGAGGATAAATGAATTAATTAAATAAATAAAGATTTATTTAATTAATAGAAGAATTAAGCTTAGATAATTAAATAAATAATATTTATTAATTATACCGGACAATTTTAGGTGTCTACATTTTGCCCCTCTTTGAGACAATGCGGCTTGTCGCGTTGTTTCAAAGAAGATAAGATGAACTGATACAGAGTTGCCCCAAGATGGGAATGATATGCCCCCTCGAGAGATTGGATGAAAATGTCTAAAAAGATCGCAGACAATCTCTCGATAAGAAAGATGGGATAGAATGGACTGATCGGATAAAGTGACAAAGTCACGGGATAATGAAGATTGACTCGGGGAATGAGGGCTAGGACTAGGACTAGGGCAGTCTATAAAATAGACCACGAGGGAAATACATCCTCATTGTCATCTACACATCCACGAGAGCAGAGTGCAGAGTGAAATAGAGCAACAACAGTCAGCAGCGATAGCCTTTGTTTACAGAGAGCCGATAAGTACCACAAAACCTCCTTGTACTTTGATACATTTATTGTTGTCATTAATGCATGCTAGATAGGGTAATAAATGCGCTTAGAATAGGGTCCAAAAAAATGTCAAAAATGCCCAGGCACGTCTGCGTTGGTGCCAGGCGCGTCTATGCTCTCGAGGCACGTCTGTGTTTGTGCCAGGCGCGTCTATGCAAAATGCGTCCGCGTCTGTGATGTGTAGGCGCGTCTATGCCAAAAAGGCACATCTGTGTTGCCCAGGTGTGTCTGTGCAGAGCATAGGCACGTCTGTGTCTTTCAGGCACGTTTGTGTAAAACAGACACGTTTATGCAGTCTTCAAGCGTGTTTATGTCTGGAAAGTGCGTTTATGTCCAAAAAATGTGAATTTGTGTCTTCTAGGTCAAATCGACAGTTCTGTGATGAACATACGCTGTCGATTGGATAAGCTGCTGAGAGGATACACTCAAGCGGGTCCTCTGGGGAAGACTAGGATTGCAAATAGGGCTAAGATTGACAATTCTGTGATAGAACATACGTTGCCAATTAGGAAACTAGTCAAGAGGATTCACTCAAGCAGAGGCCCTAGGATAGGATAGATCAAGACACTTTGTGATGAACAGTGAGTACCAAGATATAATACTTTGTGATGAACAGGGAGTACTAAAATATGAGCAGCACTTTGTGATGAACAGTGAGTGCAAATGTGAGCAACAATTTGTGATGAACAGTAAGTGCCACACACGTAGTACTTTGTGATGAATAGGGAGTACTACTAGGATAAATAGAAACACTTTGTGATGAATAGTGAGTGTCACGAGGATAGATAGCCAGATGCACTTAGATAAAAAGTAGCATTTTGTGATGAACATTGAATGCCACAATGACTGACAGGATTGATTTGCTTGACTGCAAGAGTATTTGCCTATGCTGGAGTCACGAGAGAGATTCCCATCGACTCAGAGGTTGCGAGCAGAGCTGACGGCCGAGGACCGAGTGGCTATTAAGGCTATGGGTCTGAGACATATTCTATATGTGCCTGAGTTTTAGGCAAACATGGGACTGCTGACTGCTTTAGCTGAGAGATAGCACTCCGAGACTTGCACTTTTCATTTGCCGATGGGTGAGATGACAGTCACCCTAGAGGATGTATATAGGATCCTAAGGATACCGATCGATGGGGAGCTGATTCCCTACAATTGAGATGGAGACAAGGAGGCCCTGAGACAAGTGTTCCAGGACCCAGGACTGGAGATGAGGGCAGGACATGTGGCTTGGGACACCATGACAGCTACAGGATTAGCGCTGCCAGTAGTGATAGGAGGAGTGATCAATGGGTTCTTGTGTCCTAATAGAGCGACACGAGGGTTGGCTATGGGCTGGGGAGGAGCATTGGAGACACTGGTGACATAGTACACCAGATATGCCTGGGGACCATGTGTGCTAGTGCACCTATATTATGAGCTGCATCAGTTTGTGTACCACAGGTCAATGGGATTGGGCTGTGGGGTCACATTGTTACAGGTGTGGGCCTATGAGCATCTGCCAGTGATGAGATCGATACATTTTAGGGGCAGAGGTCATGGATGTAGTTTTGTACACTTGTACGACATGATCACTTCGTAGCCACGGATTGGCAGGTTAGAGCACTGGCGACGGGTGATTGATGACATTGATATGGTCATATGGAAGCCATACCTTGGATGTGAGCCATGGGAGGATGATGCAGTAGATCTACCCTACACCTTCTAGAGCAGGTATCTAATTGGGTGGATGCCCTATGTACTGGAGAGGCAGTTAGTGGACAGGGTGGGCAGGTAGTTCGACAGGATCCAGCGGATGCCATGGGGTTCAGGCATGTATGCACGGACTGTCAGAGATCAGGCGCAATTTGGGCCTTTATTATCATATGATCAAGCTGTTACACAGCTAGTAGAGATGATGCCCCTACCCTAGGACATGTGGCCAGAGATTGAGGATGCTAGCATGGATGCCAAGTACACAACATACTGGGCCGAGCATCCATTCCCACGCCTGACGGATCCAGGAGAGCTACTAGATGGAGATGGTGGTGGGGATGGTGATGATGATGAAGATGATGGAGGTAGAGGCCGACGGAGGAGGAAGGGGGTAGTTGGAGAGAGGAGGGTGGCGCCACGGAGAAAGGGTGGAGAGGACAGGCAGGCTTGGGTGGTGAGGGGTCACGGTGGATTACCGCTACAGGTGCCAGCAGCACAGGGTCCCAGACAGGTGCAGGTACAGGGACAGGGGTAGGGACAAATATAGGGACAGGCACCAGTATAGGTATAGGGGTAGGGGTAGGCACTCGTACAAGAGGAGCCACAGGCAGAGCCATAGGGGGTTGAGGTAGAGGAGGATGTGCTGACGGAGCTGAGGGAGATTTGCCAGGGACAGGTAGATGAGATCTAGGAGCTGGAGAGAGAGAGGGATAGGCTCAGGAGGTAGCTCAGAGATACTGAGCAGGAGCGAGATCAGGCCATTTAGCGCTACACAGAGGCTGAGACAGCACTGAGGGCTGGGAGGCAGGCGGTAGAGGACACAAGGGCCAGATATGCCTATGTTCTGCGGGCAGGGGAGGAGATCGGTTACTAGCATGATTTCTATTATGGTGCGGTGCCAGCTGATCAGCAGGCGAGGAGCTTCTATAGACTATCGCGGATAGTGACAGCTATGGGAGGGAGCCGGAGGAGACAGGCATCTAGTGGTGGGGTTATGGGTCCTCCACCACCACTAGATAGAGGAGATAGGAGGGATGATCCTGGGGTGGGTCCTTCGGGAGCTCAGATTCCGTCGAGGCCAGGCGGCTCCGAGGGAGGGAGTTCATCATAGCCATAGAGGGCTCCCTATGTATCAGTATTGTACCATTTTTGTATGATGATGTAGACACCTGCGGGTGCTTTGTAGCCATATGATTTTGACATCATTGTATCATGACACTTATGATTTCAATATATATATATATGAGATGATTCATCTTTGCAGCAGCTATATGCATGTGTACTTATGTGATGAGATGTTTCTATGTGATGCTTATGATATGGATGCAAAAATGGATATGATGCAATTGAAAATATATATATATATATATATATATATATATATATATATATATATATTGTGTGTGTATGCATGATGCAAATGTGAATGTATGAAATGCAAATGAATATGATAATGCAAATGACTATTTACATGATGAGAATATAAAAATTTCTAACATATGTTGTGTGCAGGATGTGATGCAATTGTGATATCTATATGTATTTATGAAATACTTAATATGTGGCAATGTAGGTGAAACTACATGAAATGCAAATGTTTTTGGTGTCATTATACTCAGTCATGTGATAGCAGGCTATGCAGACTCGAGAAGGATGATGGAAGTCAATCAAGAAAGGGGGATGAAAGACAAAAGATATGAAAGTGAAAGAGCTTCTTGTGCGTTATCATCATTGAACTTTATTATGGCAAGTAGGTTATGACAATTGAGGCATATGTTTGACCTAGAAAGTCATTGTACCTATTTGCATGGAGATAAGATAGTCACAAACAAGGAATGCCCCAATTCATACTAGACTCATAGTGTCCTCATATCCTTGGACAAGTCATAGCATTACTGAGAGACAATCCACAGACAACAAATACAAATAGGTGACGATACCCCATCCTCGCCTTTCTAGTCAAAGACATCCTGGAGATAGAATCTCTTGTCAAAGACATCCTAGAAAAGCTAAAAGACATGTCACTAAAAGATAAAATAAAAAATTAAGACTTGACACCAACATCCATTGAAGTCCTCAAATTAGTGTCTCTTGTCACTTGTATAAGTCTTATTTGATTGTGGTCACAATGTTTACTTTCACAGAAAGGATAGATAGCATGAAACCATATGCTATCTAAGTCTGTTGAAAGATTTGATTTGTTGAAGCCCATTGTTGTTGCTATCTCATCTGAAACTGACTGAATCCATGAAACTGATACTTTATTGCGGAGAAGATGAAACTTTATTGTGGATCTATGATGCAAATGTTGCTTTATTGCAGATTGTGCGCGGATAGACTGAAGGAAGCTAGAAGAAACTGTACTCCTCGAAACATGTGATGTTCTCAGTTCCACACCCATCACTAGACGTAGGATTTGCCTTAGCCATAGATAGGATCTGATTTATTATGGATGGAAAGGGAGGTGAAAAGGGAGGTTTATTATGAATGGAAACAATTTTAGGTAGATCAATAACAGGCCATGATGGGAATGGGTAAGTTTATTATGAATGAATTGGTCGTGAGTGTGTGTAAAGTGAAAGGATGAAATGGAATCTTGAAGGAGGGAGGAGCAATGTCTCTACACATGGCGCTGGTGACCCAGTTTTCACCATGGTACTTGCCCAGGGCACCACCGAAGTGGTTTTCACTGTTCGACGAAATTATTTCTCTTTATTTTTTTCGATTTTTCAATTTTTTTTGTGTCACAAGGCGCCTGTTTGTCAGGTTTTCACCAAGTAACGATTTTTTTTGTTTTATAATTTTTTTTTGAATTTTTGAATTTTTTGATTTTTTTTGTATTTTTTGAATTAGGATATTCCAAAGAGCTATGTGTAGAACCTGCGAAGGTGCATGCTATTGATAGGATCCTCCAAAGGTTCACATTCTATAGTTGAGAGCTGATATGCCCCAGATCCATATGCTGCTGTAATGATGTAAGGACCAAGCCAATTTTGTTCGAACTTGCCCTTCTTCTCTCTATCTTGCTGATTTTTGGGATTTTCTCTGAGAACTAAGTCCCCTACCTCAAATGTGCGAGGCTTGACCTTGTGATTGTAGCTGCGACTCATTCATTGTTGGTAAGCCTTGAGATGATTAAAAGCAGTTTGTCTTTGTTCATCCAGTAGTTCAAGCTCTTGTAAGTGAGAGACCCTATAGTCTTCATCACTGATGATGTTTTGTAAAGAGACCCGTAAAGAGGGTAGCTCGACCTCAATAGGCAAGATGGCTTCAGTGCCATAGACAAGTGAATAGGGTGTAACTCTTGTAGGTGTGCAGACACTTGTGCGGTAGGCCCAAAGTGCAAGATTAAGTTGGATATGCCAATTATGGCTAGCATCGTCGATTGTCTTTTTTAAGATTTTAAGGATTGACTTATTAGATGCCTCAGCTTGACCATTACCTTGGGGATAATATGACGTGGAGAAACAATGTGAAATATGGAGGTGGTCATAGAGTTCACGAACATCCTGGTTTTTGAAGGGACACCTGTTATTAGTGATAATGGAAATAGGAATACCGTATCGACAAATGATATAGTTGAGAATGAACGTAGCAATCTATTTTCCAGTGACTTGTGTGAGAGGTACAACTTCAATCCACTTTGTGAAATACTCTGTGGCAGTGATAATGAATTTATGACCATTGGAAGAAGAAGGATGAATCTTGCCTATGAGATCGAGTCCCCACTGACAAAAGGGCCAAGGAGATGCAATTGGTTGAAGTTCTTGTGCTGGTGCATGTATGAGGTCTCCATGAATTTGACATTGCTTACATTTCTTGACAAACTGATATGAGTCCTTTTCCATATTGGGCCAGTAATATCCGGTCCTGATGAGTTTCTTGGCTAAGGTAGGACCATTAGTATGTGGACCACATATCCCTTCATGTACTTCACATAACGCCATCTGAGTTTCATCACTTTCTAAACATCTAAGAAGAGTGCCATCTAGACCTCGCCGGTATAGGATATCAGCCAAAATGACATATCGAGAGGATTGGCGAATCAAAGTGCGACGTTGGTTATTTGATAGATCAGGAGGTAAGGTATTGTCATGAAGGTATGTGAAAATGGAACCATATAACTGGGACTCGGGACCGACAACACATATCATCTCAGTAGGAATGATTTTATATGAAGGAACCAAAAGGTTATCCACCAAGAACTCATAACGGGTCTCATTCGGAGGTAGATCGATTAGTGAAGTAATTGTAGCCATGGCATCTACGGCGTGATTCTGCTCTCTTGGTATCTGCTCAAAATCTATCTTGGTGAAGTGTTGTTTCAGGACATCCACCATTTGTTTGTAAGGCATTAATTTTTCATCTTTTGTTTGGTAATCATCAGTTGCTTGATGGATTACAAGTTGAGAGTCCCCAAAAACATGAAGTTCCTGGATCTTCCACTAAACTGCAATCCATAATCTAGTTGTTAATGCCTCATATTCCGCTATATTGTTAGTGCAAGGAAATGATAAGCGGTATGATTTTGATATAGAATCCCCTTGAGGAGTTATAAAGAGGATGCCAGCTCCTACCCCATGCTATGTGTATGAGCCATCGAAGTACAGTTGCCATGGCTTTGCATGTGACATTGTTAAAATGTATTCATCTAGAAATTCTGAACTTAGAGGAACATCATCTATCATGGGAGCATCTTCTAATTGATCTGCGATGGCTTGTCCTTTTATTGCTTTTCTGTCCACATGCTCTATGTCGAATTCACTCAGGATCATTACCCATTTGGCTAGTTGCCCAGTAAGTGTTTCTTTATTGAGAAGGTATTCAATGGATCGATTCTTGCAACCAACTTAGTCTTATGAGTGAGCATGTAATGTCGTAGATTTTGCGAAGCAAAGACCACAGTGAGACATGCACGCTCAATTGGTGTGTAGTTTAGCTCATATCCCACCAATGTGCGACTGATATAGTACACTGCTTTTTCCTTGCCCTCCACAATTTGTTGTGCTAAGAGTGCCCCCAGTGCTGTTGGAGTAGCTGATATGTATAGTAACAGAGGTTGATCTGGAACTGGTGGCATCAAAACTGGCAGATTCAGAGGATAATCTTTGAGCGTTTGGAAAGCCTGTTGACAGTTATCATCCCATTTGAGTTTGATGTTTTTATGTAGCAAGTGATGAAAAGGATTACACGTATCTGCTAGTTGCGCTATGAATCTTCGTATGGACTGGAGTCTGCCTTGTAAAGACCAAAGTTGACTGATATTTCTTGGTGGTTGCATCTCCAAGATGGCCTTGACTTTTGCTGGATCTATTTTGATTCCTCTTTTGGATACAATGAATCCTAGGAGCTTCCCGGAGGTTACTCCAAAGACACATTTCTTGGGGTTTAATCTTACTTTGTATTTTTCCAACCGATCAAAGACGATTGAAAGTATGTCTAAATGTGTATTTCTATCTATTGATTTGCCCAAGAGGTCATCGACATAATCTTCCACAGTTACGTGCATGAGATCATGAAAGATAGTAGTCATGGCTCTTTGATATGTAGCACCTGCATTTTTTAGCCTGAAGGGCATGACATTCCAGCAGAAAGTTCCCCATGGACAAGTGAATGATGTTTTGTGTTGATCCTCAGGTGTGATCCTTATTTGATTATAACCAGAGAATCCATCCATCAATGATAACATTTCATGACCTGCTGTGAGATCGACAAATAAGTCAATATTTGGTAATGGGAAGTCATCCTTTGGACAAGCTTTGTTAATGTCTCTGAAATCTGTACATATTCTGATGCTGCAATTTGGTTTACTGACAAGCACTAAGTTGGAGATCCATTCAAGATAATCAATTGGGCATATGAATCCGATGCCCAATATTTTCTCAAGCTCTGCTTTGACGAATAATGCAACTTGTGGATGCATCTTTCTTAATTTTTGTTTCACTGGTTTTGCCCCCAGTTTAACTGTCAAATGATGCATTACCAAATCTGGGTCTAATCCAGGCATATCAGCGTATGACCAGGCAAAGTTGATTTTTCGTTCTTTGAAGAAACTTATGAATTTTGACCTTTCTGACTTTGTCAACGATTGAGCCAGGAATATGTTGTGTGGAACCTCTTTTGTACCAATGTTTGTTTTGATAGTCTCCTCTACCAACATGGATGACTTTTCCTCATATGATGCTAGGAGAATGTCGAGCCTTCCATCTTTGGGTGCCTCAGAGAGGTTTTCACCCTCAGATACATCCTTTCTTTTTACTTTTTTGGTGTCAGACAATGCCACAATGTGGTTTTCGCCATAAGACCCTTGGTTTGTTCTTATTTTCATGTTTTTGCAACTGGAAGGCCCAACACCCTCACCAAAATATGCCACACTATTGAGTTCTATAGTGTATCCCACTTTATGGTCCCCAGGAGGAAGATCATCTCGTATGCCAAGATAGTCAATAAAAGCTTCATCATTTTGGAATGTGTCAAACTATGCAGGTCCTTCATGATCCCAATCAATGAGTTGGTGGTGAACAAGGGGAAGGCCTTTAACATCTTTGAAGTTAGTGGAGCCAAGAGTGAAGATGCAGTTATATTTGGGTATGTCAAGGTAATTATCAAGGTCATCGATGGCACTCTCCTCATCAGTCTCGATCGTGAGCGAATCCAAATTATCATCACTAGTAGCGCATTCTGGGATAGGTGTTCTCATCCTATGTGATTTCAATCTAGGACCTTGAGACAAGGACTGTGTGGGTTCATCTAGCTCTCTGAATATCTCGGTGAGCTCGTAGTCACTGGAGGATTTATCTGAACCCCATTCCCATTCATTGGAGTCTGTGGAATAACGACCTTCTTGTTGAATTGTGGCAGCTTTGATTTGTAAGGCTTCTCCTGTCCTTTGAGTGTGGACCTTCGAAGTCAAGAAACCAAGTCCTTTTGAGCGTTCCTTTTTGAAAGTCAATTCAAGTTGTAAAGGTTCAATGATGCCTTCCTTTCGTAACCCAAGAGGGATTTTTTCATCATACCCAAATTTTTGTAGGATCTTGAAACCTTTGCCATATTTCTCACATGGTAAACTGATGTGATCTTGTGTGTCATCTTCAATGTCTTTGTAAAGCATTTTATATAAGTCTTCCTCTTCCAGTTCGCCCCATCTTTGAAAGGTAGTAGCGTCCCATTTAAGTACAATGATGGATACTTGCTTATTAGGATGTGGTCTTCCATATTCTTTTGGTGAACTCATGACTTGTCATAAGTACATGGCCTGATTTAAAGTGTATTCCCCCATGCCTTTGTCCTAAAATTTGCCTTTAAGCTCACCTTGTTTTGATGTCGAAGGTTTTAATGACTCAGGATCAATGTATGCTGAAGAAGGAACAGCTTCACGATTACTGGGAACGATGGTCTCAGTTTTTGATCTCAGGTTATTGCAGTATATGAATGGATTAGGATCACCGTTAACTGTTACCTCCACTCCATTGTGAGGAAATTTAATGCATTGGTGATATGTAGATGGGACTACCCTCATTTCATGAATCCAAGGATGCCCTAGCAATATGTTGTAAGTAAGATCTAGATCTAGGACTTGACAAACCACATCTTTCGTAACTGGCCCAATTCTGAGAGGTAAGGTGACTGTGCCCTTGGATGAATTCTCTTCATCATCATATGCCTTGATAGTGATTTGATTTGTAGAATTCATAGCTTTATCAGAATATCTCAATTGTTTAATTGTGCTCAATGTACAAATGTTTAGACCAGCTCCTCCATCTATCAGGACTCATTTTATTCAATGTTTGTGTATGAAGGTGTAGCGTCGTAAATTGTACGCACTTGCTAGGGTGGTACAATTTCACACCTAGTTTAGCACCCGCCTTGGTGCATTTTGCATTTTGCATTGCATTTCCCCTTTAGCACTTAATTAATTAAATTAATTAGGTCTAAGGTTCTATTTTATCATCTCCCATATCATAAAGTAGGGCCCTTTTCATTAAAGTGTGCCCCTTTCATTTTATTCTTCCAATATATCATTTAATAAAAAACCCTAATTAGGTCCTATTTTGAACTTGGGGGCTTGATTTCGGGGGTCAAAACATCTCGAAATCACTTGTAACTTCGAGATTCTCTCTAAAATCATCATATCCGACGGCCCTGAAAATTTGGTGAAAAGTTGTCGGGACCATGGCGCCCGGAGTGCACACGGTCTCGGACATTTTTCCCAAAATTTTAGGAGCGCGATCCAATCATAAAATAAAGCTTAACCCCAAGAAATTGGTGGGAGATTCAATCTCTAGGTCGGCCAAAAGTGGAATTAAGACCTAGGGTTTCATATATAAGAGCTCTCTTTCTTCATTTGAAAGGATCTGGGATTTTGGCTAAAAGGACCTTCTATGCAGCGAAAGAGCAGATCTTTGAAGACTTCAACAACATTCAACATCCATCCATCAAGCATTCATCAATTTCATTCATCCATTTAGGGCTTTGAAGACATTGAAGAGCAATAGGGGATTACCGACTGAAGATTGGCTTGTACCCCTCCCTTGGGGTTGGGTATGATTTCATGTTGTTTTCATGTCTTTGCATAAGCCTCATTATATCATTTGTATTCATGCTTTAGATCACTTTGCATCTTGATTTAGAGCACTTACATTATCATTCACAAGCAATTAGGGTTTACTTTGTAGGTTGCTCTAGTTTGCTTACTTGCATTTTAGGATCTTGCACACACACAAGGTCTGCACACACACAACTTTTACTATACAACTTGGCTATTCATGGAGGTGGAAATCACCAAAGCGGGGGTTTGACTAAGGCAAAACCCTATATAGCCACCTGCAACCCCTTTTCAGATATAAGTGCAGATTTCCAAATTCGAAGGATGCCGCGAATTGTAGATCCGACGAAAGTAGACCAAGATAGAACTTCACACCAAATTGTAGAGCAAAAACCTGGGACAGGGGTGTGGGGTGCCCTGGTCCCTCAAACAACAATAGTTTTCAGCACTTTTCGACAGCTTTCAGGTTGCCAAAAGGAGCAGTTTTAGGTGCAGAATCAGGTCAGTGGTGCATGCGCCCCCGTCTCGAACATTTCCACTCACATTTTAACCCCAGGTACACATCTACATTCTCCTTTTATCCTTGTGTTTACAGCTTTTCATAACTTAATCTCAATCTTGCAATCTTGTTACTAGTTCATACTTGCACTCTAGGGCTAGCAGTTGAACTTGCATCATTTTATCTATCATTTGCAACAAAGGAATAGAAATCCTAATAGGCAGCCCGTGGCTCTCTCTTTCACAAAAAGAAGTAGCCAATTGCGTGATACCTCTAGGCTCTTTCGTATTCCACAAGTGTGTGATTGAAAGTGAGATTAGGGCATGCTTGCTTAGTGTCACTTTTTCCCCCACACATTTTTGGTGAACCCGACGTGAATTCCAATCTTCTCTAATTTTGATTTATGTTTTCAAATTTGAGTGTTTATGCTATTTCGAATTCAAATTTGTATTTACAAGTTTTAATTTCTTGCAAGATTCAAAAAAAAATTAGAGGAAATTTTTGCTAAAACCCTAATTTTTCAATTCAAAGTTGAACTTGTGGATAGCTTAATTGGGATCAATAATTTCAAATCTGATTTAGGAACTCATTTGAATCATAAATTTCATTTCCTAAATCTACATTCTAAGTGATTGCATTGAACATTTCCTTCTATTTTGCATGTTTTATCATTTGAAAGAGGAAAATTGTTGTCATGATGCATTCATTTCATAGATGTGATAATGGGTTAGCTTCCCTTGTTTCAATTTTTCCTTCTCCTAAAGAACCTCCCCCCATATATAACAACATTTTAGTGCCTAAAAGAGTTTCTACCAATCCCTTTGAGACTCTCCCATCCTCTAAGGATGAAGACTTTAAGAGTGATCTTGACAATTCTCCTAAAATGTGCCCTTCCTATTTAGGTATCCTAGAGGAAGAGAATGATATCATAAACACCTTTCTTCATGTTACTTCACCTTCCCTACATGATGCCTCTCTAAGTAAAAAGGTTTTGATGGACATTGACTTATTTTCTCCTAAAGTTGGTCCTTCCAATGGGGGCATGTTAGTGCAACAAGAGGTTATGAACACTTCTTTCAAAGACCTCCTTCCTAAGCATGAATCTTTGGAGAAATATGTCCATGTTCCTCCTAAAAAACACTCCCTTCATGAGGATCCTTTTTTGCAAGAAGATGACATGATCCCTACATTCCCTAGTGATGGCATTTCCTTTTCCAACAAAATTCCAACTAGAGATGATGAATTAATGATAAATGCTTACCCTTACCCTAAGGTTTGTATTACCCATAAGCATCCCTTAGAGAAAGAAGATGAAATAATAAGAAATTTCCTTAATTCTCTCTCCCCTAAAGATCATATTGAACATATTTTGAGGAAAGAGGATGAGTTTAACACATCTATTGATGCTCTCTCTCCTAAGAATGAGGAATTAATAAACAATGTTATCTCCTCTCCCGAAATTGACAATACTTCAAACATTCCTTTCAACAACTTCACTATTTGGGATGAACCATTAGAAGAAGGTGTAGATTATTATCTACCCCATGAGAGAACCCTAGCCAAAGGGGATGAAATCAAGATTGAAAACTCCCTTGATAGTTTCTCACCTTCCTTGAATCTCAATTATTCTCCCTCTCCTCAACTTGGTTCTACTCATAAGGAAACCCTAACTCAAAGCAAGATGGTTAACATCTCTTTCAAAGATCTCCCTCTCAAAAGTGAGACTTTAGAGAGTAATGTTGATCCTTCTCCTAGAGAGTTTATTCCCCATGTAGATCCTTTTATGACCTTTCCTAGTATTACTTTTCCTACTAGAACATCAATGCCTACCCCTTGTCTCTCTCCTAAAATTGATTTAATCTGTGATAAGATTTTAGTGCAAGAGAAGACTATCAATAATTCTTCCAACACTTTTGTTCATTCCTCTAAACCATCCTCAATCAATTTGATACATGTGAATGAAACACCTAACAAACCTCTCTTCACTGTTCAAGGTGCTTGTCCTTCTCAAAATTCTCAACCTTTAAACAAGCCTATCTTAGTGGTTCAAGGTGGTTATGCTAATGATTCTTTTTGCACTCCTAAGAAACCTATTATTACTGTGCAAGGAGGTTATTCTACTAAGAGCCCTTATGAGTATGCTAAGTAACTGACTAGAGAGAGTTATAATGCGGTTGCTCATACCTATAACACAAGAAACAATAGGCAACCTAATCCTACTCCAGTTATCCCAACTTCACTTTCTCCTTCCCAACCTATTCTTCCTCAAGCTCCTCATATTTCACAAATGCTTAGTAAGGAATATGATCTCATAGAACAACTTAAAGCTACCCCTACTAAGATATCCCTTTGGGATTTGATCCAAACTTCTTCAGCTCATCATGGAATGTTACAAGATGCCTTGAAAGATTTGAATGTTCCTCCACCTAATACATCTAGTAATATAGTGTCTTTGGTTAACTCTGTGATGAATCCTAAAGCTCAAATTGTGTTTACTCAAGATGAGTTGCCTACTAGCGAAATTCAACATCAATATGATCCCTTGATGATTGTGGTTATCATAAATGACACTGCTATAAGACGAACACTGGTAGATAATGGTTCTGGCCTTAATGTGTGTAGCATTAATCTATTGCATGAGATGAATGTGGATACATCCCTTATTGAGCCCGACTCCTGTCCCATTCAAGGCTTTGATAATGTGGCTAAGTCTTCATTAGGTATTATCACCTTACCCATCACAGTGGGACCTGTTACTTTGCCTACTCCTATCCATGTTATGTCGGGAAATCTAACATACAACTTGTTATTAGGGAGACCTTGGATTCATAGTATGCAAGCTGTCCCCTCTACATTACAGACAAGTTAAATTTATTTATAATAATAAGACGTATACCTTGATAGGTGATACTAATTTTCAAGCTTGTTTGCAAACATCTACTTCTAAAGGGAGTTCTTCTAAGCCTTCCTCTTCTAGTGATGACTCGTTAAACAAGATACCAATGGATGAATCATCACCCTCTGATAATCAAAATTATTTGGATTTGTCTGAAGTTCCTCAAGAAGATTTTTCTCAACTTGAATCTACACATGAAAAGGCTTTTGATCCTGAGAAGGTTCTCGCAGAAGATGATTGGGGATCTCTTGATTTTAATCCCACCTTTGTAGGTGAGTATAGGGTTCCTCCTAGAGAGCTTAAAGTTAAAAAGAAGGAAGAAACTAGAGATCAATCAGTCTTACCTGAACCTATGAGCAATAATTTTGTGGCCGCTTCTCAAACTTCTTCTCCTCACACCTCTAATTTTGAAGAATTTGATTCTTTGTCTTATGAAAAACCACCTTTTCTTTCTGAAATGGCTAATCGTTATGGTCGTGGTTTTCATATTTTGGCTAAGAGTGGCTATAGTGGAAATGGTTGTGGCACAAATGAACAAGGAATTAAAGTTCCTTTAGAACATAACATGCATGAATATTCATTTGGACTTGGATATAGTCTTTCCAAGCCCACCAAAGCATCTAAAAGACCATCTCTCAATGTGAATGTTATATTTAGTGGTGATGATGATCTCACTTCAACTAAATCATCTTCTACTTCTATCAACTCTCATTCCCCTCATAAGGAAATCTTGGCGATGAACAAATCTCTTTATGACTCCCCTCAAATTTCTAAATCCACTCATGAATCTTTATCTCCTATTCATCATAAAGTCCTTTCCTCCAAGGATAAGGCTCTAATAAATTACACTCATCCTTCTTCTAAGATTTCTTGTGACTTTTCTTCTTCAATTTTTATCATTTTATACATGTTTTTGATCTCACTTATAGTTGAGCATTTAGCATGTCATATTCAAATACCTCATTCAATCTATCATGTCTTTAAATAACATTAATGGATATTATGTTGCTCATCATTATGTGACATTGGTAGCTCATTTACTAGGGGCTCATTGTCATTCATGATGGTACAATTTCAAGTGAAATCATATTTTTGAAGCAACATAATAGCCTAATTTTCTATGTTATCTCTTGTTCCTATGGGGACAAGAGTGATTTCATACATCTCTTCCTTTTATGGTTAAAATTTCCCTTTGGGGTAATAGTGTGCAAATATTTATCATCTTTTCTTTAGAATTCTCTTTTCCTAGATATGGGAGAAGATGTTTATTCTCTTTCTTATCCTACCCACTTCTTGTGATGAGCATTTTACATACACTAATGTCTTGCTTGCATGAACTCATGTGAGTATGTAGTACATTTTGCTTATGTCTAAATCTCTCCCTAGAAGTTTATGTAAGTCCTTCTCATTGTCCTTATCCTTGGGGGGCAATGATCTTTCCTTATTTTTATCTAAGGATCCACTTTTTCCTATTTCGTGGATGGTGTGAACTTTATTACTTGATGTTATTCCTTGTATGCATTTGTTGTTGTTTGTTCAAGTATTCTCTCTTACAAGAGGTGTAAGTCCTTGACTACAACCTCTTTTGCACTTGGTAAAATACATCCATAATGAATTCACTCTCCCAATTGGGTTAAAAAAAGCGTCATCCTTCATTTAGAATCACTTTCACCTCGCAAAAGAAGGAAATATTGCATTCTTATTCTCTTCTTAGACAATTCCTCTCGGGGATAGGTATCTTTTGTACAAAGATCTCTTCTCCTCTAAGGATCTCCTTTACACATACTACAAGATATCCCTTTTCAACTATCTTATACTTGCTTAAAGAGTGCAAAACTCTCTTGCTTGGATCTATGACATTGTTGCATTTTTGGGGTATCTTCTTTTGTGATGAAGGTAGGTATCCTTGTTCTACTTTGCTTATGACATAAACATTACACTTTTTGAGCAATGGGTCATTCTTGGAACCAGAGCACAGACTCTTAGAGTGAGATGTCTCCATTTTTCTTTTATGCAAGGTGATTATTCTAGGAACCAGAGCACAGACTCTTAGAGCGAGATGTCATGCTTTTGTACTATACATATACAGGTTGTAGCATACTCGGGCATAGACTCCTATGAGGTGCTTCTAACCTCCCTTACACACACATGCACAAGGTTGAGTGGAACTAGCAGCATAAGGCTAGACTTTCTCACTCTCCTCCCTTACATGGATCATCTAGACAGACTCTAGGGGCTAGTTTTCCATGTCCTTTTCCCATGGATCACCTAGACAAGATCCAGGGGCGAGAAGTCCATGTTTTCTCTCTCACTATTCTTCTCATGGATCACCAATGTGTGTATTCATGCTTTTTTCCTTTCGTTTCTTCTCTTTGCATTTTGTTTCCGTTTACATCCTTCATCTTGTGTTAGAGAACTCTCAAATCCTCCCACTCTTTGTTGTGTTGGAATTGAGATTTAGTCCTCTTTCTTACCAAATGATTCTCCATTAGTTTTTGATCTCATATCAAATCTTCTTGTGAGCATTTGTCATCAATATTCTTTAACAATTCGAAGTGGTAAACATGATACCCTATTTCAACTCACTAAAATTAGCAAGCCGAAACAGGGGGGGGCATATAGCTACCCTTGAATTTTCATCACCTTCCTTAGTAAGCATTAGGTGATTTTGTGATCTAACGTGTGTTTTGTAGGGTGCGGTTCCTAACTCTGTACTGCAGATACCACTGGGGGCTTCGTT